>NC_140502.1:5554233-6154233 GCF_964271855.1 Acomys minous | reverse complement strand
AGAAATGCATGGTAAGACTTTAAACCCTGTTCACATGTAGCCAATGGGCAGCTCTGTCTCCATGAGGCTTTCCTAGTAAGAGGGACAGAGGATGTTTCTGACATGCACCCTGGTACCCAATATTAGATCACTTCCCCTGGCAGGGCAGCCTTGCCAGGCCAAAAAGGAAGAGGATACAGATTGTATAAAGTAGACCTGATAGGCTGGAATCAGATGGTAGGGGAACAAAGACATTGAGGAGCCCCCACTTGCCACCTGCTTGATGACTCACAAGATCCAGTACTCGCAGGAATAGGAGGCCATCCATGCCTTGACGGCCATCAAAACTCTGTCAACTTAAACATGAGCCTGCCCTAATGACGTGTGAGCAGGAAATACAGTCTTTTCCTGAGGACATGGGAATGGGAGAGCAGGCCCTGCCATGGTGACACCAGATTGGGAAAGTGGGACATGCCCTGAGGACTTGGAAACAGGAGAGCCAGCCCTGCCATGACAACACCAATCCCTCTCCTGATGACATGGGAGCAGGTGAGCTGTCCCTGCCCTGTGGATACAGGAGCAGGAGAGCAGGACAGGTCCTTAGGACGAGGGATCAGACCCTGCTCCAGCCCTCTAAGTCATCCTCACCACAACATTCACGCCATGGATAACCTTCTGGAACACATAAAGAGGCCGGACCGGCAGATTCACAGATTAAGAATCACCTTGACAATACAACAAGGGGATATGCAATAGCAATCTCAGTGAGGATCCGGTGATGATAGTATAGGACTCCAATCAGACCCAATATTCATAGCAATGATCAGTTCAAAGTAAACATATGTGGACAAAAGGCTATACTGCATGGTGAACTAGAGCTTCTGTGATAAGATATTTGTTTGTTTGCTTTATTTTACTGGAGAGATGTGTCCAGGGCAGAGGGCTGTTATGAGGGGATGGTGAAAAAAGAGAAATTTTGGTACATGACATGTAAATCATAGATATTCAATAAAAGCATAGAAAACAAAAATAAGTAAATTTAGTTTATTACAATGATGAACAAAACCTCAACATAAATCTTCTGTAGTATTTTAGTAATTCAATCTTCCATGACATCTTTTGTTCACACTGTTTGCTTCTATTTCAATGCATTGTGCTCATAACAAAGCATAAACACCCTGAATACTCACATCCCATTTCTGAGATCTGTCTATCAAAAAAAACGCTAGTTACAAATCAGGCATCCACTGTAGAACTAAAAAGTAAGAGACTTCATTGTTTTCTGCATGTAACAAACGAATGAAATTTGAAAATAGGAGATCCTACATTCTTTTGGTATCATGAAATTTCTTCTCAAAATCACTGAAAACCAAGAGACTTTAAAACTGATGTCTGAGAAACAATCTGCTGCCATAATTTTCAATTTGCACAGTAGAACATAACAGAATCTTCTGATGTTCAAAATTAAACAAAGTAATTTATATGAAATATAATGTGTTTTAATCAATGAATGATCACATAAATACAACATGTCTAAACATGATGATACATTTTAAATACCAGCACTTTGTGGGCAGGGAAAGACCAAGATCCATGAGTTTATTCCACACTGTTATACTTAAGGGGCTGAAGGCTAACAACATATACATAGTGAAATTCTATTACAGAGGAAAGTATAACATGGGTTTTAAATATGAAATCAGTCATGGTTCCATGGCAAAGGGACTTTAGTACAATTAAATGAGGACTTATGAACGCTCATACTCTGTCTGATTATACCTGAATAAGACATATTAGACTGATGTGGCACTGGTTTCAACCATTGTCTTTAATTTACTAACGTAGATTAATATTAATTTTAACTAAAGTGTAAATGACTATTTCTTCTCGAGTGGATTTTATGCCTGATGTCAACACAGGAGTTCTTCTCTGGCCTTAACAAAATGATGTAGCATTTGGGGACAAAAATCAAGCCAAGGAGTGCTGAACTGGAAGCCAAGATAGAGAAAACTTCCATAGCCACCATGACCTTCCCCTTCGTGCTGTGGTAGACAGGGAGGAAGGTGACCCAGACACAGAAGAATACCTGCATACTGAATGACAGAAACTTGGCTTCATTAAATGTGTTGGGCAAATTTCTGGACAGGAAGGCCATGGTGTAGCTCCCAAGTGCCAAGAAGCACAGGTACCCCAGGACAGAGTGGAAGGCGACTGCTGAACCCTTGTTGCACAGAAGGATGATGTGGCCATGTTCAGCATGAGCATCTTGATCAATGAAGGGTGGAGAGGTAAGCAGCCAGATCCCACAGAGAACAAGTTCAATCAGAGTGCACACAGGAATGATAAAATTAGGGGCCCTTGATACCATTAGCCACCTCACCATTCTAGCTGGAACAGTGACCCTGAATGCAATAACCACTGTAATAGCTTTAGCCAACACTGTGGAGAGAGCCACAGTGAACAAAATTCCAAATGCTGTCTCCTGCAGGATGCACGAGCCTGTGTTGGGCTTTCCAATGAAGAGCAAAGAACTGAGGAAACAGACAATGAGTGTCAATAACAGGGTGTAGCTGAGAGCCCGATTATTGGCCTTGACAATGGGTGTGTCTCTGTGCTTTACAAAGACTGCAAGAACCATAGCTGTGAGTACAGAGAAACACAGTGCTGTCATGGTGAGAGCCATACCTAAGGGGTCATCAAAGGCCAAAAAGCTCACAGATTTCTGGAGGCAGTGGTTCTTCTCCAAGTTTGCATAGTGACTTTCTGGACACTTGACACACTGATCCATATCTGTTCAGAAAGGAAGGTGACTGTGAATCAATCCTCAGGATTTGTCCTTCGCTATAAGTTGTTACACAGCCTTAGCTTATTGAAATACTTTTTGACTCGCCTTTCTTTTATTGTTTCTGAAAATTTTAACAGTCTGTGAATAATTTCAAATCTATGCAGCCTTCATTATCTATGTTAACAAAAATGGAAGCAACCCAATGTTTTTTTCCTTATCTTTGGATCCTTCCCCTGAATTTGCATCTAATTTATAAATCATAAATTTACAGGATAATACAGTAAAAACATGACTTCACTCAAACATTACCTTTTTAAAATCATGAGATTCTGTACATATATATTTGTGTATGTATTACAATATAGACAATAATATTTGAAACTCATTTCGTATATGGTGTTCTATGCATAGGATCACATATTTCCTTATTTCCATAAACTCCTTTGTGTACACTATTTTGGTTCATACTATGAATGATATTGAAATAATAAATGCCATTATATCTTTGAATTTTAAGTCATTCACTCATAGTTTATTGGTACATATAGATATACCATGTTTTAACTTATAGGGAGAGAATTCTTGAAATATTTCTAGGTAATAAAAAAGAATACCCAAATGTTCAACTCTTAACATTTGCTTCTTGGGCCTGTTTTCCTGTTATTTTCTAATGAGAGATAGATAAGGAGTCGATATGGGTCAGAGAGGATGTGGGGAGGATTAGGGAGACAGAGGGAGGGGAAAATTGATTCCGATTATATAGTGTGATAAAATTCTGTGTTCAAAAAAAAAGGAGAGACAACGTCTTTAGTCAACTGAAAAATGGAAATCAAATTGAGTCTGAGATACCATCTTACACCCATCAGAAGGGCTAAGATCACAAATTCAAGTGATACCATATGCGGGTGAGGATGTGGAGAAAGAGGGACACTCCTTCATTGCTGGTGGGAATGCAAACTAGTACAACCACTTTGGAAATCTATCTGATGATATCTCAGAAAATAGGAAATAGGGTATCCTCAAGACCCAGCTATTCCATTCCTCGGAAGATACCCAGAGGATGCTCCAGCACACAACAAGGACATATGCTCAACCATGTTCATAGCGGCCTTATTCATAAGAGCCAGAACATGGAAACAGCCTATGTGTCCCTCAATAGAAGAATGAATAAAGAAACTGTGGTACATTTACATTGTGGAATACTACCCAGCTATTGAAAACAAGGAATACTCGAAATTTGTGGACAAATGGATTGAACTAGGAATGATCATAATGAGTCAACCCAGAAGCAGAAAGAGTCAAATGGTATATACTCACTTATAACTGGACACTATCCCAAGGGAAGTGTCTCATGAAAGTCTTCAATTACAAGGAAAATGGGATGGAGGTAAGACCATCCTATTGGGACTCTAAGTGAGAGAAATATAGGAGATAGGGAAATAGATGGAACCAGGGGGTCCTAGAAACCTACAAAAAGAACACTATGATGGGTGGACTTGGGCCCAGGGGTTCTGCTCAATCTATGGCACCAACCAAGGACAATATGTGCAGTCATCATCAAACCCCTACCCCGATCTAACCAATGGACAGGACAATTTCCACAGTTAAGAAGAGATGGGGACTGTCTTTCACATTATCTCTGGTGCCCCATATTTGCCATTGTACCCTTCATGGGGAGGCCTGATGGCACTCAGGAGAAGAATAACAGACTACCAAGAAGAGACTTGATACCCTAGCATCACATTCAGGGGGATGAGGTCCCCCTCAGTCACAGTCATAGGGAAGGGGAATGGGGTGAAAGTGAGAGGGAGAGAGGAATGGGAGGATGTATGGAATGGGATAGCAAATGAGATGTAACACGATTTTATTTTTCAATAAAAAATAAAAAAATTAATAAAAAAACAAGGAATTCCCAAAAATTGTGGACAAATAGATTGAACTAGAAATGATCATAATGAGTGAGTTCACCCACAAACTGAAAGACTCAAATGATATATACTCACTTAAACTAGACACTAGTCCAAGGGACATGTCCCATGAAAGTCTGAACCTACCAGTAAAGTGGGATAGAAGTGAGGACATACTTATGGGACTCTAGGTGAGAGAAGTTTGGGAGAATGGGGAAATAGAAGGACCAGGGGGTCCTAGAAACCTACAAGTAGAACATTATGGTGGGCAGATCTGGACCCAGGGGTTCTGCACAGATATGGAACCAACCAAGGACAATACGTGCAGTAAATATGGAACCTCTCCCCAAATCTAGCCAAAGGACAGGTCACTCTCTAAGATGAGTGGAGAGTTGGGACTGAAAACCACACGAACTCTGGGGCCCCGCATTTGACCAGGTCCCCTTGATGGGGAGGACCGATGGCACTCAGGAGAAGGATAGCAGGCTACCAAGAAAAGACTTTATAAGCTTTGAGCATATACAGAGGGAGAAGGTCCCCCTCAGTCACAGTCATAGGGGAGGGGAGTAAGGTGAAAGCTGGATGGAGGGAGGAATGGGAGGATAGAAGGGAAGGGATAACAATTGAGATCAAATATGAATGAATTAATAAATAAATGAATTTTAGAAAAACAAAAACAAAAAAGGGAAAGACTTAAAAAGAACAAATTATATTCTTGAATAATATATTTTCTGGTAAACAAAAGAAAGTTAATCAGGAAAGATATAAAATACATGTACTGAAGATATCAAACAAACTCTCCAATCAAATGCTGTATTAAACAAAGAAAGAAAGAGAGAGAAAGAAAGAAAGAAAGAAAGAAAGAAAGAAAGAAAGAAAGAAAGAAAATCATTGATTGGGAGAAATCATGAACAAGATGTGAGAATTCCAAACTTTAAGTGAATCCTACATGTGACGAGCATGCTTTGAAAATACAAAAAAAAATGGTGCTCAACATACTGTGCTCATGGTGAAATGAAGCAGTCTGTCATTCATGGATAAGGTGGATCTCTTCAGGGATCAATGGCTGCAATGCAACAACACAGTAAATCCTAATTCTTTCCAGTCTCATTCCATTTTCTTAGCTATCACTGACTCCTGTAGATGGGTTAGAAAGTTGTCAGTATTCCTGTAATTACCTGTCTCATTGGAAATCTCGTTGTCTGCACAAGGAGTGCAATCAAAGCAGCAGGCAGCCTTGCCTTCCTGGGCAGTTTTCCGGAACCCAACCCTACAGCTCTCACTGCACACCGACTGAGGAATCTAAGAGAAATGAAAGCTGTTAACAAGTGTTTGGACTTTTGTGAAAAATCTGAGTAAATGGAGTAATTCTGAGTATAATTGAATGTAGGTTTGGAAATGCTTACACTTACAAGTAAAATAATTTTTTGGTATTGCTAATTTTAGCAGCTTTGGGGCTTACATAACACACATGTTTAAATATTAGTTCAATACTTGAAGCCACTGTTAAAAATAGGTGGCTAAACTAGTGTTCTAGAACATCAATGTATGACTTCAAATTCAATCTGTCTCCATACTTACTGGGAACCAGGCAGAGCTTTTATATTAATGAAGTTAAGAATGTTGATTGACTACTTCACAGGTCTTGGATTCATCACGGAAATAAATCATTGGGCATATAGAAACATTTATAAGAAGAGAAAAATCACAAAATGGATTCAGTTTTTCATTGTTTGCTCTCACAGAAATAATGGAAAGTAGATAGATGGTAAACAAACACATTTCTTTGACCTCTGATTCTGCTCTATGAACATGACATCATCACCTCCTCTGGCTCCTGAAACGTTTTTATTACCATCTTAGAGAGCATGGTCACAGTGTCAGCCAGGCAAACCTATTCACCTGTGCGTGGCTTTTGTTGAATATTTACGCAAATTAGAAAAGCAAATATAACACACACACACACACACACACACACACACACACACACAAACAAACACATCTGTCATGCCATCCTAACTTTTTAGAGGCTGACAAAATAAAAAATCTAAACTTACATTTCTCTGACATTTCTTAGGATTTGTAAATAAAAAAAATCATTGTTTTGTATCAGCGACAATAACATAACAGACACTCAATGCATAAAAAGCATGTGTTCAGGGTAATGCCTAGACCACCTAAGAACCACTCCTTGGTAGAGAGAGAACCCATGACACTATTGACAATGCTCTTCTGTGATTGCATACAGAAACCTAGCAAGGCTGACACTGAGAGGATCTGACTAGCAATAGACGGAAAAAGAAACCAAGACTCACAGCCAAACATTAGGCAGAGCAAAGGGAGTATTGTCAAAGAGTGGTGTGAGACTGAACAGTCCAGAAGGGAAAAGAACTCTACAAGAAGACCAATGGCCACAAATAACCTGGACCCAGAGGGGCTAAAGGAGAATGAAGGAACAACCAAGGACAAGGCATGGACTAGGCCTAAACTTTCTATACTTATATACGCATAGGAAGCTTAGACTCCATGTGAGTCCCCGACAAATGGGACCAGGGCTGTATCTGATAAGTTCTCAGTTGGATGCCTTTCAATCACTTCACTGTGATGCAGCTTTCTCACTAGGACACTGCATAAGAGGATGGATAGAGTCCTGCTAAGTGTTGTAACAGATCTCTAGGGTGTGATTTACTTTTTCTGAGGGGCAGAGGAGGGAGATTGGGAGATGATGGAAGAACAGAGGGGAAGGAAATAAAGAGAGGAATTAGCAGCTACAATAGAGATATAAAGTGAATAATTAAGTAAAATTTTAAAACAAAACAAAAGAAATATGTGATTATCAATAAAATGTGAAAGTAAATTTTTCCATTCATCAACCAGAGAATAAGATCTTAATGGTGTGTGTTGTCTGTTTTGAGTGAAGAATTTATCTGTAGCTGAATATTGGCTGGTACTGAATGAGTGTCCAAAGATCATTACATCCTGAAAATTGTTCCTTGTTTTTATGAACATTCAAAGTATAGCGGAAAGCCTCTACATACCTCTGTAAACCTTGTAGGCCATTGAATCATCTGCTGAGATAAAGAGAGCTGTTGTCCAAGGGGAGAACCTGGAGAAAAAGTTCGTACTTTCACATTTAATCCAAGACCCTTTGGGAAATCCCAAAAGTTGAGGATGTCATACTGTGAATCTAAGTTTCTCCTCTCGTCCATTACTATGTGACCTCTCATGTGATTGTTGACTAGGGTTTTCTTGAGGAAAGGAAGGAACTGAAAGAGATGTAGGAACGGAGTTTTAGGTACAACGGGAGTAATAAAAACGTTTTTAAATAATACAAAGAATCTAATGTTTTTAGCCCATTATAACGAATACCTTCTCTAAAACAGGAATCCGTGAGGCTGATTAAAGGAAAGATTCTTGGATTATAATGCATTAAAATTTGAAAATCACATTCTATTCAAGATAAATCATGGAAATAAACACAGCTAAGTCATCAAGACCGCAAGTTGTCTGGATTCAGCTGATTCAAAATTCTTGGAAAACTAACGAATCTCAGAAACATTTGGAATATATTTAGCCCTTCCACTCTCAACATGAGGGTCCTGAAGTGTTATGTTAACTTTAAAGTGATCCTCCATAACCCTGCAGTAGTGCCCAGAAACATATTTACCCTTAAGTATCTACTGCTCCTGCCTCTGTTCTGAAGAGTACATCCTTGCTTATTGGAAAGAGATTCTAAAAGCTATGATGCCCAAAATGAATGACTTAGAGAATAAAAAGCTATATAATAAGATATCATATTGCTGATATTACAATACATAAGAAAAGATATTACCTGCCAGGGGGAAAATTCCATTCCTTCTCCTTTAGAATTTGGTTGTATCTCTACTTGTTGAAGATTCATCTCATGGAGACTGCAGGCCACAGCATACACAGCATTATATATATTATAACACTCTTCACTCATGGTTGTGTCAAAAAGGTGTCTGGGCAGTAACTCCAAAGAAGCATTGGGTTGGCAGTTCTCCAAAAGTTGACAATCAACCTCAGAAAATGAACACTTGAAGAACAAATGCCAAAACTTAGGAAGATAAATGTCTTCTGGGTATTTGTAGGGATTAACTGTTTGAACAAAATTTGTGAAGTCAACCATCTCTTTATGGTGGTGTGAAAACATGAGACTCCCATGAAACGACTCTATCATGAAATAATCAGAATCTTCATCAACATCCCACTCAAAGTTCAAGATCCAGACTTTCCATGTCACTAACAGTTGCAAAATGTGTCGCATTAAACCTTGTAAAGAAGCAACGTCCCCATAAATAACTATTACATTTGCCGTTGATCCCTGAATATTCACCAGATTATTCCATATTGCACTGGAAAATGAATTCCAGGTGCCAGGGATCATTTTCAAAAAGGCTATGCAGATGTCCTTACTCTCCATAGCTTCTCCCAACCCTGAGAGAAACAGAGTCCCTCTGTGGTCATCTGGAAGGATTACACCAACCCAGGACCAGTTGAAATGAAACATCAAAGAAGCTATAGCAAGTGGCAGAGAAGTGTCTTTGGGGGCCATCTGGTAGAGGAATTTAAACTGATCTGGGTTGTTTAAGGCAGGATCAAATGGCCCAAAAGTGAGCTGTAGGAAAAAAATGGAAACCAGAGGAAGAGCATTGGCATCAAACACAATATCAGTTCTGAATAAACAAGTGTCAACAGTCAGGATTAAGATATTTTGTCATATTTTAAAAATAAAACACAATATAGAATTTTCCAAAATGAAATTACTGACATGTATTCAGTTTCAGTGACTAGCTGGTCTCATCTACTTTTCCTTCCTTTCTCTTTCAAGTACTGTAAATGTGGATCCATCAAGTACTTCAGACTTTCCTTTGATAGTTGTTTTCTACAATTGTCCCTATTTAACATTTTAAGACAGCCAATATTGTCCAAAAATAAAGGATACTTGATTCCTATTTTCCACACCCGAGTCCTCACCTGAGGTACTTTGTAAAGTTGTAACAGATTCCCTATCCGTGCAGATATGGTCATTGATGTTCCTGTGAGTGCAGCAGGTGACATTCTCTTCCTTACACAGTTGTAATTAAACATGGGTTTCCTTGTCCTGGTAAGCCAATAAATGGGAGGAATAAGGGTACTCATTTCATAAGGTGTAGCATTGTAGAGATCAAAGCCCAGAGTTGTGTTGGGTAGAAGATGAGGGTTTCTGTTGACCTCCTCAATGGCAAACACCAAGGCCAGAACAAAACGGTAGTTCTTCAATTTATACCTGCACAGATTTCATAAAAGTATACAGGAGGAAGACAAAGAACATAAACCTTAATATCTGGTGAAATGGCTATTATAATTCAAATGCCAATGTTCCTGTAATATAATTACCTTAACATCATCTCATGAGTGACTTGAATTAGCATGAATAATTTAAGTAGATAGGATCAGGTAAGATCTAGAATATTAACACTAATGTATTACGGTCTCCGCCCCTGCACTCAGCTGGTTGGCAACTCTTCATCTGTCTAATAATAACATGGTGAGGAAAGAACATGCACTCTGTAGGATGCTAAAAGACACCTATACAAACAATCGCATTTCATTTGAGTGTCAAGTGTGCTGTTCAGAAAACAGTTTCCCTAAAGTTATATGCATTAAATTGTTCTTCAGGTGGATATAAAAATATTTCATACAAAGACTTTTTCAGGATTTTATTGAACCACAATGAAGTTATATTTAGGAAAGAGCTATAGAGAAAGAAATTAATTCTACATTATACATACATGAAAAGGATAGAAATCTTTAAATATAGAATTTTTCTGCTATGTTCTGAACTTTTAAGCACATTGCTATTTATTTTGGTTTGGGTTGAGTTTTTTTCCTCATTACTTGTTTGCATCTCTGATTCATTGTGCTCTCATATTCCTTTTTTAAAACTTTTTCCCATAGAGTAACTGGTGGTGTGACATATCTGGCTTGCACTATGGCTAAAAGAACATTGCAATGTTTCCTTCCTTCCTCTATACCCGTTTTTCCAGATGCTACTGAGGCTTTCAATTTGCATGCTCTGACGTTGTGCTTCTCTTATTCTTAATGGATTTGTCTAGAAACTTCACATGAAAGAAAACAAAACAATAGATGCTGCATATGTCATATTTTAAAGCTATTAAGTAAGGATGCAATTGTACTGAGCAGAGTGAAATCAAGAAAAACACAACATTTAGGAGCAGTGTGACTGGCTACAAAACTAAAACAGGAATGCAGAGACTATCAATACAAATATTTTAAATTTAAAAAATCTATAACAAAGAATTCTTAAATCAAAAACACCAGGCTCCAAAACTGACCAGACGTTGAGTTGAGTCTGTACATATTTGTGAACTTGTATACACATAGAATAACCATCTGAGTCACATTAAGAAAGTCAAATATCATATATATCTTTTATATTCTTTCTCTAGAATATACTTCAGAAAGGGACAAGGTTGGATCCTGCAGAACTTGGTGGTAAGAATCTATTAGTCCGGATGCTACAAACTTAAATTACAAAACATGGAGACATCAAGCTGTTACTCAGCTGCATGCCTTATATTTCCTGTCTACAACTCGTAGTTCTGAAAGGAGATGTTTGCCATAGTGAGGGAACTTGGGAAGAGTTTTATTTGGAGTTTTTATTATGGTTACAATTGCTGTGATGAAATACCATGGGGGAAAAAAATGAGGAGATCCATCACTGAAAGAAGTAAGTACAGGAACTCAAACAGGGCCAAAATATTAAGTTGAGAGGTAATGTATTTTTATTCCAAAAAAAAAATATAGCACAAATTTGTTTGTGTATGTTCAGAATAATGTTTGGGATTGAGAGATTGTTAATCTGTCATAGTAAAAACATTTTTTCCTTTCATGAACTACTTAGATTTTATTTTTGGCTACATAAAATGTTGAATAATACTTATAGAATACAATCCTTTCATTCATCAAAGACAAGAAAGACAGTCATCGCTCATGGGAAACTGAAAATGTGATCTTTTCACACATGGGCTTCTTGCTTGATATAGAGAAAATACAGATGTACACCGTTGCCTGAGCTGCTGAGAGTAAAGAGCAAGGAAAAGGAGAGTAACTGACACATCGGCTATGATGAACTAAAAGGGGCTCCACCCAGCATCCAAAGTCCCCACTCTGCTAGGCCTATGTGACAAATTTGTGATCTTATTGAAAGAAAATATGATCCTCAAGAAACAATCTGCCTTGAGTTACTGCACTGAATTACAGATTATTGCATTTACATATAAAATTTTGGATTTGGGGGCATCTACACTATGTTAGTTTCAAAATAGTATTTAGTCTAACAATTAGTTTAAATGTGTCATCACCATCAAATATCTGATTTTCTTTTACATTGGAACATATTTCTTCACCGCCATTCCTGAATTTTCACTTTACACCCCACCAAAGTTTTAACAAATACACAGTTATGTCACTCAGACTACAATTCACCTTTATACCTATATTTTACTACTATCTTTATACCAATTTTTCATGTGTCAATATATTTCCAAGTCCTATTGCTTTATCTCTGGGAGTTTTTAATTTATCCCTAGAGATATGGGATGTCTGTATTGGAACAGCACACTTTATTTCCTCTATAAAGAGACACACTTGAACATTTGTTATTAATGTTCTTTTCTACGGAATTAATAATTTTCTGATGTTATTCCTTAAATTTGCATATTTCACGGAATCTAAAATAAGTCTTAAGGGTCCATTCTCATATAAAAGGCATATTAATGTGCGCATCTATATACACAAGGAAACACAATGCACAAGGATTAGCAAAGGAATACTAAGATGCAAATAAATGAGATAGAAAAATATATGTGTAAAGAAGAATGTGTCCCCAAAATTTAATGGTGATAGGCCTCTTGTGAAATCAGCTGTATGTAACATAGCTACTATTCTTCACTTTAGCACCATTCTGGGCACTTAGGAGACTTTTGATTCAGGGGCATCCTGTCTTCTGACAAGATCACATTGGACTTGAAGAAAGCCCCAGAAGTACCACTAGTTTATCCATGCTCTGAAATAATAACATGAAAATATTCAAATAATCCGGCATTACAAGCATGAAAAATGAAGATCACGTTGTTCTAATAACATGTATAGAAAGCAAAATGAATAACATGAATATGATCACTTTTCCTTTGAGAGAGGACACATTTGATAATATACCTGACTATACTTGAGAATGGAAAGTGATTGTGGAAAACAGTTTTAATTCTTAAATCATTGTATTTACAGGAAATCTAAACCATTACAAGGAATAATTGTACTTACTGTATAAGAACATCCTGGTAATACTGTTTTTCCTTTATAACAGGAATGTTTTTTCTTGTGTAGTAAGTATGAAGAGGGAAAAATGCACCAACTGTCACATCTCCTTCATGGGAAAATCCATCCTTGACTGTTACATAGCAGTCATTGTCAGTAAAGGCACCAACAAAATTGGAAACATATAGGAGACCAAAGGTCAAAATCCAGAACATCCTATCAACACAAGTACATGCCCAGCCATGCGTATGCTGTGTTACAGTTATCTTTATAAAACTGTGTTTGTTTGGGTAGATACAGATCTAACAATGCCCACCAGGAATATATTCAGCCCAAGTGCTTGTGAACATGTGTGTGCCTCAACTTTGTTGATGAGTGCAGCAGTTATGATAATCACCCCAAGTTCTTCCTGGCACTTCCTCCACTTCCATGGAGAGTTCTGAAACTCTTTGTTCCCTTAGGCTCTGCATCTGAGGCCCTGGGTTCTGCTTAAAAACAAGTTGGAAAATATGTTTTGAATCTTATTCTCCAGGCACAGACACCATTATTTCAGCAAAGAAGATGGACAACAAGAGCTCAGGGACCAACATTCTGGTTGGGCAATTATGGCCAAGTTTCAAGTAAGAAACTTTTCACAACTTTGGCTGATGAAAACATTCTACTTCAGCGGTGGCCACTGTAGGTGAATTGGGAGAAGGGCAGAAAGTACCCATGCCGTGCACACACAGGAAAAATAAGGTGGGCCATGCTTTTACAAACCAAGTCAACTGGTGGAATCAACTCTTCCTACTGACTCTGAGTGTTTCTGGATTTTTATATGATACATAAATCTGTATCTGCAAAACATTATGATGTCGTCACCCAATAGAATCACTTTATTTCCCAGTTTTAAAAAGCCAGCAGTCCTGATGCTCCTCAAGACTTAATTTCAGAGCAAATATCAGTTCCTTGCTTTATAGTCTAAGATTTAAACTTCTCAACATCTTCTCCTTTCTTTTATCCTGTGTGAGTTTTTGTGTAGACATGCCTTTATGATCCATCCCTGAATCAAGAGCTGTCCTTTCACCTAATATATTGAAAGGAGTTATCCTGAGCAAGGATCTGCTTCCTAGCCACCAGGAGTTTAGGGAAATGAAGGGACTGTGTATTGTGTTATGGTAATGAAAGGATGCCTGCTAAAGTAATAGACTCCACTAAGAAAGGATGGGTGAGTAGACTGAACAAAAATCAGATGAAAGAACAACAAAAAGTATCAATGATAAGATGTGTTAAGAATTGGTGAGAATCTTGAGTCAGTCTGGGTTGGTATATCTTTATTTTGTGACATCAATGGTCGTCCAGTGTATATCCATTAAGTCATTACTGAGTCCTTGTAGCAACATTATACCATGTTACTGATAGTATAAAATGTGTATCATTGAATATTTTCAGCCAGAACATTTTATTCTATGAAATACTGGAAAATACAATTCAGTTTCCATGTATATTTTACATTATTCAAAATATTACTTTTATTGTTAAAATTATTTTGTTATTATTCAGTTTAATAAAATCATGAATATATAAGTTCAAAAAAGATGTGTTAAGAGGTCAGACTATAGATTGGTGGGACTTTTATTTTCTTCAGATTAACAAGATGAAAAGAGCTCATCATAGACAGATCCTGCTATTATAAGACAGTAGGCAATGAAAAGTTAGAGTGAAACCTGCTTCTCAGTAATTCACAGTTCAGTGCAATTGTTGGAAATATGGAAAATCTCCATGTCAATCAACTAAACGCTGCTCCTACCTTAGACAAAAAGTACTAAATCTGCAGAAGAGGAAATTAGTTGAAAAATTCCTCCAGAGGATTCTTTGAATCAGATTAACCATGGGATTTACGCACGTGCTATTGGGGAATGTCCAAGTAAGCGGACTGGGCATTTATTAAATATTGCTGTTCTTGACTTTTTCTGACAAAAAAAATAATTGTTACAATGTCTGAAGTGAGTGATTCTGAAAATGTAATCTATTTCTGTTCCTGGATATCATAATGCAGGAAAAACATAAGAGACAGAAAGCAAGGTTCTCAGAAGAACATAAGGATGAACATGGAAGAAAAATAATTTAGTTAGTAAACAGATGGACAGTAATGTGAAAATGGGTTTGTCCCTGCTTTTAAGGTGTAACTGAGTAGCCCTGAGTCCTCTGGCCTCTTCTGTTACTAGGACAGCAGACTATATTAAAACTCTAATTACTTTCACTCTCACAGTTTCAGAGTTATGAAAGTAAAGTTAAAATTTTAAATTTACCCTTCCTTTCAACCTGTATTACTCTGGGTCTCACTCAAAACTTGTGCAACCACAGACCATGCAGCAATGATAACTGGCAGAACCGAGCGATCTGCAGGCATCACAAATGACCCAAGGTCACATACACCTGCAAGATGCCTTACTAACATCCTTAAGTTTCCTTATACATATTGAAAGGCAGTACCACTCCACACGGCCATAAGTCACCAAATTTGTGGTAATCCACTGTGGCAACGCAGGGAAATTGTACAGAAGATTAAATTAAATCATATATTAAAATAAGTTGTTTTGGCATGCCTATATAATGCAATGTTATACAGGCTATAATTATTCTTATGGATGATATCAAATTGTTGAAGAATAAATGTTTACTTAAGTCAAAAAAAAAAAAGAAACTCATTGGGAATTATTTTACCTAACTGTTAGAAGCCCTCTGTGGTAGCCATAATAAGGCCTGAGTCAAAGGTGTATTTTCAAATATTACACAGAGTAAGTCAAGGCACCAACATTATTGCTGGAGAGCTGATTTGATCATTTAAAGTCACTGGCTGCTCTTCCAAAAGACTTCGGATATATTCACAGCACTTGCAAGTGGCTCACAACTTATTATAAGTACAATTCCATGGAATCCCATGCTATTTCTGGCCTCTTCAGATAACGGGCATTCATGTTGTGTACAGCCATACATGTGGGAAAACACAAATACACATAAAAATAGTAAAAGCATATTGCCCCATTCTGAACACTGAATACTTCTGGTGAAATTTCAAAGGTGATTTGAGGAAAAATGTTTCCAGCAAACCAGCTGGCAATGGGAAAGTACCAACGCAGAAATCTTTCTACTAATTAAAACATAATTTTAAATACATGAAAAACCCAGGTAACATGTCTTCTCCAAAATTTCAAATCCCATGGGAGTGAACCCCTAGGAAATGACATGCAAGACATTAAAAACAAAGAAGTCAAAACAATGACTATAAATTTGGTCAAAGTACTTGAAGAAAACAACTATAAAGAAAATTCAATAGGGAAATCTCTCCAGGACATGAAAATAGAGTTTGAATTTTTTAAGAAAACCCAAACTGTAACAATAGTGGAAAGGAAAATGCAATAAAGCAAATACAACCCTTAGCCTAAGGCCACACTAACAGCATTGACAACTGAGGATAAAAGACTAAGTGGGAAATTTTAGTCTCTCACAAGAAAAGAAATTCTCCATGCACTATTACAGTTAAAATATTTGAGACTCTAAGATTTTAAAATATATTGAAATTTGGCTTGAGAAATATCAAGTAACTTAAAAGACCAAGCCAATTACTATAACAGGTGACTGCTTGACAGAAACTTTAAGCTCTCAAGGAAAGACAAATATGTACTCTAACCTCTGAATCATCATAACATATTTTAGGCTGTAAGGGTCAGAAAAGGTATGTGTTAAAACTGAAGGCAGAATAAAATTTTATCGAAAAATATATTAAAAGAGTTTATGTGTGCAAAAATAGTTCTACAGAGAAAAATAGAATTACTTCAATCTGAAGAGGAGAATAAACACATCTAAGATGCCACAGGTACTAATAAACATTGCAAGTACAGTGTTTGTATATCAAGATATATTCAAGAAAACAGCATGAAATCTGGAAAATGGCAGGAATCAATATAAATCTTTCAATAATCACTACATTACTTGTCTCAATTTCTCAATGGGAACACACAGAGTACCACATTGAATAAGAAAGATGATTCATGTGTTTCCTAACTCTAACAAGCTCCCATCAACATCAAACATAGACACTTGCTTGTGGGATTAGCTTCAAGTGGATTCCAAGAATATAGAACCAGATATTTACCATGTGCATAGGTATTCTGATGGCTAACAAAATATACTTCAAGCCAAAAGTTGTCAGTAGATTGAAGGGGAGACTCTTCCTATTTACCAAGTAAATTCCACCAACAAGAAATTGCAAACCTAAGAGTACATGTACCAAACAGAACTGCACGCAGCTTCATAAAAGAAACAAAATTAGATATGAAACAACAGATTTACCTCCAACATAGTGATAATCAATAATCCACTTATGCCAATAAAAAGGTTATCTGGAAATAAACTCACCTGAGGAACCTTGCAGTTAAAAAACACCATAAGACAAAAGTACCTAACAGATACAAGTAATACATTTAGACTTTGGAGAAAAACAGAAGACAGAAGGACTACATATGCTAAGGGATTGACAAGAACAACCATATGAAAATGGACTTTAGTACAAGTGAACGATGACTTTTGAATGCTCATATTCTTATCTTATTATACCTGAATAAGACATATAGACTGTGGGATCCAAGATGGCGGCGAGCAGTGTGGACTGTGTTTGGAAGCCCCAGTGAACAATTCAGGGAATTGCACAAATTTCTGTGCCAGGAAGACCAAGGTCCCCACACCACGGCAGCAGAAGTGCTCCATGGTTCGGAGGGACCAGGGTGCAGAGGACCTGCTTGCCCCTGCACACGGGAGGAGCATGCATTTTCTCGGATCAGAGCAGTAGCGGCAGAGACAGCAGTGTCACCAGCAGCAGCAGCGGCACCAGCAGCAGCAGTGGCACCAGAGGCACCAGCGGCGGTGGCTGAGGTTTGCAGCTCAGAGCCTTCCAGTGGAGGCGATTGGTGTGGTGGATGGTGGGAGTTGCTGCGGGAGAGGGGAGTCTGGACAGGATTTGGGTCGTGTGGTGCCTTGAGACCCAAACTGGACTCGGCAGACAGTTCAGCCCCCAGAGTCCTGGGTTTGCTCAGTGAGCTGTGCCATGGAGACACTGGCTCAGCTCAGCAAGCAATTCTGCCTGAGGCTCAGCTCCCCTGCTATGACACAGGCTGAGCCGAGTGCTCACTTCCACCCTAGGCACCAGCTCAGCGCAGCCAAAGTTTTCCTGCTGTGACACAAGCTGGGCAGAGTGCTCAGTTCCACCCTAGGTGCTTCCTCAGCGCAGCTGCAGTTCTCCTGCTGAGACACAGGCTGGGTGGAGCACTCACTTCCACCCTAGGTACTTGCTCAGCACAGCCGCAGTTTTCCTGCTGTGACACAAGCTGGGCGGAGCGCTCAGTTCCAACTTAGGCGCTTGCTCAGCGCAGTTGCAGTTCTCCTGCTGTGACACGAGCTGGGCTGAGTGCTCAGTTCCAACCTAGGTGCTTGCTCAGCAGAGCCGCAGCACTCCTGCTGTGACGCAGGCTGGGTTGAGCGCTCACTTCCACCCTAGGCACCAGCTTAGTGCAGCCGCAGTTTTCCAGCTGTGACACAGGCTGGGCAGAGCGCTCAGTTCGACCCTAGGCGCTTGCTCAGTGTAGTTGCAGTTCTCCTGCTGTGGCAGACGGTTCAGGCCCTGAGAATCTAGCTGAGCTCGACTCGTAGTTCGGGCCCAGTATCCCTGGCTGGACTTGGCAGGGGACCCAAAAGTCTGTGGATATCTTGGCCTGATCCAACGCTCATTCAGAGACCCAGAATGATTGCAGGACCCACAGCAAAGGGGAGCTGAGGATCACTGGCTGTGAGAGTCCAAAACGACAAGGCTAACCTCCTGCCATCCACACCAGTGAAGTATCAGGGCTTCCAGCCTACGGAAATCGTGAGAAAACAAGTGAATCTATCATCAGACTCCCTCCACCCAACTCTGGAAGTTACCCAACAAAAACAGAGACAGCAAGATGTCTAAAGGACAGCGTAAAAGCATACGCAAAAAAAAAAAACCCAAAACAACATGGCGTCTCCAGTTTCCAGCTATCCCAAAGAAAACAACCCAGAGAACTCAAATACAATGGAAACACAAGAAAATGAACTCAAATCCTTGGTAATGAGGATGATAATGGAGGAAACAAATAAAATTCATAATCAGATGCAAGAAGACGCAGCCAAGCAGGTGCGAGACATAAAAGAAGCACATAGAGTGGAACTGGAAAATTTTCAGGAAAATGTAAACAACCAGAGGAAAGAAATAAATAAAACGGTTCAAGATCTGAAGACCTATAAAGCGACAATGGAAGAAGCTCAGGAATATACAAAAAATCAGATGAAAGAAATCAAAAAATCTGTTCAAGATATGAAGATGAAAATGGATTCAATGATAAACACACAGACAGAAGAAAAACGAGAACGTGAGACCTCAGAGAAGAAGGCAAATGACACAGTGCTGAGCTTTTCTAACAGAATCCAAGAGATGGAAGAACGAATCTCAGGTCTAGAAGATAAATCACAGATCTTGAAGCAACCATTAAAGAAAATGCCAAATCTGGAAAACTTCTGACACAAAACATCCAAGAAATTAAGGACATCATGAAAAGAAGAAATCTCAGGATAATAGGCATTGAAGAAAGAGAAGATATCAGACTCCAAGGCCCAGAAACTATTCTCAACACAATCATAGAAGAAAATTTCCCCAATCTAAAGAAAGAGATGCCTATAAACATACAAGAGGCATACAGAACACCAAATAGAATTGACCAGAAAAGAAAAACTGCCCGTCACATAATAATCAATATACAAAACATACAGAACAAAGAAAAAATATTAAAAGCTGCAAGGGAAAACGGCCAAATAACATTTAATGGCAAACCTATCAGAATTACACCCGACTTCTCAGCAGAGACCGTAAAAGCCAGAAGGGCCTGGACAGAGATCTTGCAAACCCTAAGAGACCACAGATGCCAGGATAGAATACTTTTCTCAGCAAAACTATCAATAACCATTGATAGAGAAAACAAAATATTCCATGACAAAACCAAATTCAAACAGTACCTATCCACAAATCCAGCTTTACAGAAGGTACTGGAAGGAAAACTCTATCCCAAAGGGTCAAGCTACAACCAAAACTACTCAGGAAATAGATAACTATACCATGGCAAAAACAAAACTACACAAACGCTCGACTGGAACCAACATCAAAATTAAGACTCTTAACAGTCACTGGTCATTAATATCTCTCAACATCAATGGTCTCAATTTTCCAATAAAAAGACACAGACTCACTGAATGGGTGCATAAAAAAGATCCAACATTCTTCTGCATTCAAGAAACACATCTCACCCATAATGATAGGCATTACCTCAGGATAAAAGGTTGGAAAAAATATTCCAAGCAAATGGACACAAGAAGCAAGCAGGCGTAGCCATTTTGATATCGAACAAAATAGACTTTCAACCAAAATTAATCAAAAGGAATGAGGACAGACACTTCATACTCATCAAAGGTAAAGTCAACCAAGATAACATCACAATTCTGAACATCTATGCTCCCAATACAAGGGCACCCACATTTGTAAAAGATCTGCTAAAAAGGCTTAAACCACATATTGATCCCCACACAATAATAGTGGGAGACTTCAACACCCCACTCTCACTGAAGGATAAGTCATTGAAACAGAAATTAAGCCGAGAAACTAAGCCACACTCTGCCAAGACAGGGTAAGCAAGTCCTCAGTAGTTCCTGCCCTGCGAACAAGTCTCACAGAGATATGAGACCAGAAAACTGAAGATGAGCCTCCTACGTTATATAGTGTATTGGGTGACTAGTCGGGCATTAAATGTTCTTTAGTCAATTTGTACATTTTGGAAGCTGCTAACTCACACCGTTGGTTCACTCGGGAATTTAATTCCTTCTTAAGTCTCTGAGGGGCATTGAAGAGAAGATAGTATAGTTTTACAACCAAGTTTAGGTCGTTAGGGGACAAGGTCGTTTTAGATCAAGATAAAGAAGTTAAGCTATTAGAGTTGAGATAGGATAGATATTGAATTTCATTCAGAAATTTAGACGCAACAAGACAGGAGAGACACTCACTTCAAACAGGACGAATGCACATGAGCAATTCACTATGAATGTAACATGTATAGAACTCATTAGTCTCATGATTGTCTCATGGTCCTCCCTGCTATTGTAGTGTGTTTTTGTTTTGTACATGTGTAATAAAATAAATGTATCATAAAATGCAATTGGAGAATGTCCAGGAAAGAGGACTGGACATTTACTATGTATTGCTGTCCTTGACTTTTTCTGACAAAAAAATCACTGTTATAATATCTGAAGTGAGCGATTCTAATAATGTAATCTATTGCTGATACAGGGTATCATAGTTCAAGTAAAACATAAGACACAGCAAAATAGATTCTCACAATAATATAAGGATGACCACTGAAGAAAAATAAGTTAGTCAATAAAAAGATGGAATTGACTGTGAAAAATGGGTTTGCCCCTGTATTTAAGGTGTAACTGAGTAGCCGAGTCCCATAGCCTCATCTGTTGCTAGGAGAGCAGACTATGTTGACACTGTGCTTACTTTCGTCAGTTTCAGAGTTAGGAAAGCAAAGTTAACATTTTAAATCTATATTTCCCTTCAACCTGTGTTACTCTGGGTCTCACTCAAAACCTTATGCAAAAGCAAATGCTGCAGCTGTGATAACTAATTCCCTAATTTTTTTCTTTATTGCTTTCCTGATGATGATGATGTGCAGCTTTAGTCCACGGGGACCTGACAGGATACAATGTATTATTTCAATCCTCTTGTGTCTGTTGAGGGTTGCTTTGTGACCTACTACATGATCAATTTTGAGGAAGGTTCCATGAGTTGCTAAGAAGAAGGTATAATCTTTTGTGTGTATTAATAGTTCTGTAGATATCTCTGAGGTCCCTTTGATTTGTGACATAGGTTAGGGTCATAATTTCTCATTTTAGCTTCTGTCTCATAAACCTATTCTTTGGTGTAAGGGGATATTGAAGCCTCCCACTAATAACGTGTGTGTAATGAAGTGTGGTTTAAGATCTATGAATACTTCTTTTACAAATGTGGTGGCCCTTGCATTTGGGACATAGATGCTCAGAATGATGATGTTATCTTGGTTGAATTTTCCTTTGATGTATAAGAAGTGTCCTTCCTCATCTCTTCTGATTAATTTTGGTTGAGAGTCGATTTTATTTCATATAAGAATGGCTATAGCAGCTTACTTCTTGTGTCTGTTTGCTTAGAAGAACTTTTCCACCCTTCTACGCTGAGGTGATGTTTTATCGTAGTGGCTGATATGTGTTTCTTGAATGCATCAGAATGTTGGGTTTGTTTATTCATCCAATCAGTCAGTATCTGTATTTTATTGGAGAGTTGAGGCAATTGATGTTGAGAGAGATTAATGACCAGTGACTATTAATGTCCCTTGATTTTTATATTGCTTGTAGTAGTGTGTTTGTGTGTTTGTATGGTTTTAGTTTTACTGTGCTATCCTTGTTGTAGTTAGCCACATTGGGTTGGAGCTTTCCTTCAAGTAACTTCTCTAGGGATGGATTTGTGGATAGGTACTGTTTGAACTTGTTCCTATCATGGAATATCTTGTTTTCTCCATCAATGCTTATTGGACAGTTTGCTGGGTATAATAAGCTGGTCTCTTAGGCTTTGCAAGATGTCTGCCTAGGCTCTTCTGGATTTAATGGTGTCTTCTGAAAAGTCATGTGTCACTTTTATATGCTACATGGTCTTTTTCCCTTTATGGTTTTAATATTTTTTCTTTGTTCTGTACAGTTTTTTATTTTATTATGTGTCAGGAGGATGTTTTCTAGTCTATTCTGTTCAATGTTATGTAGGCCTCTTGTATGGCTTCCCTAAGATCCTCAGTCTGTTTGGATGCATCTTCCTGTGTTTGTTTTGTTTCCACAATTACCATCTTCATTATTAAATGTATGAGGTCATGTTCCTGTGCTTCAGTTCTGTATGACTTTCCAGGGTTGACTGCTTTGGGATAACTGGGACCTGGAGATGCCATAGTATTTTCACTGTTGTGTGTGTTTTTTATGCTGGCCTTTAATAATCTTGCTGCTTCTAACTTTGGATGGTAGTGTCTGGTGTCCTTCACTAGACATTGAAAGCCCTCATTCATCAGGGAAATGAAAATCTAAACAACTCTGAGATTCTATCTTACTTTTATCAGAATGGCTAAGATTAAAACTCAAGTGGCAGCATATACTGGTGAGGATGCGGAGAAAGAGGAACACACATCCATTACAGATGGGAATGCAACCTTGCACAACAACAGTGGAAATCAATCTGGGATCTTCTCATAACATTGGGAATAGCTCTACCTCAATACTTAGCTGTACCACTACTTGGCATATATGCAGAAGACACTCTACCATACAACAAGGACATTTGCTGAACTATGCTCATACCTACTTTATCCATAATAGCTAGCATTTAAAAATGAGCAAGACATCCCTCAACCAAAGGATGGATAATGAAACTATGGTAAATTTACACATTACTCCTCCCCTATAAAGAGGGAAATCTTGAAATTTGCAGGTGAATGCATAGAACTAGAAAAGATCATCCTCGGTGAGATAACCCTGATCCAGGCACACACATAATGTATAGACTTCCATATAGGCAGTTAATATATATGTCACAGAATATCTGTGATACAATCCAAAGATCTAAAGAAATTAAATAACAAGGATGCCCCTGGGGATGTTGCTTGATTCACATTTAGAGGGGCAAATAGGGTAGAGACACGAACAGGTTGAGGATAGTGAACAGGGTAGGTGTCTAACATAGATATTCTCTGAAAGATTCCACCAGGCAGTGCATCAATGCAGATGGTAAGACTCACATCAGAGCAATGGGCATTATATGAAAGTGAGGGGAGAGGAAACAGGAAGTGACAGGAACTTCACCAGGAGACCTACAAGAGAAAATCTGCACTCAGGGCACCTTCAGAGACTGATGCACCAACCAAGGACAACACATGGTGAAAACTTTGGACCCTGCTCAGATGTAGCCAATGAGCAGCTCTGTCTCCATGAGGCTTCCCTACTAAGGGGTACAGAGGCTTTTTATGACATGGGCTCTGGGGCCCAAATTTTGATCACATCCCCTGGTAGGGCAGCCTTGCCAGGCCACAGAGTAAGAGAATAAAGGTTGTCCTAAGGAGACCTGATATGCTAGGGCCATACAGTAATGGAACAAAGGCTTTGAGGCGCCTCTACTTGCCACCTATTTGATGGTCCTCAAGATGAAGTATGTACAGGAGTAGGAAGCCATCCATGCCTTGAAAGCCAGCAAACATCTATCAAATAGAAAGGGACCAGGAGAGCTGTCCCAGCCTTGAGGACATGGGAGCAAGAGAGCCAGTCTTGCCCTGAGGACACAGGTACTGGAGAGCCAACCCTGCAATGATGACATGGGATTGGGAGAGAGCACCCTACACTGAGGACACGGGAGCAGGAGAGCCAGCCATGCCATGATAACAGGTGTTCCTTCCATAATGTCATGGGAGATGCAGGTCTGGCCCAGCCCTGAGGATAGAGGAATGGGAGGATGGGCATTGCCCTGATGACATAGAAGCAGGTAGGCCAGCCCTGCCCTGAGGACACGGGAGGAGGAGAGTGGTCCCTGCCCTGAAGAGAAGGGACTGAGAGAGCAGGCCCTGCCATGATGACAGAGCAGTGAGAGCAGGCTCTGCCCTGAGGACAAGGAAATGGACTCTGCTTCCGGCCTCTGAGTTGTCCTCACTCCAGCATCTACCCCACGTATGACCTGCTGGAACACATGAAGGAGATGGACTTGCATATTCAAAGATTAATAATCTCCTTGACACACAGCAACAATGAGATTTCTCACAGAAATCCCACTGAGGATCCGGTAACGGTGGTGTAGGCCTGAAATCAGACCCATGACTCATAGCAATGAACATTTGAAAGTAAACATGTGGACAAATGTCTATACTGCATGATACACTACAGCTTCTGACACAAGATGTTTGTCTGTTTGTTTGTTTCTTCTACTGGGGAGAGGTAGCAAGGGCAGAGTGTGGACATGAGTGAATGGGGAGAGGAGGGCGATTTTGGTGCATGGTGAGAAAATTATAGACATTCAACAAAAGTAAAAAAAAAAGAAAAATAAATAAATTTAGTTTATTACAGTGATGATTCAAACCTCAATATAACTCTTCTGTAGCATTTGAGTAACTCCATCTTCCATAATGCCTTTTGCTCACACTGCTTACCTTGCTCCAATACATTGTCCTCATAACAAAGCATGAACTACCTGAACTCACATCCCATTTCTGAGCTCTATATATCTAAAAAACTACTAGTTACAAGTCAGGCATCCACTGTGGAACTGCAAAATAAGAGACATCATTGGTTTCTACGTGTAACAAAATATTGAAATACGAAAATAGGAGTTCTGAAATTCATTCTATACCATGAAATTTCTTCTCAAAGTCACAGAAACAAATGAACCTGTGTAACTGATGCTTGAGAAACAATCTGCTGATGTTACTTTCAGTTTACACAGTAGAACGTAACAGAATCTTCTGGTGTTCAAAAATAAACAAAGTAAGTTACATGAAATTTAACGGGTTTTAATCAATGAAGGGTCAAAAAATACAACATATCTAAACATGATGATACATTTTAAGTACAAGCACTTTGTGGGCAGAGAAAGAGAGATGTCCATGGGTTTATTCCACACTGTTACACTTAAGGAGCTAAAGGCTAACAAAGTATACATAGTGAAATTCTATTACAGAGGAAAGTATAACATGGATTTTAAATATGAAAACAGTCATGGTTCCAGTGCAAAGGGACTTTAGTACAATTGAATGTGGACTTGTGAACCCTCATATTATTATCTTATTATATCTGAATAAGACATATAGACTGGTGTGGAACAGGTTTCAAACATTCTCTTTAATTTACTAACATAGAATATATTAATTTTAACTAAACTGTAAATGGCTATTTATTCTTGAATGGATGTTATGCCTGATGTCAACACAGGAGTTCTTATCTGGCCTTAACAAAATAATGTAGCACTTGGGGGCAAAAATCAAGCCAAGGAGTGCTGAACTGGAAGCCAAGATAGAGAAAACTTCCATAGCCACCATGACCTTTCCTTTTGTGCTGTGGTAGACAGGAAGGAAGGTGACCCAGACACAGAAAAATACCTGCATACTGAATGACAGAAACTTGGCTTCATTGAATGTATCAGGTAGATTCCTGGACAAGAAGGCCATGGTGTAGCTCCCAAGTGCCAAGAAGCACAAGTACCCCAGGACAGAGTGGAAGGCAACTGATGAACCCTTGTTGCACAGAAGGATGATGTGGCCATGTTCAGCATGAGCATCTTGATCAATGAAGGGTGGAGAGGTAAGCAGCCAGATCCCACAGAGAACAAGTTCAATCAGAGTGCACACGGGAATGATAAAATTAGGGGCCCTTGATACCATTAGCCACCTCACCATTCTAGCTGGAACAGTGACCCTGAATGCAATAACCACTGTAATAGCTTTAGCCAACACTGTGGAGAGAGCCACAGTGAACAAAATTCCAAATGCTGTCTCTTGCAGGATGCACGAGGCTGTGTTGGGCTTCCCAATGAAGAGCAAGGAACTGAGGAAACAGACGATGAGTGTCAGTAACAGGGTGTAGCTTAGGGTCCTATTATTGGCCTTGACAATGGGTGTGTCTCTGTGCTTTACAAAGACTACAAGAACCACAGCTGTGAGAACAGAGAAACACAGTGCAGTGATGGTGAGAGCCATACCTAAGGGGTCATCAAAGGCCAAAAAGCTCACAGATTTCTGGAGGCAGTGGCTCTTCTCCAAGTTTGCATAGTGACTTTCTGGACACTTCACACACTGATCCATATCTGTTCAGAAATGAAGGTGATTGTGAGTCAAACCTCAGGACTTGTCTTTCCCAACAAGTTCTTACTCCACCCTACCTTGTGGGAATACTTTCTGATTCACCTTCCTTTATTGTTTCATAAAATTTCAAATACTCTGTGAATAATTTCAAATCTATGCAGCCATCGTTGGCTATGTTGACACAAATGGAAGAAGCCCAGTGTTTTTTTTCCTAATCTTTATATCTTTACCCTAAATTTTTAACTCTGTTGCATCTATTTGGTAAGTCATAAAATTACAGAACAATATTGTATAAACATGATTTCACTCAGATACTACCTTATTAAAATCACTAATTTCTGTATATACATATGTGTGTGTGTGTATTAAAATATAGACAATAATCTTTGAAAATCATTTCTTATATGGTGTTGTAAGCATTGGTCACATATTTCCTTATTTCCATGAACTCCTTTTTGTACACTACTTTGGTTTATTGTATGAATAGTTTTGAAATAATCTATGCCATTACATCTTGAATTTCAAATCATTCACTAGTAGTATGTTGATACACGTAGTTATAGCATTATATTTTAACATATAGGGAGAGAATTTCTGGAATATTTATATGTATTAAAAAATAATACTTGAATATTATGCTCTTAACATTTGTTACTTTATCTTGAATTTTAAAAAATCAATACTTCACTGGGTATGGTTGTGCATGCCTTAAATCTGAGCACTTGGGAGGCAGAGGTAGATGGATCAATCTGAGTTCCAGGTCAGCTTGGTCTACAAAGTGAATCCCAGACAGCAAAAGCTACACAGAGAAACCCTATCTTGAAGAAAAAACAAAATGATACAAAAACAAAAAACAAAAAGAAACACATACACCATGGTATACAACAAAATGTTTCTGTTGCATTAAATCACTGTGTATCTGAAAACTATCACCTCATCAAATAATTTTCTCTGTTTTACAATATACACTGAATGTTTATCAAGTTTCCTGTCAGGAGAATCAAGTCTCTATTTTGATAGATTGGTTTGTTCCTCTGTAGTGATTATGGAACCCTAATAATTTTTCTCAAGATATGTTCTCAAGCTAATCACACACAGCTTATTTCATTGCTTCTATTATGAGTGTTTTCTTGTTCCTTTTCTGTTGTACATAGGTGTGCTCTAAGTGTAGAATCCCAACTCTGACTTAATTTAGGTCCCTGATATATGTTTCATTAACTAATTTTTATATGAATAACATTACTTTATTAAAAATACACTTTTCTTAGTCCAGAATATTGAATCACTGATATTTTCAAATTTTAATTTTGATCACATATATGTGGTCAGCCTTTTTTAATTACATATGGTTTCAAAATATAGTCACTAACACAGAACTGTGTAGGTTATTGTATTTATGACTGCAGTATTCAAACTGGGCGTATTGAATGAATTTATGGACTTAGCATATAGTTAAAGTGCAGGGGACTGATATTTAACAAAAGATTATTGCTATGAACACACATGAAATTTCATGGTCTGAGTGGGGCATATCACATAATGAAAAATTTGATGCTCCAATTTAGCTTACTTTACTGCTTACTTTAAAACAAACTTCTAAGTGGAAACAGATCACAAGATCCTTCTCTTCCAAGTTGTCTTCCCCCAACTCATTCTATTAGGCCAACTTCTAATCACAGCAGGTATTCCCCATGTACACACCAGCTGAAAAATCATGTAAAACAAGTAACACACAGACATCACACTCTTTAAAACATCCAGAGAACAATAAACAAAATCCCAACACAACAAAAACAAATATCTAGAAACAAGTTCCACTGAAATCCTAAATGAACCCTCAAGAAATGAGAGTGAGGGATGTCGGTACACCATCGCATCAATGCATATCTCATCTAGACAAAAACTAAACAGAGAAATACTAGCGCTTACATATTTTAAACCAAAAAGACTTAATCTGTTTACAGCACAGTTTGCCCAAACACAAAAGGATATACCTTCCTCTCAGCACCTCATGGACTTTCTCCAAAACTACCTACATATTCAGACATAAGTCAAGTCTCAACAGACACAAGAAAATTAAATTAAAATAACTCCCTGCATCTCATAAGACTATTATTGACTAAGCTGGGCTACAACTACAGAAGCAACAAGCAAGCAAGCTTAAGAGGTTATGGAAGCTGAACAACTATCTACTGAATAAAAAGCAGGATAAGGCATAAATAGCCAGACTTGGTGGTGCAAAGCCTGTAATTCCAACACTCAGGGAAGCAGAGTCTGGTAGATCTCTGTGAGTCAGAAACCAGCCTGTCTGAAAAGTGAGTACAAGACAACCAAAGATACACAGAGAAATCATGTCTTGAAACAACATAAAAGGACATAAAAAAGAACAAAATTAATGATTTTTTAAATAACTCAATGAAAATTAAAACACAGCATACCAATATTGGGCCACAATATTTATGGTACAAAGAGAAATGTCCACAAGACTTGGTGCCTACATAAAAAAATTGAAGACATCTTAATCTAAGAACTTAACAGAACACCCAAAAGCTCTAGAACAAAAAATGTAATCACACCCAAGAGGAGTAGATGGCAACAAATATGTGACTGAGCATGGTCTGAAAAAATGAAATGGTGTTCAACACACTGTGTTCATGGTGAAAGGAAACAGTCTGTTAAATTATGGGCAAGGTGGTCTCTTCTGGGATCAATGCCTACAACAGACAATTGCTGTAATTCTTATCCCTCCAGTCTCATTCCATTTTCTGAGGCATTGCTGACTCCTGTAGATAGGGTAGAAAGTTGGCTGTATTCCTGTATTTACCTGTCTTGTTGGAAATCTCGTTTTCTGCACAAGGAATGCAATCAAAGCAGCAGGCAGCCTTGCCTTCCTGGGCAGCTTTCTGGAATCCAAGTCTACAGCTCTCACTGCACACCGACTGAGGAATCTAAGAGAAACGAAAGCCGTTAGCAAATCTTTGCATTTTTGTGAAACATCTGAGTAAAGGGAGTATTTCTGAGTATAATTGAATATTCGTTTGGATAGGCTTTCACTTACAAGTAAAATAATATGTCTTGGTATTGCTACTTTTGGCAGCTTTGAGGCTTATGTAACACACGTTTAAATATTACGCCAATATATGAAACCATTGTTAAGAATAGGTCGTTAATATAGTATTCTAGAAGGTCAATTTATGACTTCATATTCAATCTATCTCTATACTTATGCGATGCTTGTCTGAGGTTTTATCTTAATGAAGTTGAGAATGGTGATTGACAACTTCACAGGTTTTGGATTCATTATGGAAACAACTCTTTGGGCATTTCTATGTAGAATTCTATAGAAACATTTATGAGAAGAGGAAAATCACAAAATGGAGTCAATATTTCCTTGCTTGCTGTCACAGACATAATGGAAAGTAGATAGAAGGTAAACAAACATATTTTTTTAATCTCTGATTCTGCTCTGTGCACATGACATCATCACCTCCTCTGACCCCTGAAACATTTTTTTCTACCATCTTATAGAGCATGGTCACAGTGTCAGCCAAGACAACCCTATCCTCCTGTGAATGGCATTTGTTGACTATTTACTCAAAGTAGAAAAGCAAGTATAACACACACAAAAAACATACACATGCACATGCACTTGCGCACACACACAAAACACATCTGCCATACCATCCTACCTTTTTAGAGGCTGACAAAATAGAAAATCTAAACTTAACATTTCTCTGACATTTTTAGGATTTGGAAACAAAAAATCATTGTTTTGTATCAGTGACAATATCATAACAGACACTCAATGCATAAAAACATGTGTTCAGGGTAATGCCTGGACCACCTAAGAACCGCTCCATGGTAGAGAGAGAACCCATGACACTATTGACAATGCTCTTCTGTGATTGCATACAGAACCTAGCATGGCTGACACTGAGAGGATCTGACTAGCAGTAGACAGAAAAATGAACCAAGACTCATAGTCAAACATTAGGCAGAGCAAAGGGAGTCTTGTCAAAGAGTGGTGTGAGATAGCACAGTCAGGAGGGGAAAAGAACTCTACAAGGAGACCAATAGCCACAAATAATCTGGGCCCAGATGGGCTAAAGGAGAATGAAGCAACAACAAAGGACCAGGCATGGACTAGGCCTAAACTTTCTATACTTATATACGCATAGGAAGCTTAGACTCCATGTGAGTCCCCAACAAATGGGACAGGAGCTGTATCTGATAAGTTCTCAGTAGGATGCCTTTCAATCACTTCACTGTGATGTGGCTTTCTCACTAGGACACTGCATAAGAGGATGGGTAGAGTCCTGCTAAGTGTTGTAACAGATCTCTAGGGTGTGGTTTTCCCTTTTCTGAGGGGCAGAGGAGGGAGATGGGAAGATGATGGAGGGACAGAGGGGAGGGAAATAAAGAGAGGAATTAGCAGCTACAAATGAGATATTAAGTGAATAATTAGGTAATATTTTAAAATAAAACAAAAGAAATATGAGATCATCAATAAAATGTGAAGGTAAATTTTTCCATTCATCAGCCAGAGAATAAGAAAATAGTGTGTGTTGTCTGTTGTTATGTGAAGACTTTATCTGTAGCTGAATATTGGCTGGTACTGAATGAGTGTCCAAAGATCATGACATCCTCAAAATTGTTTTTGTTTTTATGAACAGTCAAAGTATAGCGGTAAGCCTCTACATACCTCTATAAACCTTGTAGGCCATTGAATCATCTGCTCAGATAAAGAGAGCTGTTGTCCAAGGGGAGCACCTGGAGAAAAACTTCCTACTTTCACATTTAATCCAAGACCCTTTGGGAAATCCCAAAAGTTGAGGATGTCATACTGTGAATCTAAGTTTCTCCTCTCCTCCATCACTATGTGACCTCTCATGCGATTGTTCAGTAGGATGTTCTTGAGGAAAGGAAGGAACTGGAAGATATGTAGGAACAGATGTTGAGGTACAACGGGAATACTAAAAACGTTTTTAAATAACACAAAGAATCTAAATGTTTTTAGCCCCTTATACTCATACCTTCTCTAAGAGAGGAATCAATGAGGCTGATTAAATGAAAGATTCTTGGATTAAAATGCATTAAAATTTGAAAATCACTTTCCGTTCAAGATAACTCATTGAACTAAACATAGCTAAGTCATCAAGGCTGCAAGTTGTCTGGATTCAGCTGATTCAAAATTCTTGGAAAACTAGCGAATCTCAGAAACATTTGGAATATATTTAGCCCTTTCACTCTCAACATGAGGGTCCTGAAGTGTTATGTTAACTTGAAAGTGATCCTTCATAACCCTGCAGTAGTGCCCAGAAACATATTTACCCTTAAGTATCTACTGCTCCTGCCTCTGCTCTGAAGAGTACATCCTTGCTTATTGGCCAGAGATTCTAAAAGCTAAGATGCCCAAAATGAATGACTTAGACAATAAAAAGCTATATAATAAGATATCACATTGCTCATATTACAATACATAAAAAAGATATTACATGCCAGGGGGAAAATTCCATTCCTTCTCCTTTAGAATTTGGTTGTATCTCTACTTGTTGAAGATTCATCTCATGGAGACTGTAGGCCACAGCATACACAGCATTATATATATTATAACACTCTTCACTCATGGTTGTGTCAAAAAGGTGTCTGGGCAGTAACTCCAAAGAAGCATTGGGTTGGCAGTTCTCCAAAAGTTGACAATCAGCCTCTGAAAATGAACACTTGAAGAATAAATACCAAAACTTAGGAAGATAAATGTCTTCTGGGTACTTGTAGGGATTAACTGTTTGAACAAAATTTGTGAAGTCAACCATCTCTTTATGGTGGTGTGAAAACATGAGACTCCCATGAAACGACTCTATCATGAAATAATCAGAATCTTCATCAACATCCCACTGAAAGGTCAAGATCCAGACTTTCCATGTCACTAACAGTTGCAAAATGTGTCGCATTAAACCTTGTAAAGAAGCAACGTCCCCATAAATAACTATTATATTTGCTGTTGATTCCTGAATATTCACCAGATTTTTCCATACTGCCCTGGAAAATGAATTCCAGGTGCCAGGGATCATTTTCAAAAAGGCTATGCAGATGTCCTTACTCTCCATAGCTTCTCTCAACCCTGAGAAAAACAGAGTCCCTCTGTGGTCATCTGGGAGGATCACACCAACCCAGGACCAGTTAAAATGAAACATCAAAGAAACTATAGCAAGTGGCAGAGAAGTGTCTTTGGGGGCCATCTGGTAGAGGAATTTAAACTGATCTGGGTTGTTTAAAGCAGGATCAAATGGCCCAAAAGTGAGCTGTAGGAAAAAAATGGAAACCAGAGGAAGAGCATTGGCATCAAACACAATATCAGTTCTGAATAAACAAGTGTCAACAGTCAGGATTAAGATATTTTGTCATATTTTAAAAATCAAACACAATATAGAATTTTCCAAAATGAAATTACTGACATGTATTCAGTTTCAGTGACTAGCTGGTCTCATCTACTTCTCCTTCCTTTCTCTTTCAAGTACTGTAAATGTGGATCCATCAAGGACTTCAGACTTTCCTTTGATAGCTATTTCTCCAATTGTCCCTATTTTACATTTTAAGACAGCCAATAATGTAAAAAAAAATGGATACTTGATTCCTATTTTCCACACCCAAGTCCTCACCTGAGGTACTTTGTAAACTTGTAACAAATTCGCTATTCGTGCAGATATGGTCATTGATGTTCCTGTGAGTGCAGCAGGTGACATTCTCTTCCTTACACATTTGTAATTAAATAGGGGGTTCCTCGTCCTGGTAAGCCAAACAAAGGGAGGAATAAGGGTACTCATTTCATAAGGCGTAGCATTGTAGAGATCAAAGCCCAGAGTTGTGTTGGGTAGAAGATGAGGGTTTCTGTTGACCTCCTCAATGGCAAACACCAAGGCCAGAACAAAACGGTAGTTCTTCAATTTATACCTGCACAGATTTCATAAAAGTATACAGGAGGAAGACAAAGAACATAAACCTTAATATCTGGTGAAATGGCTATTTTAATTCGAATGCCAATGTTCCTGTAATATAATTACTTTAACATCATATCATGAGTGACTTGAATTAGCATGAACATTTTAAGTTGATAGGATCAGGTAAGATCTAGAATATTAAAACTAATGTATTACGGTCTCGGCCTCTGCACTCAGCTGGTAGGCAAATCTTCATCTGTCTAATAATAACATGGTGAAGAAAGAACATGCACTCTGTAGGATGCTAAAAGACACCTACACAAACAATCGCATTTCATTTTAGTGTCAAGTGTGCTGTTCAGAAAACAGTTTCCCTAAAGTTATATGCATTAAAATGTTCTTCAGGTGGATATAAAAATATTTCATACAAAGTCTTTTTCAGGATTTTATTGAACCACAATGAAGTTATATTTAGGAAAGAGCTATAGAGAAAGAAATTAATTCTATATTATACATACTTGAAAAGAATAGAAATCTTTAAATATAGAATTTTACTGCTACGTTCTGAACTTTTAATCACATTGCTATTTATTTTGGTTTGGGTTGGGTTTTTTTCTCATTACTTGTTTGCGTCTCTGATTCATTGGGCTCTCATATTCCTTTTTTAAACTTTTTCCCATAGAGTAACTGGTGGTGTGACATATCTGGCCTGCACAATGGCTAAAAGAACATTGCAATGTTTCCTTCCCTCCTCTATACCCGCTTTCCCATAGGCTACTGAGATTTTCAATTTGCATGCACGGAGGCTGTGTTTCTTTTAACCTTAATGGATTTGTCTAGAAACTTCACATGAAAGAAAACAAAACAATAGATCCTGCATATGTCATAATTTAAAGCTATTAAGTAAGGATGCAATTGCTCTGAGCAGAGTGAAATCAAGAAAAACACGACATTTAGGAGCAGTGTGACTGGCTACAAAGACTAAAGCAGGAATGCTGAGACTAGCAATACAAATATTTTACATAAAAAAATCTGTTACCAAGAATTCTCAAATCAAAAACACCAGGCTCCAAAACTGACCAGACGTTGAGTCGAGTCTGTACATCTTTGTGAACTTGTATACATTTAGAATAACCATCTGAGTCACATTAAGAAAGTCAAATATCATATATATCTTTCATATTCATCCTCTAGAGTATATATCAGAAAAGGACAGGATTGCATCCTGCAGAACCTGGTGGTAAGAATCCATTACTCTGGATACTACAAACTTCAATTACAGAATATGGAGACATCAAGCTGTTACTCAGCTGGATGCCTTATATTTCCTGTCTGCATCTCATAGTCCTGAAAGGAGGTGTTTGGCATAGTGAGGGAACTTGGGAAGAAAGAGTTTATTTGGTGGCTTTATTATGGTTACAAATTCTCTGATGAAATACCATGGGGAAAAAAACAAAATGAGGAGATCCATCACTGAAAGAAGTAAGTACAGGAACTCAAACAGGGCCAAAATATCGAGGTGAGGTTTATGTATTTTTATTCCAGAAAAAAATATAGCACAAATTTGTTTGTGTATGTTGAGAAAAATGTTTGGAATTAAGAGATTGTTAATCTGGCATATTAAAAATATTGTTTTCCCTTCATGAACTACTTAGATTTTATTTTTGGCTATATAAAATGTAGAATAAAACTTATAGAATACAATCCTTTCATTCATCATGGACAAGAAAGACATTCAACTGTCATGGGAAACTGAGTATGATCTTTTCACATATGGGCTTGTTGCTTGATATAGAGAAAATACAGATGTACATCGGTGCCTGAGCTCATGAGAGTAAAGGGCAAGGAAAAGGAGAGTAACTGACACGTTAGCTATGATGAACTACAAGGGGCTCCACCCACCTTCCAAAGTCCCCACTCTGCTAAGCCTATGAGACAAGTTTGTGATCTTATTTGCAATAAAATATAATCCTCAAGAAACGCAATCTGCCGTGAGTTACTGCACTGAATTACAGATTTTTGCATTTACATATAAACTTTTTGATTTGGGGACATCTATACTATGTTAGTTTCAAAATAGTATTTAGTCTAACAATTAGTTTAAATGTGTCGTCACCATCAAATATCTGATTTTCTTTTACATCTGAACATATTTCTTCTGCCACAGTTCCTGAATTTTCACTTTACACCCCACCAAAGTTTTAACAAATACACAATTATGTCACTCAGAGTACAACTCACCTTCATAACTATATTTTCCTACTATTTTTCTACCAATTTTTCATGTGTTAATATATTTCCAAGTCCTGTTGCTTTATCTCAGGGAGTTTTTAATTTATCCCTAGAGATATGGGATGTCTGTATTGGACCAGCACACTTTATTTCCTCTAAGAGAGACACACAGGAACATTTGTTATTAATTTTCTAAGGAAATCATAATTTTCTGATGTTATTCCTTAACTTTGCATATTTCACAGAAGCTAAAAACAGTCTTAAGTGTCCATTCTGACATAAAAGGCATATTAACATGTGCATCCATACAAATAAGCAAAGAAACCTATAAATATTCATAAAATCTGTCTGACAATGCACGAGGATGAGCAAAGAAATACTGAGGTGCAAATAAATGAGACATATAGAAAACTATATGTGTAAAGAAGAAAGTGCTTCCAAAATTTAATGGTGATAGACCTCTTGTGAAATCAGCTGTATGTAATATAGCTACTATTCATCACTATAGTAATATTCTGGCACTTAGGAGACTTGATTCAGGGACATCCTGTCTTCTGACAAGATCACATTGGACTTGAAGTAAGCCCCAGAATTACCACCAACTTATTCATACTCTGAAATAATAATACTGAAAATATTGAAATTATCTGGCATTACAAGCATGAAAAATGAAGATCGTGATGTTCCAATAACATGTATGGAAAGCAAAATTAATAACATGAAAATGATCACTTTTCCTTTGAAAGAGGACAGACTTGATAATATACTTGGCTATATTTGAGAATGAAGAGTGACTGTGGAAAACTATTTAAATTCATATATCATTGAAGTTACATGAATTCTGAACCATTACAATGAATAATTGTACTTACTGTATAAGAACGTCCTGGTAATACTGTGTTTCCTTTATAACAGGATTGTTTTTTGTTGTGTAGTAAGTATGAAGAGGGAAAAATGCACCAACTGTCACATCTCCTTCATGGGAAAATCCATCCTTGACTGTTACATAGCAGTCATTGTCAGTAAAGGCACCAACATAATCAGGAATATACAGGAGCCCAAAGGTCAAAATCCAGAACATCCTATCAACACAAGTATATGCCCAGCCATGAGAATGGTGCGTTACAGTTATCTTTATAAAACTGTGTTTGTTTGGGTAGATACAGATCTAACAATGCCCAGCAGGAATATACTCAGCCCAAGTGCTTGTGAACACGTGTGCTTCAACTTTGTTAATGAGTGCAGCAGTTATGATAATCACCCCAAGTTCTTCCTGGCACTTCCTCCACTTTCATGGAGAGTTCTGAAACTCTTGGTTCCCTTAGGCTCTGCATCTGAGGCCCTGTGTTCTGCTTAAAAACAAGTTGAAAAATATGTTTTGAATCTTCTTCTCTAAGCACAGACACTATTATTTCAGCAAAGAAGATGGACAGCAAGAGCTCAGGGATCAACGTTCTGGTTGGGCAATTATAGCTGAGTTTCAAGTAAGAAACTTTTCACTACTTTGGCTGCTGAAAACATTCTACTTCAGAGGTGGCCACTGTAGGTGAATTGGGAGAAGGGCTGAAAGTACCCATGCCATTCACACACAGGAAAAATAGGTGCAACAGGCTTTTCCAAACATAAGTCAATTTGTTTAAACAACTCTTCCTACTGACTGTGAGTGTCCCCGAACTTTCATATGATAAATAAATCTGTATCTGAAAAACTGTATGGTATCTTCGCCCAACAGAGTCACCTTATTTCCCACTTTGGAAAAGCCAATAGTCCTGATAGATTTCTCACTTACTTAATTTCTGTGAAGAATCAAGTCCCTGCTTTATATTCTGAGATTTAAACTTCTCCACATCCCTGCTTCTAGAGCAGTCCTTTTACCTAATGTACTGAAGGAAATTATCCAGAGCAGGGATCTGCTTCCTAGCCACCAGGAGTTTAGGGCAATGAAGGTACAGTGTATTGTGATGTGGTAATGAAAGGATGCCCCCTAAAATAAATAGACTCCACTAAGCAAGGATGGGTGACTAGAGTGAACAAACATTTAGGTGAAACAACAATAAAAAGCATCATGACAAGATGTGTTAACAGGTCAGACTGTACCTTGGTGGGACTTTTTTGTTCTGATTAACATTATGAGGTGAGCACATAGTAGCCAGATCCTGTCTATTGTAAGACTGTAGGCAATCAAAAGGCACAGTGAAACCTGCTTCTCAGTAATTCAGGTTCAGGTTAACTGTTGGGAATAGGGAAAACCTCCATCTTTGAATTTCTCAAGAAAATCCACACTGCAACAATGCTGGAAAGGAAAACACAATAAAGCAAATATAAACCTTAGCATGAAGTCACACTAAAAGTATTGACAACTGAGGATAGAAGACTAAGCAGGAAATTTTAGTTTCTCCAAAGAAAATAAATTCTCCATGACATATGGTAGGTAAACCTTTAGAGACTCAAATTTTTAAAAAGGTATTGAAATTTGCCTTGAGAAATATCAAGTAACTTAAAAAGGCCCATTAGAATAATAGGAGACTGTGTGATGGAAACTTTAAACTCTGAAGAAAACAAAACGATGTACTCTAACTCCTGAAACACCATAACTTATTTTAGACTGTAAGATTCAGAATAGGTATGTGTTAAAATTGAAGAAAGAATAAGCTTTTGTGGGGAAAAAACATATTAAAAGAGTTCATGTGTACAAAAACAGTTCTATAGAGAAAAGTAGCATTACTTCAATCTGAAGAGAAGAATAAATACATTTAAGATTGCAAGTACAATGTTTGTTTATCAAAACAGATTCAAAAAACAGCATGAAATCAAGGAAATGCAAAGAATCAAAACAAATATTTCAATACTAACTACATTACTTGTCTCAATATGTCAGTAGGAACATACAGAGTACCAGATTGAATAAGAAAGATGATTCATCTGCTTCCTGACTCTAACAAGCTGCCCACAACATCAAACATAAACACATGTTTGTGGTAATGGCTTCAATGGATTCAAAGAATACAAAACCAAATTACCATCTATATAAGTATTCAGATGGCTAGCAAAATATACTTCAAGCCAAAAGATGTCAGTAGATTGAAGGGGAGACATTTCATCATTACAAATAAATTTGCACCAACAAGAAATTATTTCGTGTTCAAATTACATCTCTTTTGTTAATCCCTAACTTGTATCTTCCCATTCAAACCCTCTCTCCCTCTTCCGTCTTATTCCTTTCTCCTAGACCTCTGGATGGGGTCCCCTTTTCCCCACAGTCTGACCACTTACTATCAGGTCTCATTCAGATAGCCTACGTCCCCTTCCCCTGTGTGACTCCATGGTCTCCCCACCGAGGGGAAGTTATCAGTCAGGAGAACCAGAGTCATGCCAGAGGCAGTCCCCACCCCCCACACAACCATGGAGAATTACTGTACATTGGTTATATGTTAATAGGGGGTCTAGGTTCCCTGCATGCTTTGTCCTTCTTTGATGCATCCATTTGTGCAAGGCTGCCCCTTGGTCCACATCCACAGTTGTGATGGTCTCCTTGTGGGGTATCTGAAGCCTCTGGGAGCTTCCATACTCCCATTCTTCCATACCTCTTTCTGCACTCCACACAGATTCCAGAAGCATGTCACAGCATTAGTTCAAATCCTATGATGGGTAGAGTTACTCAGAAGACATCTATCTTGGACTAATATCCAATTATAATGATACACGGACCTTTATGTGTCTGGGTTAACTCACTCGGGATGATCTTTCTTAGTTCCATCCATTTTCCTGCAAATATCAAGTTTTCCAAGTTTTTAATGGCTGGGTAGTATTCCGTTGTATAAATCTCCCAAACTTCTTTATCCTTTCTTTAATTTAAAGGTTGTTTCCAGATTGTGGCTATTACAAAGAAAGTTGCTATGAGCATAACTGAGCAAATGTCCTTGTTGTATGGTGGAGTATCTTCCAGGTATATGCCTAAGAGTGGTAGCACTGTTCCCAATTTTCTCAGAAAGTACCAGAGTATTTCCAAAGTGGTTGTACAAGTTTGCATTCCCACCAGCAATAGAGGAATGTTTCCCTTTTCCCACATCCTTGCCACCATGTGCTGTCCCTTGAATTTTTAATCTTAGCCATTCTTGTAGGTGCAGGATGAAATCTCAGAGTCTTTTTGGTTTTCCTTTCCCTGTTAACTAAGGATGTTGAGCACTTCTTTAAGTGTTTCTTGACCATTTGCTATTTCTCTTTTTAACTCTGTACATCATTATTTTTGTACATCATTTTTTAATTTGATAATTTTTTTGATGCTGTTTAACTTCTTTAGTTCTTTATATATTTTGCATATTAGCCCATTGTGAGATGTAGAGCTGGTGAATACCTTTTCACACTCTGTAGGCTGCTGCTTTGTTCAGTTGACAGTGCCTTTTGCCTTGCAGAAGATTTTGAGCTTCCTGATGTCCAGTTGATGGTTTACTGATCTTAATGCCTAAGCTATAGATATTCAAGCCAGGAAGATGTCTCCTGTGCCAATGAGATCAAAGATCTGCCCCACTTTTTCTTCTAACAGATTTAGTGTGTCTGGTGTTATGTTAAGGTCTTTAATCTGCTTGGAATTTAGTTTTGTGGAGGGTGATAAATATAGCTTTATTTGCATTCTCCTACATGTAGACATCCAGGTAGAAGACCCAGCACCATGTATGAGATTGATTTGTAAGAAAAAACTAAAAGACTCCGAAGAAATAAATTGAAGATTTCAAAAGATGGAAACATCTCCAATGGTCTGGATTGGGAAGATCAACATAGGAAAAATGTCTGTTTTACTGAAAAGAACCTACAGAATCATTGCAATCACTATCAAAATACCTACATATTTCTTTACAGATCTTGAAAGATCAATTCTCAAGTTCAAATAAAAAAAAAACTTGTTGTAGTTACTCACTTTGGGTTGGTGTTTTCCTTCTAGTAACTTCTATAGGGAGGGATTTGTGGATAGCTACTGTTTGAATTTGTTTTGTCATGGAATATCTGGTTTTCTCCATCTATGCTTATTTGAAGTCTTCCTGGGTATAATAGTCTGGACTTGCATCTATTTGCAACAGCTCTGCATACACTCTTCTGGCTTTTATGGTCTCTGCTGAAATGTCAGGCATGAATCTGATATGTTACATGACATTTTGAAATATATGAGGTCATTTTCTTGTACTTCACTTGGGTTTGAATATCCAGAGTTGATTGCTTTGGGATACCTGGATGCTGAGATGACATAATCTTTTGACTGTTGTTTGTGTTTTTTATGCTGGCCTTTAGTCACCTTGTTGTTTCAGAAATTGGATGATAGTTTCTGGTGTTCTTCACAGACCATTGAGAGCAGTTCATAGATGTGTGGCTATAGGAAGAGAAGCCTCACCTGTGGGGACCAGAGAACTCATCCCCAGATGAGGAAGGACACCAGCATTCAGGTCTGGGTGACTTTGCCCCGCACCCTGGGCTCCCCATTAGGACAGCATACATTGATACTGGTGCTATGCAGTCCAATGTTCAGTCCAAGAGAGTGTAGATACAGCCTGCTATCCTGCATTTGGCTGAGTTATGGATACCCTTCCCATGGCCACCAGGGCCCGTGGGCCTTGGTTCAGTCCTCAAGATAATGCTGGTAGGGTGTGATATTATGCAGTGTTTGGCTGCACTTTGGAGACCATGTCCACATCTACCTGGGTCCTAGGTCCCTCAGTGGACAGGCAAGGAGATCCAAAGTCATATCTAGCCAATATCCACACTTTGTGCTCCACCCTGGGCCAGAAAACACTGACTCTTGTTTTCTGTGGACCACATTCTGTCAGAGTGCAGGTACATCCCAAGTAGCCTGAATTTGGCTGGATTTTGGTGAGTTTGCCTGTGTCTTCAGAGGACCTCAGGTTTTCTATAGACTGTCGCATGGTCTGAGCTCAGATCTAGCCATTCTCCAGAGTTCTCCCCTAGGACACGAGATCCAGATACTGGCACCTCACTGCCCACAGTCCCGAACCAGATACAGAGTCCGAGATATAGAGCTCAAATGCAGCTCAAGGGCAGATATGCATCCATAATCTAGGCACTGGGTACCCATAATCTGTGGGCCAGTTAGACGGCCAGAGGCCAGACCCACCTGTTCTCTGCACCATGTGGATCCCTCTCACCAAGAGCTCCTCAGGACTTCCTGTTTGTAGCTCTCAGCCCAGTCCCTAGACTCTGCCCTGTGAATCTGATGCAATAAGTGGTCAGCACTACCGTTTGGATCCCTCAGGGGACAATTATTTCAACAGATCATCAACAACGCAGGCTAAAAAATCAACAACTAATAAATGGGACCTGATAAAACTGAAACGCTTCTTTGAAAAAAGGAAATTGTCAATAGAACAAAACAAAACACACTAGGAAAAGTTGTAACAAACTGTATATTCTCTTTCTGGTTTGTCTTTGTGTTTTTAAAACAAAGTTTCTCTGTGTAGCCCTGGCTGTCCTGGAACTCACTTGTGGACCATCCTGGCCTCGAATTCAGGTCAATCCACCTTCATCTACCTATCAAATTCTGGGAATAAAGGCATGCACCACCATGCTGGCACCAACCGAACATTCTAAAGAAAGCTAATATCAAAACTCATGAAACTTAACACAACCAAACCAAATAATTCCACTAAAATTGGGTATAGAGCTAAAAAGACAACCCTCAACAGCAGGAATATCAAATAGTGGAGAAACAGTGAAGGAAATGATCAATGTCCTTAGTCATCAGAAAAATGTAAATCCAAACAACTCTGATAGTCTATATTACTCCTGTTAGAATGCCTACGATTAAAACTCAAGTGACAGCATATACTGGTGAGGATGTGGAGAAAGGGGAACACACATCCATTGCAGGTGGGAATGCAACCTTGCACAACAACAGTGGAAATCAATCTGGGATCTTTCTAGAACATTGGGAGTAGATCTGTGATACAATCCAAAGATCTAAAGAAACTAAATAACAAGGAAGCCCCTTAGGGATGTTCCTTGATTCACATTTAGAAGGGAAATTAGAGTAGATACAGTAAGAGGTTGAAGAGAGTGAATAGGATGGGAATCTAACATAGATACCTTCTGGAAGATTCCACCCAGCAGTGCATCATTGCAGATGCTAAGACTCACAGCAGAGCACTGGGCATTATATGAAAGTGTGGAAAGAACTAAAAATGGACAAAAGCTTCATAAAGAGACCAACAAAGAAAAAATTCTGCATTCTGGAGGGCCATCAGAGACTGATCTACCAACCACAAGAAATGCATGGTAAGACTTTAAACCCTGTTCACACATAGCCAATGGGCAGCTCTGTCTCCATGAGGCTTTCCTAGTAAGAGGTACAGAGGATGTTTCTGACATGCACCCTGGTACCCAACATTTGATCACTTCCCCTGGCAGGGCAGCCTTGCCAGGCCAAAAAGGAAGAGGATACAGATTGTATAAAGTAGACCTGATAGGCTGGAATCAGATGGAAGGGGAACAAAGACATTGAGGAGCCCCCACTTGCCACCTGCTTGATGACTCACAAGATCCAGTACTCGCAGGAATAGGAGGTCATCCATGCCTTGACGGCCATCAAAACTCTGTCAACTTAAACATGAGCCTGCCCTAATGACGTGTGAGCAGGAAATACAGTCTTTTCCTGAGGACACGGGACTGGGAGAGCAGGCCCTGCCATGGTGACACCAGATTGGGAAAGTGGGACATGCCCTGAGGACTTGGAAACAGGAGAGCCAGCCCTGCCATGACAACACCAAGCCCTGTCCTGATGACATGGGAGCAGGTGAGCTGGCCCTGCCCTGTGGATACAGGAGCAGGAGAGCAGGAGAGGTCCTTAGGACGAGGGATCAGACCCTGCTCCAGCCTTCTAAGTCATCCCCACCACAACATTCACGCCATGGATTCACGCCTTCTGGAACACATGAAGGGGCCGGACCTGCAGATTCACAGATTAAGAATCACCTTGACAATACAACAAGGGGATATGCAATAGCAATCTCAATGAGGATCCTCTGATGATAGTGTAGGACTCCAATCAGACCCAATATTCATAGCAATGATCAGTTCAAAGTAAACATATGTGGACAAAAGGCTATACTGCATGGTGCACTAGAGCTTCTGTGATAAGATGTTTGTTTGTTTGCTTTATTTTGCTGGAGAGAGGTGTCCAGGGCAGAGGGCTGTTATGAGGGGATGGGGAAAGGAGAGAAATTTTGGTACATGACATGTAAATCATAGATATTCAATAAAAGCAAAGAAAACAAAAATAAGTAAATTTAGTTTATTACAATGATGAACAAAACCTCAACATAAATCTTCTGTAGTATTTTAGTAATTCAATCTTCCATGACATCTTTTGTTCACACTGTTTGCATCTATTTCAATGCATTGTGCTCATAACAAAGCATAAACACCCTGAATAATCACATCCCATTTCTGACATCTGTCTATAAAAAAAAATCGCTAGATACAAATCAGGCATACACTGAAGAACTACAAAATAAGAGGCTTCATTGTTTTGGGAATGTAACAAACTAATGAAATTTGAAAATAGGAGATCCTACATTCTTTTGGAATCATGAAATTTCTTCTCAACATCACTGAAAACCAAGAGCCTTTAAAACTGATGTGTGAGAAACAATCTGCTGCCATAATTTTCAATTTGCACAGTAGAACATAACAGAATCTTCTGATGTTCCAAAGTAAACAAAGTAAGTTTCATGAAATATAAGGTGTTTTAATCAATGAACGATCACATAAATACAACATGTCTAAACATGATGATACATTTTAACTACCAGCACTTTATGGGCAGGGATAGGCATATATTCATGAGCTTATTCCACACTGTTATACTTAAGGGGCTGAAGGCTAACAACGTATACACAGTGAAATTCTATTACAGAGGAAAGTATAACATGCGTTTTAAATATGAAAACAGTCATGGTTCCATGGCAAAGGGACTTTAGTACAATTGAATGAGGACTTATGAACGCTCATACTCTGTCTGATTATACCTGAATAAGACATATAGACTGATGTGGCACTGGTTTCAACCATTGTCTTTAATTTACTAACGTAGATTAATATTAATTTTAACTAAATTTTAAATGACTATTTCTTCTTGAGTGGATTTTATGCCTGATGTCAACACAGGAGTTCTTCTCTGGCCTTAACAAAATAATGTAGCACTTGGGGACAAAAATCAAGCCAAGGAGTGCTGAACTGGAAGCCAAGATAGAGAAAACTTCCATGGCCACCATGACCTTCCCCTTTGTGCTGTGGTAGACAGGGAGGAAGGTGACCCAGACACAGAAGAATACCTGCATGCTGAATGACAGAAATTTGGCTTCATTGAATGTATCAGGCAGATTCCTGGACAAGAAGGCCATGGTGTAGCTTCCAAGTGCCAAGAAGCACAGGTACCCCAGAACAGAGTGGAAGGCAACTGCTGAACCTTTGTTGCACAGAAGGATGATGTGGCCATGTTCAGCATGAGCATCTTGATCAATGAATGGTGGAGAGGTAAGCAGCCAGATCCCACAGAGAACAAGTTCAATCAGAGTGCACACAGGAATGATAAAATTAGGGGCCCTTGATACCATTAGCCACCTCACCATTCTAGCTGGAACAGTGACCCTGAATGCAATAACCACTGTAATAGCTTTAGCCAACACTGTGGAGAGAGCCACAGTGAACAAAATTCCAAATGCTGTCTCCTGCAGGATGCACGAGCCTGTGTTGGGCTTTCCAATGAAGAGCAAAGAACTGAGGAAACAGACAATGAGTGTCAATAACAGGGTGTAGCTGAGAGCCCGATTATTGGCCTTGACAATGGGTGTGTCTCTGTGCTTTACAAAGACTGCAAGAACCATAGCTGTGAGAACAGAGAAACACAGCGCTGTGATGGTGAGAGCCATACCTAAGGGGTCATCAAAGGCCAAAAAGCTCACAGATTTCTGGAGGCAGTGGTTGTTCTCCAAGTTTGCATAGTGACTTTCTGGACACTTGACACACTGATCCATATCTGTTCAGAAAGGAAGGTGACTGTGAATCAATCCTCAGGATTTGTCCTTCGCTATAAGTTGTTACACAGCCTTAGCTTATTGAAATACTTTTTGACTCGCCTTTCTTTTATTGTTTCTGAAAATTTCAACAGTCTGTGAATAATTTCAAATCTATGCAGCCTTCATTATCTATGTTAACAAAAATGGAAGCAACCCAATGTTTTTTTCCTTATCTTTGGATCCTTCCCCTGAATTTGCATCTAATTTAAAAATCATAAATTTACAGGATAATACAGTAAAAACATGACTTCACTCAAACATTACCTTTTTAAAATCATGAGATTCTGTACATATATATTTGTGTATGTATTACAATATAGACAATAATATTTGAAACTCATTTCGTATATGGTGTTCTATGCATAGGGTCACATATTCCCTTATTTCCATAAACTCCTTTGTGTACACTATTTTGGTTCATACTATGAATGATATTGAAATAATAAATGCCATTATATCTTTGAATTTTAAGTCATTCACTCATAGTTTATTGGTACATATAGATATACCATGTTTTAACTTATAGGGAGAGAATTCTTGAAATGTTTCTAGGTATTAAAAAAGAATACCCAAATGTTCTACTCTTAACATTTCCTTCTTGGGCCTGTTTTCCTGTTATTTTCTAATGAAAGATAGATAAGGAGTCGATATGGGTCAGAGAGGATGTGGGGAGGATTAGGGAGACAGGGGGAGGGGAAAATTGATTCCGATTATATAGTGTGATAAAAGTCTGTGTTCAAAAAAAAGGAGAGACAACGTCTTTAGTCAACTGAAAAATGGAAATCAAATTGAGTCTGAGATACCATCTTACACCCATCAGAAGGGCTAAGATTACAAATTCAAGTGATACCATATGTTGGTGAGGATGTGGAGAAAGAGGAACACTCCTTCATTGCTGGTGGGAATGCAAACTAGTACAACCACTTTGGAAATCTATCTGATGATATCTCAGAAAATAGGAAATAGGGTATCCTCAAGACCCAGCTATTCCATTCCTCGGAAGATACCCAGAGGATGCTCCAGCACACAACAAGGACATATGCTCAACCATGTTCATAGCGGCCTTATTCATAAGAGCCAGAACATGGAAACAGCCTATGTGTCCCTCAGTAGAAGAATGAATAAAGAAACGGTGGTACATTTACATTGTGGAATACTACCCAGCTATTAAAAACAAGGAATACTTGAAATTTGTGGACAAATAGATTGAACTAGGAATGATCATAATGAGTCAACCCAGAAGCAGAAAGAGTCAAATGGTATATACTCACTTATAACTGGACACTATCCCAGGGAAGTGTCTCATGAAAGTCTTCAATTACAAGGAAAATGGGATAGAGGTAAGACCATCCTATTGGGACTCTAAGTGAGAGAAATATAGGAGATAGGGAAATAGATGGAACCAGAGGGTCCTAGAAACCTACAAGAAGAACACTATGATGGGTGGACTTGGGCCCAGGGGTTCTACTCAATCTATGGCACCAACCAAGGACAATACCTGCAGTCAACATCAAACCCCTACCCAGATCTAGCCAATGGACAGGACATTCTCCACAGTTAAGTAAAGACTGCGGACTGACATTCACATGATCTCTGGTGCCCCATATTTGCCCATGTTCCCTCATGGGGAGGCCCGATGACACTCAGGAGAAGGATAGCACACTACCAAGAAGCATCATATTCAGGGGGGTGAGGTCCCCCTCAATCACAGTCATAGGGAAGGGGAATGGGGTGAAAGCGAGAGGGAGAGAGGAATGGGAGGATGCATGGATCGGATAGCAAATGAGATGTAATATGAATGATTTTATTTTCAATAAAAAATAAAAAAACTAATAAAAAAACAAGGAATTCCTAAAAATTGTGGACAAATAGATTGAACTAGAAATGATCATAATGAGTGAGTTCACCCACAAACTGAAAGACTCAAATGATATATACTCACTTAAACTAGACACTAGTCCAAGGGACATGTCCCATGAAAGTCTGAACCTACCAGTAAAGTGGGATAGAAGTGAGGACATACTTATGGGACTCTAGATGAGAGAAGTATGGGAGAATGGGGAAATAGAAGGACCAGGGGGTCCTAGAAACCTACAGGTAGAACATTATGGTGGGCAGATCTGGACCCAGGGGTTCTGCACAGATATGGAACCAACCAAGGACAATACGTGCAGTAAATATGGAACCTCTCCCCAAATCTAGCCAAAGGACAGGTCACTCTCTAAGATGAGTGAAGAGTTGGGACTGAAATTCACACGAACTCTGGGGCCCCGCATTTGACCAGGTCCCCTTGATGGGGAGGACCGATGGCACTCAGGAGAAGGATAGCAGGCTACCAAGAAAAGACTTTATAAGCTTTGAGCATATACAGAGGGAGAAGGTCCCCCTCAGTCACAGTCATAGGGGAGGGGAGTAAGGTGAAAGCTGGATGGAGGGAGGAATGGGAGGATAGAAGGGAAGGGATAACAATTGAGATCAAATATGAATGAATTAATAAATAAATGAATTTTAGAAAAACAAAAACAAAAAAGGGAAAGACTTAAAAAGAACAAATTATATTCTTGAATAATATATTTTCTGGTAAACAAAAGAAAGTTAATCAGGAAAGATATAAAATACATGTACTGAAGATATCAAACAAACTCTCCAATCAAATGCTGTATTAAACAAAGAAAGAAAGAGAGAGAGAAAGAAAGAAAGAAAGAAAGAAAGAAAGAAAGAAAGAAAGAAAGAAAGAAAGAAAGAAAATCATTGATTGGGAGAAATCATGAACAAGATGTGAGAATTCCAAACTTTAAGTGAACCCTACATGTGACGAGCATGCTTTGAAAATACAAAAAAAAAAATGGTGCTCAACATACTGTGCTCATGGTGAAATGAAGCAGTCTGTCATTCATGGATAAGGTGGATCTCTTCAGGGATCAATGGCTGCAATGCAACAACACAGTAAATCCTAATTCTTTCCAGTCTCATTCCATTTTCTTAGCTATCGCTGACTCCTGTAGATGGGTTAGAAAGTTGTCAGTATTCCTGTAATTACCTGTCTCATTGGAAATCTCGTTGTCTGCACAAGGAGTGCAATCAAAGCAGCAGGCAGCCTTGCCTTCCTGGGCAGTTTTCCGGAACCCAACCCTACAGCTCTCACTGCACACCGACTGAGGAATCTAAGAGAAATGAAAGCTGTTAACAAGTGTTTGGACTTTTGTGAAAAATCTGAGTAAATGGAGTATTTCTGAGTATAATTGAATGTAGGTTTGGAAATGCTTACACTTACAAGTAAAATAATTTTTTGGTATTGCTAATTTTAGCAGCTTTCGGGCTTACATAACACACATGTTTAAATGTTAGTTCAATACTTGAAGCCACTGTTAAAAATAGGTGGCTAAACTAGTGTTCTAGAACATCAATGTATGACTTCAAATTCAATCTGTCTCCATACTTACTGGGAACCAGGCAGAGCTTTTATATTAATGAAGTTAAGAATGTTGATTGACTACTTCACAGGTCTTGGATTCATCATGGAAATAAATCATTGGGCATATAGAAACATTTATAAGAAGAGAAAAATCACAAAATGGATTCAGTTTTTCATTGTTTGCTCTCACAGAAATAATGGAAAGTAGATAGATGGTAAACAAACACATTTCTTTGACCTCTGATTCTGCTCTATGAACATGACATCATCACCTCCTCTGGCTCCTGAAACGTTTTTATTACCATCTTAGAGAGCATGGTCACAGTGTCAGCCAGGCAAACCTATTCACCTGTGCGTGGCTTTTGTTGAATATTTACACAAATTAGAAAAGCAAATATAACACACACACACACACACACACACACACACACACACACACACACACGAACAAACACATCTGTCATGCCATCCTAACTTTTTAGAGGCTGACAAAATAAAAAATCTAAACTTACATTTCTCTGACATTTCTTAGGATTTGTAAATAAAAAAAATCATTGTTTTGTATCAGCGACAATAACATAACAGACACTCAATGCATAAAAAGCATGTGTTCAGGGTAATGCCTAGACCACCTAAGAACCACTCCTTGGTAGAGAGAGAACCCATGACACTATTGACAATGCTCTTCTGTGATTGCATACAGAAACCTAGCATGGCTGACACTGAGAGGATCTGACTAGCAATAGACGGAAAAAGAAACCAAGACTCACAGCCAAACATTAGGCAGAGCAAAGGGAGTATTGTCAAAGAGTGGTGTGAGACTGAACAGTCCAGAAGGGAAAAGAACTCTACAAGAAGACCAATGGCCACAAATAATCTGGACCCAGAGGGGCTAAAGGAGACCGAAGAAACAACCAAGGACAAGGCATGGACTAGGCCTAAACTTTCTATACTTATATACGCATAGGAAGCTTAGACTCCATGTGAGTCCCCGACAAATGGGACCAGGGCTGTATCTGATAAGTTCTCAGTTGGATGCCTTTCAATCACTTCACTGTGATGCAGCTTTCTCACTAGGACACTGCATAACAGGATGGATAGAGTCCTGCTAAGTGTTGTAACAGATCTCTAGGGTGTGATTTACTTTATCTGAGGGGCAGAGGAGGGAGATTGGGAGATGATGGAAGAACAGAGGGGAGGGAAATAAAGAGAGGAATTAGCAGCTACAATAGAGATATAAAGTGAATAATTAAGTAAATTTTTAAAACAAAACAAAAGAAATATGTGATTATCAATAAAATGTGAAAATAAATTTTTCCATTCATCAACCAGAGAATAAGATGTTAATGGTGTGTGTTGTCTGTTTTGAGTGAAGAATTTATCTGTAGCTGAATATTGGCTGGTACTGAATGAGTGTCCAAAGATCATTACATCCTGAAAATTGTTCCTTGTTTTTATGAACATTCAAAGTATAGCGGAAAGCCTCTACATACCTCTGTAAACCTTGTAGGCCATTGAATCATCTGCTCAGATAAAGAGAGCTGTTGTCCAAGGGGAGAACCTGGAGAAAAAGTTCCTACTTTCACATTTAATCCAAGACCCTTTGGGAAATCCCAAAAGTTGAGGATGTCATACTGTGATTCTAAGTTTCTCCTCTCGTCCATTACTATGTGACCTCTCATGTGATTGTTGACTAGGGTTTTCTTGAGGAAAGGAAGGAACTGAAAGAGATGTAGGAACGGAGTTTTAGGTACAACGGGAGTAATAAAAATGTTTTTAAATAATACAAAGAATCTAATGTTTTTAGCCCATTATAACGAATACCTTCTCTAAAACAGGAATCCGTGAGGCTGATTAAATGAAAGATTCTTGTATTATAATGCATTAAAATTTGAAAATCACATTCTATTCAAGATAAATCATTGAAATAAACACAGCTAAGTCATTAAGACCGCAAGTTGTCTGGATTCAGCTGATTCAAAATTCTTGGAAAACTAACGAATCTCAGAAACATTTGGAATATATTTAGCCCTTCCACTCTCAACATGAGGGTCCTGAAGTGTTATGTTAACTTTAAAGTGATCCTCCATAACCCTGCAGTAGTGCCCAGAAACATATTTACCCTTAAGTATCTACTGCTCCTGCCTCTGTTCTGAAGAGTACATCCTTGCTTATTGGCAAGAGATTCTAAAAGCTATGATGCCCAAAATGAATGACTTAGAGAATAAAAAGCTATATAATAAGATATCATATTGCTGATATTACAATACATGAGAAAAGATATTACCTGCCAGGGGGAAAATTCCATTCCTTCTCCTTTAGAATTTGGTTGTATCTCTACTTGTTGAAGATTCATCTCATGGAGACTGTAGGCCACAGCATACACAGCATTATATATATTATAACCCTCTTCACTCATGGTTGTGTCAAAAAGGTGTCTGGGCAGTAACTCCAAAGAAGCATTGGGTTGGCAGTTCTCCAAAAGTTGACAATCAACCTCAGAAAATGAACACTTGAAGAACAAATGCCAAAACTTAGGAAGATAAATGTCTTCTGGGTATTTGTAGGGATTAACTGTTTGAACAAAATTTGTGAAGTCAACCATCTCTTTATGGTGGTGTGAAAACATGAGACTCCCATGAAACGACTCTATCATGAAATAATCAGAATCTTCATCAACATCCCACTCAAAGTTCAAGATCCAGACTTTCCATGTCACTAACAGTTGCAAAATGTGTCGCATTAGACCTTGTAAAGAAGCAACGTCCCCATAAATAACTATTACATTTGCCGTTGATCCCTGAATATTCACCAGATTTTTCCATATTGCACTGGAAAATGAATTCCAGGTGCCAGGGATCATTTTCAAAAAGGCTATGCAGATGTCCTTACTCTCCATAGCTTCTCCCAACCCTGAGAGAAACAGAGTCCCTCTGTGGTCATCTGGGAGGATCACACCAACCCAGGACCAGTTGAAATGAAACATCAAAGAAGCTATAGCAAGTGGCAGAGAAGTGTCTTTGGGGGCCATCTGATAGAGGAATTTAAACTGATCTGGGTTGTTTAAGGCAGGATCAAATGGCCCAAAAGTGAGCTGTAGGAAAAAAATGGAAACCAGAGGAAGAGCATTGGCATCAAACACAATATCAGTTCTGAATAAACAAGTGTCAACAGTCAGGATTAAGATATTTTGTCATATTTTAAAAATAAAACACAATATAGAATTTTCCAAAATGAAATTACTGACATGTATTCAGTTTCAGTGACTAGCTGGTCTCATCTACTTTTCCTTCCTTTCTCTTTCAAGTACTGTAAATGTGGATCCATCAAGTACTTCAGACTTTCCTTTGATAGTTGTTTTCTACAATTGTCCCTATTTAACATTTTAAGACAGCCAATATTGTCCAAAAATAAAGGATACTTGATTCCTATTTTCCACACCCGAGTCCTCACCTGAGGTACTTTGTAAAGTTGTAACAGATTCCCTATCCGTGCAGATATGGTCATTGATGTTCCTGTGAGTGCAGCAGGTGACATTCTCTTCCTTACACAGTTGTAATTAAACATGGGTTTCCTTGTCCTGGTAAGCCAATAAATGGGAGGAATAAGGGTACTCATTTCATAAGGTGTAGCATTGTAGAGATCAAAGCCCAGAGTTGTGTTGGGTAGAAGATGAGGGTTTCTGTTGACCTCCTCAATGGCAAACACCAAGGCCAGAACAAAACGGTAGTTCTTCAATTTATACCTGCACAGATTTCATAAAAGTATACAGGAGGAAGACAAAGAACATAAACCTTAATATCTGGTGAAATGGCTATTATAATTCAAATGCCAATGTTCCTGTAATATAATTACTTTAACATCATATCATGAGTGACTTGAATTAGCATGAATATTTTAAGTAGATAGGATCGGGTAAGATCTAGAATAATAACACTAATGTATTACAGTCTCGGCCCCTGCACTCAGCTGGTAGGCAACTCTTCATCTGTCTAATAATAACATGGTGAGGAAAGGACATGCACTCTTTAGGATGCTAAAAGACACCTACACAATCGCATTTCATTTTAGTGTCAAGTGTGCTGTTCAGAAAACAGTTTCCCTGAAGTTATATGCATTAAATTGTTCTTCAGGTGGATATAAAAATATTTCATACAAAGACTTTTCCAGGATTTTATTGAACCACCATGAAGTTATATTTAGGAAAGAGCTATAGAGAAAGAAATTAATTCTACATTATACATACTTGAAAAGAATAGAAATCTTTAAATATAGAATTTTTTTGCTACGTTCTGAACTTTTAATCACATTGCTATTTATTATGGTTTGGGTTGGGTTTTTTTCCTCATTACTTGTTTGCATCGCTGATTCATTGTGCTCTCATATTCCTTTTTTAAAACTTTTTCCCATAGAGTAACTGGTGGTGTGACATATCTGGCTTGCACGATGGCTAAAAGAACATTGCGATGTTTCCTTCCCTCCTCTATACCCGTTTTCCTAGAGGCTACTGAGGCTTTCAATTTGCACACTCAGAGGTTGTGCTTCTTTTACTTTAATGAATTTGTCTAGAAACTTCACATGAAAGAAAACAAAACAATAGATGCTACACATGTCATAATTTAAAGCTAATAAGTAAGGATGCAATTGCACCGAGCAGAGTGAAATCAAGAAATACAGAACATTTAGGAGCAGTGTGACTGGCTACAAAGACTAAAACAGGAATGCAGAGACTAGCAATACAAAGATTTTACATTTAAAAAATCTATTACAAAGAATTCTCAAATCAAAAACACCAGGCTCCAAAACTGACCAGATGTGGAGTCGAGTCTGGACATCTTTGTGAACTTGTATACATTTAGAATAACCATCTGAGTCACATTAAGAATGTCAAATATCATATATATATCTTTCATATTCATTCGCTAGAATATATATCAGAATGGGACAAGGTTGGATCCTGCAGAACTTGGTGGTAAGAATCTATTACTCTGGATGCTACAACCTTGAATTACTAAACATGGAGACATCAAGCTGTTACTCAGCTGGATGCCTTATATTTCTTGTCTGCATCTCATAGTCCTGAAAGGAGGTGTTTGGCATAGAGAGAGAACTTGGGAAGAAAGAGTTTGTTTGGTGTTTTTATTATGGTTACAATTGCTGTGATGAAATACCATGGGGATAAAAAACAAACTGAGGAGATCAATCACTGAAAGAAGTAAGTACAGGAACTGAAACAGGGCCAAAATATCAAGTTGAGAGGTAATATATTTTTATTCCAGAAAAAAAATATAGCACAAATTTGTTTGTGTATGTTCAGAAAAATGTTTGGGATTAAGAGATTGTTAATCTGTCATAGTAAAAACATTGTTTTCCTTCCATGAACTACTTAGATTTTATTTTTGGCTATATAAAATGTGGAATAATACTTATAGAATACAATCCTTTCATTCATCAAAAACAAGAAAGACATTCATCGCTCATGGGAAACTGAAAGTGTGATCTTTCCACATATGGGCTTGTTGCTTGATATAGAGAAAATACAGATGTACATTGGTGCCTGCACTGCTGAGAGTAAAGAGCAAGGAAAAGGAGAGTAATTGACACATCAGCAATGATGAACTAAAAGGGGCTCCACCCACCTTCCAAAGTCCCCACTCTGTTCGGCCTATATGACAAGTTTGTGATCTTATTGAAAGAAAAAAATATCCTCCAGAAACAATCTGCCTTGAGTTACTGCACTGAAATACAGGTTATTGCATTTACAATAAAAGTTTGGATTTTCGGGCATTTATACTATGTTAGTTTCAAAATAGTATTTAGTCTAACAATTAGTTTAAATGTTTCATCACCAACAAATATTGGATTCTTTTACATCTGAACATATTTCTTCCACCACAGTTCCTGAATTTTCACTTTACACCCCACCAAAGTTTTAACAAATACACAGTTATGTCACTCAGAGTACAATTCACCTTCATAACTATATTTTCCTACTATCTTTATACCAATTTTTCATGTGTTAATATATTTCCAAGTTCAACTGCTTTATCTCAGGGAGTTTTTAATTTATCCCTAGACATAGGGGATGTCTGTATTGGACCAGCACACTTTATTTCCTCTATAAAGAGACACACTTGAATATTTGTTATTAATGTTCTTTTCTACGGAAATAATAATTTCCTGATGTTATTCCTTAACTTTGCATATTTCAGAGAAGCTAAAATAAATCTTAAGGGTCCATTCTCCTATAAAAGGCATATTAATGTGTGCATCTATATACACAAGGAAACACAATGAAACATATAAACATTTAGAAAATCTCTCTGACAATGCACAAGGATTAGCAAAGAAATACTGAGATGCAAATAAATGAGATAGAAAAATATATATGTAAAGAAGAACGTGTCCCCAAAATTTAATGGTGATAGACATCTTGTGAAATCAGCTGTATGAAACATAGCTACTATTCTTCACTTTAGCACCATTCTGGGCACATAGGAGACTTTTGATTCAAGGGCATCCTGTCTTCTGACAAGATCACATAGGACTTGAAGAAAGCCCCAGAAGTAACACTAAATTCTCCATGCTCTGAAATAATAACATGAAAATATTCAAATTATCTGGCACTACAAGCATGAAAAATGAAGATCATGATGTTCCAATAATATGTATAGAAACAAAATGAATAACATAAAAATGATCACTTTTCCTTTGAAAGAGGACACATTTGATAATATACCCGACTATACTAGAGAATGGAAAGTGACTGTGGAAAACAGTTTTAATTTTTATATCATTGAAGTTAGAAGAATTCTGAACCATTACAATGAATAATTCTACTTACTGTATAAGAACATCATGGAAATAGTGTGTTGCTGTCATAACAAGAACGTTTTTGCTTGTGTAATAAGTATGAAGAGGGAAAAATGCACCAACTGTCACATCTCCTTCACGGGAAAATCCATCCTTGACTGTTACATAGCAGTCATTGTCAGTAAAGGCACCAAGAAAATTGGGAACATATAGCAGCGCAAAGGTCAAAATCCAGGACATCCTATCAACACCAGTATATGCCCAGCCATGAGAGGGTGCGTTACAGTTATCTTTATAAAACTGTGTTTGTTTGGGTAGATACAGATCTAACAATGCCCACCAGGAATATACTCAGCCCAAGTGCTTGTGAACATGTGTGCCTCAACTTTGTTAATGAGTGCAGCAGTTATGATAATCACCCCAAGTTCTTCCTGGCACTTCCTCCACTTCCATGGAGAGTTCTGAAACTCTTTGTTCCCTTAGGCTCTGCATCTGAGGCCCTGTGTTCTGCTTAAAAACAAGTAGGAAAATATATTTTGAATATTCTTCTCTAGGCACAAGCACCATTATTTCAGCAAAGAAGATGGACAACAAGAGCTCGGGGATCAACATTCTGGTTGGGCTATTTTGGCAGAGTTTGAAGTAAGAAACTTCACAACTTTGGCTGATGAAAACAAGCCACATCAGAGGTTGCCATGGTAGGTGATTGGGGAAAAGGCTGAAAGTACCCATGCCATGCATACACAGGAAAAATAAGTGGAACATGCTTTTCCAATCCAAAGTCAATCAGGGGAATTAACTCTTCCTATTGACTATGAGTGTTTCAGCAATTTTCTGATACATAAATCTGTATCTGCAAAACAGTATGAGGTCTTCACCCAACAGAATCAGCTTATTTCACGCTTTGGGAAAAACCAATGGTCCTGATGTCCTCCTCATTTACTTAATTTCAGACAAAAAAATCATGTTCCCTTCTTTATATTCTGAGGCTTGAACTCCACTTCTACTCTTTTCTTTCATCTTGGGTTAGTCTTTGAGTAGAGGTGCCTTGTGATCCATCCCTGTGTCTAGAGTAGTGTGTTCACCCACTGCTTACCCTGCTCTGAAAACACTAGAGTGTGTGAGAAATCCTTTTCAGTTCTGAAAAAAATACATAATAATTTACAGGCATCACAGTGTATGCCTTCACCTAATATACTAAGGAAAGCTATTCTCATCAGGGATCTGCTTCCTAGACACCAGGAGATGATGGCAATGAATGGACTGTATATTGTGAAATGGTAATGAAAGGATGACCTCAAAATAAACAGAGTCCCCTAAGAAAAAGATGGATGAGCAAAATGAACAAAATTCAGGTGAAACAACAATAAAAAGGATTATGATCTTCTTCGGTTGGAGTTTTCCTTCTAGTATCTTCTGTATGGCTGTATTTGTGGGTAGGTACTATTTAAATTTATTCTTGGTGTGAAATATCTTGTTCTCTCCATCTATGGTTATTAAAATTTTTTGCTGGGTACAGTAGACAGGACTGGCATCTGTGGACTCTCCAGGTTTGGAAAACATCTGCCTAGGCTTTTCTGGCTTTTATGGTCTATGCTGAAAAGTTGGGTGTGGTTCTGATAAGTTTGGCATTATGTGTTACTTGGTCTTTTTCTTGGCCTCTTGCAAATTTTTTGTTCTGTATATTTAGAAATTTGATAATTATGTGGTGGGCGTTTTATCTTTCCTGGTCTACTTTACTTGGTGGTCTGAGGCCTCTTGTATATTTATAGGCATCTATTTCTTTAAAATGGGGAAACAACGTTCTATGGTTCTCTTAAAAATATTTTCAAGGCCTTGGTGCGGGCATCTTCTCTTTCCTCAATGGCTTCTGCAAGATTTCCTGAGCCTCTCTTTTCTATCTCTTATTCGGATTGCCTGGACCTTCATTCTCAGGCACCTGCCCCTGAAGACTGACATGCTGGTCTAGGTGAAAATCAACATCCTGGAAGAAATAAAGATTAAAAGAGCCAGAGCTGGAAGACAAAAAAAAAAGAAATGCAGTGAAAAATCCTCTGGACATGACTGTGCCTTTATCTTCCTCTGCACACCACCTCATGAGATTGGGGTCCAGGGACCTGTGCTGAATGTCCACTGGCAGCTCACAGTCAAATAAGTTTCTTCCCACCCATGCTCTGGCGTTAAAGTCTAGTTAAATTTAGAAGCTCCCACTCAAAGGAAAGACATGAAATGAGGAGGACTGATGGTTTTCATTTCTGCACTTGCCTTCTGAAACACCTCTATAGAAGTTACTGAGTCAGAATAAGATTCAGCATGATGGAGCCACAACTCCTTCCTCTCTGTACCAGGCTCCCTGATGAAGATGCATAGAGTTCATACCCCATATGTTTTACCCTTTCATCCGCAGATCAGATTTATTTCACCAGTTAATTCCTTTGTGTTGCAGGATACTTGATGCCAGTGTGATCCCTGAGATTGTGAACTGTAAAGACAGACAGGTCTTTTGTTTGATGCAGTTCAGTTGAGCCCTAACACACAGCTTTAATCCAAGCCCTTTCTGTACAGAGGAGTTAAAGTTAGTCCTAGGTAGAGAGGATGAAGAAATAAAACCACCTGACAGGGATTAAAAACTAAGAGGGACTTTGAGTTGAAAGGTATTTAAGACAAGGTGTAGACATAGAAGGAGCTTTTAGGCTTTTAGCTTTTAGCTCACTAGCTCTTGAGCTTTTTCACCTCCTTGGTCTTGGGGGGTGGCTTTTGAGCTTTTAGCTAGCAAGACTTTGGCCTTCGATGGACAGGACATTCTCCACAGTTGAGTGGAGAGTGGGGTATGACTTTCACATGAACTCGTGTGACTCATATTTGACCACGTCCCCTGGATGGGGAGACCTGGTGGCACTCAGAGGAAGGATAGCAGGCTACCAAGAAGAGACTTGATACCCTATGAGCACATAGAGGGGGAGGAGGTCCCCCTCAGTCACAGTCATAGGGGAGGGGAGTAAGGGAGAAGTGGGAGGGAGGGAGGAATGGGAGGATACAAGGGATGGGATAACCATTGAGATGTAATATGATTAAATTAATAAAATAAAAACTTTTTAAAAAGACTTTGGCCTTACCTTTTTTTTGCCTTTTTCTCCTGGGATGGCAGATGAGTTTGTGAGTCTTTGTGGCCTTTTCTTCTGGACAGGATGTAAACAGAAAGGTCAACTGGGAACTTTCTGTGCCTCTCTGAGCTAGTAAGTTTTCATGCCAGTATCTGGCTCCTGAGTCTTTATTGGTAAAATAGAACATTTGATATTTTCTTTTTCCTTTTTTCTCCCAGAGTTTAGGACTTTTAATCTGTCCTAAAGTCACTGAAGCAAAAAAGTATGATAAGCATTCTTTTACAATCCCAAACACACACACACACACACACACACACACACACACACACACACACACAAACATTTGTAGGAAAAAATGTTTTGAACACAGGGAAAATAATATAAATTCAATCATACCGATGGGTTTGGCTCTATTACGCATCTTGAAAAAGCTACCTGTTCAATGACAGAGCCTCCTAAGGACATCCTGAGACAGTATACAGCCATGTGGTCTACTTAGAATCCACACTAAGAGAACATTTCAAGAGAGATACAGACCCTGGTCGTTTTGGCTGGGTTCATATAAACCAGAAGAACATCTCTTAAAATGTTACCTTTAATCAGATTCCAATAGATCACGTGGTCTGTAATCCATCTGGGAATGCCCTGACAAGACTCTGTCACCAAACACATAACAGCAAAAAACTCCAGAGTTCTTTCTTTAAAATGAAGAGGAAAAGACTGGGATGGAAGGAACTATTCAAACTTCATCTTTTTTTTCCCTTGAGGCTTGGAATCTCCTCGTCCTCCTCTTTAGCTGCTATAAAATTAATAAAAGCTAAAATATGCGAACCACACAGGTAGCAAGGTGCTCCTCCTTGGAAACTACAGTTAGAGAGGGGGAGTTGTCTATTTTATTATGTGTTTGTTTCTGACTGGCTTTAAATGTTTAAATTTACAGTATTCTGTATATCTTGGTTATAAATCATTGGTTATTGGGTATGGTTAAAAATCTGTAGCATCTGTAACAAAAAGTGAACTTAAGCTCATAATATAGGGTTAGAGCCATTCTAAAAAACAAATGGCGTAAGCCAACTTTAAAAATACAACTCTGAGTTAGTCATAACATGTTTGCATGTAATCTTTATGTTAACAAATTGCAACTATTAGTTCAGCTCAATTAAGAGTTTACCTCAGGACTCTGGGTGAGAGACGCATGGGAGAATAGCAAAGTAGAAGGATCCAGAGGGTCCTAGAAACCTACTAGAAGAACATTATGATAGGCAGATTTGAGTCCAGGATCCCACTCAAACTAAGGCACCAGACAAGGACAATAGAGGCCATAAACTTCAAACCCCTACCCAGATCTAGCCAATGGACAGGACATTCTCCACAGTTGAGTGAAGAGCAAGGTATGACTTTCACATGAAATCTGGTGCCTCATATATGACTCCCTGGAAGGGGAGACCTGGTGGCACTCAGAGGAAGGATAACAGGTTACCAAGAAGAGACTTGATACCCTATGAGCATATACCGGGGGAGGAGGTCCCCCTCAGTCACAGTCATAGGAGAGGGGAGTAAGTGGGAAATGGGAGGGAGGGAGGAATGGGAGGATACAAAGGAGGGGATAACCATTGAGATGTAACAAGAATAAATTAACTAAAAATTTAAAAAGATAAAAGCCTAAACAAAAAACATGGAAGTTTATATTTCAAATATATTAAATGTAATCTTGTAATGGAAAAAAAAAAGAGTTTACCTCAGCTTCTGAAGTTAGAAATAAGTTCCAACAACCTCTTTCCTTTGTCTCAGGACAACTTTTGGTCTGTTATTATCAAATTAAAAACAAATCTAAAAAAATATATATGCTTATCTTGATTCTTGCCCTTCCAGTTATCACCTGAGGACTGAAAATGCCCTACATGCCAAAATCTGTAGACCTTCTTTCTGAAAAATTAGCTCATGTAGGGCCATCATGATGCTGTAAATATTAACTACAACAAGTTTGGCCTACAATCCTTTCTTGGCCCTAATGACAACTTACACTATGACTATTAAAAGTTGATAATATAACACCAGCCTGAGAACAGGTTGTAACACTTTGACGAAAGTGTCCTTAACACTACAAGACTGCTACAAAATAGGGTTAAAAATTGATAAAGACATACTTAAAAATAAATAAATAAAAGTTACAAATTCATAAATTCTATTCAAACTAAGAAAAATTTAAAGATTTTATATATATATATATATATATATATATATATATATATATATATATATCCTCCTGTTTTACTAACAATATTTAAAAATAACCATTTTTAAACTAAAACATACACAAAACTGTTGTGTTCTATAGTGATATGCCATGAAAAGAAAAGGTCAAGAAAGTTCCTAGTCTCTTTGTTTAAGGATCTTGATGCTAAAGCAGCTTCAGTTAGTGGCTATTATGTATTATAGACTATTAAAATATAATTAAGACTTGCAGATTGTTGGTTGCCTCATACATGGTTATATTCTTTAAAATATCCATAACTGTGCTTATAGTCATGACTGGTTGCCAAGATGGTCTTTATTTGGCTTCCTTTATTTGTTTTCAAAATTAAACAAAAATAAATAAATAAATAAATAAATAAATAAATGATTACAAATGTAAAGATAACTAAATAAAATACAAACTGATGGTCAATCAAACTAATAGTTTTATTAGGTGCTAGTGCAGTCAACCATGAGCATTTTCTAAATTAATCAGGTATTCTTGTTTACCCTTCAAAATAGCTAAAAACAGGCAAAGATTGGGATAAAATATGTTGGCACTCAAGCTTGTCAGAGATCTGCTGTATGTGGCATTAAATACATATAAACTTGTTACAACACAGACTTCCCAAATCCTAATAGTAACTCCCCAAGGTCTCCCAGGAGACTTGGCCATGACAAATGACCTCAAAAATGTTTTTTTGGTGTGCTAACCACTGGGCAAGATGGCCCCAATGCATTGCTAACTGCTAGGCCCAGCCAAAACTGTCGACAAACTAGTTACCTGAAGAGATATTGTCTCACATTGAAAAAAAAAATGAGGTGAGGTCAGTCTCTCCCATGTTCTTCCACAGAAAGAGCCTCACATCTTCTATACCTGATGGCCAGACTGCCTCAACATATGGTGCCATGGAAACCACAGGAGCTTGGGTGAGACAGCTGTCTAGATAGTAGACTGACCAGTCATCTCTCTCAGTTTAATTGATACTTAAATTCATCTAGGTTATCTTTCTCAGATCTCTGATCACATTGACAGCAAGCTAATGGGAGCTTGACAGCGAGAAGACAAATAAGTCCGCTGCTAGTTCATTAGTAAATCCATCAGCTAGTTAAAACTATTAGGTAATATGTCTCTTATTTAAGGAAAAAAACCATAAAGTTTACATAAATCTAAATATATACATTTTAAGTTATAAAAATCTGAAAAACGTCTACAGAAGATCTAAAAAGATGTGTTAAGGTTGGTAAATATTATTAGTTAAATTATCTAAAGGGTCTAAATAAGATGTTTTAAATTGTATAAAATATTAACATTAATCAATAAAGTTCAGATAAGCTGGTAAAACACTGACCACTTATTATTCAGTCACCAGCTCAAGATTTTCATTTCCCTTTGGTTGAATATAGACTTGTGTTTCTCATTACTGGGTCTCAAAGATATGACTCTACTGCTGCTGTGTTCAAGACACCTGTTAACTGCTTTTTTCTAAAAACTGGGTCCACCTACCACAGATCAAATAAACCCCAGATAAGTATACCTGATTCTAAAAATACAAATTTTTCCTGGTCTTAAGATTCTTTAACTTCCCTTTTTTTTATTTTTATTAATTTATTCATATTACATCTCAATTGTTAGCAGATCCTTTGTATCCTCCCATTCCTCCCTCCCTCCCACTTCTCCCCCTTACTCCCCTCCCTTATGACTGTGACTGAGGGGGGCCTCCTCCCCCTCTATATGCTCATAGGGTATCAAGTCTCTTCTTGGTGACCTATTACCCTTCCTCTGAGTGTCACCAGGCCTCCGCATCCAAGGGACATGGTCCAATATGGGGCACCAGAGTTTGTGTGAAAGTCAGATCTCCTTCTCCACTTAACGGTGGAGAATGTCCTGCCCATAGACTAGACTGGGTAGGGGTTCGAAGTTTACCGTCTATATTTTCCTTGGCTGGTGCCATAATCTGAAGAGGACCCCAGAGCCCAGAAGCACCTGTAGTTTTCCAGGACCCTCTGGATCGTTCCCCAAATTACTAAAAAAAAAAATTATAATTTAATTCTGTCCCTAGTATATATTTGTCCCAAAAGATGTTCACTTAGCTGACAGACTCAATCCAAATATAACCTGAAGACTACAAGCTGCTAAGCTCTGGACTTTCTAAAAGCTGATGTTAACCAGTCCAGGCGATGTGATTGCTCCATGTCGCTCAACTAGATCATCAAAGCAGATGCTTCTGATACATGCCCCATTGCCCACCCTTTGACTTGCATTTTTGGCCTTACTTGGCCCCTGATAACAAGGTCCTAATGTCAGCTGGAAGAAACTACAGAAGAGGGGCTGGAGGGGTGGCTCAGAGGTTGAACACTGACTGTTCTCCCAGAGGTCCTGAGTTCAATTCCCAGCAACCACATGGTGGCTCACAACCATCTATAGTGAGATCGGATGCCCTCTTCTAGCCTGCAGGTATACATGCAGGCAGAGCACTGTATACATAATAGTAAATAAATAATTTTTTTTTAAAAAAAGAAACTACAGAAGAGACTATGGCGCCCATTATCCCACCTAATAGGCTGAAACGCTATGTCAAAACAAAACAAAACAACACTCCAACATGAAGGACAAATGGGCCCTTAGTCCTGTTTATCCTGGTTACATCAACTCTGCTGTACCCACCAGGAAATCTAAATCAAGGATTTGATTTAGGTACAACTTCAAAGGGGGGAATGAAGGAACCTAACCCCAGGGACGCCAGGGACCCCAGGGACTCCAGGGACTCCAAACCCACCAAAAACCTCAATTGCTTGACTAGACCAATTCCTTGACAGGCTTCAGGTTTTCACTCTGCCTAACTAGGCCAAGTTTCTAACAATTTCTGGGGGAAAAAACACAAGTTATGGCTAGTTCATGAACAGCTCTTGGGCAGCTAACCAGCTTATAGAACAAAATGAACAGATATCATGTTTTTATAACTCCATGGCCTTGGTAAAGAACACAGCTGGCCCCACCCAATCAAATTAAAAGCCAACTCCTGAATAAGAGCCAAAACTTCAGTGACTCAAAAGTCTCCAATGACCAAACAGCCAGTCCTGAATCCCCTCGTACACTCTGACTCAATACTGTCATCACAGATCCCTCCAACTGTCTACACATTGAGCCTGCATGCTCATTTCGGGGTCGCCCTCTAGAGGAGAGAGGCGACCCTAGCATGCTAGAATAAAAACACTCTCAGTTTTGCCATACTTACTGCCTTGGAGTCTTTCTTCAGCACATAACCCAACCCCTAGCAGTACATATGTGACATTGACCACTGACACACCCATCCTCAACGGAGACGCTTCTCATTAAAACATGGAAACTCAATTTGCAAGAAAGTTTCCCTTCTATAAAGATACTAAGCAATTTTTGACAAGAGGTGTGAGTCCCCTGACCATGACTTCTTGTCGCACCCAAACAGTCTCAAGATGCAGAGGAGTTGGGGACCAGGGGAGCAGCCTGTGGTGACTATGATTGGTATGAATGGCCCAGGAGACTCTTTTGGAGGACATCACATTTATCGACGTAATGAGGCAGCTTATGTAGCTGGATTCAGAGGGGAGAGTGGGACAAAGGAGCAATGTTTTCCCTTGGAAGTGAGTGTTCAAGGAGAAGAAGAATTTTTGTTTCCCTTTAGGAGGTCAAGAGACTGTAGGGGTTTTTGTCAGTTTAGGCAACCACAGCGAGACGCAGTTGAGGTTTCCAAACAAACTTAGAGGTATTGAGATTTGGAATTTGAGGTTGTTAGAAGAAATTAATGAAGATGGACTGAGGTTAAAGAAGTTTCTATATTCCCAAGAAGGTGCTGGAGGAGAGGATGAGTTGTATCTTATTCAGGGCTATTTTGAAGTATATTTTTGTTAGAGTGGGGACAAGTAGCATTTCAAGTCATGGGGTGAAGTTTTTTATCTCCTCAGGCTGAGATATCATCCATATGCTCACAAATGTGTACCCTCTTTTCTAAATATGGATTCACAGTGGCAGCAACTGCTTCCTGGAATATCATGGGGGAGGACTCCATATTCTCATTTAGAGGCTGGCCCAACCCTGTTAATTAAAGAACTGAAAAGGCAAAGATGACAATATTCGGAGTCGAGAGAGATAGAAAATATCTGTATATATATATGGCCTATAGTGGAATGTTGGATGGTAAAATAGAGACATGGGAAAAGCCATTCAGGAGGGTGGGGGTGGTGGGCTTGACAGATCTTCTTGAAGGTCTTCTTGTTGGCCCATAGGTCTTATAATAGATGATATCGTCTAGGAATCTTTTTAATTGCAAAGATGGATGTATGGCATGGTCTTCAGAATGGGAAGATATGTTGGAGTTGTTATTCTAAAGGCCATCGTTCAACCCAGACAGGCTCATCTGAGCCCCAGTCAAAGTACAGGAGATTATAATAAACACTTGCTCTTAAAGTTGAGGTGACACCTGTGAGCATGTTTTATCTAGGTCCTTTATCCATGTTACTGTCACGAACCACATCTAGGGTTTTTAAGATCTCTCCACAAACAGCGTGGTGGCCCTGTAGTCAATAAGAAGTCTGAGAAGGCCAATGGCACCATCAGGATGGTCCTCCCATTTGAAGGCCTCTTTTGTGACATACACCCAAGTGGAGTTTCATACACCCATTGTTGTGAATGAGGTATTAGTTTCCAATGCTGTGAGACTTCAGATAATTTTAACTTCAGATAACTTTCTCCTCTGGTATAAATTAGGCATTTAAGAGTGAGTGTGTGCTATGGAATGCTACTCAGCTATTAAAAATAAGAAATTTCCGAAATTTGTGGACAAATGGATTGAATTAGAAATGATCATAATAGGTGAGTTAACCCAGAAGCAGAAAGACTCAAATGTTATATACTCACATTTATCTGGACACTAGCCCAAGGGGCATGTCCTATGATAGTCTTCACTTACCAAGAAAGTGTGACAGAGGGGAGGATATCCTATTAGGTCTCTGATGAGAGAAGCATGGGAGAATGGGGAAATAGAAGGATCCAGAGTGTCCTAGAAACCTGCAAGAAGACCAATATGATGGGCAGATCTGGGCCCAGCGGTCGTGCTCAAACTATGGCACCAGCCAAGGACAATACATGCAGTAAACTTTGAACCCCTACCCAGATCTACCCAATAGACAGGACATTCTTCACAGTTGAGTGGAGGGTGGCATCTGACTTTCACATGAACTCTGGTGCCCCATATTAGACCACTCAGAGGAAGGATAGCAGGCTACCAAGAAGAGACTTGATGCCCTATGAGCATAGACAGAGGGAAGAGGTCCTCCTCAGTCACAGTCATAGGGGAGGGGAGTAAGGGGAAATGGGAGGGAGGGAGGAATGGGAGGATACAAGGGATGGGATAAAAATTTAGATGTAATATGAATAAATTAATAAAATAAATTTTAAAAAGAGTGAGTGAATGAGTGTGTGTGTGAGGGGTGGGGGGAGAGCATAGGAGCTGGCCTGGTGGAGCAGTGTGTTGAAATATGCCCAAACCCAAAATATCTCATCCTCAGACCAGAAGCAATGGAAAGTCTATTGTCTTCTTCTTCTGAGTATGCAGGCTCCAGTGGTCCATATCTCCCTCCTCTGCCATATCTAAGGCAGTTATTTAGTCTATGGCCAAATTACAGTTTCAAATTCCTCTCTCCTGATATGAACCTGGCTGGAAAGCATTTGGAATTCCTTCTTTAAGCAAATGAAGCACAAAGATAAAGTGCCTCATCCCCAGACAATAATGTATGTCAACCCTAAAAACCCCTACACATTCCCCAATGTCTGTATGGCCCTTGTTCACCTTAAATAAAAATGAGCTGGCTCTTTAAAAGCTGACTCCTGGAAGTCTCTCCACCATACTCACAGCCATCCAAACCCTGATGCCACTGCTTATGTTCCTGTCACCCTCAGATGCTTCTGCACAATGATTCCTAAGGAAGAGGAGAACCCCCAATTTTCCCCAATTTTTATATTGAGTTTGAGGTGTGAGTATTTAAAAATGGTACTGAGGCAAAGCATTTTTGGGTTTCCCTCTTATTGTCAGTGCTGGCAATATCATCTGTGGACAACAACCCTTTTCAGTGAAATCCCTTATGAATCTGAGAGAGGCTCACGTCTCCATAATTTCTAAGTGTAAAAATGTGACAAGACATTCTCCCACACCATGCATATACAGAGCTCTAATGTGTAACATAAATCTTAATATGGTAAATGTAGGCTTTAATCCCAGACCCGGGGAGGCAGAGGGAGGTAAAGTCTCTGTGCACTTGAATCCGTACTGTTCTACACAGTGTGTTCCAGGACATATGGGGCTACACAGTAAATCCTCGCCTTAAAACATTAAAAAAGAAGAACAGCAAAAAAGGCAGCATATGAAGACATATTTTTGAATGCTCTATTTACATTACAGATTGCATTTATCTTATAAAAAATTACGGCTGGAGAGATGGATTCAAAATATATTTTGAATCCTCTTCTCGGGGCACAGGCACCATTATTTCAGCAAAGAAGATGGACAGCAAGAGCTCAGGGATAACATTCTGGTTGAGAAATTATGACCGAGTTTGAGGTAAGAAACTCTTCACAACTTTGGCTGATGAAAACATTCTACTTCAGAGGTGGCCACTGTAGGTGAATTGAAAAAGGGCTGAAAGTCCCCATGCCGTGCACACACAGGAAAAATAAGGTGGACTATTCTTTAAATCATATCTACTGATGGAATCAACCCTTCCTACTTACTCTGAGTGTTTCTGAATTTTTATATGATACATAAATCTGTATCTGCAACACACTATGATGTCTTCACCCGACAGAATCAGCTTCTTTTCCACTTTGAAAGTCCCAATGCAGAAATCTTTCTACTAATAAAAAGATAATTTTTAATACATGAAAAACCCAGGTAACACGTCTTCTCCAAAATTTCAAATCCCATGGGATTGAACCCCTAGTAAATGACATGCAAGACATTAAAAACAAAGAAGTCAAAACAATGACTATAAATATCGTCAAAGTACTTGAAGAACACTACTATAAAGAAAATTCAATAGGGAAATCGCTCCAGGACATGAAAATAGAGTTTGAGTTTTTTAAGAAAACCCAAACTGTAACAATAGTGGATAGGAAAATGCAATAAAGCAAATATAACCCTTAGCCTAAGGCCACACTAACAGCATTGAGAATTGAGGATAGAAGACTAACATGGAAATTTTAGTCTCTCACAAGAAAAGAAATTCTCCATGTACTATTATAGTTAAAACACTAGAGACTCAAAGATTTTAAAAGATATTGAAAGATGCCTTGAGAAATGTCAAGTAACTTAAAAGACCAAGCCAATTACTATAACAGGTCACTGTTTGACAGAAACTTTAAGCTCTCAAGGAAAGACAAAGATGTACTCTAACCTCTGAAGAATCATAACATATTTTAGGCTGTAAGACTCAGAAAATGTATGTATTAAAACTGAAGGCAGAATACGCTTTTATGGAAAACACATATTAAAAGAGTTTACGTGTGCAAAAACAGTTCTACAGAGAAATATAGAATGAGTTCAATCTGAAGAGGAGAATAAACACATCTAAGATGCCACAAGGTACTAATAAACATTGCAAGTACAGAGATACAGAGAAAATACAGATGTACATCGGTGCCTGAGCTGCTGAGAGTGAAGAGCAAGGAAAAGGAGAAAAACTGACACATCAGCTATGATGAACTAAAAGGGGCTCCACCCAGCATCCAAAGTCCCCACTCTGCTAGGCCTATGAGACAAGTTTGTGATCTTATTTTATATAAAATATGATCCTCAAGAAATTGTATCTGCCTTGAATTACTGCACTGAATTACAGGTTATTGCGTTTACATATAAAATTGTGGATTTTGGGGCAATTATACTATGTTAGTTTCAAAATAGTATTTAGTCTAACAATTAGTTTAAATGTGTCGTCACCATCAAATATCTGATTTTCTTTTACATCTGAACATATTTCTTCTGCCACAGTTCCTGAATTTCCACTTTACGCCCCACCAAAGTTTTAACAAATACACAGTTATGTCACTCAGAGTACAATTCACCTTCATAACTATATTTTCCTACTATCTTTCTACCAATTTTTTATGTGTTAATATATTTCCAAGTTCTATTGCTTTTTCTCAGGGAGTTTTAAGTTTATCCCCAGAGATATGGGATGTCTGTATTGGGCCAGCACACTTTATTTCCTCTATAAAGAGACACACAGGAACATTTGTTATTAGTTTTCTAAGGAAATCATAATTTTCTGATGTTATTCTTTAACCTTGCATACTTCATAGGAGCTAAAATAAGTCTTAATGGTCCATTCTCCTATAAAAGGCATCTTAATGTGTGCATCCATATAAATAGGTAAAAACAATGAAACCTATAAACACTTTTAAAATCTTTCTGACAATACACAAGAATTAGCAAAGAAATACTGAGATGCAAATAAATGAGATAGATAGAAATTTATATGTGTAAAGCAGAACGTGTCCCCAAAATTTAGTTGTGATAAATCTCTTGTGAAATCAGCTGTATGTAACATAGCCTACTATTAATCACTACAGCAACACTCTAGGCACTTAGGACACTTTTGATTCAGTGGCATCCTGTGTTCTCACAAGATCACACTGGACTTAAACAAAGCCCCAGAAGTACAACTAACTTATCCATGCTCTGGAATAATAACATGAAAATATTCAAATTATCTGGCATAAGAAGCATGACAAATGAAGATCATGATGTTCCAATAACATGTATGGAAAACAGGATGAATAACATCAAAATGATCACGTTTCGTTTGAAGAGGACACACTTGATAATATGGCTGAATACATTTGAGAATGGAAAGTGACTCTGGAAAACAATTTTAATTCTTATATCATTGAAGTTAGAAGAATTCTGAACCATTACAATGAATAACTATACTTACTGTGTAAAAACATCCTGGTAATACTGTGTTTCTTTTATAACAGGAATGTTTTTGCTTGTGTAGTAAGTATGAAGAGGGAAAAATGCACCAACTGTCACATCTCCTTCATGGGAAAATCCATCCTTGATTGTTACATAGCAGTCATTGTCAGTAAAGGCACCAACAAAATTGGAAATATACAGCAGCCCAAAGGTCAAAATCCAGAACATGCTATCAACACAAGTACATGCCCAGCCATGAGAATGGTATGTTACAGTTATCTTTATAAAACTGTGTTTGTTTGGGTAGATAAAGATCTAACAATGCCCACCAGGGATCTATTCAGCCCAAGTGCTGGTGAACATGTGTGCTTCAACTTTGTAAATGAGTGCAGCAGTTACGATAATCACCCCAAGTTCTTCCTGGCACTTCATCCACTTCCGTGGAGAGTTCTGAAACTCTTTGTTCCCTTAGGCTGTGCATCTGAGGCCCTGTGTTCTGCTAAAAAAGAAGTTGGAAAATATGTTTTGAATCTTCTTCTCTGAGTGCAGGCACCATTATTTCAGCAAAGAGGATGGACAGCAAGAGCTCAGGGATCAAGAATCTGGTTGGGCAATTATGGCCGAGTTTGAAGTAAGAAACTTTTCACAACTTTGGCTGATGAAAACATTCTACTTCAGAGGTGGCCACTGTAGGTGAATTGGGAGAAGAGCTGAAAGTCCCCATGCCGTGCACACACGGGAAAAATAAGGTGGACTATTCTTTTCCAAACCACGTCAACGGATGGGATCAACTCTTCATACTGACTCTGAGTGTTTCTGAATTTTTATATGATACAGAAATCTGTATTTGCAAAACATTATGATGTCTTCACCCAATAGATTCCGCTTATTTCCCAATTTGAAAAAGCCAATAGTCCAAGGAGTGGAATAGCTGGGTCTTGAGGAAGCCCTATTCCCATTTTTCTGAGAAAGCACCAGATAGCTTTCCAAAGTGGTTGTACTAGTTTGAATTCCCACCAGCAATGCAGGAGTGTTCCTCTTTCTCCACACCCTCGCCAGCATGAGGTGTCAGTTGAGTTATTGATCTCAGCCATTCTGATGGGTGTAAGATGGAATCTTTGTGTCGTATTGATTTGCATTTCTCTGATGACTAAGGAGGTTGAGCATTTCCTTAAGTGTTTCTCGGCCATTTGATATTCCTCTGTTGAGAATTCTCTGTTTAGTTCTAAGCCCCATTTCTCTATGGGGTTATTTGGTTTGGTGGTGTTTAATTTCTTGAGTTCTTTATATATTTTGGATATTAGACCTTTGTCAGATGAAGAGTTGGTGAAGATCATTTCCCAGTCTGTAGGCTATCGCTTTGTTCTCTTGACAGTGTCTCCTGCCTTACAGAAGCTTCTCAGCCTCATGAGGTCCCATTTATTAATTGTTGATGTTAAGGCCTGGGCTGTTGGTTTTCTGTTCAGGAAGTTGTCTCCTGTCCCTATGAGTTCCAGACTCTTCCCCATTTTTTCCTCTAACTGGGTTAATGTCTGTGGTTTTAGGTTGAGGACTTTAATCCACTTTGACTTGAGTTTTGTGCATGGTGACAAATAGGGGTCTAATTGCATTTTTCTACATGTAGACATCCAGTTAGACCAGCACCATTTGTTGAAGATGCTGTCGTTTTTCCATTGAATGGATTTGGCTTCTTTGTCGAAAATCAAGTGAGCAAATGTGTGTGGATTCATCTCTGGGACCTCAGTTCGATTCCATTGATCCACTAGCCTATTGCTGTGCCAGTACCATGCTGTTTTAATTACTATTGCTCTATAGTACAGGGACATATGTTCAACCATGTTCATAGCTGCCTTATTCATAATAGCCAGAACTTGGAAACAATCTACATGTCCCTCAATAGAAGAATGGATAAAGAAACTGTGGTACATTTACACTATGGAATACTACTCAGCTATTAAAAACAAGGAATTTCCAAAATTTGTGGACAAATGGATTGAACTAGAAATTGTCATAATGAGTGAGTTCACACAGAAGCAAAAAGAGCTAAATGGTATATACTCACTTATATTGAGACACTAGTCCAAGGTGTATGTCCCCATGAAAAACTGTACCTACCAGGATAGTGGGTAAGAGGGGAGGACATCCTATTGAGACTTTAGGTGTGAGAAGCCTGGGAGAAAGAGGAAAAGAAGGATCCAGCGGGTCCTGGACAACTACAGGCGAGTCCAGGCCCTGGGGTCCTCCGCAAACTATGGCAACAGCCAAGGAAAAAATAGGCAGTAAACCTCGAACCCCTACCCAGACTAGCCGATGGACAGGATATTCTCCACTGGTGAGTGGAGAAGGAGATCTAACTTTCACACAATCTCTGGTGCCCCATATTTGAACATGTCCCTTGGATGGAGATGCCTGGTGGCACTCAGAGGAAAGATAATAGGTCACCAAGGAGAGACTTGATACCCTACGAGCATATACAGGGGGAGGAGGTCCCCCTCAGACACAGACATAGGGGAGGGGAAGGGAGTAGGGGGGAAGTGGGAGGAAGGGAGGAATGGGAGGATACATGCGATGGGCTAACAACTGAGATGTAATATGAATAAATTAATTTAAAAAATAAAAATTTTAAAAAAAGAAAGAAAAAGCCAATAGACCTGATGCTTTCCTCATGACTTAATTTCAGAACAAATATCACTTCCCTGCTTTATAGTCTGAGATTTAAACTTCTCAACGTCTACTCTTTTCTTTTATCCTGTGTGAGTCTTTGTGTAGACATGCCTTTATGATCCATCCCTGAATCTAGAGCAGTTTTCACCTAATATACTGAAAGGAGTTATTCTGAGCAAGGATCTGCTTCCTAGGCACCAGGAGTTTAGGGAAATGAAGGTACTGTATATTGTGATATGGTAATGAAAGGATGCTCCCTAAATTAATAGACACTAAGAAAGGATGGGTGATGAGTGAACAAAAATCAGCTGAGACAACAATAAAAAGTACCAATGATAAGATGTGTTGAGAGGTCAGACTATAGATTGGTGGGACTTATTTTTTGTTCAAATTAACAATATGAAAAGAGCTCATCATAGCCAAATCCTGTCTATTATAACACTGTAGGTAATGAAAAGTCAGAGTGAAACCTGCTTCTCAGTAACTCAGTTTAGTGCAATTGTTGGGAATATGGAAAATCTCCATGTCAATCAAATAAACGCTGATCCTCCCTTAGACACATAGTATTAAATCTGCAGAAGAGGAAATCAGTTGAAAAATTCCTCCCGAAGACTTTTTTATTCAGATTAACCATGAGATTTAAACACTTGTAATAGGGGAATGTCTGTTGGCTTAGTTTATTAACAATTAAACTTTATTATACAACCCAACTAGCATATACAAGAAGGAAAAAAAGGTTAAAGGGACAGAAGATTAAAACCTCCTGGAATCCGTTCGGCAGGACGGGTCCTTAGGTGTCTCAGTCCCACGAGCTGGTCCGGTCCTTTCCTCTCTCTCCACGCCTCCTCCTTCTCTCTTTCTACTTCTTGTTTTTCTCTCCCCCACCTTCCCAGTCATATGCAAAGGGCGGTCCCTTCTCCCTTCGAGGGTCAATTAGGAAAACAATAGCCACGGTGGGGTTCCCAGGTAGGCTTCCTGAATTCCAAGCCCAGGAAGGCTCCAAACAGTCTCTCACAAGGTATTCATGGTGTGCCCCAAGGGTAAAGCCCGCCAAGACTGCTTCCACCTGCGACAAAGCTTAATCTTTCCCACACCTCACCCTTCTCTCTAAAAATTAAGAACTATATACACATATATACATATATACATATATACATACTCATCAGTAATCAAGAACATAACAAAGTCCTTTTATACTTGTTAACCTAAGGGAAAGTATACCACTATCCTACCAAAGAGAATCCTTTTCTTTTATGAGAAATTGTAATTATTAATCTACTAAAGCTTCTAGTAACACTGTGGCTATCTAGTCTTCAATCCCATCAGAGACCCAAGAAGGAAAATCTATCTAATAAAGGAAGTGCTGGCAGGCAACTTATTGTTAATATGCATGCAATTTCTGTAAGAAGTAGTAGTGCCAGAGGCAGAAGTTCGATCTTTATAATTGTCCTGTTTTTTGTTTTGAAAGTAAGCAGACTTTATAAATCATTAGTACAGGTATGTTAGTACATATATAATTTTTAAGGGAACATCATTTGAGGCATTTTGCTCGAGGTGCCAGAGGCATGCTTTTGGGGTTAAATCACCCATGCTACCTGTTGTTTTCAGCATTGTCCTGCTTTTTGTAAATACAGGGCTCTACCTGCATATACACCAATAGGACAGAAGAGGGCATTAGTTCTCCAAGCTGTAAGGAACAATGTCAAGTTGTTAAGAACCAGGTAGCTCTTAAGATTTACTTGTTATATGGTCAGATCTAATCTTTATAAGTTTAGTTGGTAGTCATATATTTTCATTCCCTGTGGAAACATACGCATACCCACGACCCCATCTCAAAACTACTGCAGGTTTCCATTTTATACTTTCCAAGTCCTTGAAGAATATTGGTTGCCCCAATTCTTTAGTTTTTTCTATTATCCAATGTCTCTCCGCAGCTGACGTCCCTTCATCATTCACATTAAGAAAATTTAGAGTCAACAAAGCATTATTTAATCGATCCTTGGGTGTCTTTACCCTTCCCTTTTGTTTAATAAGCATTTTTTTAAGGTACGATTAGCTCTTTCCACAACTGCTTGTCCTGTGGGATTGTGAGGTATACCAGTAACATGTTTTATATTATAATACATAAAGAAGTTTTTCATCTTAAGGGACACATATGCAGGAGCATTGTCAGTCTTAATTTGTGCAGGTATTTCCATAAATGCCATTATTTTTAGTAAGTGAGTAATCACACAGTCAGCCCTTTCAGAACTTAAGGCAGTTGCCCATTGAAAACCTGAATAGGTATCAATGGTATGATGTACATATCTCATTTTTTCAAATTTTGTAAAATGAAACACATCCATCTGCCAAATTTCATTCCTTTTGTTACCTCTAGGGTTAATTCCAGCAGGTAATGGTAGTTGACTATATAAGGAACATGTAGGACATTTATTAATTATTTCTCTAGCTTGTTGCCAAGTGATAGAAAATCTTTTCTTCAACCCCTTACCATTGATATGATGTTTTTCGTGAAATTTGGAGGCTTCGAATACATTACCTATCAATAATTTGTCGATCTCTTTATTTCCTTGTGCCAATGGACCTGGTAAACCTGTATGGGATCGAATATGAGTAATATACAAGGGATAATTTCTGCTTCTGATGACCTGTTGCAGTTCTATAAATAAAGTGGTCAGTTTTGTGTTATCAGGAGTAAATTCAGCAGTTTTTATATGCAAAACAACCTTTTCAGCATATTGAGAGTCAGTAATTATATTAAGATGTTTAGGAAAATCTAACAAAACCATAAGGATAGCATATAATTCTGATTTTTGAACTGATGTAAATGGGCTTTTAATCACCTTGGTCATTTTCTCAGACTTATAACCAGCCATACCTGATTTATTTGCATCAGTGAAAAAGGTGGGTGCCCCTGAGATTGGTGACCTCTTTACAATACTTGGAAGGATCCAATTAGTTCTTTTTATAAACTGTATACGTTTGTTTTTTAGGTATCTATTGTTAATGTCTCCCAAATAATTACTACAAGCTTTTTGCCAATCTTCATTAATTACCCATAGTGACATAATCTCAGAATCAGTAAGAGGCACTACAATTTTCGCCGGGTCCATCCCTGACAGTTGACGCAACCTTATTCTTTCCTTTGTAATCAATTCAGAAATTTTCTCTATATATGTTTTTAATTTTTTGTTTTGTTTATTTGGCAGGAATATCCATTCTATAATCCAGTCTTCCCTTTGCATGAGAAGCCCAGTAGGAGAATGTTTTGAAGGCAAAATAACCAAAATGTAACCAAGTTCAGGATCAATTCTATCCACATATGTCTTTTGAAGTTTTTGTTTTACTAGAATTAACTCCTTTTCTGCTTCAGCAGTTAAACACCTAGGACTGTTTAAATCCGAATCCCCTTGTAAAATCTGAAACAAGTTACTTAATTCATAGGTAGCTAACCCGATTGTAGGCCTTAACCAGGTAATATCGCCCAATAATCTCTGAAAGTCATTAAGAGTTTGTAATTGATCTCTACGGATCTGTACCTTTTGTGGTCGAATTTTTTGTTCAGTTATTTTATAGCCTAAATAGGTAATTGAATCTCCTCTTTGTATTTTTTCCACCGCAATCTGTAATCCCCAGCATGGCAGAATTCTTTGTGCTTCCTGAAACATTTTTTCTACAATACTAGGATCAGAATCAGCTAGCAGAATATCATCCATGTAATGGTATATGATAGATTGAGGAAACAGCTTACGAAGTATTTCTAAAGGTTGTTGTACAAAATACTGGCATAAAGTTGGGCTATTTAACATTCCCTGTGGAAGTACCTTCCAATGATATCTCTTCATTGGAGAATTACTGTTCAGAGTAGGTACTGAGAAAGCAAACCTTTTCCTGTCCTTCTCGTGTAGAGGTATGGTAAAAAAACAATCTTTTAAATCAATTGTAATTATATGCCAAGAACGAGGTAATAAGGAAGGCAAAGGAATTTCAGGTTGAAGCGAACCCATGGGTTGAATCACCTTGTTTATGGCCCTCAAATCTGTTATCATTCTCCAACCACCTGATTTCTTTCTTACCACAAACACAGGGGAATTCCAGGGACTGGAAGATTCTTCGATGTGTTGAGCCTCCAGCTGCTCTTGTACTAAACCGTGAAGCGCCTGTAACTTTTCTTTTGTTAAGGGCCACTGCTCCTGCCATACAGGTCTGTTTGAAATCCATTTTAGGGGCAATGCGGTTGGTATCTCAGCAGTGGCCCCTCTTATAAATTTTGACACTCTAAATCTGAAGAATTCTGAGGTTGGACAATGGGCATAGCTGGTGGTCGCCTCTGATCACTTACATTAATCTCTTCCCTAGAAGCGCATACCAATTTACCCATTGTTTCAACCTTCTTTATCTCAGTATTTGCAGGAATAGTAATCTGAGTACCCCATTGCTGTAAAAGGTCTCTTCCCCATAGATTTATAGGAATGTCAGCCACATAGGGTTTTAGCCTCCCTATCTGCCCATCTGGTCCCACACACTCAAGCCACTGTACACTTTGTTTTATTTGAGATAACTTGCCAATTTCTACAATTTTTGTATAAACCTTCTTAAGTGGCCAAGTTTGGTTCCAAGACTTCTGGCAAATGATAGAGATGTCAGCTCCACTGTCTACCAAGCCTTCTATTTTAATACCATTCAATTGTATAATTAATTTAGGTCTCTGATCATTAATTACTGTTTGCCAGAACACACGGGTCCCTGTGCTCCCGAACGTACCAGTCCTTTCCACTGGAGCGGCGTTGCCCTTAATGTAAGGAAACAGTAGGAGTTGAGCAATCCTATCCCCGGCATCAATTTTCATCTCCTTTTTCACACATACCAAGATTTTTATTTTCCCTTTAGAATCTCCATCTATAATACCAGGATGCACAATAAAACCTTGAGAAGTCAGCCCGCTTCTTCCAAGAACCAATCCTACTGTGCCTGAAGGCAAAGTTCCAAAAACACCAGTATTTAATTTGTAACATTCAACCTGAGGAGTTAGGGTAAGAGACATATTTGAAGCCAGATCCAAGGCTGCACTGCCTTCAGTAGCATGCATTAGATCGCTAACACTCAGTTCCCGTTTTCCTGTGGGTTTGTCACTTCCTGACTGGCCAAAGGAATTCGGCTGGCATTGTTTACGGGGGCCCGAGCCGATGGCCCCCTCCTGCTGTTTTCCGTCGGCAAGATATTGCCTTGCACATCTCGCTTAGATTGACAATCCCGAACCCAATGTTTTCCTTTTCCACAGCGACTACAGTACCCTGGGAGTCTTGGTACCTCATTACCATCATAACCAGAACCCCCCTGTTCTCTTCTATGAGTTACGTTTTCTCCTGGGTTAGTGCGCCTTCTATTTCTACAGTTTCTTTGCACATGACTGATTTGACCGCAATTAAAGCACCGAGTATTATGATATCTGGGCTCTCTGACTAAAGCTTGTCCCACAATATTATTCTGATATTTCTGAGAGTTGATATTAACTGTCTCCTTTACCCAGTCATCTAATGGAGCGCCTCTTTCCTTTAACGGTCTAAGCACCTTCTTACATTCAGCATTTGCATTTTCATAAGCCATGATAAGTTTTAATGCCTTTTTGTTATCAGAATCTGGCATCGCCTTATCCATAGCAGATCCCAATCTCTGCAAAAATTCTGTAAAGGGCTCCAGAGGTCCTTGGAATACCTTAGTAAAAGGAATAGTTGTTTTCCCAGGTTCCTCTACCAGCTCCCAAGCTCTCAAGGCTGCCTTACGACATTGTTCAATCACTCTATCGTCAGCTTGAATTTGCTCTCTCATGTTAGTATATGGTCCATCACCAAGTAACTGATCTCTATTAATATTTCCCTGTGCGATATTTTCTTGTTCTATTTTTATAGCCTCTGTTCGCCACCATGATAACCACTGTAACTGTTGTGCTGCTTCCAATACCGCTGAAACTAAATTTTTCCAATCTTGGGGAACAAGTCTATTCTGATAGGCCCAGCTGTTTAACATTTGTTTAACAAAGTTAGAATGCATACCATATCTGACGACGGATTCCTTAAAATGTTTTAAATCCATCATGTCTACAGGACACCAGGCTATTTCGTCATGACCCTCAGCACCATTTGGCTCAATTACATGTCTTACAGTGACTGGAAAAGCTGAAGGTGCCTGGGTGACTGTGGAAGTATCCTCCACTGGTACATTTACTTCCAAAGACCTTTTGGTCGGTCTGGCTTCCTTTGCCTCTGGTTTCTGACCTTCTCTACCCTTTTTAACCAAAGGTGCCTTCTGCTTTTTCAGCCCTTCCACTTTTCTCTGTATTTTGCCTATTTGTTCAGTCAAGTCAGTAATTCTTTCCAAAAGGATAGAGCTTATTGACTCTTCCTGATTTTTCTGGCTTTCCGGTCTCTCTATTTTCTGTCCTTCATCACTACCAAATGCCAAAAATTCTATCCGTTTTCCCATCCCTTCATTTTCATACCTCAGCCTTTCTATCTGTCCAGTCAAATCTGCAATCTTTTCCAAAAGGATAGAACTTACTGACCCTTCCGGCTTTTCTATGCCATTAGCCTGTCTTCTAATCCTTCTAAGCATGAAATATTGTAATAAAAGGACAATGAGAAAACAAAGAATTCCCTCTAAGTATAATGCAGGAAAGAGTTTTGCAACAGCAGTTGCAATTTTGCCAATACCCTGAAACAACATTTCTATCCCGTGGAATACTGAATCTTCCCTCATATCATGAGGGATTGTGGAACCCCACATCGGGCGCCAGATTTTGGCTCAGTTTATTAACAATTAAACTTTATTATACAACCCAACTAGCATATACAAGAAGGAAAAAAAGGTTAAAGGGACAGAAGATTAAAACCTCCTGGAATCCGTTCGGCAGGACAGGTCCTTAGGTGTCTCAGTCCCATGAGCTGGTCCGGTCCTTTCCTCTCTCTCCCCGCCTCCTCCTTCTCTCCTTCTACCTCTTGTTTTTCTCTCCCCCACCTTCCCAGTCATATGCAAAGGGCGGTCCCTTCTCCCTTCCAGGGTAAATTAGGAAAACAATAGCCACGGTGGGGTTCCTAGGTAGGCTTCCTGAATTCCAAGCCCAGGAAGGCTCCAAACAGTCTCTCACAAGGTATTCATGGTGTGCCCCAAGGGTAAAGCCCGCCAAGACTGCTTCCACCTGCGACAAAGCTTATTCTTCCCCACAAATGTCCACATCAGAGGACTGAGAATTTCTTAAATATTGTTGTTCTTGACTTATTCTGACAAAAAAAAATAATTGTTGCAATGTCTGAAGTGAGCGATTTTGAAACATGAAATCTATTTCTATTCCTGGATATCGTAATGCAAGAAAAACATAAGAGACAGAAACCAAGGTTCTCAGGAGAATATAAGGATGAGCATTGAAGAAAAGTAAGTTAGTTCATAAACAGATGGACAGTAATGTGAAAATAGGTTTGGCCCTGCTTTTAAGGTGTAACTGAGTAGCCCTGAGTCCTCTGGCCTCTTCTGTTACTAGGACAGCAGACTATATTAAAACTCTAATTACTTTCACTCTCACAGTTTCAGAGTTATGAAAGTAAAGTTAAAATTTTAAATCTACCCTTCCTTTCAACCTGTATTGCTCTGGGTCGCACTCAAAACTTGTGCAACCACAGACCCTGCAGCAATGATAACTGGCAGAACCGAGAGATCTGCAGGCATCACAAATGACCCAAGGTCACATACACCTGCAAGATGCCTTACTAACATCCTTTAGTTTCCTTATACACATTGAAAGGCAGCACCACTCCACACGGCCATAAGTCACCAAATTTGTGGTAACCCACTGTGGAAACGCAGCGAAATTGTACAGAAGATTAAATTAAATCATATATTAAAATAAGTTGTTTTGGCATGCCTATATAATGCAATGTTATACAGGCTATAATTATTCTTATGGATGATATCAAATTGTTGAAGAATAAATGTTTACTTAAGTCAAAAAAAAAAAAGAAACTCATTGGGAATTATTTTACCTAACTGTTAGAAGCCCTCTGTGGTAGCCATAATAAGGCCTGAGTCAAAGGTGTATTTTCAAATATTACACAGAGTAAGTCAAGGCACCAACATTATTGCTGGACAGCTGATTTGATCATTTAAAGTCACTGGCTGCTCTTCCAAAAGACTTGGGATATATTCACAGCACTTGGAAGTGGCTCACAACTTATTATAAGTACAATTCCATGGAATCCCATGCTATTTCTGGCCTCTTCAGATAACAGGCATTCATGTTGTGTACAGCCATACATGTGTGAAAACACAAATACACATAAAAATAGTAAAAGCATATTGCCCCATTCTGAACACTGAATATTTCTGGTGAAATTTCAAAGGTGATTTGAGGAAAAATGTTTCCAGCAAACCAGCTGGCAATGGGAAAGTATCAACGCAGAAATCTTTCTACTAATTAAAACATAATTTTAAATACATGAAAAACCCAGGTAACATGTCTTCTCCAAAATTTCAAATCCCATGGGAGTGAACCCCTAGTAAATGACATGCTAGACATTAAAAACAAAGAAGTGAAAACAATGACTATAAATTTGGTCAAAGTACTTGAAGAAAACAACTATAAAGAAAATTCAATAGGGAAATCTCTCCAGGACATGAAAAGAGAGTTTGAATTTTTTAAGAAAACCCAAACTGTAACAATAGTGGAAAGGAAAATGCAATAAAGCAAATACAACCCTTAGCCTAAGGCCACACTAACAGCATTGACAACTGAGGATAAAAGACTAAGTGGGAAATTTTAGTCTCTCACAAGAAAAGAAATTTTCCATGCACTATTACAGTTAAAATATTTGAGACTCAAAGATTTTAAAATATATTGAAAGTTGGCTTGAGAAATATCAAGTAACTTAAAAGACCAAGCCAATTACTATAACAGGTGACTGCTTGACAGAAACTTTAAGCTCTCAAGGAAAGACAAATATGTACTCTAACCTCTGAATCATCATAACTTATTTTAGGCTGTAAGGGTCAGAAAAGGTATGTGAAACTGTGAAAAGTTAAAACTGAAGGCAGAGTAAAATTTTATCGAAAAAATATATTAAAAGGGTTTATGTGTGCAAAAATAGTTCTACAGAGAAAAATAGAATGACTTCAATCTGAAGAGGAGAATAAACACATCTAAGATGCCACAGGTACTAATAAACATTGCAAGTACAGTGTTTGTATATCAAGATATATTCAAGAAAACAGCATGAAATCTGGAAAATGGCAGGAATCAATATAAATCTTTCAGTAATCACTACATTACTTGTCTCAATTTCTCAATGGGAACACACAGAGTACCACATTGAATAAGAAAGATGATTCATGTGTTTCCTAACTCTAACAAGCTCCCATCAACATCAAACATAGACACTTGCTTGTGGGATTAGCTTCAAGTGGATTCCAAGAATATAGAACCAGATATTTACCATGTGCATAGGTATTCTGATGGCTAACAAGATATACTTCAAGCCAAAAGTTGTCAGTAGATTGAAGGGGAGACTCTTCCTAATTACCAAGTAAATTCCACCAACAAGAAATTGCAAACCTAAGAGTACATGTACCAAGCAGAACTGCACGCAGCTTCATAAAAGAAACAAAATTAGATATGAAACAACAGATTTACCTCCAACATAGTGATAATCAATAATCCACTTATGCCAATAAAAAGGTTATCTGGAAATAAACTCACCTGAGGAACCTTGCAGTTAAAAAACACCATAAGACAAAAGTACCTAACAGATACAAGTAATACATTTAGACTTTGGAGAAAAACAGAAGACAGAAGGACTATATATGCTAAGGGATTGACAAGAACAACCATATGAAAATGGACTTTAGTACAAGTGAACGATGACTTTTGAATGCTCATAATCTTATCTTATTATACCTGAATAAGACATATAGACTGTGGGATCCAAGATGGCGGCAAGCAGTGTGGACTGTGTTTGGAAGCCCCAGTGAACAATTCAGGGAATTGCACAGATTTCTGTGCCAGGAAGACCAAGGTCTCCACACCACAGCAGCAGAAATGCTCCATGGTTCGGAGGGACCAGGGTGCAGAGGACCTGCTTGCCCCTGCACATGGGAGGAGCATGCACTTTCTCGGATCAGAGCAGTAGCGGCAGAGACAGCAGTGTCACCAGCAGCACCAGCGGCACCAGCAGCAGCAGCGGCACCAGAGGCACCAGCGGCGGTGGCTGAGGTTTGCAGCTCAGAGCCTTCCAGTGGAGGTGATTGGTGTGGTGGATGGTGGGAGTTGCTGCGGGAGAGGGGAGTCTGGACAGGATTTGGGTCGTGTGGTGCCTTGAGACCCAAACTGGACTCGGCAGACAGTTCAGCCCCAGAGTCCTGGGTTTGCTCAGTGAGCTGTGCCATGGAGACACTGGCTCAGCTCAGCCAGCAATTCTGCCTGAGGCTCACCTCCCCTGCTGTGACACAGGCTGAGCCGAGTGCTCACTTCCACCCTAGGCACCAGCTCAGCGCAGCCAAAGTTTTCCTGCTGTGACACAAGCTGGGCAGAGTGCTCAGTTCCACACTAGGTGCTTCCTCAGCGCAGCTGCAGTTCTCCTGCTGTGACGCAGGCTGGGTGGAGCACTCACTTCCACCCTAGGTACTTGCTCAGCACAGCCGCAGTTTTCCTGCTGTGACACAAGCTGGGCGGAGCGCTCAGTTCCAACTTAGGCGCTTACTCAGCGCAGTTGCAGTTCTCCTGCTGTGACACGAGCTGAGCTGAGTGCTCAGTTCCAACCTAGGTGCTTGCTCAGCAGAGCCGCAGCTCTCCTGCTGTGACGCAGGCTGGGTTGAGCGCTCACTTCCACCCTAGGCACCACCTTAGCACAGCCGCAGTTTTCCTGCTGTGACACAGGCTGGGCAGAGCGCTCAGTTCGACCCTAGGTGCTTGCTCAGTGTAGTCGCAGTTCTCCTGCTGTGGCAGACGGTCCAGGCCCTGAGAATCTAGCTGAGCTCAATGCGTGGTTCGGGCCCATTATCCCTGGCTGGACTTGACAGAGGACCCAAAAGTCTGTGGATATCTTGGCCTGATCCAACGCTCATTCAGAGAACCAGAATGATTGCAGGACCCACAGCAAAGGGGAGCTGAGGATCACTGGCTGTGAGAGTCCAAAACGACAAGGCTAACCTCCTGCCATCCACACCAGTGAAGTATCAGGGCTTCCAGCCTACGGAAATCATGAGAAAACAAGTGAATCTATCATCAGACTCCCTCCACCCAACTCTGGAAGTTACCCAACAAAAACAGAGACAGCAAGATGTCTAAAGGACAGCGTAAAAGCATATGCAAAAAAAAACCCAAAACAACATGGCGTCTCCAGTTTCCAGCTATCCCAAAGAAAACAACCAAGAGAACTCAAATACAATGGAAACACAAGAAAATGAACTCAAATCCTTGGTAATGAGGATGATAATGGAGGAAACAAATAAAATTCGAAATCAGATGCAGGAAGATGCAGCCAAGCAGGTGCGAGACATAAAAGAAGCACATAGAGTGGAACTGGAAAATTTTCAGGAAAATGTAAACAACCAGAGGAAAGAAATAAATAAAACGGTTCAAGATCTGAAGACCTATAAAGCGACAATGGAAGAAGCTCAGGGATATACCAAAAATCAGATGAAAGAAATCAAAAAATCTGTTCAAGATATGAAGATGAAAATGGATTCAATGATAAACACACAGACAGAAGAAAAACAAGAACGTGAGACCTCAGAAAAGAAGGCGAATGACACAGTGCTGAGCTTTTCTAACAGAATCCAAGAGATGGAAGAATGAATCTCAAGTCTAGAAGATAAATCACAGATCTTGAAGCGACCATTAAAGAAAATGCCAAATCTGGAAAACTTCTGACACAAAACATCCAAGAAATTAAGGACATCATGAAAAGAAGAAATCTCAGGATAATAGGCATTGAAGAAAGAGAAGATATCAGACTCCAAGGCCCAGAAACTATTCTCAACACAATCATAGAAGAAAATTTCCCCAATCTAAAGAAAGAGATGCCTATAAACATACAAGAGGCATACAGAACACCAAATAGAATTGACCAGAAAAGAAAAACTGCCCGTCACATAATAATCAGTATACAAAACATACAGAACAAAGAAAAAATATTAAAAGCTGCAAGGGAAAAGGGCCAAATAACATTTAATGGCAAACCTATCAGAATTACACCCAACTTCTCAGCAGAGACCATCAAAGCCAGAAGGGCCTGGATAGAGATCCTGCTAACCCTAAGAGACCACAGATGCCAGGCCAGAATACTTTTCTCAGCAAAACTATCAATAACCATTGATAGAGAAAACAAAATATTCCATGACAAAACCAAATTCAAACAGTACCTATCCACAAATCCAGCTTTACAGAAGGTACTAGAAGGAAAACTCTACCCCAAAGGGTCAAGCTACAACCAAAACTACTCAGGAAATAGATACCTATACAATGGCAAAAACAAAACTACACAAACGCTCGACTGGAACCAACATCAAAATTAAGACTCTTAACAGTCACTGGTCATTAATATCTCTCAACATCAATGGTCTCAATTTTCCAATAAAAAGACACAGACTCACTGAATGGGTGCATAAACAAGATCCAACATCCTTCTGCATTCAAGAAACACATCTCACCCATAATGATAGGCATTACCTCAGGATAAAAGGTTGGAAAAAATATTCCAAGCAAATGGTCTCAAGAAACAAGCAGGCGTAGCCATTTTAGTATCGAACAAAATAGACTTTCAACCAAAATTAATCAAAAGGGATGACGACAGACACTTCATACTCATCAAAGGTAAAGTCAACCAAGATAACATCACAATTCTGAACATCTATGCTCCCAATACAAGGGCACCCACATTTGTAAAAGATCTGCTAAAAAGGCTTAAACCACATATTGATCCCCACACAATAATAGTGGGAGACTTCAACACCCCACTCTCACTGAAGGATAAGTCATTGAAACAGAAATTAAGCCGAGAAACTAAGCCACACTCTGCCAAGACAGGGTAAGCAAGTCCTCAGTAGTTCCTGCCCTGCGAACAAGTCTCACAGAGATATGAGACCAGAAAACTGAAGATGAGCCTCCTACGTTATATAGTGTATTGGGTGACTGGTCAGGCATTAAATGTTCTTTAGTCAATTTGTACATTTTGGAAGCTGCTAACTCACACCGTTGGTTCACTCAGGAATTTAATTCCTTCTTAAGTCTCTGAGGGGCATTGAAGAGAAGATAGTATAGTTTTACAACCAAGTTTAGGTCGTTAGGGGACAAGGTCGTTTTAGATCAAGATAAAGAAGTTAAGCTATTAGAGTTGAGATAGGATAGATATTGAATTTCATTCAGAAATTTAGACGCGACAAGACAGGAGAGACACTCACTTCAAACAGGACGAATGCAGATGAGCAATTCACTATGAATGTAACATGTATAGAAACTCATTAGTCTCATGATTGTCTCATGGTTCTCCCTGCTATTGTAGTGTGTTTTTGTTTTGTACAAGTGTAATAAAATAAATGTATCATAAAAATGCAATTGGAGAATGTCCAGGAAAGAGGACTGGGCATTGACTATGTATTGCTGTCCTTGACTTTTTCTGACAAAAAAATCACTGTTATAATATCTGAAGTGAGCGATTCTAAAAATGTAATCTATTGCTGATACAAGGTATCATAGTTCAAGTAAAACATAAGACACAGCAAAATAGGTTCTCATAATAATATAAGGATGACCACTGAAGAAAAATAAGTTAGTCAATAAAAAGATGGAATTGACTGTGAAAAATGGGTTTGCCCCTGTATTTAAGGTGTAACTGAGTAGCCGAGTCCCATAGCCTCATCTGTTGCTAGGAGAGCAGACTATGTTGAAACTGTGCTTACTTTAACTCTGTCAGTTTCAGAGTTAGGAAAGCAAAGTTGACATTTTAAATCTATATTTCCCTTCAACCTGTGTTACTCTGGGTCTCACACAAAACCTTATGCAAAAGCAGATGCTGCAGCTGTGATAACTAATTCCCTAATTTTTTTCTTTATTGATTTCCTGATGAAGATGTCATTGAGTAGATAGTTGTTCAGTATCCATGTGTGAGTAGGCTTTTTGTTGCTTCTGTTGTTGTTGATGATGATGATGATGATGATGATGATGATGATGATGATGTGCAGCTTTAGTCCACGGGGACCTGACAGGATACAATGTATTATTTCAATCCTCTTGTGTCTGTTGAGGGTTGCTTTGTGACCTACTACATGATCAATTTTGAGGAAGGTTCCATGAGCTGCTAAGAAGAAGGTATAATCTTTTGTGTGTATTAATAGTTCTGTAGATATCTCTGAGATCCCTTTGATTTGTGACCTAGGTTAGGGTCATAATTTCTCATTTTAGCTTCTGTCTCATGAACCTATTCTTTGGTATAAGGGGATATTGAAGCCTCCCACTAATAATGTATGTGTAATGAAGTGTGGTTTAAGATCTATGAATACTTCTTTTACAAATGTGGTGGCCCTTGCATTTGGGACATAGATGCTCAGAATGATGATGTTATCTTGGTTGAATTTTCCTTTGATGTATAAGAAGTGTCCTTCCTCATCTCTTCTGATTAATTTTGGTTGAGAGTCGATTTTATTTCATATAAGAATGGCTATAGCAGCTTACTTCTTGTGTCTGTTTGCTTAGAAGAACTTTTCCACCCTTCTACGCTGAGGTGATGTTTTATCGTAGTGGCTGATATGTGTTTCTTGAATGCATCAGAATGTTGGGTTTGTTTATTCATCCAATCAGTCAGTATCTGTATTTTATTGGAGAGTTGAGGCAATTGATGTTGAGAGAGATTAATGAACAGTGACTATTAATGTCCCTTGATTTTTATATTGCTTGTAGTAGTGTGTTTGTGTGTTTGTATGGTTTTAGTTTTACTGTGCTATCCTTGTTGTAGTTAGCCACGTTGGGTTGGAGCTTTCCTTCAAGTAACTTCTCTAGGGATGGATTTGTGGATAGGTACTGTTTGAACTTGTTCCTATCATGGAATATCTTGTTTTCTCCATCAATGCTTATTGGACAGTTTGCTGGGTATAATAAGCTGGTCTCTTAGGCTTTGCAAGACATCTGCCTAGGCTCTTCTGTATTTAATGGTGTTTTCTGAAAAGTCATGTGTCACTTTTATATGCTACATGGTCTTTTTCCCTTTCTGGTTTTAATATTTTTTCTTTGTTCTGTACAGTTTTTTGTTTTATTATGTGTCAGGAGGATGTTTTCTAGTCTATTCTGTTCAATGTTATGTAGGCCTCTTGTATGGCTTCCCTAAGATCCTCAGTCTGTTTGGATGCATCTTCCTGTGTTTGTTTTGTTTCCACAATTACCATCTTCATTATTAAATGTATGAGGTCATGTTCCTGTGCTTCAGTTCTGTATGAATTTCCAGGGTTGACTGCTTTGGGATAACTGGGACCTGGAGATGCCATAGTATTTTCACTGTTGTGTGTGTTTTTTATGCTGGCCTTTAATAATCTTGCTGCTTCTAACTTTGGATGGTAGTGTCTGGTGTCCTTCACTAGACATTGAAAGCCCTCATTCATCAGGGAAATGAAAATCTAAACAACTCTGAGATTCTATCTTACTTTTATCAGAATGGCTAAGATTAAAACTCAAGTGGCAGCATATACTGGTGAAGATGCGGAGAAAGAGGAACACACATCCATTACAGATGGGAATGCAACCTTGCACAACAACAGTGGAAATCAATCTGGGATCTTCTCATAACATTGGGAATAGCTCTACCTCAATACTTAGCTGTACCACTACTTGGCATATATGCAGAAGACACTCTACCATACAACAAGGACATTTACTGAACTCTGCTCATACCTATTTTATCCATGATAGCTAGCATTTAAAAACGAGCAAGACATCCCTCAACCAAAGGATGGATAATGAAACTATGGTAAATTTACACATTACTCCTCCCCTATAAAGAGGGAAATCTTGAAATTTGCAGATGAATGCATAGAACTAGAAAAGATCATCCTTGGTGTGATAACCCTGATTCAGGCACACACATAATGTATAGACATCCATATAGGCAGTTAATATATATGTCACAGAATATCTGTGATATAATCCAAAGATCTAAAGAAACTAAATAACAAGGATGCCCCTGGGGATGTTGCTTGATTCACATTTAGAGGGGCAAATAGGGTAGAGACACAAACAGGTTGAGGATAGTGAACAGGGTAGGGGTCTAACATAGATATTCTCTGAAAGATTCCACCAGGCAGTGCATCAATGCAGATGGTAAGACTCATATCAGAGCAATGGGCATTATATGAAAGTGAGGGGAGAGGAAATAGGAAGTGACAGGAACTTCACCAGGAGACCTACAAGAAAAAATCTGCACTCAGGGCACCTTCAGAGACTGATGCACCAACCAAGGACAACGCATGGTGAAAACTTTGAACCCTGCTCAGATGTAGCCAATGAGCAGCTCTGTCTCCATGAGGCTTGCCTACTAAGGGGTACAGAGGCTTTTTCTGACATGGGCTCTGGGGCCCAAATTTTGATCACATCCCCTGGTAGGGCAGCCTTGCCAGGCCACAGAGTAAGAGAATAAAGGTTGTCCTAAGGAGACCTGATATGCTAGGGCCATACAGTAATGGAACAAAGGCTTTGAGGCGCCTCTACTTGCCACCTATTTGATGGTCCTCAAGATGAAGTATGTACAGGAGTAGGAAGCCATCCATGCCTTGAAAGCCAGCAAATATCTGTCAAATAGAAAGGGACCAGGAGAGCTGTCCCAGCCTTGAGGACATGGGAGCAAGAGAGCCAGCCTTGCCCTGAGGACACAGGAACTGGAGAGCCAACCCTGCAATGATGACATGGGATTGGGAGAGAGCACCCTACACTGAGGACACAGGAGCAGGAGAGCCAGCCATGCCATGATAACAGGTGTTCCTTCCATAATGTCATGGGAGATGCAGGTCTGGCCCAGCCCTGAGGATGGAGGAATGGGAGAATGGGCATTGCCCTGATGACATAGAAGCAGGTAGGCCAGCCCTGCCCTGAGGACACGGGAGCAGGAGAGTGGTCCTTGCCCTGAAGAGAAGGGACTGAGAGAGCAGGCCCTGCCATGATGACACAGGAGTATGTGTAGGCTCTGCCCTGAGGACAAGGAAACGGACTCTGCTCCCGGCCTCTGAGTTGTCCTCACTCCAGCATCTACCCCACCTATGACCTGCTGGAACACATGAAGGAGATGGACTTGCATATTCAAAGATTAATAATCTCCTTGACACACAGCAACAATGAGATTTCTCACAGAAATCCCACTGAGGATCCAGTAACGGTGGTGTAGGCCTGAAATCAGACCCATGACTCATAGCAATGAACATTTGAAAGTAAACATGTGGACAAATGTCTATACTGCATGATACACTACAGCTTCTGACACAAGATGTTTGTCTGTTTGTTTGTTTCTTCTACTGGGGAGAGGTAGCAAGGGCAGAGTGTGGACATGAGTGGATGGGGAAAGGAGAGGGATTTTGGTGCATGGTAGAAAATTATAGACATTCAATAAAAGTAAAAAAAGAAAAATAAATAAATTTAGTTTATTACAGTGATGATTCAAACCTCAATATAACTCTTCTGTAGCATTTGAGTAACTCCATCTTCCATAATGCCTTTTGCTCACACTGCTTATCTTGTTCCAATACATTGTTCTCATAACAAAGCATGAACTACCTGAACTCACTTCCCATTTCTGAGCTCTATATATCTAAAAAACTACTAGTTACAAGTCAGGCATCCACTGTGGAACTGCAAAATAAGAGACTTCATTGGTTTCTACGTGTAACAAAATATTGAAATATGAAAATAGGAGTTCTGAAATTCATTCTATACCATGAAATTTCTTCTCAAAGTCACAGAAACAAATGAACCTGTGTAACTGATGCTTGAGAAACAATCTGCTGATGTAACTTTCAGTTTACACAGTAGAACGTAACAGAATCTTCTGGTGTTCAAAAATAAACAAAGTAAGTTACATGAAATTTAATGGGTTTTAATCAATGAAGGGTCAAATATTACAACATATCTAAACATGACACATTTTCAGTAAAAGCACTTTGTGGGCAGAAAAAGAGAGATGTCCATGGGTATATTTCACACTGTTACACTTAAGGAGCTAAAGGCTAACAAAGTATACATAGTGAAATTCTTTTACAGAGGAAAGTATAACATGGATTTTAAATATGAAAACAGTCATAGTTCCAGTGCAAAGGGACTTTAGTACAATTGAATGTGGACTTGTGAACCCTCGTATTATTATTTTATTATATCTGAATAAGACATATAGACAGGTGTGGAACTGGTTTCAAACATCCTCTTTAATTTACTAACATAGAATATATTAATTTTAACTAAACTGTAAATGGCTATTTATTCTTGAATGGATGTTCTTATCTGGCCTTAACAAAATAATGTAGCACTTGGGGGCAAAAATCAAGCCAAGGAGTGCTGAACTGGAAGCCAAGATAGAGAAAACTTCCATAGCCACCATGACCTTTCCTTTTGTGCTGTGATAGACAGGGAGGAAGGTGACCCAGACACAGAAGAACACCTGCATACTGAATGACAGAAACTTGGCTTCATTGAATGTATCAGGCAGATTCCTGGACAAGAAGGCCATGGTGTAGCTCCCAAGTGCCAAGAAGCACAGGTACCCCAGGACAGAGTGGAAGGCAACTGATGAACCCTTGTTGCACAGAAGGATGATGTGGCCATGTTCAGCATGAGCATCTTGATCAATGAAGGGTGGAGAGGTAAGCAGCCAGATCCCACAGAGAACAAGTTCAATCAGAGTGCAGACTGGAATGAAAAAATTAGGGGCCCTTGATACCATTAGCCACCTCACCATTCTAGCTGGAACAGTGACCCTGAATGCAATAACCACTGTAATAGCTTTGGCCAACACTGTGGAGAGAGCCACAGTGAACAAAACTCCAAATGCAGTCTCCTGCAGAATGCACGAGGCTGTGTTGGGCTTTCCAATGAAGAGCAAGGAACTGAGGAAACAGACAATGAGTGTAAGTAACAGGGTGTAGCTGAGGGTCCTATTATTGGCCTTGACAATGGGTGTGTCTCTGTGCTTTACAAAGACTGCAAGAACCACAGCTGTGAGAACAGAGAAACACAGCACAGTGATGGTGAGAGCCATACCTAAGGGGTCATCAAAGGCCAAAAAACTCACAGATTTCCGGAGGCAGTAGTTCTTCTCCAAGTTTGCATAGTGACTTTCTGGACACTTGACACACTGATCCATATCTGTTCAGAAATGAAGGTGATTGTGAGTCAATCTTCAGGACTTGTCTTTCCCAAAAAGTTCTTACTCCACCCTAAGCTATTGAAATACTTTCTGACTCATCTTCCTTTATTGTTTCTGAAAAATTTAAATATTATGTGAATAATTTAAAATCTATGCAGTCATCTTTGGCTATGTTGACACAAATGGAAGAACCCTAGGGTTTTTTCCTAATCTTTGTATCCTTTCTCTGAATTTGTAACTCTGTTGCATCTATTTGGTAAGTCATAACATTAAAGAACAATATATATAAACGTGATTTCACTCAGATACTACCTTATTAAATTCACTAATTTCTTTATAGATATTTGTGTGTATTAAAATATAGACAATAATCTTTGAAAATCATTTCTTATATGCTGTTGTAAGCATTGGTCACATATTTCCTTATTTCCATAAACTCCTTTGTGTACACTTCTTTGGTTCATTGTATGAATGGTTTTGAAATAAACTATGCCATTACACCTTGAATTTCAAATCATTCACTAGTAGTATGTTGATACAAGTAGTTATAGTATTATATTTTAACATATTGGGAGAGAATTCTTGGAATATTTATATGTATTAAAAAAGAATACTTGAATATTATGCTCTTAACATTTGTTAATTTTATCTTGAATTTTAAAAACCAATACTTTGCGCATGCCTTAAATCTGAGCACTTGGGAGGCAGAGGTAGATGGATCAATCTGAGTTCCAGGTCAGCTTGGTCTACAAAGTGAGTCCCAGAGAGCAAAAGCTACACAGAGAAACCCTATCTTGAAGAAAAAAGAAAAATGATACAAAGAAAAGGCAAAAAGAAACACATACACCCTGGTATACAACAAAATGTTTCTGTTGCATTAAATCATTGTGTGTCTGAAAACTATCACCTCATCAAAGAAGTTTCTCTGTTTTACAATATGCACTGAATGTTTATCAAGACTCCTGTCAGGAGAATCAAGTGTCTATTTTGATAGATTGGTTTGTTTCTCTGTATTGATTATGGAACCCTAATAATTTTTCTCAAGATATGTTCTCAAGCTAATCACACGCAGCTTATTTCATTGCTTCTACTATGAGTGTTTTGTTGTTCCTTTTCTGTTGTACAATGTGTGCTCTAAGTGTAGAATCCCAACTCTGACTTAATTTAGGTCCATGATATATATTTTATTAACTACTTTTTATATTAATAATATTTCTTTATTAAAAATCCATTTTACTTAGTCCATAATATTGAATCACTGATATTTTCAAATTTCAATTTTAATCACATATATGTGGTCAGACTTTTTTGACTTACATATGGTTTCAAAATATAGTCACTAACACAAAAATGTTTAGGTTATTGTATTCATGACTGCGGTATTGAAACTGGGCATATTGAATGAATTTATGGACTTAGCATATAGCTAAAGTGCAGGGGACTGATAGTTATCAAAGGATTATTGCTATGAACACACATGAAATTTCATGGACTGGGTGGGGCATATCACATAATGAAAAATTAGATGCTCAAATTTAGCTTAATCTGCTTACTGTAAAACAAACTTCTAAATGGTTGTTTTTTACATTAAAACTCAAAGAACTCTCTCTTTATGGTGATCTGTGGTGATGTAAGAATCTGTCGATGATCCCAAGAATAAATAATGCTTTAATCCCCATCCATAAAGGACTTATAAAACATCTATTTCAACACTCAAGAAATATAATGGAAGCCTACTACCAAGAAGAGACTTGATACGCTATGAACATATAGAGGGGAAGGAGGTCCCCCTCAATCACAGTCATAGGGGTGGGTAGTAAGGGGAAAATGGGAGGGAGGGAGGAATAGGAGGATACAAGGAAGGGGATAACCATTGAGATGTAATATGAATAAATTAATAAAATAAAATTTAAAAAAAGAAATATAATGGAAATGAAGGCAAAAGGATTACAAGGTGATAGCTTCAAAAAATTTCCTTCTGGAAAACATGTGCATCTCACTGAGGGACTCTCAATAACTGTGCATAAGTTCACTGGTTGGTTCTGAATGAGGATGAGATGAAGAAGAATGAGGGAATTATCTTCTCCTTCCCTGCTAAACTATATTCCACCTGTATAACAACTGATGAGTATATCCAGCTCCAAGGTACAATCTGAGTTCAACAAACAAGAAAATATCTGTGATTGAACAAAATATGTCCCCCTAGAAAAGTGAAAACAATCATGAAACTTGTAAAGAGATTATTATGGAGGAGATGAGTTTTAAAGTTCTCAAAGGAGGGAGCATACCTGGGATATATCCAGGTTATTTGGGAAATTGTAAAACACTGAACTGGACAAAAATAAACAAAGTAGAGGTCATGTCTGCTAGAAAGCCAGGTGCCTTGCCTGGACACCATCACCTCTCTTAGTTCTTCCAGATCCTATCCCATAATATCACCTTTAGTGCTACAACAGAACATCAAATACAGCCTCCCTGTGTCCCTGCCCAAATTTTGGATCTCATAGATCATGCTCTCCTTCTCTTACCCTTGCACTCATCACTGTGTTCTAGGTTCCAACTCAAGCAGGCAACCCCTTCTACATCACAGGCCACACCTACCAGAAAACCAGGTAGGCTGCCTACAGACATTCTCCTTTCTCTGTTTTCCTTGAATCAATGCCTCCTCATTCTTAACTATAGCAAGAAACATATTAAATGTAGGGAAACTTAACGTAATTTCATTAAATTTGGGATTAAAACCAGAAACAGAAGGTGACTATGAGGCCATAGTCACCCTGACACCTAAACAAAAGAAAATCCCAACACGGAAGAAAATTTCAGACCAGTTGACCTTATGAACACTGGCACAAATGTAGCCAATAAAATCTCACAAACACAACGGCATATCAAAAATATCATGCACCATGATCAACTAGGCTTCATTTCAGGCTTGTAGTCATAATTCAACATACAAAAATGCTGCATTTTGTTCCATCATAAGCAAACTGAAAGTAAACAATTACATGAACATCCTAATAGATGCTGAAAAGCTTTTGACAAAATCCAGCACTTCTTTGTGTTAAAAGTCTTAGTATGATCATGAATACAAGGTGCATAACTAAGCACAACAGAGGTGCTATAAAGCAAGCCATAGCCAACATAAAATAAATGGAGAGAAACAGAAAGGAATTTCACTTAATTCAGAGACAAGACAAAGCAGTCCACTTTCTCAGGATCTACTCAATGTAGTACTTGAAATTTTATCTACAGCAAAAAGACCACTAACAGATATCAAGGGGATATACAGTGGAAGGAAGGAAGTCAAAGTATCCCTGTTTGCAGAGAATATGATAGTATACATAAGTGATCCCCAAAATTATGCAACAGAACTCCTATGGCATATAAACACCATCAGGAATGTGGCTCATTATAAAATTAATTCAAAAAATTAGTAATGACACTTTATACAAAGGAGAAAAAAGCTGAGAAACAAATTAGGGATACAATACCCTTCACAATAACCACAGATAATATAAAGTGTCTTGGTGTACCTCTAACCTAGTAAATGCATGACATACATGACAGAAACATCAACTTTCTGAAGGAAATTTTTGAAGAAAACCTCATAAGATGGACAGATATCCCATGCTTGTGCATGAGCAGATTAACATAATAAAAATTGCCACCTTACCAGCAGCAATCTACAGATTCAATGCAATTACCGTCAGCAACAAACACAATTTTTTACATAACTTGAAAGATAAAATCTCCACTTTACATTGAAATATGAAAATTTCACAATAGCTAAAGCAATTTTTTACAACAAAGGTATTTCTGCGATGTTACCATCTCAGAGATGACTCAGTTTCCTTTGACTAGAGAGTTGTTCAGTTTCAAAATGTATTATGGCTGTTTGTTGTTTCTGTTATCATTTAAGTCCAGCCTTAGTTCCTGGTTATATGATAAGGATTATTTCAATTTTCTTTATCTGTTTAGGCTTGATATGTGACCATTTATATTGACAATTTTGGAGAAAGTCCCATGAGGTGCTTAGGAGCATATATATTCTTTGGTGTTTTGGTGAAAAGTTCTGTAGGTGTCTGTTAGGTCCGTTTGATTCATGATATCTGTTAGTTTCATTATTTCTCCAGATTGTTTTTTGTATCAATGAACTGTCCTTTGTGAAAGTGGAATGTTGAATTCTCCCATACTAATGCGTGGACTTCAATGGGTGATTTTAGCTTTAATAATGTTTCTTTTACAAATGTAGGTCCTCTTTTCTTGGGGGTATTGTGTTCACAATAGAGATGAATTTAGGTGGAATTTTTCATTGACCAGTATAAAGTTTCCTGTCTCATCTCTTTTGATTAATTTTAGTTGAATGTCTATTTTATTGTATATTAGAATGGCTACTCTAGCTGCCCCTTAGATCTGTTTTCCTGTTATTTCTCTAATGAGAGATAGATTAGGAGTCGATATGGGTGGAGAGGGATGTGGGGAGGTTTTGGGGTATATAAAGGGAGGAGAAATTGACTCAGATTATATCATGTGATAAAGGAGCCTATATTCAAAAAAAGGGAGAGAAATATTTAAAAACAAGTAATTAGTTTAAATAACATTTCTTTAACATATTTTCTGTTAAACAAAAGAAACATAGTCATGAAAGATATAAATATATATGTACTGAAGATATCAAACACAATCTACCATCACATGCTGGATTAAACAAACAAAAGACAATCTTGCCTTGGGAATGATCATAAACAGGGTTATAGATATCTAAACTTTAAATAAATCCTATATGTGACTGAGCATGATCTGAAAAAAAAGAAGTGGTGTTCAACACACTGTGTTCATGGTGAAATGAAACAGTCTGTTAATTTATGGGCGAGGTGGTCTCTTCTGGGATCAATGCCTGCAACTGACAATTGCTGTAATTCTTATCCCTCCAGTCTCATTCCATTTTCTGAGGCATTGCTGGCTCCTGTAGATGTGTAGGAAAGTTGGCGGTATTCCTGTATTTACCTGTCTCGTTAGAAATCTCGTTTTCTGCACAAGGAATGCAATCAAAGCAGCAAGCAGCCTTGCGTTCCTGGGCAGCTTTCCGGAATCCAAGTCTACAGCTCTCACTGCACACCGACTGAGGAATCTAAGAGAAGTGAAAGCTGTTAGCAAATGTTTGCACTTTTGTGAAGAATCTGAGTAAATGGAGTATTTCTGAGTATAATTAAATATTGGTTTGGATAGGCTTAGACTAACAATTGAAATAATATGTTTTGGTATTGCTACTTTTGGCAGCTTTGTGGCTTATGTAACATGCATGTTTAAATATTACACCAATACATGAAGCCATTGTTAAGAATAGGTCGTTAATATAGTATTCTGGAAGGTCAATTTATGACTTCATATTCAATCTATCTCTATACTTATGCGCTGCTAGTCTGAGGTTTTATCTTAATGAAGTTGAGAATGGTGATTGACAATTTCACAGGTCTTGGATTCATTATGGAAACAACTCTTTGGGCATTTCTATGCAGAATTCTATAGAAACATTTATAAGAAGAGGAAAATCACAAAATGGAGTCAGTATTTCATTGTTTGCTGTCACAGAAATAATGGAAAGTAGATAGAAGGTAAACAAACACATTTTTGATCTCTGAATCTGCTCTGTGCACATGACATCACCACCTCCTCTGACTCCTGAAAAGTTTTTTTTCTACCATCATATAGAGCATGGTCACAGTGTCAGCCAAGACAAACCTGTCCTCCTATGAGTGGCTTTTGTTGACTATTTAATCAAAGTAGAAAAGCAAGTATAAAACACACACACAAAACATACACATGCACATGCACTTGCACAAACATACACACACATACACACACACACAGGAACACATCTATCATGCCATTTTAGATGTTTAGAGGCAGACAAAATAGAAAATCTCACCTTACATTTCTCTGACATTTCTTAAGATTTGTAAACAAAAAAATCCGTTTTTTGTATCAGTAACAATAACATAACAGACACTCAATGCGTAAAAAACGTGTGTTCAGGGTAATGCCTGGACCACCTAAGACCACTCCATTGTAGAGAGAGAACCCATGACACTATTGACAATGCTCTTCTGTGATTGCATACAGGAACCTGGCATGGCTGACACTGAGAGGATCTGACTAGCAATAGACAGAAAAATAAACCGAGACTCACAGCCAAACATTAGGCAGAGCAAAGGGAGTCTTGTCAAAGAGTGGTGTGAGACAGAACAGTCAGGAGGGGAAAAGGACTCTACAAGAAGACCAGTAGCCACAAATAATCTGGGCCCAGATGGGCTAAAGGAGATTGAAGAAACAACAAAGGACCAGGCATGGACTAAGCCTAAACTTTCTATACTTATATAGGTATAGGAAGCTTAGACTCTATGTGAGTCCTAGACAAATGGGACGGGAGCTGTATCTGATAGGTTCTCAGCACGATGCCTTTCAATCACTTTACTGTGATGTGGCTTTCTCAATAGGACACTGCATAAGAGGATGTGTAGAGTCCTGCTAAGTGTTGTAACAGATCCCTAGGGTGTGGTTTTCCCTTTTCTGAGGGGCAGAGGAGGGAGATTGGAAGATGTTGGGAGAACAGAGGGGAAGAAAATAAAGAGAGGAAGTAGCAGCTACAATTGAGATATAAAGTGAATAATTAAGCAATATTTTAAAACAAAATCAAAGAAATATGTGATCATCAATAAAATCTGAAAATAAACTTTTCCATTGATCAACCAGAGAATAAGAAAATAGTGTGTGTTGTCTGTATTTATATGAAGCCTATCTGTAGCTGAATATTGGCTGGTACTGAATGAGTCCACAAAGATCATTACATTCTCAAAATTGTTTTCGTTTTTATGAACAGTCAACGTATAGAGGTAAGCCTCTACATACCTCTGTAAACCTTGTAGGCCATTGAATCATCTGCTCAGATAAAGAGAGCTGTTGTCCAAGGGGAGCACCTGGAGAAAAAGTTCCTACTTTCACATTTAATCCAAGACCCTTTGGGAAATCCAAAAAGTTGAGGATGTCATACTGTGAATCTAAGTTTTTCCTCTCGTCCATTACTATGTGACCTCTCACGTGATTGTTCAGTAGGGTGTTCTTGAGGAAAGGAAGGAACTGAAAGAGATGTAGGAACAGATGTTGAGGTACAACGGGAATACTAAAAATATTTTTAAATAATACAAAGATTCTAAAAGTTTTTAGCCGATTATAATGAATACCTTCTCTAAAACAGGAATTAATGAGGCTTAGTAAATGAAAGATCTTGGATTAAAATACATTAAAATTTGATAATCACATTCCATTCAAGATAAATCAATGAACTAAACACAGCTAAGTCATCAACACAGCAAGTGATCTGGATTCAGCTGATTCAAAGTCCTTGGAAAACTAGCGACTCTCAGAAACATTTGGAATATGTTTAACCCTTCCACTCTCAACATGAGGGTCCTGAAGTGTAATGTAAACTTTAAAGTGATCCTTCGTAACCCTGCAGTAGTGCTGAGAAGCATTTTTACCCTTAAGTATCTACTGCTCCTGCCTCTGCTCTGAAGAGTACATCCTTGCTTATTGGCCAGAGATTCTAAAAGCTATGATGCCCAAAATGAATTACTTAGAGAATAAAAAGCTATATTATAAGATATCATATTGCTGATATTACAATACATAAGAAAGGATATTACCTGCCAGGGGGAAAATTCCATTCCTTCTCCTTTAGAATTTGGTTGTATTTCTACTTGTTGGAGGTTCATATCATGGAGACTGTAAGCCACAGCATACACAGCATTATATATATTATAACACTCTTCACTCATGGTTGTGTCAAAAAGGTGTCTGGGCAGTAACTCCAAAGAAGCATTTGGTTGGCAGTTCTCCAAAAGTTGACAATCAACCTCAGAAAATGAGCACTTGAAGAACAAATACCAAAGCTTAGGAAGATAAGTGTCTTCTGGGTACTTGTAGGGATTAACTGTTTGAACAATATTTGTAAAGTCAACTATCTCTTTATGGTGGTATGAGATCACGAGACTCCCATGAAACGAATCTAACATGAAATAATCATGATTGATATCTACATCCCACCGAGAGTTCAAGATCCACACTTTCCATGTCACTAGCAGTTGCAGAATGTGTCGCATTAAACCTTGTAAAGAAGCAACGTCCCCATAAATAACTATTACATTTGCTGATGATTCCTGAATATTCACCAGATTTTTCCATACTGCACTAGAAAATGAATTCCAGGTGCCAGGGATCATTTTCAAAAAGGCTATGCAGATGTCCTTACTCTCCATAGCTTCTCTCAACCCTGAGAGAAACAGAGTCCCTCTGTGGTCATCTGGGAGGATCACACCAACCCAGGACCAATTAAAATGAAACATCAAAGAAGCTATAGAAAGTGGCAGAGAAGTGTCTTTGGGGGCCATCTGGTAGAGGAATTTAAACTGATCTGGGTCATTTAAGACAGGATCAAATGGCCCAAAAGTGAGCTGTAGGGGGGAAAATGGAAACAAGAGGAAGAGCATTAGCAGCACTGGCATCAAACACAATATCAGTCCTGAATTAAAAAAAAAAAACTTAAGCAGTTAGGATGAAGATGTTTTTCTCATATTTTAAAAATCAACACAATATAGAAATTTACAAAATAAAATTACTGACATACATCCAGTTTCAGTGACCTGAATGGACTGACCTACTTCTCCTTCCTTTCTATTACATGTACTGGAAATACGGATCTATTAAGTACTGTCAGACTTCCCTTTGATAGATGATTTCTCCAGTTGCCCTTTTTAACATTTTAAGACATACAATAATGTCAAAAAAGGATACATGACTCCTATTTTCCACACCCGACTCCTCACCTGAGGTACTTTGTAAAGTTGTAACAGTTTCCCTATGTGTGCTGACACCGTCATTGATGTTCCTGTGAGTGCAGCAGGTGACATTCTCTTCCTTACACAGTTGTAATTTAGTAGGGGTCTCTTCATCCTTGTAAGCCAAAAAATGGGAGGAATAAGGGTACTCATTTCATAAGGTGTACCATTGTAGAGATCAAAGCCCAGAGTTGTGTTGGGTAGAAGATGAGGGTTTCTGTTGACCTCCTCAATGGCAAACACCAGGGCCAGAACAAACAGGTAGTTCTTCAATTTATACCTGCACACATTTCATAAAAGTATACAGGAGGAAGACAAAAACATAAACCTTAACATTGGTGGAATGGCTATTATAATTCGAGTGCCAATGTTCCTATTATATAATTATTTTAACATTGTCTCATGAATGACCTGAATTGGCATGGACCTTTTAAGTATATATGATTAATTATTAGCACTAATTAATTATGGACTGAGACACGGCACTCAGCTGGTAGGCAACTCTTGATGTGTCTAATAATAACGTGTTGGGGAAAGAGCACGCACTCTGTAGGATGCCAAAAGATCCCTACACAAAGAACAGTATTTCATTTTAATGTCAGGTGTGCTGCTCATAAAACAGTTTCCTTAAAGTTACATGTATTAAATTGTTCTTCACCTGGATATAAAATGCTTCATAGTAAAACTTCTACGGGAATATAAGGGAAAAGCAAGGAAATTATTTTATATTTTAGAAAGATCAATAGAGAAAGAATTAATTCTACAGTAAGCATACTAGAAAACAATACAAAAATTGATCTTTAAATATAGAATTTTTCTGCTGTGTTCTGAACTTTTAGTCACATTGTTCTTTATTATGGTTTTCTTCGGTTTTTCTTCATTAATTATTTGCATCTCTAATTCTTTGTGCTTCTTTACTCATTTTCATAAACTTTTTTAACTCTGAGTAACTGCTGGTGTGACATATCTGACATGCACACTGGCTCAAACAACATTATAATGTTTCCTTCCCTCCTCTATGTCCCTTCTCCTCTAAGCTACTGAGGCTTTCATTTTGCATGCTCTGAGCTTGTGTTTCTTTGGACCTTAACGGATTTGTCTAGAAACTTCACATGATACAAAACAAGAGATGCTGTATATGTCATGATTGAAAGCTAATAAGTAAGGATGCAATTGTACTGAGCAGAGTGAAATCATGAAAAACAAAACAAAATGTAGGAGCAGTTTGACAGGTTACAAAGACTAAAATAGGAATGCAGAGACTAGCAATACAAATATCTTAAGTAAAAATCTATTATAAAGAAATCTCAAATCAAAAACACCAGTCTGCAAAATTAATCGGCCGAGAAGTCTGTACACCTTTTTGAACTTGTGTACACTTAGAATAACCATCTGAGTCACGTTAAGGAAGTCAAATGCTGTGTGTGTGTGTGTCTGTGTGTGTGTGTGTGTGTGTGTGTGTGTGTGTGTGTGTGTCCACTTCATATTCATTCTCTAGCATATATATCAGAAAAGGACAAGATTGGATCCTGCAGAACTTGATGGTAAGACTCCATTACTCTGGATACTACTGACTTGAATTATAAAACATGGAGAACTCAAGCCATTACTCATCTGGATGCCTTATATTTCTTGTCTACATCTCATAGTTCTGAAAGGAGGTGGTTGGCATAGTGAGGGAACGTGGGAAGAAAGGGTTTATTTGGTGTCTTTATTATGGTTAAAATTGTGTCAGAAAATACCGTGAAAAAAAGAAAATGATAAGGAAAATGTTTATTAGGCTTATGCTTCCACATCATAGTCCACCTCTGAAAGAAGTAAGTACAGGAACTCAAACATGGGCAAAACATGGAGGTGAGAGGTAATGTATTTTAAGTCCATAAGCAACATAACACAAATTTACTTGTATAAACTCAGAATAATGTTTCAGATTAAGAGATTGTTAATCTCTCATAGTAAAAATACTGTTTTCATTTCATGAACTACTTAGATATTATTTTTGGCTATAGAAAGTACTTATAGAATTCTGAACCATTACAATGAATAATTGTACTTACTGTATAAGAACGTCATGGAAATACTGTGTTACCGAAAAAACATAAACGTTTTTGTTTGTATAGTAAGTATGAAGAGGGAAAAATGCACCAACTGTCACATCTCCTTCACGGGAAAATCCATCCTGGATTGTTACATAGCAGTCATTGTCAGTAAAGGCACCAACAAAATTCGGAACATACAGCAGCCCAAAGGTCAAAATCTGGAACATACTATCAACACAAGTATATGCCCAGCCATGAGAATGGTTTGTTAGAGTTATTTTTATAAAACTGTATTTGTTTTGGTAGATACAGATCGAACAATGCCCACCAGGAATAAACTCAGCCCCAGTGCTTGTGAACATGTGTGCTTCAACTTTCTTAATGAGTGCAGCAGTTACAATAATCACCCAAAGTTCTTCCTGGCACTTCCTCAACTTTCATGGAGAGTTCTGAAACTCTTTCTTCCCTTAGGCTCTGCATCTGAGGCCCTGTGTTCCTCTTAAAAACAAGTTGGAAAATGTGTTTTGAATCCTCTTCTCTGGACACAGGCACCATTATTTCAGCAAAGAAGATGGACAGCAAGAGCTCAGGGATCAACATTCAGCTTGGGCAATTATGGCCAAGTTTGAAGTAAGAAACTCTTCACAACTTTGGCTGATGAAAACATTCTACTTCAGAGGTGGCCACTGTAGGTGAATTGAAAAAGGGATGAAAGTCCCCATACTGTGCACACAAAGGAAAAATAAGGTGGACTATTCTTTTCCAAACCACATCAACTGATGGAATCAACTCTTCCTACTCAATCTGAGTGTTTCTGAATTTTTATATGATACATAAATCTGTATCTGCAATACATTATGATGTCTTCACCCAACAGAATCATCTTATTTCCCACTTTGAAAGTCCCAATGCAGAAATCTTTCTACTAATAAAAACATAATTTTAAATACATGAAAAACCCACGTAACATGTCTTCTCCAAAATTTCAAATCCCCTGGGAGTGAACCCCTAGTAAATGACATGCAAGACATTAAAAACAAAGAGGTCGAAAGAATGACTATAAATATCGTCAAAGTACTTAAAGAACACTAATACAAAGAAAATTCAATACGGAAATCCCTCCAGGACATGAAAATAGAGTCTGAACTTTTAAAGAAAACCCAAACTGTAACAATGGTGAAAAGGAAAATGCAATAAAAGCAAATATAACCCTTAGCCTAAGGACACACTAACAGCATTGAGAATTGAGGATAAAAGACTAAGTTGGAAATTTTAGTCTCTCACAAGAAAAGAAATTCTCCATGCACTATTACAGTTAAAACATGACAGACTGAAAGATTTTAAAAGATATTGAAAGTTGCCTTGAGAAATGTGAAGTAACTTAAAAGACCAAGCCAATTACTGTAACAGATCACTGTTTGACAGAAATTTTAAACTCTCAAGGAAAGACAAAGATGTACTCTAACCTCTGAATCATCATAACTTATTTTAGACTGTAATAGAAAATGTATGTATTAAAACTGAAGGCAGAACAAGCCTACACGGAAAACACATATTAAAAGAGTTTATGTGTGCAAAAACAGTTCTACAGAGAAATATAGAATGACTTCAATCTGAAGAGGAGAATAAACACACCTAAGATGCCACAAGGTACTAATAAACATTGCAAGTACAATGTTTGTTTATCAAGATAGATTCATGAAAACAAGAAAATAACAAGAATCAATACAAGTCTTTCAATAATCACTACACTACTTGTCTCAATTTCTCAATGGGAACACACAGAGTACCAGATTGAATAAGAAAGATGATGCATGTGTTTCCTAACTCTAACAAGCTCCCATCAGCATCAAACATAAACACTTACTTGTGGGATGAGCTTCAAGTGGATTCTAAGAATATAGAAACAGAAAATTACCATGTATATAGGTATTCTGATGGCTAACAAAATATACTTCCAGCCAAAAGCTGTCAGTAGATTGAAGGGGAGACTCTTCCTAATTACCAAGAAAATTCCACCAACAAGAAATTACAAACCTAATAGCAAACGGACCAAACAGAACTGCATGCAGCTTCATAAAAGAAACAAAATTAGATATGAAACAACATATTTACCTCCAACATAGTGATAATCAATAGTCCACTTCTGCCAATAAAAAGGTTATCTGGAAATAAACTAACCTGAGGAACCCTGGAGTTAAAAAACATCCTAAGTCAAAAGTACCTAACAGATACAAGAAATACATTTAGACATTGGAGAAAAACAAAAGATGGAAAGACTACATACCAAACATTCTAAAGAAAGCCAGTATTAAAACTCATGAATCATAACACCACAAAACCACATAATCCCATTAAAATGGGGTACAGAGCTAAAAAGGCAATCCTCAACAACAGGAATATCAAATAGTGGAGAAACAGTAAAGGAATTGATCAATGTCCTTAGCATCAAAGAAATGCAAATCCAAGCAACTCTGAGAGTCTATCTTACTCCTGTCAGAATGGCTAAGATTAAGACTCAAGTGACAGCATATGCTGGTGAGGATGTGGAGAAAGGGGAACACTCCTCCACTGCAGGTGGGAATACAACCTGGAAATCAATCTGGCATCTTCTCAGAACACTGGGAATAGATCTACCCCAATACATAGCTGTACCACTCATTGGTGTATATGAAGAAGACACTCTACCATACAGCAAGGAGATTGGTTGAACTATGTTCATACCTATTTTATCCATAATAGCCAGCATTTAGAAACAATCAAGACGTCCCTCAACCAAAGGATGGGTGAAGAAATTATGGTAAACTTACACATAACTCTTCCATGATGAAGAAGGAATCTTGAAATTTGCAGGCAAATGCATTGAACTAGAAAAGATCATCCTGAGTGTTGTAAACCCTGAACCAGTAAGACAAACATTGTACATACCTACATATAAGCAGAATATATATATATGTATGTATATATATATGTATATATATATATATAGTGATATATATCACAAAATATCCATGATACAATCCAAAGATCTAACGAAACTAACAAGGAGGCCCCTTGGGATGTTGCTTAATTCACATTTAGAAGGGCAAATACAGTAGATACAGTAAGAGGTTGAAGAGAGTTAAGAGGATGGGATTCTAACATAGATGTTCTCTGATAGATTCCACGCAGCAGTGCAGTAGTGCAGATGCTAAGACTCACAGCAGAGCAATGGGCATTATATGAAAGTGTGGAAGGAACCAAAAATGGACTGAATCTTCATATGGAGACGAACAAAGACATAAATTCTGCATTCAGAGGGGCCTTCAGAGACTGATGCACCAATAAAAGGAATGCATGGTGAGAACTTTGAACCCTCTTCACATGTAGCCAATGGGCAGCTCTGTCTCCATGAGGCTTCCCTAGTAACAGGTACAGAGGCTATTTCTTAGATGGACCCTGGTATCCAATATTTGATCACTTTCCCTGGGAGGGCAGCCTTGCCAGGCCATAAAGGAAAAGGATACAGGTTGTACTAACGAGACCTGATAGGCTCGATCAGATGGTCGGGGAACAAAGACTTTGAGGAGCCTCCACTTGCCACCTGCTTGATGACCACAAGATCCAGTACCCACAGGAGTAGGAGGCCATCCATACCTTGATGACCATCAAAACTTTGTCAAATTGAATGTGAGTATGAGAGTTTGGGCCTGTTCTAATGATACAGGAGCAGGAAAGGCAGTCCTGCTCTGAGAACACAGGAGTGGGAGAGCAGTCCCTGCCATGATGACACCAGATTGAAAGAGTGGGCCCTGCACTGAGGACTAGGGAACAGGAGAGCCAGCCCTGCCATGGCAACACCAAGCCTTGCCCTGATGACATAGGAGCAGGTGAGCTGGCCCTGCCCTGTGGATGCAGGCGCAGGAGTGCAGGACAGGCCCTGAGGACAAGGGATTGGACTCTGCTCCAGGCTTCTAAGTCATCCTCACCAGAACATTTACTCCATTTATGACCTGCTGGAACACAGAAAGGGGCCGGACTCGCAGATTCAAAGATTAAGAATTTCCTTGACAAGACAACAACAGAATATCCCACAGCAGTCTCAGTGAGGATGCTGTAATGATAGTGTAGCACCCAAATCAGACCCATGGTTCATAGCAATCAACATTGGAAAGTAAAAATATATGGACAAAAGGCTATACTGCATAATGCACTACAGTTTCTGTGTCAAGATGTTTGTTTGTTTGCTTGCTTGCTTGCTTGCTAGCTTGCTTGCTTGCTTTATTTACTAGAGAGAAGTTGCCAGGGCAAAGGGCTGGAGTGAGGGAATGGGGAGAGGTGAGGGATTTTGGAACATGACATGTAAATCGTACATATTCACTAAAATCATGGAAAACAAAAGTAAGTAAATATCACTTATTACAATGATGAAAAAACCTCAATATAATTCTTCAATAGTATTTTAGTGACTCAGTCTTCTATAACACCTTTTGTTTGCACAGTTTGCTTTTACTTCAATGCATTGTGCTCATAACAACTCATGAACTACCTGAATAATCACATCCCATTTCTGAGATCAGTATACCTAAAAAACTACTAGTTAAAAATCAGGCATACACTGTAGAACTACAAAATAAGAGACTTCATTGTTTTGGGCATGTAATAAAATAATGAAATTTGAAAATAGGAGATCCTACATTCTTTCAGAATCATGAAATTTCTTCTCAAAATCATTGAAAACCAAGAGCCTTTAAAACTGATATGTGATAAACAATATGCTGCCGTAAATTTCAGTTTAAACAGTAGAACATAACAGAATCTTCTGGTGTTCAAAAAATAAACAAGTAAGGTACAGGAAATTTAATGGGTTTTATTCAATGATGGATCACAAAAATACAACACGTCTAAACATAATGATACATTGTAAGTACCAGCACTTTGTGGGCAGGGAAAGGCAGATATCCATGGGTTATTCTACAGTGTTATAATTAAGATGCTGAAGGTGAACAACGTATACATAGTGAAATTCTATTACAGAGGAAAGGATAACATGGATTTGAAATATGAAAATAATAATGATTCCAGTGCAAAGGGACTTTAGTACAATTGAATGAAGACTTATGAAACCTCATACTTTTATACAATTATACCTAAATAACAGATATAGAATGATGTAACACTGGTCTCAACCATTGTCTTTAATTTATCAACATAGATTAATATTAATTTTAACTAAAGTTTAAATGGCTATTTCTTCTTGAATGGATTTTATGCCTGATGTCAACACTGCAGTTCTTCTCTGGCTTTAACAAAATGATGTAGCACTTGGGGGCAAAAATCAAGCCAAGGAGTGCTGAACTTGAAGCCAAGATAGAGAAAACCTCCATAGCCACCATGACCTTCCCCTTCGTGCTGTGGTAGACAGGGAGGAAGGTAACCCAGACACAGAAGAATACCTGCATGCTGAATGACAGAAACTTGGCTTCATTGAATGTATCAGGCAGATTCCTGGACAAGAAGGCCATGGTGTAGCTCCCAAGTGCCAAGAAGCAGAGGTACCCCAGGACAGAGTGGAAGGCAAGTGCTGAACCTTTGTTGCACAGAAGGATGATGTGGCCATGTTCAGCATGAGCATCTTGATCAATGAAGGGTGGAGAGGTAAGCAGCCAGATCCCACAGAGAACAAGGTCAATCAGAGTGCACACAGGAATGATAAAATTAGGGGCCCTTGATACCATTAGCCACCTCACCATTCTAGCTGGAACAGTGACCCTGAATGCAATAACCACTGTAATAGCTTTGGCCAACACTGTGGAGAGAGCCACAGTGAACAAAATTCCAAATGCTGTCTCCTGCAGGATGCACGAGCCTGTGTTGGGCTTTCCAATGAAGAGCAAGGAACTGAGGACACAGACAATGAGTGTCAGTAACAGGGTGTAGCTGAGAGTCCTATTATTGTCCTTGACAATGGGGGTGTCTCTGTGCTTTACAAAGACTGCAAGAACCACAGCTGTGAGAACAGAGAAACACACCGCTGTGATTGTGAGTCATACCTAAGGGGTCATCAAAGGCCAAAAAACTCACAGATTTCTGGAGGCAGTAGTTCTTCTCCAAGTTTGCATAGTGACTTTCTGGACACTTGACACACTGATCCATATCTGTTCAGAAATGAAGGTGATTGTGAGTCAATCTTCAGGACTTGTCTTTCCCAACAAGTTCTTACTCCACCCTAAGCTATTGAAATACTTTCTGACTCATCTTCCTTTATTGTTTCTGAAAAATTTAAATATTATGTGAATAATTTAAAATCTATGCAGTCATCTTTGGCTATGTTGACACAAATAGAAGAACCCTAGGGTTTTTTTCCTAATCTTTGTATTTTTTCCCAGAATTTGTAACTCTGTTGCATCTATTTGGTAAGTCATAAGATTAAAGAACAATATATATAAACGGGATTTCACTTAGATACTACCTTATTAAATTCACTAATTTCTGTATAGATATTTTGTGTATTAAAATATAGACAATAATCTTTGAAAATCATTTCTTATATGGTATTGTAAGCATTGGTCACATATTTCCTTATTTCCATAAACTACTTTGTGTACACTTCTTTGGTTCATTGTATGAATGGTTTTGAAATAATCTATGCCATTACACCTTGAATTTCAAATCATTCACTAGTAGTATGTTGATACAAGTAGTTATAGTATTATATTTTAACATATTGGGAGAGAATTCTTGGAATATTTATATGTATTAAAAAAGAATACTTGAATATTATGCTCTTAACATTTGTTAATTTTATCTTGAATTTTAAAACCCAGTACTTCATAGGGTGTGGCTGTGCATGCCTTAAATCTGAGCACTTTGGAGGCAGAGGTAGATAGATCAATCTGAGTTCCAGGTCAGCTTGGTCTACAAAGTGAGTCCCAGACAGCAAAAGCTACACAGAGAAACCCTATCTTGAAGAAAAAACAAAAATGATACAAAGAAAAGGCAAAAAGAAACACATACACCCTGGTATACAACAAAATGTTTCTGTTGCATTAAATCATTGTGTATCTGAAAACTATCACCCCATCAAAGAAGTTTCTCTGTTTTACAATATGCACTGAATGTTTATCAACTTTCCTGTCAGGAGAATCAAGTGTCTATTTTGATAGATTGGTTTGTTTCTCTGTAGTGATTATGGAACCCTAATAATTTTCCTCAAGATATGTTCTCAAGCTAATCACACACAGCTTATTTCACTACTTCCACTATGAGTGTTTTGTTGTTCCTTTTCTGTTGTACAATGTGTGCTCTAAGTGTCGAATCCCAACTCCGACTTAATTTAGGTCCATGATATATATTTTATTAACTAATTTTTATATGAATAATATTTCTTTATTAAAAATCCATTTTACTTAGTCCATAATATTGAATCACTGATATTTTCAAATTTCAATTTTAATCACATATATGTGGTCAGACTTTTTTGACTTACATATGGTTTCAAAATATAGTCACTAACACAAAAATGTTTAGGTTATTGTATTCATGACTGCGGTATTCAAACTGGGTATATTGAATGAATATATGGACTTAGCATATAGCTAAAGTGCAGGGGACTGATATTTATCAAAGGATTATTGCTATGAACACACATGAAATTTCATGGACTGGGTGGGGCATATCACATAATGAAAAATTAGATGCTCAAATTTAGCTTAATCTGCTTACTGTAAAACAAACTTCTAAATGGTTGTTTTTTACATTAAAACTCAAAGAACTCTCTCTTTATGGTGATCTGTGGTGATGTAAGAATCTGTCGATGATCCTAAGAATAAATAATGCTTTAATCCCCATCCATAAAGGACTTATAAAACATCTATTTCAACACTCAAGAAATATAATGGAAGCCTACTACCAAGAAGAGACTTGATACGCTATGAACATATAGAGGGGAAGGAGGTCCCCCTCAATCACAGTCATAGGGGTGGGTAGTAAGGGGAAAATGGGAGGGAGGGAGGAATAGGAGGATACAAGGAAGGGGATAACCATTGAGATGTAATATGAATAAATTAATAAAATAAAATTTAAAAAAAGAAATATAATGGAAATGAAGGCAAAATGATTGCAAGGTGATAGCTTCAAAAAATTTCCTTCTGGAAAACATGTGCATCTCACTGAGGGACTCTCAATAACTGTGCATAAGTTCACTGGTTGGTTCTGAATGAGGATGAGATGAAGAAGAATGAGGGAATTATCTTCTCCTTCCCTGCTAAACTATATTCCACTTGTATAACAATTGATGAGTATATCCAGATCCGAGGTACAATCTGAGTTCAACAAACAAGAAAATGTCAGTGATTGAACAAAATATGTCCCCCCAGAAAAGTGAAAACTATCATGAAACTTGTAAAGAGATAATTACAGAGGAGACAAGTTTTAAAGTTCTCAAAAGAGGGTGCATACGTCGGATGTGTCAAGGATATTTGTGAAAATATAAAACAGTGAACTGGACAAAAATAAACAAAGTAGAGGTCATGTCTGCTAGAAAGCCAGGTGCCTTGCCTGGACACCATCTCCTCTCTCAGTTCTTCCAGATCCTATCCCATAATATCACCTGTAATGCTACAACAGAACATCAATTACAGCATCCCTGTGTCTCTGCCCAAATTTTTGGATCTCACAGATCATCCTCTCCTACTCTTATTCTTGCACTCATCACTGTGTTCTAGGTTCTAACTCAAGCAGGCAACCCCTTCTACATCACAGGCCACACCTACCAGAAAACCAGGTAGGCTGCCTACAGACATTCTCCTTTCTCTGTTTTCCTGAATGAATGCCTCCTCATTCTTAACCATAGCAAGCAACATATTAAATGTAGGGAAACTTAAAGTAATTTCATTAAACTTGGGATCAAAACCAGAAACAGAAGGTGACGATGAGGCCATAGTCACCCTGACACCTAACCAAAAGAAAATCCCAACAGGGAAGAAAATTTCAGACCAGTTGACCTTGTGAACACTGGCACAAATGTAGGCAATAAAATGTCACAAACACAATGGCATATCAAAAATATGCATCATGATCAAGTAGGCTTCATTTCAGGCTTGTAGGCATAAATCAACATACAAAAATCCTTCAAATTGTTCCATCATCAGCAAAGTGAAAGAAAACAATTACATGACATTCCTAATAGATGCTGAAGAGCTTTTGACAAAATCCAGCACTCCTTTGTGTTAAAAGTCTTAGTATGATCATGGATACAAGGTGCATAACTAAGAATAATAGAGGTGCTATAAAACAAGCCATAGCCAACATAAAATAAATGGAGAGAAACAGAAAGGAATTTCACCCAATTCAAAGACAAGACTAAGAAGTCCACTTTCTCAGGATCTACTCAATGTAGTACTTGAAATTTTATCTACAGCAAAAAGACCACTAACAGATATCAAGGGGATATACAGTGGAAGGAAGGAAGTCAAAGTATCCCTGTTTGCAGAGAATATGATAGTAAACATAAGTGATCCCCAAATTTATGCAAGAGAACTCCTATGGCATATAAACACCATCAGGTACCTGGCTCGTTATAAAATTAATTCAAAAAATTAGTAATGACACTTTATACAATCGAGAAAAAAGCTGAGAAACAAATTAGAGATACAATACCCTTCACAATATCCACAGATAATATAAAGTGTCTTGGAGAACCTCTAACCTAGTAAATGCATGACATATATGACAAGAACATCAACTTTCTGAAGGAAATTTTTGAAGAAAACCTCATAAGATGGGCAGATATCCCATGCTTGTACATGAGCAGGATTAACATAATAAAAATTGCCACCTTACCAGCAGCAATCGACAGATTCAATGCAATTAACGTCACCATCAAACACAATATTTTACATAACTTGAAAGATAAAATCTCCACTTTACATTGAAATATGAAAATCTCACAATAGCTAAAGCAATTCTTTACAACAAAAGTATTTCTGCGATGTCACTATCTCAGAGATGACTCAGTTTCCTTTGACTAGAGAGTTGCTCAGTTTCAAAGTGTATTTTGGCTTTTTCTTATTTCTGTTATCATTTAAGTCCAGCCTTAGTTCATGGTGATATGATAAGGGATTATTTCCATTTTCTATATCTGTTTAGGCTTGATATGTGACCATTTATATTGACAATTTCGGAGAAAGTTCCATGAGGTGCTGAGGAGCATATACAATCTTTGGTGTTTTGGTGAAAAGTTCTGTAGGTGTCTGTTAGGTCCGCTTGATTCATGATATCTGTTAGTTTCATTATTTCTCCAGACTGTTTTTGTCTCAATGATCTATCTTTTGTGAAAGTGGAATGTTGAAGTCTCCCATACTAATGCGTGGACTTCAATAGGTGATTTTAGCTTTAATAATGTTTCTTTTACAAATGTAGGTCCTCTTTTCTTGGGGGTGTTGTGTTCACAATAGAGATGACTTTCGGTGGAATTTTTCATTGACCAGGATAAAGTTTCCTGTCTCATCTCTTTTGATTAATTTTAGTTGAACGTCTATTTTATTGTATATTAGAATGGCTACTCTAGCTGCCTCTTAGATCTGTTTTCCTGTTATTTTTCTAATGAGAGATAGATTAGGAGTCGATATGGGTGGAGAGGGATGTGGGGAGGTTTTGGGGTATATAAAGGGAGGGGAAATTGACTCAGATTATATCATGTGATAAAGGAGCCTATATTCAAAAAAAGGGAGAGAAATATTTAAAAACAAGTAATTAGTTTAAATAACATTTCTTTAACATATTTTCTGTTAAACAAAAGAAACATAGTCATGAAAGATATAAATATATATGTACTGAAGATATCAAACACAATCTACCATCACATGCTGGATTAAACAAACAAAAGACAATCTTGCCTTGGGAATGATCATAAACAGGGTTATAGATATATAAACTTTAAATAAATCCTATATGTGACTGAGCATGGTCTGAAAAAAAAGAAGTGGTGTTCAACACACTGTGTTCATGGTGAAATGAAACAGTCTGTTAATTTATGGGCGAGGTGGTCTCTTCTGGGATCAATGCCTGCAACAGACAATTGCTGTAATTCGTATCCCTCCAGTCTCATTCCATTTTCTGAGGCATTGCTGACTCCTGTAGATAGGTTAGAAAGTTGGCTGTATTCCTGTATTTACCTGTCTCATTGGAAATCTCGTTGTCTGCACAAGGAATGCAATCAAAGGAGCAGGCTACTTTGCCTTCCTGGGCAGCTTTCCAGAATCCAAGTCTACAGCTCTCACTGCACACCGACTGAGGAATCTAAGAGAAGTGAAAGCTGTTAGCAAATGTTTGAGCTTTTGTGAAACATCTGAGTAAAGGGAGTATTTCTGAGTATAATTAAATATTGGTTTGGATAGGCTTACACTTACAATTAAAATAATATGTTTTGGTATTGCTAATTTTGGCAGCTTTGGGGCTTATGTAACACACATGTTTAAATATTACACCAATACATGAAGCCATTGTTAAGAATAGGTCGTTAATATAGTATTCTGGAAGGTCAATTTATGACTTCATATTCAATCTATCTCTATACTTATGCGCTGCTAGTCTGAGGTTTTATCTTAATGAAGTTGAGAATGGTGATTGACAATTTCACAGGTCTTGGATTCATTATGGAAACAACTCTTTGGGCATTTCTATGCAGAATTCTATAGAAACATTTATAAGAAGAGGAAAATCACAAAATGGAGTCAGTATTTCATTGTTTGCTGTCACAGAAATAATGGAAAGTAGATAGAAGGTAAACAAACACATTTTTGATCTCTGAATCTGCTCTGTGCACATGACATCACCACCTCCTCTGACTCCTGAAAAGTTTTTTTTCTACCATCATATAGAGCATGGTCACAGTGTCAGCCAAGACAAACCTGTCCTCCTATGAGTGGCTTTTGTTGACAATTTAATCAAAGTAGAAAAGCAAGTATAAAACACACACACAAAACATACACATGCACATGCACTTGCACAAACATACACACACATACACACACACACAGGAACACATCTATCATGCCATTTTAGATGTTTAGAGGCAGACAAAATAGAAAATCTCACCTTACATTTCTCTGACATTTCTTAAGATTTGTAAACAAAAAAATCAGTGTTTTATATAAGTGACAATAACATAACAGACACTCAATGCATAAAAAACATGTGTTCAGGGTAATGCCTGGACCACCTAAGAACCACTCCATGGTAGAGAGAGAACCCATGACACTATTGACAATGCCCTTCTGTGATTGCATATAGAAACCTACCATGGCTGCCTCTGAGAGGATCTGACTAGCAATAGACAGAAAAATAAACCGAGATTCACAACCAAACATTAGACAGTGCAAAGGGAGCCTTGTCAAAGAGTGGTGTGAGACAGAACAGTCAGGAGGGGAAAAGGACTCTACAAGAAGACCAGTAGCCACAAATATTTTGGCCCAGATGGGCTAAAGGAGACTGAAGCAACAACAAAGGACCAGGCATGCACTAGGCCTAAACTTTCTATACTTATATAGGCATAGGAAGCTTAGACTCCATGTGAGTCCTCGACAAATGGGACAGGGGCTGTATCTGATAAGGTCTCAGTAGGATGCCTTTCAATCACTTCACTGTTATGTGGCTTTCTCACTAGGACACTGTGTAAGAGGATGGATAGAGTCCTGCTAAGTGTTGTACCAGATCTCTAGGGTGTGGTTTTCCCTTTTCTGAGGGGCAGAGGAGGGAGATTGGAAGATGATGGAAGGAAAGAGGGAAAGGAAATAAAGAGAGGAATTAGCAGCTACAATTGAGATATAAAGTGAATAACTAAGCAATATTTTAAAACAAAACAAAAGAAATACATGATCATCAATAAAATCTGAAAATAAACTTTTCCATTGATCAACCAGAGAATAAGAAAATAGTGTGTGTTCTCTGTATTTATGTGAAGCCTATCTGTAGCTGAATATTGGCTGGTACTGAATGAGTCCCCAAAGATCATTACATCCTCAAAATTGTTTTTGTTTTTATGAACAGTCAACGTATAGAGGTAAGCCTCTACATACCTCTGTAAACCTTGTAGGCCATTGAATCATCTGCTCAGATAAAGAGAGCTGTTGTCCAAGGGAAGCATCTGGAGAAAAAGTTCCTACTTTCACATTTAATCCAAGACCCTTTGGGAAATCCAAAAAGTTGAGGATGTCATACTGTGAATCTAAGTTTTTCCTCTCGTCCATTACTATGTGACCTCTCACGTGATTGTTCAGTAGGGTGTTCTTGAGGAAAGAAAGGAACTGAAAGAGATGTAGGAACAGACGCTGAGGTACAACAGGAATACTAAAAACATTTTTAAATAATATAAAGAATCTAAATGTTTTTAGCCGATTATAATGACTACCTTCTCTAAAACAGGAATCAATGAGGCTTATTAAATGAAAGATCTTGGAATAAAATACATTAAAATTTGAAAATCACATTCCATTCAAGATAAATCATTGAACTAAACACAGCTAAGTCATCAAGACAGCAAGTGATCTGGAGTCAGCTGATTCAAAGTCCCTGGAAAACTAGCAAGTCTCAGAAACATTTGGAATATATTTAACCCTTCCACTCTCAACATGAGGGTCCTGAAGTTTAATGTAAACTTTAAAGTGATCCTTCATAACCCTGCAGTAGTGCTTAGAAGCAATTTTACCCTTAAGTATCTACTGCTTCTACCTCTGCCCTGAAGAGTACATCCTTGCTTATTGGCAAGAGATTCTAAAAGTTATGATGCCCAAAATGAATGCCTTAGAGAATAAAAAGATATATAATAAGATACCATATTGCTGATATTACAATACATAAACAAAAGATATTACCTGCCAGAGGGAAAATTCGATTCCTTCTCCTTTAGAATTTGGTCGTATTTCTCCTTGTAGAAGAGTCATCTCATTGAGACTGTTGGCCACACCATGCACAGCATTATATATATTATAACACTCTTCACTCATGGTTGTGTCAAAAAGGTGTCTGGGCAGTAACTCCAAAGAAGCATTGGGTTAGCAGTTCTCCAAAAGTTGACAATCAACCTCAGAAAATGAGCACTTGAAGAACAAATACCAAAGCTTAGGAAGATAAGTGTCTTCTGGGTACTTATAGGGATTAACTGTTTGAACAAAATTTGTAAAGTCAACCATCTCTTTATGGTGGTGTGAAATCACGAGACTCCCATGAAACGATTGATATCAACATCCCAACCAGAGTTCAAGATCCACACTTTCCATGTCACTAATAGTTGCAGAATGTATCACATTAAACCTTGTAAAGAGGCAACGTCCCCATAAATAATTATTACATTTGCTGTTGATTCCTGAATATTCACCAGATTTTCCCATACTGCACTAGAAAATGAATTCCAGGTGCCAGGGATCATTTTCAAAAAGGCTATGCAGATGTTCTTAATCCCCATAGCTTCTCTCAACCCTGAGAGAAACTGAGTCCCTCTGTGGTCATCTGGCAGGATCACACCAACCCAGGACCAATTAAAAGAAACAGCAATGAAGCTATAGCAAGTGGCAGAGAAGTGTCTTTGGAGGCCATCTGGTAGAGGCATTTAAACTGATCTGGGTCATTTAAGACAGGATCAAATGGCCCAAAAGTGAGCTGTAGGGGGGAAAATGGAAACAAGAGGAAGAGCATTAGCAGCACTGGCATCAAACACAATATCAGTCCTGAATTTTAAAAAAAACCTTAAGCAGTCAGGATGAAGATGTTTCTCTCATATTTTAAAAATCAACACAATATAGAAATTTACAAAATAAAATTACTGACATACATCTAGTTTCAGTGACCCGATGGCCTGACCTACTTCTCCTTCCTTTCTATTACATGTACCGGAAATACGGATCTATTAAGTACTTTCAGACTTTCCTTTGAAAGATGATTTCTCCAATTGTCCCTCTCTAACATTTTAAGACATACAATAATGTCAAAAAAGGATACATGACTCCTATTTTCCACACCCGACTCCTCACCTGAGGTACTTTGTAAAGTTGTAACAGTTCCCCTATGTGTGCTGACACCGTCATTGATGTTCCTGTGAGTGCAGCAGGTGACATTCTCTTCCTTACACAGTTGTAATTTAGTAGGGGTCTCTTCATCCTTGTAAGCCAAAAAATGGGAGGAATAAGGGTACTCATTTCATAAGGTGTACCATTGTAGAGATCAAAGCCCAGAGTTGTGTTGGGTAGAAGATGAGGGTTTCTGTTGACCTCCTCAATGGCAAACACCAGGGCCAGAACAAACAGGTAGTTCTTCAATTTATACCTGCACACATTTCATAAAAGTATACAGGAGGAAGACAAAAACATAAACCTTAACATTGGTGAAATGGCTATTATAATTCGAGGGCCAATGTTCCTATTATATGATTATTTTAACATTGTCTCATGAATGACTTGAATTAGCATGGACCTTTTAAGTAGATATGATTAATTATTAGCACTAATTAATTATGATCTGAGACATGGCACTCAGCTGGTAGGCAACTGTTGATCTCTCTCATAATAACGTGTTGGGGAAAGAACACGCACTCTGTAGGATGCCAAAAGATCCCTACACAAAGATCAGCATTTAATTTTAATGTCAGATGTGCTGCTCATAAAACAGTTTCCTTAAAGTTACATGTATTAAATTGTTCTTCACCTGGATATAAAATGCTTCATAGTAAAACTTCTACAGGATTATGAGGGAAAAGCCAGGAAATTATTTTATATTTTAGAAAGATCAATAGAGAAAGAATTAATTCCACAATAAGCATACTAGAAACAATACAAAAATTGATCTTTAAATATAGAATTTTTCTGCTGTGTTCTGAACTTTTAGTCACATTGTTCTTTATTATGGTTTTCTATGGTTTTTCTTCATTAATTACTTGCATCTCTAATTCTTTTTGTTTCCTTACTCATTTTCATAAACTTTTTTAACTTTGAGTAACTGCTGGTGTGACATATCTGACATGCACACTGGCTCAAACAACATTATAATGTTTCCTTCCCTCCTCTATGTCCCTTCTCCTCTAAGCTACTGAGGCTTTCAATTTTCATGCTCTGAGCTTGGGGTCTTTTGACCTTAACGGATTTGTCTAGGAATTTCACATGATACAAAACAAGAGATGCTGCATATGTCATGATTGAAAGCTAATAAGTAAGGATGCAATTGTACTGAGCAGAGTGAAATCATGAAAAAAAAAAACAAAATGTAGGAGCAGTCTGACAGGCTACAAAGACTAAAATAGGAATGCAGAGACTAGCAATACAAATATCTTAAGTAAAAATCTATTATAAAGAAATCTCAAATCAAAAACACCAGTCTGCAAAATTAATCGGCTGAGAAGTCTGTACACCTTTTTGAACTTGTGTACACTTAGAATAACCATCTGAGTCACGTTACGGAAGCCAAATGCTGAGTGTGTGTGTGTGTGTGTGTGTGTGTGTGTGTGTGTGTGTGTGTATACTTCACATTTATTCTCTAGCATATATATCAGAAAGGGACAAGATTGGATCCTGCAGAACTTGATGGTAAGACTCCATTACTCTGGATACTACTGACTTGAATTATAAAACATGGAGAACTCAAGCCATTACTCATCTGGATGCCTTATATTTCTTGTCTACATCTCATAGTTCTGAAAGGAGGTGGTTGGCATAGTGAGGGAACGTGGGAAGAAAGGGTTTATTTGGTGTCTTTATTATGGTTAAAATTGTGTCAGAAAATACCGTGAAAAAAAGAAAATGATAAGGAAAATGTTTATTAGGCTTATGCTTCCACATCATAGTCCACCTCTGAAAGAAGTAAGTACAGGAACTCAAACATGGGCAAAACATGGAGGTGAGAGGTAATGTATTTTAAGTCCATAAGCAACATAACACAAATTTGAATGTATAAACTCAGAATAATGTTTCAGATTAAGAGATTGTTAATCTCTCATAGTAAAAATACTGTTTTCATTTCATGAACTACTTAGATATTATTTTTGGCTATAGAAAGTACTTATAGAATTCTGAACCATTACAATGAATAATTGTACTTACTGTATAAGAACGTCATGGAAATACTGTGTTACCGAAAAAACATAAACGTTTTTGTTTGTATAGTAAGTATGAAGAGGGAAAAATGCACCAACTGTCACATCTCCTTCACGGGAAAATCCATCCTGGATTGTTACATAGCAGTCATTGTCAGTAAAGGCACCAACAAAATTGGGAACATACAGCAGCCTAAAGGTCAAAATCCGGAACATACTATCAACACAAGTATATGCCCAGCCATGAGAATGGTGTGTTAGAGTTATTTTTATAAAACTGTATTTGTTTTGGTAGATACAGATCTAACAATGCCCACCAGGAATAAACTCAGCCCCAGTGCTTGTGAACATGTGTGCTTCAACTTTCTTAATGAGTGCAGCAGTTACGATAATCACCCAAAGTTCTTCCTGGCACTTCCTCCACTTTCATGGAGAGTTCTGAAACTCCTTGTTCCCTTAGGCTCTGCATCTGAGGCCCTGTGTTCCTCTTAAAAACAAGTTGGAAAATGTGTTTTGAATCCTCTTCTCTGGACACAGGTACCATTATTTCAGCAAAGAAGATGGACAGCAAGAGCTCAGGGATCAACATTCTGCTTAGGCAATTATGGCCGAGTTTGAAGTAAGAAACTCTTCACAACTTTGGCTGATGAAAACATTCTACTTCAGAGGTGGCCACTGTAGGTGAATTGAAAAAGGGATGAAAGTCCCCATACTGTGCACACAAAGGAAAAATAAGGTGGACTATTCTTTTCCAAACCACATCAACTGATGGAATCAACTCTTCCTACTCAATCTGAGTGTTTCTGAATTTTTATATGATACATAAATCTGTATCTGCAATACATTATGATGTCTTCACCCAACAGAATCATCTTATTTCCCACTTTGAAAGTCCCAATGCAGAAATCTTTCTACTAATAAAAACATAATTTTAAATACATGAAAAACCCACGTAACACGTCTTCTCCAAAATTTCAAATCCCCTGGGAGTGAACCCCTAGTAAATGACATGCAAGACATTAAAAACAAAGAGGTCGAAAGAATGACTATAAATATTGTCAAAGTACTTAAAGAACACTAATACAAAGAAAATTCAATAGGGAAATCCCTCCAGGACATGAAAAGAGAGTTTGAACTTTTAAAGAAAACCCAAACTGTAACAATGGTGAAAAGGAAAACGCAATAAAAGCAAATATAACCCTTAGCCTAAGGCCACACTAACAGCATTGAGAATTGAGGTTAAAAGACTAAGTTGGAAATTTTAGTCTCTCACAAGAAAAGAAATTCTCCATCTTAGTTAGAACATTAGAGACTCAAAGATTTTAATAGATATTGAAAGTTGCCTTGAGAAATGTGAAGTAACTTAAAAGACCAAGCCAATTACTGTAACAGATCACTGTTTGACAGAAATTTTAAGCTCTCAAGGAAAGACAAAGATGTACTCTAACCTCTGAATCATCATAACTTATTTTAGACTGTAATAGTCAGAAAATGTATGTATTAAAACTGAAGGCAGAACGAGCTTTTACGGAAAACACATATTAAAAGAGTTTATGTGTGCAAAAACAGTTCTACAGAGAAATATAGAATGAGTTCAATCTGAAGAGGAGAATAAACACATCTAAGATGCCACAAGGTACTAATAAACATTGCAAGTACAATGTTTGTTTATCAAGATAGATTCAAGAAAACAGCATGAAATCGAGAAAATGACAAGAATCAATACAAATCTTTCAATAATCACTACATTACTTGTCTCAATTTCTCAATGGGAACACACAGAGTACCAGATTGAATAAGAAAGATGATTCATGTGTTTCCTAACTCTAACAAGCTCCTTTCAACATCAAACATAGACTCTGGCTAGAATGTTTAATCTTAGCCATTCTGGTATGTGTAAGATGGAATCTAAGAGTCCTTTTGATTTGCATTTCCCTGAAAAATAAGAACACTGAACGTTTCTTCAAGGGTTTCCTGACCACTTGCTATTTTTCTGTTTAACGCTGTACATAATTTTTTATTTGATAATTTTCTTGGTGTTGTTTAATTTCTTGAGTTCTTTATATATCTTGGATATTAGTCCTTTGTTAGATGTAGGCCTAGTGAATACCTTTCCCCAGGCTGTAGGCTGTTGCTCTGTTCTGTTTACAGTTTCCTATACCTTGCAGAAGATTTTAAGTTTCCTGAGGCCCAGTTTATTGATTGCTGATCTTATTGCCTGACCTACTGGTGTTCTGTTCAGGAAGTTGCCTCCTGTGCCAATGATATCAAAAATATACCCTACTTTTTCTTCTAACAGATTTAATGTGGCTGGCTTTGTGTTAAGGTCTTTAATCCACTTGGAATCTAGTTTTGCACAGGGTGATAAATATGGCTTTATTTGCATTTATCTACATGTAGACATCCACATAGAACAGCCAGCCCCATATAAGAGAATTATTTGTATGAAAATATTAAAAGACTCTGAAGAAATAAATTGAAGATTTCAAAAGATGGAAATATCTCCAATGCTCTGGATTGGGAAGATCAACATAGTAAAAATGTCTATTTTACCAAAAGAAATCTACAGAATCATTGCAAACACTATCAAAATACCTAAACAATTCTTTACAGACCTTGAAAGATCAATTCTCAAGTTCAAATTTTAAAAAAATTGTTGTAGTTAGTCACTTTGGGTTGGAGTTTTCCTTCTGGTAACATCTGTAGGGATGGATTTGTGGTTGTTTAAATTTGTTTTGTCATGGAATATCTTGTTTTCTTCATCTATGCTTATTCAAAGTTTTGCTGGTTACAGTAGTCTGGACATGCATCTGTGGTCTCTTCGGGCTTGGAAGACGTCTGCCTACTCTCTTCTGCCTTTTATTGTCTCTGCTGAACTGTCAGGTATGGCTCTGATATGTTACATGGCATTTTCCTTTTTTGGATTTAATATTTTTTCTTAATATTTGTTCTGTACGGTTTTTGTTTTATTATTGTCAGGAGGATTTTTTTCTGGTCTATTCTGTTTGGTGTTCTGTGGGGCTCTTCTATGGCTTGCCTATGGTTCTCAAGCTCTTTGGATGCATCTCCCTGTGTTTGTTTTAATTTTTTCTCAATTACCATTTCCATTATGAAATATAAGAGGTCATTTTCTTGTACTTTAGTTGTGTTTGAATATCCAGAGTTGATTGCTTTGGGATACCTGGGTGCTGATTTGACACAGTGTTTTGACTGTTGTTTGTATTTTTTATGCTGGCCTTAAGTCATCGTGTTGGTTCAGAAGTTGGATGGTTGTTTCTGGTGTCCTTCACAGGCCATTAAGAGCAGTTCGTAACTGAGTGACTATAGGATGAGAAACCTCACCTCTGGGGATCAGGGAACTCCTCCATGGATCACTAAGGAGACCTGCATTCAGGTCTGGGTGACTTTGCTCCACACCCTGGGCTCCCCACTGGAACAGCATACACTGATGCTGGTGCTATGCAGTCCAGTGTTCAGGCCAAGAGAGTGTAGGTATAGCCTGCTATCATGCATTTGGCTGAGTTTTGGATACCCTGCCCATGACTACCAGGGCCTGTGGGCCTTGATTCAGTCCTCAAGATAGTGCTGGTACAGTGTGCTAGGATGCAGTGTTTGGCTGGCCTTCGGAGACCATGTCCACCCTTACCTGGGTCCTGGGTTCATTGGTAGACAGGCAGGGAGATCCGAAGTCTCCTCTATCCAATATCCATACTCTGGGCTCCCTCCCCTGGGCTAGCAGACACTGACTCTGGTTTTCTCTAGCCTGCAATTCTGTCAGAGTGCAGGTACATCCCAATTAGCCTGCGTTTGCCTGGGCTTTGGTGAGCTTGCCTGTGTCTGCACAGGACTTGGGGTTTTTATAGACTGTTGCATGGGCTGAGATCAGATCTACCCATTCTCCAGAGTTCTCCCCTGGGACACCAGATCCAGATACTGGCACTTTACCAACCAAAGTCCAGAACCAGATACAGAGTCCGAGATATAGAGCTCAAATGCACCTCAAAGGCAGGTATGCATCCAGACTCTAGAGACTGGGCACCTGTCATCCTGGGCCAGTTAGATGGCCAGAGACCACACCCACCTGTGCTCTACACTATGTGGATCCCTCTCACCAGCATTTCCTCAGGACTTGTTGTTGTAGCTCTCACCCCAGTCCCTAGACTCTCTCCTGCCAATCACATGCAGTACGTGGTCAGCACTACCATTTGGATCCTTCAGGAGATAACTTTTTCAACAGATCATCAACAGCCTAGGCTATAAAATCAACAACTAATAAATGGGACCTCATGAAACTGAAATCCTTCTATTAAAAAAGGACACTGGCAATAGAACAAAATAAAACACACTAGGAAAAGTTGTAACAAACTGTATATTCTCCTCTTGTTTCGTTTTTTGTTTTTTGAGACAAGGTTTCTCTGGGTAGCCCTGCCTGTCCTGGAAGTCACTAGTAGACCAGGCTGGCCTCGAATTCTAGTCAATCTGCCTGCATCTGCCTCCCAAGTGCTGGGATAAAACGCATGCACCACCACACCCAGTACCAACCAAACATTCTCAAGAAAGTGAATATCAAAACTCATGAAACTTAACACCACAAAACCACATAATCCCATTAAAATGGGGTGCAGAGCTAAAAAAGACAATCCTCTACAACAGGCATATCAAATAGTGGAGAAATAGTGAAGGAAATGATCAATGTCCTTACTCATCAAGGAAATGCATATCCAAACAACTCTGAGAGTCTATCTTACTCCTGTCAGAATGGCTAAGATTAAGACTCAAGTGACAGCATATGCTGGTGAGGATGTGGAGAAAGGGAAACACTCCTCCGCTTCAGCTGGGAATGTAACCTGGAAATCAATCTGGCACCTTCTCAGAACACTGGGAATAGATCTGCCTCAATACCTAGCTGTACCACTCATTGGTATGTATGAAGAAGACACTCTGCCATACAAAAAGGACATTGGCTGAACTATGTTCATACCTATTTTATCCATAATAGCCAGCATTTAGAAACAACCAAGATGTCCCTCAACCAAAGGATGATGAAGAAATTATGGTAAACTTACACATAACTCTTCCATGATAAAGAAGGAATCTTGAAATTTGCAGGCAAATGCATAGAACTAGAAAAGATCAGCCTGAGTGTTGTAACCCCTGATCCAGTAAAACAAATATTTTACATACTTACATATGGACAGATTATGTATATCTGTGATACAATCCAAAGATCTAAATAAACTAACGAACAAGAATTCCTCCTAGGGAAGTTACTTGATTCACATTTAGAAGGGCAAATAGAGTAGAGACAGTAAGAGGTTGAAGAGAGTGAATAGGATGGGACTCTAACATAGATGTCTTCTGAAAGAATCCACCCAGCAGTGCATCAATGAAGATGTTGATTCACAGCAGAGCAATGGGCATTATATGAAAGTGTGGAGGGAACCAAAAAGGGATGGAAGCTTCTTAAGGAGAGCAACAAAGACAAAAATTCTGCATTCAAGGTGCCTTCGGAAACTGATGCACCAACCAAAAGGAATGCATGGTGAGAAATTTGAACCCTGTTCAGATGTAGCCAATGGGCAGCTCTGTCTCTATGAGGCTTCCCTAGTAACAGGTATAGAGGCTATTTCTGAGATGGACCCTGGTACCCAATGTTTGATCACGTCCTCTGGTACAGCAGCCTTGCTAGGCCATAAAGAAAGAGGATAAAGGTTGTACTAAGGAGACTTGATAGGCTGCAATCAGATGGTAGGGGAACAAAGACATTGAAGAGCCTCCACCTGCTTGATGACCCACAAGATCCAGTACCCATAGGACTAGGAGGCCATCCATACCTTGATGATCATCAAAACTCTGTCAAATTGAATGTGAGCATGAGAGTTGGGCCTGTTCTAATGATACTGGAGCAGGAAAGGCAGTCCTGCTCTGAGAACACGGGAGTGGGAGAGCAAACCCTGCCATGATGACACCAGATTGGAAGAGTGGGCCCTGCCCTGAGGCTTCTGGAACAGGAGAGCCATCCTTGCCATGGGACAACCAAATTCTACCCTGAAGATATGGGGGCAGGTCAGCTGGCCCTGCCCTGAGGACACAGGAACAGGAGAGCAGGATAGGCCCTGAGGACAAGGGATCAGACCCTGCTCCTGGCTTCTAAGTCATCCTCACCAGAACATCTACCTCATGGATGACCTGCTGGAATGCATTAAGGGGCCAGATCTGTAGATTCAAAGATTAAGAATCTCTTTGACAAGACAACAACAGGATATCCCACAGAGTCTCAGTGAGGATCCGGTAATGATGGTGTAGGACTCAAATCAGACCCATGATTCATAGGAATGTACACTTGAAAGTAAACATATGTGAACAAAAGGCTATGCTGCATGATGCTCTATAGCTTCTGTGATACGATGTTTGTTTGTTTGTTTTATTTTACTGGAGAGAGGTTGCCCTAGCAGAGGGTGGATATGAGGGGATGGGCAGAGGAGAGGGATTTTGGTGCATGACATATAAATCATAGACATTCAATAAAAGTATAGAAAATAAAAATAAATTATTTTAGTTTATTACAATGATGAACAAAACCTCAATATAATTCTTATGTTGCATTTAGTAACTCCATCATCCATAATATCTTTTGTTCACACTGTTTGCTTTTACTTCAATGCACTGTGCTCATAACAAATCATGAACTACCTGAATAATCACATCCCACTTCTGAGCTCTGTGTATCTAAAAGTTACTAGTTACAAATCAGGCATCCAATGTAGAACTACAAAATGAGAGACTTCATTGTTTTTGGCAAGTAATAAAATAATGAAATTTGAAAATAGGAAATGCTACACTCTTTCAGAGTCATGAAATTTCTTCTCAAAATCATTGAAAACCGAGAGCCTTAAAACTGATGCGTGAGAAACAATCTGCTGCCGTGAATTTCAATTTACACGGTAGAACATAACAGAATCTTCTGGAGTACAAAAATGAACACGTAAGTTACATGAAATTTAATGGGTTTTAATCAATGAAGGATCACATAAATACAACATGTTTAAACATGATGGTACATTTTAAGTACAGCACTCTGTGGGCAGGGAAAGGCAGATACCCATGAGTATATTCTACAGTGTTATAACTAAGATGCTGAAGGCTAACAAACTATACATAGTGAAATTCTATTACAGAGGAAAGGATAACCTGGATATTAAATATGAAAATAATAATGGTTCCAGTGCAAAGGGACTTTAGTAAGATTGAATGAGGACTTATGAAACCTCATACTCTTATGCAATTACACTTAAATAACAGATATAGAATGGTGTGGCACTGGTTTCGACCATTGTCTTTAAATTATCAAAACAGATTAATATTAATTTTAACTAAAGTTTAAATGGCTATTTCTTCTTGATTGAATTTTATGCCTGATATCAACACAGGAGTTCTTATCTGGCCTTAACAAAATGATGTAGCACTTGGGGACAAAAATCAAGCCAAGGAGTGCTGAACTGGAAGCCAAGATAGAGAAAACTTCCATAGCCACCATAACCTTCCCTTTCGTGCTGTGGTAGACAGGGAGGAAGGTGACCCAGACACAGAAGAATACCTGCATACTGAATGACAGAAACTTGGCTTCATTGAATGTATCAGGCAGATTCCTGGACAAGAAGGCCATGGTGTAGCTCCCAAGTGCCAAGAAGCACAGGTACCCCAGGACAGAGTGGAAGGCAACTGCTGAACCCTTGTTGCACAGAAGGATGATGTGACCATGTTCAGCATGAGCATCTTGATCAATGAAGGGTGGAGAGGTGAGCAGCCAGATCCCACAGAGAACAAGTTCAATCAGAGTGCACATGGGAATGATAAAATTAGGGGCCCTTGATACCATTAGCCACCTCACCATTCTAGCTGGAACAGTGACCCTGAAGGCAATAACCACTGTAATAGCTTTGGCCAACACTGTGGAGAGAGCTACAGTGAACAAAATTCCAAATGCTGTCTCCTGCAGGATGCACGAGCCTGTGTTGGGTTTTCCAATGAAAATCAAGGAACTGAGGAAACAGATGATGAGGGTCAATAACAGGATGTAGGTGAGAGTCCTATTATTGGCCTTGACAATGGGTGTGTCTCTGTGCTTTACAAAGACTGCAAGAACCACAGCTGTGAGAACAGAGAAACACACCGCTGTGATGGTGAGAGCCATACCTAAGGGGTCATCAAAGGCCAAAAAGCTCACAGATTTCTGGAGGCAGTGGTTCTTCTCCAGGTTTGCATAGTGACTTTCTGGACACTTAACACACTGATCCATATCTGTTCAGAAACGAAGGTGACGGTGAATCAATCTTCAGGATTTTCCTTCACTATAAGTTGTTACACAGCCATAGCTTAGTGAAATACTTTTTGAATCATTTTTTCATTATTTCAGAAAATTTTAAATAGTCTGTGAATAATTTCAAATCTATGCAGCCATCATTGTCTATGTTAACAAAAATGGAAGCAACCCAATGTTTTTTTTCCTTGACTTTCTATCTTTTCCCTGAATTTGCATCTATTATATAAATCATAATTTAGAGGACAATATTGTATAAACATGATTTCACTCAAATATTACCTTATTTAAATCGTGAATTTTTGTACATATATACTTAATGGGGTATGTATTACAATATAGAAAATAATATTTTAAATTCGTTTCTTATATGGTGTTCTAAGCATAGGGTCATATATTTACTTATTTACATATAATTTTTTGTGTACACTACTTTGGTTCACACTATGAATGATTTGAAATAATAAATGCCATTACATCCTTGAATTTTAAGTCATCCACTAGTAGTTTATTGGTACATATAGATATAGCATGTTTTAACTTATAGGGAGAGAATTCTTGAAATGTTTCTAGGTATTAAAAAAGAATACCCAAATGTTCTACTCTTAACATTTGCTTCTTGGGCTTGTTTTCCTGTTATTTTCTAATGAGAGATAGATAAGGAGTCGGTATGGGTCAGAGAGGATGTGGGGAGGATGAGGGAGACAGAGGGAGGGGAAAATTGATTCAGATTATATAGTATGATAAAAGTCTGTGTTCAAAAAAAGGAGAGACAACGGCTTTAGTCAACAGAAAAATGCAAATCAAAATGTCTCTGAGATTCCATCTTACACCCATCAGAAGGGCCAAGATCACAAATTCAAATGATACCACATGCTGTTGAAAATGTGAAGAAAGAGGAACACTCCTTCATTGCTGGTGGGAATGCAAACTAGTACAACCACTTTGGAAATCTATCTGATGATATCTCAGAAAACAGGAAATAGGGTATCCTCAAGACCCAGCTATTCCACTCCTCAGAAGATACCCAGAGGATGCTCCAGCACACAACAAGGACATATGCTCAACCATGATCATAGTGGCCTTATTCATAATAGCCAGAACATGGAAACAGCCTATGTGTCCCTCAGTAGAAGAATGGATAAAGAAACTGTGGTACATTTACACTATGGAATACTACGCAGCTATTAAAAACAAGAAATTCCCAAAATTTGTGGACAAATGGATTGAACTAGGGATGATCATATTGAGTGAGTCAACCGAGAAGCAGAACGAGTCAAATGGTATATACTCACTTATAACTGGACACTATCCCAAGGGGAATGTCTCATGAAAGTCTTCAATTAGAAGGAAAATGGGATAGAGGTGATGACATCCTATTGAGACTCTAAGGGAGAGAAATATATGAGATAGGGAAGTAAAAGGATCCACAGGGTCCTAGAAACCTACAAGAACACTATGATGGGTGGATCTGGGCTCAAGGGTTCTGCTCAATCTATGGCACCAACCAAGGACAATACCTGCAGTCATCATTAAACCCTTACCCACATCTATCCAATGGACAGGACATTCTCCACAGTTAAGTAGAGACTGGGGACTGACGTTCACATGATCTCTGGTGCCCCATATTTGCCCATGTCCCCTTGATGGGGAAGCCTGATGGCACTAAGGAGAAGGATAGCAGACTACCAAGAAGAGACTTGATACTCTAGCATCATATTCAGGGGGATGAGGTCCCCCTCAGTCACTGTCATAGGGAAGGGGAATGGGGTGAAAGTGGGAAGGCGAGAGGAATGGGAGGATGCATGGGATGGGATAGCAAATGAGATGTAATATGAATGATTTTTTTCAATTAAAAATATTTTAAAATACAAGGAATTCCCAAAAATTGTGGACAAATGGATTGAACTAGAAATGATCCTGATGAGTGAGTTCACCCACAAACTGAAAAATTCAAATGGTATACACTCACTTATACTAGACACTAGCCCAAGGGACATGTCCCATGAAAGTCTGAACCTACCAGGAAAGTGGGATAGATGTGAGGACATACTTGTGGGACTCTAGGTGAGAGATGTATGGGAGAATGGGGAAATAGAAGGATTCAGAGGGTCCTAGAAACCTACAGGTAGAATATCATGATAGGCAGATCCAGACCAAGGGGTTCTGCACAAATTATGGCACCAACCAAGGACAATACATGCAGTAAACATTGAACCCCTACCCATGTCTAGCCAAAGGGCAGGTCATTCTCTAAGATGAGTGAAGATTTAGACTGACTTTTACATGAAATCTGGGGCCCCATATTTGACCAGGTCCCCTTGATGCAGAGGACCAATAGCACTCAGGAGAAGGATAGCAGGCTACCAAGAAGAGACTTTATACGCTATGAGCATATACAGAGGGAAGAGGTCCCCCTCACTCACAGTCACAGGAGAGGGGAATAGGGGGAAAGCAGGAGGGGGGAGGAATGGGAGGATAATAGGGAAGGGATAACAATTGAGATGTAGTATGAATGAATTAATAGATAAATAAAATTATAAAAACTAAAACTAAAAGGGTGAGAAAGATTTAAAAAGAACAAATTATATTAATTAATATATTTTCTGTTAAACAAAAGAAACTTAATCAGGAAAGATACAAAATACATGTACTGAAGATATCAAACAAACTCTCCAGTCAAATGTTGTATTAAACAAACAAAGAAAGAAAAAAGAAAATCTTTTATTGGGAGTAATCATGAACAAGATGTGAGAATTCCAAACTTTAAGTGAATCCTACATGTGACTGAGCATGCTTTGAAAATTAAAAAAAAATGGCGCTCAACATACTGTGCTCATGGTGAAATTAAATAGTCTGTTCATTCATGGACAAGGTGGATCTCTTGAAGGGTCAATGGCCGCAATGCAAAAACACTGTAAATTTTACTTCTCTCCACTCTAAATCCATTTTCTTAGTTATTGCTGACTCCTGTAGATGTGTTAGAAAGTTGTCATTACTCCTGTAATTACTCCTGTCTCATTGGATATCTCGTTTTCTGCACAAGGAATGCAATCAAAGCAGCAGGCAGCCTTGCCTTCCTGGGCAGCTTTCCGGAAGCCAAGTCTACAGCTCTCACTGCACACCGACTGAGGAATCTAAGAGAAAGGAAAGCTGTTAGCAAGTGTTTGGACTTTTGTGAAAAAATCTGAGTAAATGGAGTATTTCTGAGTATAATTGAATATTGGTTTGGAAATGCTTACACTTACGATTCAAATAGTATGTTTTGGATTGCTAATATTGGCAGCTTTGGGGCTTACATAACACATGTGTTTAAATATTGTTCAATACATGAAGCCATTGTTAAATATAAGTGTTCTAAAAGGTCAATGTATGACTTCAAATTCAAGCCATCTCTATACTTACTGGCCACCAGGCAGAGCTTTTATATTAATGAAGTTAAGAATGTTGATTGGCTACTTCACAGGTCTTGGATTCATCACGGAAAGAAATCTTTGGGCATTTCTATGCAGAATTTTATAGATACATTTATAAGAAATGGGAAAAATCACAAAATGGGGTCAGTATTTCATTGTTTACTGTCATACAAATATGGGCAGGAGATAGAAAGTACACAATTATATTCTTTGATCTCTGATGCTGATCTGTGAACATGATCTCATCACCTCCTCTGGCTCCTCAAACATTTTTTTTCAACCATGATATACAGCATGGTCACAGTGTCAGCCAGAGCAAACCTATTCTCCTGTGAGTGGCTTTTGTTGACTATTTACTCAAGGTAGAAAAACAAGTATAATGCACATAAAACACACACACACACACACACACACACACACACACACACACACACACATACCCCCACACACACATAAACACCTGTCATGCTTTTCTTCCTTTTCAGAGGCTGACAAAATAAAAATGTCAACTTACTTTTCTTAGCCTGGGTGAAAAAAATAAACGTATCATTCTTTTGCATCAGTGAGTTAATCCTAACAGACACTCTATTCATAAGAAATATATGTTCAAAGTAATTTCTGGCCCAACCTAAGACTCACTTCACGGGAGAGAGCAAATCCATGACACTATTGATGATGCTCTACTGTATTTGCATACAGAAACCTAGCATGGCTGCCTCTGAGAGGATCTGCCTGGCAATAGGTTGAAACATAAACTGAGACTCACAGCCAAACATGGGGCAGAGCAACATGAGCCTTGTCACAGAGTGGGGTGAGCTAGAACAGAAAGGAAGGGAAAAGAACTCTACAAGAAGACAAACAGCCCCAAATAATTAGGGCCCTGGGGCCTTGAGGAGACAGAAGCACCACCAAAGGACAAGGCATGGACTAGACCTGGACTTCCTATATGCATATAAGCAATAGGAAACTTAGACTCTATGCTGGTCTCCCACAGAAAGGATGGGGCTGTCTCTGATATGGTCTCAGTTGCATGCCTTTCAATCACTTCTCTCTGGTGTGGCTTCCTTGCTTGGACACTGTGTAAAAGGATGTACTGCTGAGACTTGAAGAGCTATACCAGTAGTTTAGGGTGTGGTTTTCCCTTTTCTGAAGGCCATGGGAGAAGGAATAGGAAGATGAAGGAAGGACAGAGGAGAGGGACTTAAAGGAGAGGAAGGAGTAGCTACAATTGAGATGTAAAGTGAATAACTAAATAAAATTTTAAACCAAAAAAAAAAAGAAACATGAGAATATAAATAAAATGTGAATATTAACTTTTCCATTGATCAGGGAAAGAGAAAATAGTCTGTGTAGGCTTTTTTATGTGAAGGTCTTAACAATAGCTTAATATTGGTTGGTACTGAATGAGTGTCCAAGGATCATTACACCTTGACAATTGTTTTTTTTTTTATGAAGAGTCAAAGTACAGAGATAAGTCACTACCTACATCTGTAAATGATGTAGGCCATTGAATCATCTGCTCAGATAAAGAGAGCTGCTGTCCAAGGGGAGCATATGGAGAAAAGGTTCCTATTTTCACATTTAATCCAAGACCCTTTGGGAAATTCCAAAAGTTGAGAATGTCATACTCTGGATCTAAGTTTTTTCTCCCATTCGTTCCCAAGTGACCTCTCACGTGATTGTTCAGTAGGGTGTTCTTGAGGAAAGGAAGGAACTGAAAGAGATGTAGGAATATAGGTTGTAGTACAATTGGAATACTAAAAACATTTTAAGTAATACAAAGAATCTCAGTGGTTTTAGCCCATCCTACTAAAAACCCTCTCTAAAAGAGGCATCAATGTGGGTTTGTAGATGAAAGATTCTTGGATTAAAATGCATTAAAACTTGAAAATCACATTCTGTTCAAGTGAAATCATTAATCTATACCCGTTAAGTCAGCAAGACACCAAGTTATATGGATTCAGCTGATTCAAAGTTCTTTGCAAACCTAATAACTCCTAGGAACTTTTGGAATATATTTAGACCTTCCATTCTTAGCACGAGTGCCCTGAAGTGTAACATTGACTTTAAAGTGATTCCTTAGAACACTGTGGTACTGCTAGGAAGCACTTTTACCCTTCAGTATCTACAGGTCCTACCTCTACTCTGAAGAATACATACTTGTTTCTTGGCAAGAGATTTTAAAACCTATGACACACATTTTAATGCCTTAGGAAATAGTGAGATATCACATTGCTGATAGTACAATACAAAAGATATTACCTGCCAGGGGGAAAATTCCATTCCTTCTCCTTCACCATTTGGTTGTGTCTTTATTTGTTGAAGAATCATATCATGGAGACTGTAGGCCACAGCATAAACAGCATTATATATATTGTAACCTTCTTCACTCATAGATGGGTCAAAAAGGTGTCTGGGCAGTAACTCCAAAGAAGCATTGGGTTGGCAGTTCTCCAAAAGTTGGCAATCAACTTCAGAAAATGAGCACTTGAAGAACAAATACCAAAACTTAGGAAGATAAGTATCTTCTGGGTACTTGTAGGGATTAACTGTTTGAACAAAATATGTAAAGTCAACCATCTCTTTATGGTGGTGTGAAAACTTAAGACTCCCATGAAATGACTCTATCATGAAATAATCAAAATTGTTATCAACATCCCATCGAGAGTTCAAGATCCACACTTTCCATGTCACGAACAGTTGCAAAATGTGTCGCATTAAACCTTGTAAAGAAGCAACGTCCCCATAAATAACTATTACATTTGCTGTTGATTCCTGAATATTCACCAGATTTTTCCATACTGAACTGGAAAATGAATTCCAGGTGCCAGGGATCATTTTCAAAAAGGCTATGCAGATGTTCGTACTCTCCATAGCTTCTCTCAACCCTGAGAGAAACTGAGTTCCTCTGTGGTCATCTGGGAGGATCACACCAACCCAGGACCAGTTAAAATGAAACATCAAAGAGACTATAGCAAGTGGCAGAGATGTGTCTTTGGGAGCCATCTGGTAGAGAAATTTAAGCTTACCTGGATCATTTAAGACAGGATCAAATGGCCCAAAAGTGAGCTGTAGGGAAAAAATGGAAACAAGAGGAAAAGCTTTGGCAGTACTGGCATCAAACACAATATCAGTTCTGATTAAACAAGTGTAAACAGTCAGGATTAACATGATTTTGTCATAATTTAAAAATCAAGCACAGTTTAGAATTTTCCAAAATAAAATTACTGACAAGCACCCAGTTTCAGTGACCAAGCTGGCCTCTTCTATCTCTCTTCCTTTTTTCTTTCAAGTACAGTAAATATGGTTCTATCCAGTACTGTCAGACTTTCCTTTGATAGACGATTTCTCCAATTGTCCCTCTCTAACATTTTAAGACATCCAATAATATATATATATATATATATATATATATATATATATATATATATATATATATATATATATATATATATATATATATATATATGGATACCTGACTCCTACTTTCCACACCCGAGTCCTCACCTGAGGTATTTTGTAAAGTTGTAACAGATTCCCTATTTGGGCAGATATGGTCGTTGATGTTCCTGTGAGGGCAGCAGGTGACATTCTCTTCCTTACACAGTTGTAATTAAATAGGGGTTGCCTCATCCTTGTAAGCCAAAAAATGGGAGGAATAAGGATACTCATTTCATAAGGTGCAGCATTGTAGAGATCAAAGCCCAGAGATATGTTGGGTAAAAGATGAGGGTTTCTGTTGACTTCCTCAATGGCAAAAACCAGAGCGAGAACAAATTGGTAGTTCTTCAACTTATACCTGCACAGATTTCATAAAATTATATGGGAGGAAGACAAAGACCACAAACCCTCATATGTAGTGTGAATGTCTATCTTAATTCAAATGCCCATGTTCCTATACAATAATTTATTTTAACATCTACCCATGATGACATGAATTAGCATGGACATTTTAGCTAGATAGGGTTAGGAAGATTAACAGTATCAACACTAATTGTGGTCTCAGCAAATCTAATTTAGGATTATATTACTTTATTTATATTTTATGTGGAGAAATAAACTGTCCGTGAATAAGTAATTAAATTCTGACATCCCATCTTGCTGTCTATATCTTGGCCCTTCAGCCTCCATAGTTAGGAAACATCATTATATCTTGATCCAATCAACCACTTTTTGTCATAATATCATTTGTTACAAACAGCACAATGTTAATTCAAATAATATATTGCCAAGTTGTCATTTCTATTACATTTTTGGATAAGGCGGCCTGGAACGCACTTTGCAGACCAGGTTGCCCTTGAACTCATGGGGATATTTTTGACTCTCTCTCTCAGCTGCTGAGATTGACTTATACGAATCCATATCCATTTTTAACATTCTGTATACTGATGAGCTGTGTGTAGCACATATGTGGATATGAGTCTCAGTGCAGGTTCAGCTACATGAATGTCAAAAGCTTTCAGTCACATTGATTTTATTTTGGTTTTTTTGGGGGGGAATTCATCATTAATTATTTGCATCTCAGATTCTTTGTACTTTCCTATCCCTTTTAAAAACTTTTTCCCTTTGAGTAGCTGCTGGTCTGACATATCTGACATGCATGTCGGCTCAAAGGACATTGTAATATTGTCTTCCCTCCTCTATATTTCTTTTCTCAGATGCTCCTCAGACTTACAATTTGTCTGCTCTTAGGTTGTGTTTCTTTTAAACTTAATGGATTTGTCTAGAAATTTCACATGAAATAAACCAAAACAAAAAAAAATAATGTATATGTCGTACTCTAGAGGTAATAAAAAAGGATGCAATTGTACTGAGCAAAGTAAAATATTAAAAACCACAAAATTTAGGAGCAGTGTGACAGGCTACGAAGACTAAAATAGGAATGCAGACACTAGCAATACAAATATCTTATGTTAAAAAAAAACCAAATATCTTCTGTAAAAAATCTATTATAAAGAATTCTCAAATCAAAAACACCAGGCTCCAAAATTAATCAGAACAGAAGTCGGTGCATCTTTGTGAACATGTCTACAATACCATCTGAGTCACATTAAGAAATTCAATTACCATATATATCTTTAATATTCATCATCTAGAGTATATATCAGGAAGGTACACGATTGGATCCTGCAGAACTTGATGGTACGACTCCATTACTCTGGATACTACAAACTTGAATTAAAAACATGGAGACATCAAGTTGTTACCCAGCTGGGTGCTTTATATTTCCTGTCTACATCTCATACTTCTAGAAGGAGGTCCTAGCCATACTACCAAAGAAAATAAAAAGTAATGCCACTCTTACTCCTCTGTGTACCAAGAGGGATACAGTAATGACAGGCCTTGTATGATATGTCCTATGTTACAAAAATGGGCACACATGTTATATGTGAAACAAACCTTTGCCTGACTAAGTATAAATCCCCTTCCATGGTATGCAACACATGTACCATAAAAATGGTCAGAATCTGTAACTAGTAGGTTATAGACCCAAGGGGTAGATTAAATGTTGTTATTCAGCTAAATTAATATTGCAAGAAATCAACTCCTTAAGGCTTGCTACTGTACCTACCCATGGATTAGTTCATCTGTCTACCTTTACCACAGAAGCTTCTTTTGGGGGGAGATGGTAAATAATACAGAAACCAATGAGTGCTCATGGTATATATAATAATAGACTATGAAGTGTTCAAGCATAAATGTGGCTTACATATCACACCTTTCCAACAAAACTGAGGGACCGTGGATGAAGAGAAGTGGGAAGACTATAAGGCTCAGAGGCTGTGGATTACCTCAAGGAAACAATATTTTCTGTCCACAACAGTCTTGTTGCACACATGAACTCACAATGCTTATGAAAGGATGTGCCAGAACATGTGTGCTCAAATAAAGCAAAATATCAGCATGGAGAAGGAGATGGCTAAAAATAATGTCACTCCTAGCTGAGATGCTATTAAGACTTGATAAATTACTGGGAGTTGAGAGTCAATTTCTTCACTCTTGTGACACCTAAGAGGTCAACCACATACATGGGAACTCTCCTATTTCAATAAAACTCATAGAGAGAAAGACAGAGACAGAGACAGACAGAGAAAGAGACAGGGACACGGACAGGGACAGACAAATAGGTCAGAGAGAGAATGGTAGGGCAAGGCTTTAATCCCAGAACTCAGGAGGCAGATCCAGAGAGATCGCTGTAAAGCCTATGTCAGCCTGGTCTCCATAGTACATTCCAGGACAGTCAGAGCTGTGTAGAGTTAAAGGAGTACCTGTCCACACACACACACACACACACACACACACACACACACACGCACACACACACACTAAAATAAAAAAAACTAAACAAAATGGTTTACTTAAAGTTATTACTTGCTAAGTAGTGAGGAAACTAGGGACAACAAGATTTACCTGGTGTCTTTATTCTGCTTAGAATTACTGTGATAACATACCATGACAAAAAACAAGGTGAAGAAGAAAAATTTTATTAGGCTTACACTTCTACCTAATAATTGATCACTGAAAGAAGTCAGTCCAGGAACTCAATGATTGGGATTCAGAGATTGTGAATCTCTCATTGTAAAAACACTACTTTTTTTTCATGAACTACGTTGATTTTATTTTTGGCCATGTAAAATGTTGAATACTACATGTAGGATACAGCCCTTTTGTTCATTAAGGACAAAAAAGATGTCCCTGGCCCATTAAAAAAAACTGAAAGTATAATCTTTTCATATATGGGGGTTTTGATACATAATATAGAACAAATACATAATTTTGTACATTGGTGCCTGAGCTTCTGAAAGTAAAGAGTGAGGAAAAGGAGAGTAACTAGGGATATTAGCTATGATGAACTAAAGAGGCTCCACCCAGCATCCAGAGCTCCCACTCTGCTAGGCCTCAGAGACAAATTTGTGATTTTATTTCAGATACAATATGATCCTCAAGAAATTGAATCTGCCTTCAATAACTGTAATGACTTACAAAGTATTGAATCTAGATATGAAATTTTAGATTTGTGCCCATCCATGCTATGTTAGTTGCAAATCATTATTCAGTTTAACAATTAGTTTAAATATGTCATCACTCCCAAAATTCTGACTTTTTTTTATACCTGAACATATTTCTTTCTCCACTGTCCTTGATTTTTTTTTTACTTAACACCACCTTAATGTTGTAGTAAATACACAATAATGTCACACTGAGCACAATTAATCTTCATAACTATATGTTATTTTGTAAATTTCTACCTATTTTCTTTCTATTGAGTTTCTCATATATTCATATATTTACAAGTTCTACTGCTTTATTTCAGAGTTTTTAAAAAATTGTTCCATAGAGATTAAAGATGTCTTTATTGGACAAGCACACTTAATTTCCTCTATACAGAGAAATATGTGAATATTTGTCATTAAATTGTCTAAGGAAACAAGACTGTTCTGATGTTAGTCCTTAACATTGCATATTTCAGACAAGCAAAAAACAAATAATCTTAAGGGCCCACCCTCACATATAATGTATATTATTTGGTGCATCCATACAAATAAGGAAAGGCATTGAAAACTGATAAACACTTAATAATCTGTCTGAGGATAAAAATAGATTAGTTAGGAAACACTGAGTTACAAATAAATGAGATATAAAAATATATATGTAAAGAAGGTGCTCCCAAAATTTAATGGTGACAGACCTGCTATGAAACCAGTTGTACATAACATAGTTAATATTCATCAACTTAACTATATTCTAGGCACTTAGGAGTCTCTAGATTCAGTGGCATCATTTCTTCTCACAAGACCACATCTGGACTTAAAGACAGCCCAGAAGTACTATTAGCTTATCCATACTCTGACATCATAACACTCAAAATATTAATATTATCTGGCTGTACAAGGATGACAAATGAACAACTTAATGTTCAAATAGCATATGAGGAAAGCCAAACGAATAATGTGATAATTATCACTTTTCCTTAGAAAGACCATACATATGGGAATATACTTGACCATATTTGAGAATGGAAAAATTACTGAAGAAAAACAGGTATAATTCACGTATCACAGAAGTTACAAGAATTTTGTACTTTTACAATGAATAATTGTACTTAACTGTATGAGATTGTCCTGGAATATCTGTGTTTCCTGTATAACAGGAACGTTTTTGCTTGTGTAGAAAATATGAAGAGGGAAAAATGCACCAAGTGTCACATCTCCTTCACGGTGAAACTCTTCCTTTATTGTTACATAGCAGTCATTGTCAGTAAAGGGACCCACAAAATCAGGAACATACAGGAGCCCAAAGGTCAAAATCCAGAACATGCTATCAACACAAGTACATGCCCAGCCATGTGTATGCTGTGTTACAATTATCTTTATAAAACTGTGTTTGTTTGGGTAGATACAGATCTAACAATGCCCAGCAGGAATATACTCATCCCAAGTGCTTGTGAACATGTGCGCCTCAACTTTGTTAATGAGTGCAGCAGTTATGATAATCACCCCAAGTTCTTCCTGGCACTTCCTCCAATATCATGGAGAGATCTGAAACTCTTGGTTCCCTTAGGCTCTGCATCTGAGGCCCTGTGTTCTGCTTAAAAACAAGTTGGAAAATATGTTTTGAGTCTTCTTCTCTGGGCACAGGCACCATTATTTCAGCAAAGAAGATGGAAAATAAGAGCTCAGGGATCAAGATTCTGGTTGGGCAATTATGGCGAGTTTGAAGTAAGAAACTTTTCACAACTTTGGCTGATGAAAACAAGCTACATCAGAGGCTGCTATGGAAGATGAATTGGGAGAAGGGCTAAAAGTAACCATGCCATGCACACACAAGAAAAATATGTGAAATATGTCTTTCCAAACCAAGGTCAATCAATGGAAACAACTCTTCCTATTGACTCTGAGTGTTTCTGAATTTCAAGGTGATAAATAAATCTGTATCTGAAAAAACAGTATGGTGTCTTCTCGCACTACAATCACCTTATTTCCCACTTTGGAAAAGCCAATAGTCCAGATACATTCCTCACTTACTTAGTTACAGTGAAAAATCAAATACCCTCTTTATATTCTGATATTTAAGCTTCTCAACTTCTACTCTTTTCTTTTATCGTGTGTGAATCTTTGTGCCGACATGTCTTTGTGATCCGTACCTGCTTCTAGAGCTATCCGTTCACTTAATGTACTGAAAGACATCATTCTGAGCAGTGATCTACTTCCTAACCACCAGGAGTGTAGGGCAGTGAAGGTACAGTGTATTGTGATGTGGTAATGAAAGGATACCCCCTAAAATAAATAGACTCCACTAAGCAAGGTTGGGTGACTAGAGTGAACAAACATTCAGGTGAAACAATAAAAAGCATCATGATCAGATGTGTTAACAGCTCACTGCAGCTTGGTGGGACTTTTTTGGATCACATTAACAATACACAGTGAGCACATGGATCCATATCATGTCTATTATAAAACTGTAGGCAATTAGGCAATGAAAAAGCACAGTGAAACCTACTTCTCAGTAATTCACAGTTCAGTGCAATTGTTGGGAACAGGGAAAACCTTGGGCCTTCGTTCAGTCCTCAAGGGAGCACTGCTGGTACAGTGTACTAGTCTGCATGTTTGACTCAGCTTTGGAGACCATGTCCCCGCCCATGTGGGTCCTGGGTCCTTCTGTGGACTGATGGAGTGATCCAAAGGCAGATCTATTCCACATACACACTGTGTGCTCCCCCCCCAACTGTGTCAGTGGACACTAATATTGTTGCTCTGGAGCTCACAATTCTGTCAGAGAGAAAGAGTGTGCAGAAACATCGCATTAGGCTGTGTTATCCTGGGCTTTGGATAACCTGCCCCACCACACTGGGGCCCTTTGGCCTTGTTCCGTCTGCCATACAGTGCACTACTCTGACATAGCCTCTGGCATTTGGCTGAGACATGGAGAACACATCCACAGCTGACTGGGTCCCTGCCTGGGCCCTCCGTCCCTCGGTGAACCAGCAGGGTGATCCAAAAGTCAGATCTATTCCATAACCACACTCTGGGATCACTCCTGGGCCAGCAGACACTGACACTGGTATGCTAGCATAGCCCGCCATTGTGTCAAAGAAAGGGCAGGTACATCCCAATTAGCCTGCAGCTCTCTGGGCTTTGGTGAGCTTGTCTGTGTCTGCACATGTCCTGAGTTTCTCTATGGACTGTCGGGTGGTCTAATATCAAATCTACCCATTCATCTGGAGTCTAGCCTGAGCCAGCAGACCCAGATACTAACACATCACCACCCATGGTCCAGAACCAGTTACAGATTTTGAGATGTACAGCTCAAATGCTGCTCATTTACATGTCAGCATCCATACTCTGGGGACTGGCCATCTATCATCCAGGGGCCAGTTAGATGGCCGGAGGCCAGACCCACCTGTGCTCTGCACCTTGTGGACTGCTCTCACCAATGGCTCCTCAGGTCTTGTAGTTTGTAGTTCCCAGCCCAGTCCCTAGGCTCTGCCCTACCAATCAGATGCAGTGAGTGGTCAGTACCATCATCTTGGATCCCTCAGGAGACAACTTTTTTCAACAGATCATCAACATCCCTGGCTATAAAATCAAGCAGTAATAAATGGGACTTCATGAAACTTAAAAGCTTCTAGAAAGAAAAGGAAACTGTAATAGGAAAAAAATACAACACCTAAACACATGCAAAAGTCATGACCAACCATACATACTAAAGAAAGCTAATATCCAAACTCATGAAACTGAACACCACCAAACCACATAATCACATTACAATGGGATACATACTTATGAAGAGAATTCTCAACAGAAGGAATGTCAAATAGTAGAGAAACCGTGAAAGAAATGATCAATGTCCTCATTCATCAAGGAAGTGCAAATCCAAACAACTCTGAGAGTCTATCTTACTCCTGTTGGAATGGCTAAGATTAAAACTCAAGTGACAGCATATACTGGTGAGGATGTGGAGAAAGGGGAACACAAATCCATTGCAGATGGGAATGCAACTTTGCACAACAACAGTGGAAATCAATCTGGCATCTTCTAAGAACATTGGGAATAACTCTACCTCAATACTTAGCTGCACCACTCCTTGGTATACATGCAGAAGACACTCTACCATACAACAAGGACATTTGCTGAACTATATTCACACCTTCTTTATCCATAATAGCCAGAATTTAAAAACAAGCAAGACTTCCCTCAACCAAAGGATGGATAAAGAAACTATGGTAAATTTACATATTGCTCCTCATTATAATGAAGGAAATCTTGAAATTTTCAGGCAAATGCATAGAACTAGAAAAGATCATCCTCAGTGAGGTAACCCTAAACCAGTAAGACACACATTGTATAAACTTCCATATAAGCAGATATATTTATATTTATATTTATGTTTATAGTTATAGTTATAGTTGTACATCACAGAATATCTGTGATACAATCCAAAGACCTAATGAAACTAAATAACAAGGAAGTCCCTAGGGATGTGGCTTGATTCACATTTAGAAAGGCAAATAGAGTAGATATAGTAAGAGGCTAAAGACAGTGAACCGAGTGGGAGTCTAATATAGATGTTCTCTGAAAGATTCCACCCAGCAGTGCATCAATGCAGATGCTAAGACACACAGTAGAGCAATGGGCATTATATGAGAGTGGGGGAAGAAACCAAGAGGGGACAGGATCTTCACAGGGAAACCAGCAAAGAAAAAAATCTGCACTCAGGGCACCTTCAGAGACTGATGCACCACCCAAGGACAAGTCATGGTGAAAACATACATTCCTGTTCAGATGTAGCCAATGGGCAGATCTGTTTCCATGAGGCTTCCTAGGATGAGATGCAGAGCTATTTCTGTCACAGACCCTGGTGCCCATATTTGATCGCTTCCACTGGCAGGGCAGCCTTACCAGGCCACAAAATAAGATAATAAACATTGTACTAAGGAAACTTCATATGGTGGGGTCATACAGTAGTGAAACAAGGACTTTGAGGGGCCTCTACTTGCCACCTGTTTGATGACCCTCATATTAAGTACACAGAGGAGTAGGAGGCCATCCATGCCTTGAAGGAAAGCAAAAATTCTGTCAAATGGAAAGGAAGCAGGAGAGCTGTCACTGCCCTGACATGGGAGCAAGAGAGCCAGCCCTGCCCTGATAATACGGGAGCTCTAGAGCCAGCCATGCCATGATACCAAGTGCCCCTTCCATGATAACATGGGAGTTGGAGACCTGGCCCTGCCCTGAGAATAGGGGATTGAGAGAATGGGGCCTGCCCTGATGACATGGGAGCAGGTGAGCTAGCCCTGCCCTGACAACATGGGAACAGGAGAGTGGTCCTTGCCCTGAAGAGAAGGAAGTGAGAGAGCAGGCCCTGCCATGATGACACAGGAGTATGTGTAGGCTCTGCCCTGAGGACAAGGAATCAGACTGTGCTCCGGGGCTCTGAGTCATCCTCACTCCAGCATCGACCCCATGTATGACCTGCTAGAACACATGAAGGAGATGGACTTGCATATTCAAAGATTAAGAATATCCTCGACGAACACTCCTGCATTGCTGGTGGGAATGCAAACTAGTACAACCACTTTGGAAAGCTATCTGGTGCTTTCTCAGAAAAATGGGAATAGGGCTTCCTCAAGACCCAGCTATTCCACTCCTTGGAATATACCCAGAGGATGCACTACCACACAACAGGGACATATGCTCAACCATGTTCATAGCTGCCTTATTCATAATAGCCAGAACTTGGAAACAACCTACGTGTCCCTCAATAGAAGAATGGATAAAGAAACTGTGGTACATTTACACTATGGAATACTACTCAGCTATTAAAAACAAGGAATTTCCAAAATTTGTGGACAAATGGATTGAACTAGAAATTGTCATAATGAGTGAGTTCACACAGAAGCAAAAAGAGCTAAATGGTATATACTCACTTATATCGAGACACTAGTCCAAGGTGTACGTCCCCATGAAAAACTGTACCTACCAGAATAGTGGGTAAGAGGGGAGGACATCCTACTGAAACTTTAGGTGGGAGAAGCCTGGGAGAAAGAGGAAATGGAAGGATCCAGTGGGTCCTGGAAAACTATAGGCGAGTCTGGGCCCTGGGGTCCTCTGCAAACTGTGGCGACAGCCAAGGAAAAAATAGGCAGTAAAAACCTTGAACCCCTACCCGGACTAGCCGATGGACATTCTCCACTGTTGAGTGGAGAAAGAGATCTAACTTTCACACAAACTCTGGTGCCCCATATTTGAACATGTCCCTTGGACGGAGATGCCTGGTGGCACTCAGAGGAAAGATAATAGGTCACCAAGGAGAGACTTGATACCATATGAGCATATTCAGGGGGAGGAGGTCCCCCTCACACACAGACTTAGGGGAGGGGAGGGGAGTAGTAGGGGGGAAGTGGGAGGAAGGGAGGAATGGGAGGATACATGGGATGGGCTAACAACTGAGATGTAATATGTATAAATTAATAAAAATGTATAAAAAAAAAAAAAAGAATATCCTCGACATGACACACAGCAACAATGAAATTTCTCACAGCAGTCCCACTGAGGATCCAGTAATGGTATTGTAGGCCTGAAATCAGACCCATGACTCATAGCAATGAAGGTTTGAAAGTAAAGATATGTGGACAAATGTCTATACTGCATGATATACTACACCTTCTGTTACAAGATGTTTGTTTGTTTGTTTGTTGTTTGTTTGTTTGTTTGTTTTCTTTTACTGTGGAGAACATGCAAAGCAGAGGGCAGATATGAGGGGATGGGGAGAGGAGAGGGATTTTGGTGCATATGTGAAGATCATAGACATTCAATAAAAGTAAAAAAACAAAAATAAAAACACTCAGTTTATTACAGTGAAGAATAAATGCTCTTCTGCAGAATTTTAGTAATTCCATCTTCTGTAATGTCTTTTGCTCACACGGCTTGCCTCTGCTCCAATGAATTGTACTCATAACAACTCATGAACTACCTGAACAATCACTCACATCTAATTTCTTATCTCCATATCTCTAGAAATCTACAAGTTACAAACATGCATCCACTGTGGAACTGTAAAATAGGAGACTTCATTGTTCTCCTCATGTAACAAAATATTGAAATATGAAAATAGGAGATTCGAAATGCAATTTATATCATGAAATTTATTCTCAAAATCACTGACACAAAAGAATCCATACAATTGATGCTTGAGAAACAATTTGTTGTCATAATTTACAATTTAGGCAGTAGAGCATAATGGAACCTTCTGTTGCACAAAAATTTTTTAAATTTATATGAAATTTAATATGTATTAATCAGTGAAGGATCAAATCAATATAACCTGTCTGAATGTCAGGCCACATCTTAATTACCAGAACTTTGTAGGCAGGGAAAGGAACATACCCACGGTTTATTCCACACTGTTGTATTAAGGGACTGAAGGATAACAAAATATATATAGTAAAACTTTCTTCCAGAAAAAAGTAGAGCATGGATTTTAAATATAAAAAGAGTAATGGTTCCAGTGAAAAGGGACATTAGTACAATTGAATGAGGACTTATGAAGCCTCATAGTCTGATCTCGTTATACCTAAATAGGAGATATAGAATGGTGTGGTACTTGTTTCAACCATTGTCTTTAATGTGTCAAAATAGATTGATATTAATCTTTAACTAAATTTTAACTGACTCATTCTTTTTTAATGGATTTTATGCCTGATGTCAACACAGGAGTTCTTATCTGGCCTTAACAAAATAATGTAGCACTTGGGGACAAAAATCAAGCCAAGGAGTGCTGAACTGGAAGCCAAGATAGAGAAAACTTCCATAGCCACCATGACCTTCCCCTTCGTGCTGTGGTAGACAGGGAGGAAGGTGACCCAGACACAGAAGAATACCTGCATACTGAATGACAGAAACTTGGCTTCATTAAATGTGTTGGGCAGATTCCTGGACAGGAAGGCCATGGTGTAGCTCCCAAGTGCCAAGAAGCACAGGTACCCCAAGACAGAGTGGAAGGCAACTGCTGAACCCTTGTTGCACAGAAGGATGATGCGGCCATGTTCAGCATGAGCATCTTGATCAATGAAGGGTGGAGAGGTAAGCAGCCAGATCCCACAGAGAACAAGTTCAATCAGAGTGCACATGGGAATGATGAAATTAGGGGCTCTTGATACCATTAGCCACCTCACCATTCTAGCTGGAACAGTGACCCTGAATGCAATAACTACTGTAATAGCTTTGGCCAACACTGTGGAGAGAGCCACAGTGAACAAAACTCCAAATGCTGTCTCCTGCAGGATGCACGAGGCTGTGTTGGGCTTTCCAATGAAGAGCAAAGAACTGAGGAAACAGACAATGAGTGTCAATAACAGGGTGTAGCTGAGAGCCCGATTATTGGCCTTGACAATGGGTGTGTCTCTGTGCTTTACAAAGACTGCAAGAACCATAGCTGTGAGTACAGAGAAGCACAGTGCTGTCACGGTGAGAGCCATACCTAAGGGGTCATCAAAGGCCAAAAAGCTCACAGATTTCTGGAGGCAGTGGTTCTTCTCCAAGTTTGCATAGTGACTTTCTGGACACTTGACACACTGATCCATATCTGTTCAGAAAGGAAGGTGACTGTGAATCAATCCTCAGGATTTGTCCTTCGCTATAAGTTGTTACACAGCCTTAGCTTATTGAAATACTTTTTGACTCGCCTTTCTTTTATTGTTTCTGAAAATTTTAACAGTCTGTGAATAATTTCACATCTATGCAGCCTTCATTATCTATGTTAACAAAAATGAAAGCAACCCAATGTTTTTTTCCTTACCTTTGGATCCTTCCCCTAAATTTGCATCTAATTTATAAATCATAAATTTACAGGATAATACAGTAAAAACATGACTTCACTCAAACATTACCTTTTTAAAATCATGAGACTCTGTACATATATATTTGTGTATGTATTACAATATAGACAATAATATTTGAAACTCATTTCGTATATGGTGTTCTATGCATAGGGTCACATATTTCCTTATTTCCATAAACTCCTTTGTGTACACTATTTTGGTTCATACTATGAATGATATTGAAATAATAAATGCCATTATATCTTTGAATTTTAAGTCATTCACTCATAGTTTATTGGTACATATAGATATACCATGTTTTAACTTATAGGGAGAGAATTCTTGAAATATTTCTAGGTAATAAAAAAGAATACCCAAATGTTCAACTCTTAACATTTCCTTCTTGGGCCTGTTTTCCTGTTATTTTCTAATGAGAGATAGATAAGGAGTTGATATGGGTCATAGAGGATGTGGGGAGGATTAGGGAGACAGAGGGAGGGGGAAATTGATTCCGATTATATAGTGTGATAAAAGTCTGTGTTCAAAAAAAAGGACAGACAATGTCTTTAGTCAACTGAAAAATGGAAATCAAATTGAGTCTGAGATACCATCTTACACCCATCAGAAGGGCTAAGATTACAAATTCAAGTGATACCATATGTTGGTGAGGATGTGGAGAAAAAGGAACACTCCTTCATTGCTGGTGGGAATGCAAACTAGTACAACCACTTTGGAAATCTATCTGATGATATCTCAGAAAATAGGAAATAGGGTATCCTCAAGACCCAGCTATTCCATTCCTCGGAAGATACCCAGAGGATGCTCCAGCACACAACAAGGACATATGCTCAACCATGTTCATAGCGGCCTTATTCATAAGAGCCAGAACATGGAAACAGCCTATGTGTCCCTCAGTAGAAGAATGAATAAAGAAACTGTGGTACATTTACATTGTGGAATACTACCCAGCTATTAAAAACAAAGAATACTTGAAATTTGTGGACAAATAGATTGAACTAGGAATGATCATAATGAGTCAACCCAGAAGCAGAAAGAGTCAAATGGTATATACTCACTTATAAATGGACACTATCCCAGGGAAGTGTCTCATGAAAGTCTTCAATTACAAGGAAAATGGGATAGAGGTAAGACCATCCTATTGGGACTCTAAGTGAGAGAAATATAGGAGATAGGGAAATAGATGGAACCAGAGGGTCCTAGAAACCTACAAGAAGAACACTATGATGGGTGGACTTGGGCCCAGGGGTTCTACTCAATCTATGGCACCAACCAAGGACAATATGTCCAGTCATCATCAAACCCCTACCCCGATCTAACCAATGGACAGGACATTTTCCACAGTTAAGTAGAGATGGGGACTGTCTTTCACATTATCTCTGGTGCCCCATATTTGCCATTGTACCCTTTGATGGGGAGGCCTGATGGCACTCAGGAGAAGAATAACAGACTACCAAGAAGAGACTTGATACCCTAGCATCACATTCAGGGGGATGAGGTCCCCCTCAGTCACAGTCATAGGGAAGGGGAATGGGGTGAAAGTGAGAGGGAGAGAGGAATGGGAGGATGTATGGAATGGGATAGCAAATGAGATGTAACATGAATGATTTTATTTTTCAATAAAAAATAAAAAAATAATAAAAAAACAAGGAATTCCTAAAAATTGTGGACAAATAGATTGAACTAGAAATGATCATAATGAGTGAGTTCACCCACAAACTGAAAGACTCAAATGATATATACTCACTTAAACTAGACACTAGTCCAAGGGACATGTCCCATGAAAGTCTGAACCTACCAGTAAAGTGGGATAGAAGTGAGGACATACTTATGGGACTCTAGATGAGAGAAGTATGGGAGAATGGGGAAATAGAAGGACCAGGGGGTCCTAGAAACCTACAGGTAGAACATTATGGTGGACAGATCTGGACCCAGGGGTTCTGCACAGATATGGAACCAACCAAGGACAATACGTGCAGTAAATATGGAACCTCTCCCCAAATCTAGCCAAAGGACAGGTCACTCTCTAAGATGAGTGAAGAGTTGGGACTGACGTTCACACGAACTCTGGGGCCCCGCATTTGACCAGGTCCCCTTGATGGGGAGGACCGATGGCACTCAGGAGAAGGATAGCAGGCTACCAAGAAAAGACTTTATACGCTTTGAGCATATACAGAGGGAGAAGGTCCCCCTCAGTCACAGTCATAGGGGAGGGGAGTAAGGTGAAAGCTGGATGGAGGGAGGAATGGGAGGATAGAAGGGAAGGGATAACAATTGAGATCAAATATGAATGAATTAATAAATAAATGAATTTTAGAAAAACAAAAACAAAAAAGGGAAAGACTTAAAAAGAACAAATTATATTCTTGAATAATATATTTTCTGGTAAACAAAAGAAAGTTAATCAGGAAAGATATAAAATACATGTACTGAAGATATCAAACAAACTCTCCAATCAAATGCTGTATTAAACAAAGAAAGAAAGAGAGAGAGAAAGAAAGAAAGAAAGAAAGAAAGAAAGAAAGAAAGAAAGAAAGAAAGAAAGAAAGAAAATCATTGATTGGGAGAAATCATGAACAAGATGTGAGAATTCCAAACTTTAAGTGAATCCTACATGTGACGAGCATGCTTTGAAAATACAAAAAAAAAAAATGGTGCTCAACATACTGTGCTCATGGTGAAATGAAGCAGTCTGTCATTCATGGATAAGGTGGATCTCTTCAGGGATCAATGGCTGCAATGCAACAACACAGTAAATCCTAATTCTTTCCAGTCTCATTCCATTTTCTTAGCTATCGCTGACTCCTGTAGATGGGTTAGAAAGTTGTCAGTATTCCTGTAATTACCTGTCTCATTGGAAATCTCATTGTCTGCACAAGGAGTGCAATCAAAGCAGCAGGCAGCCTTGCCTTCCTGGGCAGTTTTCCGGAACCCAACCCTACAGCTCTCACTGCACACCGACTGAGGAATCTAAGAGAAATGAAAGCTGTTAACAAGTGTTTGGACTTTTGTGAAAAATCTGAGTAAATGGAGTATTTCTGAGTATAATTGAATGTAGGTTTGGAAATGCTTACACTTACAAGTAAAATAATTTTTTGGTATTGCTAATTTTAGCAGCTTTGGGGCTTACATAACACACATGTTTAAATGTTAGTTCAATACTTGAAGCCACTGTTAAAAATAGGTGGCTAAACTAGTGTTCTAGAACATCAATGTATGACTTCAAATTCAATCTGTCTCCATACTTACTAGGAACCAGGCAGAGCTTTTATATTAATGAAGTTAAGAATGTTGATTGACTACTTCACAGGTCTTGGATTCATCACGGAAATACATCATTGGGCATATAGAAACATTTATAAGAAGAGAAAAATCACAAAATGGATTCAGTTTTTCATTGTTTGCTCTCACAGAAATAATGGAAAGTAGATAGATGGTAAACAAACACATTTCTTTGACCTCTGATTCTGCTCTATGAACATGACATCATCACCTCCTCTGGCTCCTGAAACGTTTTTATTACCATCTTAGAGAGCATGGTCACAGTGTCAGCCAGGCAAACCTATTCACCTGTGCGTGGCTTTTGTTGAATATTTACGCAAATTAGAAAAGCAAATATAACACACACACACACACACACACACACACACACACACACACACACACACACACGAACAAACACATCTGTCATGCCATCCTAACTTTTTAGAGGCTGACAAAATAAAAAATCTAAACTTACATTTCTCTGACATTTCTTAGGATTTGTAAATAAAAAAAATCATTGTTTTGTATCAGCGACAATAACATAACAGACACTCAATGCATAAAAAGCATGTGTTCAGGGTAATGCCTAGACCACCTAAGAACCACTCCTTGGTAGAGAGAGAACCCATGACACTATTGACAATGCTCTTCTGTGATTGCATACAGAAACCTAGCATGGCTGACACTGAGAGGATCTGACTAGCAATAGACGGAAAAAGAAACCGAGACTCACAGCCAAACATTAGGCAGAGCAAAGGGAGTATTGTCAAAGAGTGGTGTGAGACAGAACAGTCAGGAGGGGAAAAGGACTCTACAAGAAGACCAATGGCCACAAATAACCTGGACCCAGAGGGGCTAAAGGAGACTGAAGGAACAACCAAGGACCAGGCATGGACTAGGCCTAAACTTTCTATACTTATATACGCATAGGAAGCTTAGACTCCATGTGAGTCCCCGACAAATGGGACCAGGGCTGTATCTGATAAGTTCTCAGTTGGATGCCTTTCAATCACTTCACTGTGATGCAGCTTTCTCACTAGGACACTGCATAAGAGGATGGATAGAGTCCTGCTAAGTGTTGTAACAGATCTCTAGGGTGTGATTTACTTTTTCTGAGGGGCAGAGGAGGGAGATTGGGAGATGATGGAAGAACAGAGGGGAGGGAAATAAAGAGAGGAATTAGCAGCTACAATAGAGATATAAAGTGAATAATTAAGTAAAATTTTAAAACAAAACAAAAGAAATATGTGATTATCAATAAAATGTGAAAGTAAATTTTTCCATTCATCAACCAGAGAATAAGATGTTAATGGTGTGTGTTGTCTGTTTTGAGTGAAGAATTTATCTGTTGCTGAATATTGGCTGGTACTGAGTGAGTGTCCAAAGATCATTACATCCTGAAAATTGTTCCTTGTTTTTATGAACATTCAAAGTATAGCGGAAAGCCTCTACATACCTCTGTAAACCTTGTAGGCCATTGAATCATCTGCTCAGATAAAGAGAGCTGTTGTCCAAGGGGAGAACCTGGAGAAAAAGTTCCTACTTTCACATTTAATCCAAGACCCTTTGGGAAACCCCAAAAGTTGAGGATGTCATACTGTGAATCTAAGTTTCTCCTCTCGTCCATTACTATGTGACCTCTCATGTGATTGTTGACTAGGGTTTTCTTGAGGAAAGGAAGGAACTGAAAGAGATGTAGGAATGGAGTTTTAGGTACAACGGGAGTAATAAAAACGTTTTTAAATAATACAAAGAATCTAATGTTTTTAGCCCATTATAACGAATACCTTCTCTAAAACAGGAATCCGTGAGGCTGATTAAATGAAAGATTCTTGGATTATAATGCATTAAAATTTGAAAATCACATTCTATTCAAGATAAATCATTGAAATAAACACAGCTAAGTCATCAAGACCGCAAGTTGTCTGGATTCAGCTGATTCAAAATTCTTGGAAAACTAACGAATCTCAGAAACATTTGGAATATATTTAGCCCTTCCACTCTCAACATGAGGGTCCTGAAGTGTTATGCTAACTTTAAAGTGATCCTCCATAACCCTGCAGTAGTGCCCAGAAACATATTTACCCTTAAGTATCTACTGCTCCTGCCTCTGTTCTGAAGAGTACATCCTTGCTTATTGGCAAGAGATTCTAAAAGCTATGATGCCCAAAATGAATGACTTAGAGAATAAAAAGCTATATAATAAGATATCATATTTCTGATATTACAATACATAATAAAAGATATTACCTGCCAGGGGAAAAATTCCATTCCTTCTCCTTTAGAATTTGGTTGTATCTCTACTTGTTGAAGATTCATCTCATGGAGACTGTAGGCCACAGCATACACAGCATTATATATATTATAACCCTCTTCACTCATGGTTGTGTCAAAAAGGTGTCTGGGCAGTAACTCCAAAGAAGCATTGGGTTGGCAGTTCTCCAAAAGTTGACAATCAACCTCAGAAAATGAACACTTGAAGAACAAATGCCAAAACTTAGGAAGATAAATGTCTTCTGGGTATTTGTAGGGATTAACTGTTTGAACAAAATTTGTGAAGTCAACCATCTCTTTATGGTGGTGTGAAAACATGAGACTCCCATGAAACGACTCTATCATGAAATAATCAGAATCTTCATCAACATCCCACTGAGAGTTCAAGATCCAGACTTTCCATGTCACTAACAGTTGCAAAATGTGTCGCATTAAACCTTGTAAAGAAGCAATGTCCCCATAAATAACTATTACATTTGCCGTTGATCCCTGAATATTCACCAGATTATTCCATATTGCACTGGAAAATGAATTCCAGGTGCCAGGGATCATTTTCAAAAAGGCTATGCAGATGTCCTTACTCTCCATAGCTTCTCCCAACCCTGAGAGAAACAGAGTCCCTCTGTGGTCATCTGGAAGGATCACACCAACCCAGGACCAGTTGAAATGAAACATCAAAGAAGCTATAGCAAGTGGCAGAGAAGTGTCTTTGGGGGCCATCTGGTAGAGGAATTTAAACTGATCTGGGTTGTTTAAGGCAGGATCAAATGGCCCAAAAGTGAGCTGTAGGAAAAAAATGGAAACCAGAGGAAGAGCATTGGCATCAAACACAATATCAGTTCTGAATAAACAAGTGTCAACAGTCAGGATTAAGATATTTTGTCATATTTTAAAAATAAAACACAATATAGAATTTTCCAAAATGAAATTACTGACATGTATTCAGTTTCAGTGACTAGATGGTCTCATCTACTTTTCCTTCCTTTCTCTTTCAAGTACTGTAAATGTGGATCCATCAAGTACTTCACACTTTCCTTTGATAGTTGTTTTCTACAATTGTCCCTATTTAACATTTTAAGACAGCCAATATTGTCCAAAAATAAAGGATACTTGATTCCTATTTTCCACACCCGAGTCCTCACCTGAGGTACTTTGTAAAGTTGTAACAGATTCCCTATCCGTGCAGATATGGTCATTGATGTTCCTGTGAGTGCAGCAGGTGACATTCTCTTCCTTACACATTTGTAATTAAACATGGGTTTCCTTGTCCTGGTAAGCCAATAAATGGGAGGAATAAGGGTACTCATTTCATAAGGTGTAGCATTGTAGAGATCAAAGCCCAGAGTTGTGTTGGGTAGAAGATGAGGGTTTCTGTTGACCTCCTCAATGGCAAACACCAAGGCCAGAACAAAACGGTAGTTCTTCAATTTATACCTGCACAGATTTCATAAAAGTATACAGGAGGAAGACAAAGAACATAAACCTTAATATCTGGTGAAATGGCTATTATAATTCAAATGCCAATGTTCCTGTAATATAATTACTTTAACATCATATCATGAGTGACTTGAATTAGCATGAATATTTTAAGTAGATAGGATCAGGTAAGATCTAGAATAATAACACTAATGTATTACAGTCTCGGCCCCTGCACTCAGCTGGTAGGCAACTCTTCATCTGTCTAATAATAACATGGTGAGGAAAGGACATGCACTCTGTAGGATGCTAAAAGACACCTACACAATCCCATTTCATTTTAGTGTCAAGTGTGCTGTTCAGAAAACAGTTTCCCTGAAGTTATATGCATTAAATTGTTCTTCAGGTGGATATAAAAATATTTCATACAAAGACTTTTCCAGGATTTTATTGAACCACCATGAAGTTATATTTAGGAAAGAGCTATAGAGAAAGAAATTAATTCTACATTATACATACTTGAAAAGAATAGAAATCTTTAAATATAGAATTTTTCTGCTACGTTCTGAACTTTTAAGCACATTGCTATTTATTATGGTTTGGGTTGGGTTTTTTTCCTCATTACTTGTTTGCATCTCTGATTCATTGTGCTCTCATATTCCTTTTTTAAAACTTTTTCCCATAGAGTAACTGGTGGTGTGACATATCTGGCTTGCACGATGGCTAAAAGAACATTGCAATGTTTCCTTCCCTCCTCTATACCCGTTTTCCTAGAGGCTACTGAGGCTTTCAATTTGCATACTCAGAGGTTGTGCTTCTTTTACCCTTAATGGATTTGTCTAGAAACTTCACATGAAAGAAAACAAAACAATAGATGCTACACATGTCATAATTTAAAGCTAATAAGTAAGGATGCAATTGCACCGAGCAGAGTGAAATCAAGAAAAACACAACATTTAGGAGCAGTGTGACTGGCTACAAAGACTAAAACAGGAATGCAGAGACTAGCAATACAAAGATTTTACATTAAAAAAATCTATTACAAAGAATTCTCAAATCAAAAACACCAGGCTCCAAAACTGACCAGATGTGGAGTCGAGTCTGGACATCTTTGTGAACTTGTATACATTTAGAATAACCATCTGAGTCACATTAAGAATGTCAAATATCATATATATCTTTCATATTCAATCGCTAGAATATATATCAGAAAGGGACAAGGTTGGATCCTGCAGAACTTGGTGGTAAGAATCTATTACTCTGGATGCTACAACCTTGAATTACAAAACATGGAGACATCAAGCTGTTACTCAGCTGGATGCCTTATATTTCTTGTCTGCATCTCATAGTCCTGAAAGGAGGTGTTTGGCATAGAGAGGGAACTTGGGAAGAAAGAGTTTGTTTGGTGTTTTTATTATGGTTACAATTGCTGTGATGAAATACCATGGGGATAAAAAACAAACTGAGGAGATCCATCACTGAAAGAAGTAAGTACAGGAACTGAAACAGGGCCAAAATATCAAGTTGAGAGGTAATATATTTTTATTCCAGAAAAAAAATATAGCACAAATTTGTTTGTGTATGTTCAGAAAAATGTTTGGTGTTAAGAGATTGTTAATCTCTCATAGCAAAAACATTGTTTTCCCTTCATGGACTATTTAGATTTTATTTTTGGCTATATAAAATGTTGAATAATACTTATAGAATACAATCCTTTCATTCATCTAGGACAAGAAAGACAGTCATCGCTCATGGGAAACAAAAAGTGTGATCTTTCCACATATGGGCTTGTTGCTTGATATAGAGAAAATACAGATGTACATCGGTGCCTGAGCTCATGAGAGTAAAGAGCAAGGAAAAGGAGAGTAACTGACACATCAGCTATGATGAACTAAAAGGGGCTCCACCCAGCATCCAAAGTCCCCACTCTGCTAGGCCTATGAGACAAGTTTGTGATCTTATTGAAATAAAATATAATCCTCAAGAAACACAATCTGTCTTGAGTTACTGCACTGAATTACAGATTATTTGCATTTACATATAAAATTTTGGATTTGGGGCATCTATACTATGTTAGTTTCAAAATAGTATTTAGTCTAAAAATTGGTTTAAATGTGTCATCACCAACAAATATCGGATTTTCTTTTACATCTGAACATATTTCTTCCACCACAGTTCCTGAATTTTCACTTTACACCCCACCAAAGTTTTAACAAATACACAGTTATGTCACTCAGAGTACAATTCACCTTCATAACTATATTTTCCTACTATTTTTATACCAATTTTTCATGTGTCAATATATTTCCAAGTCCAATTGCTCTATCTCAGGGAGTTTTTAATTTATCTTTAGAGATATGGGATGTCTGTATTGGACCAGCACACTTTATTTCCTCTATAAAGCGACACACTTGAACATTTGTTATTAATGTTCTTTTCTATGGAAATCATAATTTTCTGATGTTATTCCTTAGATTTGCATATTTCAGAAAAGCTAAAATAAGTCTTAAGGGTCCATTCTCCTATAAAAGGCATATTAATATATGCATCTATATACCCAAGGAAACACAATGAAACTTATAACCATTTATAAAATCTGTCTGACAATGCAAAAGGATTAGCAAAGAAATACTGAGATGCAAATAAATGAGATAGAAAACTATATGTGTAAAGAAGAACGTGTCCCCAAAATTTAATGATGATAGGCCTCTTGTGAAATCAGCTGTATGTAACATAGCTACTATTCTTCACTTTAGCCCCATTCTGGGCACTTAGGAGACTTTTGATTCAGGGGCATCCTGTCTTCTGACAAGATCACATTGGACTTGAAGAAAGCCCCAGAAGTACCACTCACTTATCCATGCTCTGAAATAATAACATGAAAATATTCAAATTATCTGGCACTACAAGCATGAAAAATGAAGATCACGTTGTTCCAATAACATGTATAGAAAGCAAAATGAATAACATGAAAATGATCACTTTTCCTTTGAAAGAGGACACATTTGGTAATATACCCGACTATACTTGAGAATGGAAAGTGACTGTGGAAAACAGTTTTAATTTTTATATCATTGAAGTTAGAAGAATTCTGAGCCATTACAATGAATAATTGTACTTACTGAATAAGAACGTCCTGGAAATAGTGTGTTGCTGTCATAACAAGAACGTTTTTTCTTGTGTAGTAAGTATGAAGAGGGAAAAATGCACCAACGTTCACATCTCCTTCACGGGAAAATCCATCCTTGACTGTTACATAGCAGTCATTGTCAGTAAAGGAACCAACAAAATTGGAAACATATAGCAGCGCAAAGGTCAAAATCCAGAACATCCTATCAACACAAGTATATGCCCAGCCATGAGAATGGTGTGGAACAGTTATCTTTATAAAACTGTGTCTGTTTTGGTAGATACAGATCTCACAATGCCCACCAGGAATATATTCAGCCCAAGTGCTTGTGAACATGTGTGTGCCTCAACTTTGTTAATGAGTGCAGCAGTTACGATAATCACACCAAGTTCCTTCTGGTACTTCATCCACTTTCATGGAGAGTTCTGAAACTCTTTGTTCCCTTAGGCTCTGCATCTGAGGCCCTGTGTTCTGCTTAAAAACAAGTGGGAAAATATGTTTTGAATCTTCTTCCCTAGGCACAAGCACCATTACTTCAGCAAAGAAGATGGACGACAAGAGCTCGGGGATCAAGATTCTAGTTGGGCTATTTTGGCAGAGTTTGAAGTAAGAAACTTCACAACTTTGGCTGATGAAAACAAGCCACATCAGAGGTTGCCATGGTAGGTGATTGGGGAAAAGACTGAAAGTACCCATGCCATGCATACACAGGAAAAATAAGTGGAACATGCTTTTCCAAACCAAAGTCAATCAGGGGAATTAACTCTTCCTATTGACTATGAGTGTTTCAGAATTTTTATGATACATAAATCTGTATCTGCAAAACAGTATGAGGTCTTCACCCAGCAGAATCAGCTTATTTCTCACTTTGAAAAAACCAATGGTCCTGATGTCCTCCTCATTTACTTAATTTCAGACAAAAAAATCAAGTTCCCTTCTTTATATTCTGAGGCTTGAACTCCACTTCTACTCTTTTCTTTCATCTTGCGTTAGTCTTTGAGTAGAGGTGCCTTGTGATCCATCCCTGTGTCTAGAGTAGTGTGTTCACCCACTGCTTACCCTGCTCTGAAAACACTAGAGTGTGTGAGAAATCCTTTTCAGTTCTGAAAAAAATACATAATAATTTACAGGCATCACAGTGTATGCCTTCACCTAATATACTAAGGAAAGCTATTCTCATCAGGGATCTGCTTCCTAGCCACTAGGAGTTTATGGCAATGAATGGACTGTATATTGTGAAATGGTAATGAAAGGATGACCTCAAAATAAACAGAGTCCTCTATGAAAAAGATGGATGAGCAAAGTGAACAAAATTCAGGTGAAACAACAATAAAAAGGATTATGATCTTCTTCGGTTGGAGTTTTCCTTCTAGTATCTTCTGTATGGCTGTATTTGTGGGTAGGTACTATTTAAATTTGTTCTTGTTGTGAAATATCTTGTTTTCTCCATCTATGGTTATTAAAATTTTTTGCTGGGTACAGTAAACTGGACTGGCATCTGTGGACTCTCCAGGTTTGGAAAACATCTGCCTCGGCTTTTCTGGCTTTTATGGTCTATGCTGAAAAGTTGGGTGTGTTTCTGATAAGTTTGGCATTATGTGTTACTTGGTCTTTTTCTTGGCCTCTTACAATTTTTTTGTTCTGTACATTTAGAAATTTGATTAATATGTGGTGGGCGTTTTATCTTTTCTGGTCTACTCTACTTGGTGTTCTGAGGCCTCTTGTATATTTATAGGCATCTGTTTCTTTAAATTGGGGAAACAACGTTCTATGGTTTTGTGCATATTAGCCCAAGGAGCATGGCCCATGAAAGCCTTCACTTACCAGGAAACTGAGACAGAGGGGAGGACATTCTAGTGGGACTCTAGATGAGAGAATCATGGGAGAATGGCAAAGAGGAAGGATCCAGAGGGTCCTAGAAGCCTACAAGTAGAACATTATGATAGGCAGATTTGGGCCCAGGGGTCCCGCTCAAACTAAGGCACCAGCCAAGGACAATACAGGCGTTAAACCTTAAACCCCTACCCAGATCAAGACAATGGACAGAACACTCTCCACAGTACAGTGGAGAGTCTGATATTACTTTCTCACATACTCTGGTGCCTCACCTTTGACCATGTCCCCTGGAGAGGGAGACCTGGTGGCACTCAGAGGAAGGACAGCAGGTTACCAAGAAGAGACTTGATACCCTATGAACATATACAGGGGGAGGAAATCCCCCTCAGGAACAGTCATAGGGGAGGGGAATAAGGGTAAAATGGGAGGGAGGGAAGAATGGGAGGATACAAGGGATGGGATAACCATTGAGATGTAACAAGAATAAATTAATAAGGAAAAAGAAGAAAATATTTTCAAGGCCTTGGTGTGGGCATTTTCTCTTTCCTCAATGGCTTCTGCAAGATTTCCTGAGCCTGTCTTTTCTATCTCACTTATTCGGATTGCCTGGACCTTCATTCTCAGGCACCTGCCCCTGAAGACTAACCTGCTGGTCTAGGTGAAAGTCAACATTATGGAAGAAATAAAGAATAGAAGAGCCAGAGCTGGAAGACAAAAAAAAAAAAAGAAATGCAGTGAAAAATCCTCTGGACATGACTGTGCCTTTATCTTCCTCTGCACACCACCTCATGAGTTTGGGGTCCAGGGACCTGCGCTGAATGTCCACTGGCAGCTCACAGTCAAATAAGTTTCTTCCCACCCATGCTCAGGCGTTAAAGTCTAGTTAAATTTAGAAGCTCCCACTCAAAGAAAGACATGAAGTGAGGAGGACTGATGTTTTTCATTTCGGCACTTGCCTTCTGAAACACCTCTATAGAAGTTACTGAGTCAGAATAAGACTCAGCATGGCAGGGCCACAACTCCTTCCTCTCTGTACCAGGCTCCCTGATGAAGATGCATAGAGTTCATAACCCATATGGTTTACCCTTTCATCCGCAGATCAAATTTATCTCACCAGTTAATTCCTTTGTGTTGCCGGATACTTGAGGACGGTGTGATCCCTGAGATTGTGAACTGTAAAGACAGACAGGTCTTTTGTTTGGTGCAGTTCACCAAACACTAACACACACCTTTAATCCAAGCCCTTTCTGTACAAAGGAGATAAAGTTAGTCCTAGGTAGAGAGGATGAAGAAATAAAACCACCTGACAGGGATTAAAGACTAAGAGGGACTTTGAGTTGAAAGGTATTTAAAACAAGGTGTAGACATAGAAGAAGCTTATAGGCTTTTAGCTTTTAGCTCACTAGCTCTTGAGCTTTTTCACCTCCTTGGTCTTTGGCTTTTTTTGGGTGGGGCGGCCTTTTGAGCTTTTAGCTAGCAAGACTTTGGCCTTCGATGGACAGGACATTCTCCACAGTTGAGTGGAGAGTGGGGTATGACTTTCACATGAACTCGGGTGACTCGTACTTGAACACGTTCCCTGGATGGGGAGACCTGGTGGCACTCAGAGGAAGGATAGCAGGCTACCAAGAAGAGAATTGATACCCTATGAGCATATAGAGGGGGAGGAGGTCCTCCTCAGTCACAGTCATAGGGGACGGGAGTAAGGGGGAAATGGGAGGGAGGGAGGAATGGGAGGATACAAGGGATGGGATAACCATTGAGATGTAATATGAATAAATTAATGAAATAAAACTTTTTAAAAAGACTTTGGCCTTACATTTTTTTGGTCTTTTCCTCCTGGGATGGCAGATGAGTTTGTGAGCCTTTGGGGCCTTTTCTTCTGGACAAGATGTAAGCAGAAGGGTCAACTGGGAACTTTCTGTGCCTCTCTGAGCTAGCAAGTTTTCATGCCAGTATCTGGCTCCTGAGTCTTTATTGGTAAAATAGAACATTTGATATTTTCTTTTTCCTTTTTTCTCCCAGAGTTTAGGACTTTTAATCTGTCCTAAAGTCACTGAAGCAAAAAAGTATGATAAGCATTCTTTTACAATCCCAAACACACACACACACACACACACACACACACACACACACACACACGCACACACACACAAAAAAAAACATTTGTAGGAAAACATGTTTTGAACACAGGAAACAGAATATAAATACAATCATACAGATGGGTTTGGCTCTATTACGCATCTTGAAAAAGCTACCTGTTCAATGACAGAGCCTCCCAAGGATATCCCGAGCATATCGCCATGTGGTCTACTTAGAATCCACACTAAGAGAACATTTCAAGAGAGATACAGACACTGGTGGTTTAGGCTGGGTTCATATAAACCAGAAGAACATCTCTTAAAATGTTATCTTTATTCAGATTCCAATAGATCACATGGTCTGTAATCCATCTTGGAATGTCCTGAGAAGACTCTGTCACCAAACACATAACAGAGTAAAACTCCAGAGTTCTTTCTTTAAAATGAAGAGGAAAAGACTGGGATGGGAGGAACTATTCAAACATCATCTTTTTTTTCCTTGAGGCTTGGAGTCTCCTCGTCCTCCTCTTTAGCTGCTATAAAATTAATAAAAGCTAAAATATGCGAACCACACAGGTAGCAAGGTGCTCCTCCTTGGAAACTACAGTTAGAGAGGGGGAGTTCTCTATTTTATTATGTGTTTGTTTCTGACTGGATTTAAATGTTTAAATTTACAGTATTCTGTATATCTTGGTTATAAATCATTGGTTATTGGGTATGGTTAAAAATCTGTAGCATCTGTAACAAAAAGTGAACTTAAGCTCATAATTTAGGGTTAGAGCCATTCTAAACAACAAATGGCATAAGCCAACTTTAAAAAACAACTCTGAGTTAGCCATAACATGTTTGCATGTAATCTTTATGTTAACAAATTGCAACTATTAGTTCAGCTCAATTAAGAGTTTACCTCAGGACTCTGGGTGAGAGAAGCATGGGAGAATAGCAAAGTAGAAGGATCCAGAGGGTCCTAGACACCTACAAGAAGAACATTATGATAGGCAGATTTGGGCCCAGGGATCCCGCTCAAACTAAGGCACCAGACAAGGACAATAGAGGTCATAAACTTCAAACCCCTACCCAGATCTAGCCAATGGACAGGACATTCTCCACAGTTGAATGAAGAGCGAGGTCTGACTTTCACATGGACTCTGGTGCCTCATATATGACCCCCTGGAGGGGGAGACATGGTGGCACTCAGAGGAAGGATAGCAGGTTACCAAGATGAGACTTGATACCCTATGAGCATATACATGAGAAGGAGGTCCCCCTCAGTCACAGTCATAGTGGAGGGAGGGAGGAATGGGAGGATACAAGGGAGGGGATAACCATTGAGATGTAACAAGAATAAATTAATAAAAAAATTAAAAAAAATAAAAGCCTAAACAAAAAAAAACATGGAAGTTTATATTTCAAATATATTAAATGTATTCTTGTAATGAAAAAAAAAAGAGTTTACCTCAGCTTCTGAAGTTAGAAATAAGTTCCAACAACCTCTTTCCTTTGTCTCAGGACAACTTTTGGTCTGTTATTATCAAATTAAAAATAAATCTAAAAATATATATATGTTTATCTTCATTCTTGCCATTCCAGTTATCACCTGAGGACTGAAAATACCCTACATGCCAAAATCTCTAGACTTTCTTTCTGAAAAATTAGCTCATGTAGGGCCATCACGATGCTATAAATATTAACTACAACAACTTTGGCCTACAATCCTCTCTTGGGCCTAATGACCATTTACACTCTGACTATTAGAAGTTGATAATATAACACCAGCCTAAGAACAGGTTGTAACACTTTGACGAAAATGTCCTTAACACTACAAGACTGTTAAAAATTTGGGTTAAAAATTGATAAAGACATAATTAAAAATAAATAAATGAAAGTTATGAATTCATAAATTCTATTCAAACTACGAAAAAATTTAAAGATTATATATATATTTATATATATAAAACCTCCTGTTTTACTAACAATGTTTAAAAATAACCATTTTTAAACTAAAACATACACAAACCTGTTGTGTTCTATAGTGATATGCCATGAAAAGAAAAGGTCAAGAAAGTTCCTAGTCTCTTTGTTTAGGGATCTGGATACTAAAGGGGCTTCAGTTAGTGGTTATTATGTATTATAGACTATTAAAATATAATTAAGACTTGCAGATTGTTGGTTGCCTCATACATGATTATATTCTTTATAATATCCATAACCGTGCTTATAGTCATAACTGGTTGCCGAGATGGGATTTATTTGGCTTCCTATATTTGTTTTCAAAATTAAACAAAAATAAATCAATAAATAAATTATTACAAATTTAAAGATAACTAAATAAAATACAAACTGATGGTCAATCAAACTAATAGTTTTATTGGGTGCTAGTGCAGTCAACCATGAGCATTTTCTAAATTAATCAGGTATTCTGGTTTACGCTTCAAAATAGCTAAAAACAGGCAAAGATTGGGCTAGGATATGTTGGCACTCAAGCTTGTCAGAGATCTGCTGAACGTGGCATTAAATACATATAAACTTGTTATGACACAGACTTCCCAAATCCTAATAGTAACTCCCCAAGGTCTCCCACGAGACTTGGCCATGACAAATGACCTCAAAAATGTTTTTTTGGTGTGCTAACCACTTGGCAAGACGGCCCCAATGCATTGCTAACTGCTAGGCCCAGCCAAAACTGTCGACAAACTAGTTACCTGAAGAGATATTGTCTCACATTGAAAAAAAATGAGGGGAGGTCAGTCTCTCCCATGTTCTTCCACAGAAACAGCCTCGCATCTTCTATACCTGATGGCCAGACTGCCTCTACATATCGTGCCATGGAACTCACAGGAGCTTGGGTGAGACAGCTGTCTAGATGGTAGACTGAGCAGTCATCTCTCTCAGTTTAATTGATACTGAAATTCATCTAGATTATCTTTCTCAAGTCTCTGATCACATTGACAGCAAGCTAATGGGAGCTTGACAGCTAGAAGACAAATAAGTCCACTGCTAGTTCATTAGTAAATCCATCAGCTAGTTTAAACTATTAGGTACTAAGTTTACATAAATCTAAATATATACATTTTAAGTTATAAAAATCTGAAAAACGTCTACAGAAGATCTAAAAAGATGTGTTAAGGTTGGTAAATATTATTAGTTAAATTATCTAAAGGGTCTAAATAAGATGTTTTAAAATGTATAAAATATTAACATTAATCAATAAAGTTCAGATAAGCTGGTAAAACACTGACCATTTATTATTCAGTCACCAACTCAAGGTTTTCATTTCCCTTTGGTTGTTTTCTGAATATAGACTTGTGTTTCTCATTACTGGGTCTCAAAGACATGACTCTACTGCTGCTGTGTTCAAGACACCTGTTAACTGCTTTTTTCTAAAAACTGGGTCCACCTACCACAGATCAAATAAACTCTAGATAAGTATACCTGATTCTAAAAATACAATTTTTTCCTGGTCTTAAGATTCTTTAACTTCCCTTTTTTTATTTTTTGTTAATTTATTCATATTACATCTCAATTGTTAGCCGATCCTTTGTATCCTCCCATTCCTCCCTCCCTCCCACTTCTCCCCCTAGTCCCCTCCCCTACGGCTGTGACTGAGAGGGACCTCCTCCCCCTCTATATGCTCATAGGGTATCAAGTCTCTCCTTGGTGACCTATTACCCTTCCTCTGAGTGTCACCAGGCCTCCCCATCCAAGGGACATGGTCCAATATGGGGCACCAGAGTTTGTGTGAAAGTCAGATCTCCTTCTCCACTTAACGGTGGAGAATGTCCTGTCCATCGGCTAGACTGGGTAGGGGTTTGAAGTTTACCACCTATATTTTCCTTGGCTAGTGCCATAATTTGAGGAGGACCCCAGGGCCCAGACCCGCCTGTAGTTTTCCAGGACCCTCTGGATCCTTCCCCAAATTACTAAAAAAAATATACTTTAATTCTGTCCCTAGTATATATTTGTCCCAACAGATTTTCACTTAGCTGACAGACTCAATCCAAATATCACATGAAGACTACAAGCTGCTAAGCTCTGGACTTTCTAAAAGCTGATGTTAACCAGTCCAGGCGATGTGATTGCTCCATGTCGCTCAACTAGATTATCAAAGCAGATGCTTCTGATAAGTGCCCCATTGCCCACCCTTTGACTTGCATTTTTGGCCTTACTTGGCCCCTGATAACAAAGTCCTAATGTCAGCTGGAAGAAACTACAGAAGAGGGGCTGGAGAGATGGCTCAGAGGTTAAGAGCACTGACTGTTCTCCCAGAGGTCCTGAGTTCAATTCCCAGCAACCACATGGTGGCTCACAACCATCCATAGTGAGATCTGGTGCCCTCTTCTGGCCTGCAGGTATACATGCAGGCAGAGCACAGTATACATAATAGTACATAAATAAATCTTTAAAAAAATACAGAAGAGACTATGGCACCCATTATCCCACCTAATAGGCTGAAACGCTATGTCAAAACAAAACAAAACAACACTCTCCAACATGAAGGACAAATGGGCCCTTAGTCCTGTTTATCCTGGTTACATCAACTCTGCTGTACCCACCAGGAAATCTAAATCAAGGATTTGATTTAGGTACAACTTCAAAGGGGGGAAATGAAGGAACCTAACCCCAGGGACCACAGGGACTCCAAACCCACCAAAAACCTCAATTGCTTGACTAGACCAATTCCTTGACAGGCTTCAGGTTTTCACTCTGCCTAACGAGGCCAAGTTTCTAACAATTTCTGGGGGGAAAAAAAACACAAATTATGGCTAGTTCATGGACAGCTCTTGGGCAGCTAATCAGCTTATAGAACAAAATGAACAGATATCATGTTTTTATAACTCCATGGCCTTGGTAAAGAACACAGCTGGCCCCACCCAATCAAAATAAAAGCCAACTCCTGAGTAAGAGCCAAAACTTCAGTGACTCAAAAGTCTCCAATAACCAAACAGCCAGTCCTGAATCCCCTCGTACACTCTGACTCAGTTCTGTCATCACAGATCCCTCCAACTGTCTACACATTGAGCCTGCATGCTCATTTCGGGGTCGCCCTCTAGAGGAGAGAGGCAGCCCTAGCATGCTAGAATAAAAACACTCTCGGTTTTGGCATACTTACTGCCTTCGAGTCTTTCTTCAGCAGATAACCCAACCCCTAGCAGTACATACATTGACCACTGACACACCCATCCTCAATGGAGACGCTTCTTCTCATTAAAACATGGAAACACAATTTGCAAGAAAGTTTCCCTTCTATAAAGATACTAAGCAAATTTTGACAAGAGCTGTGAGTCCCCTGACCATGACTTCTTGTCGCACCCAAACAGTCTCAGGATGCAGAGGAGTTGGGGACCAGGGGAGCAGACTGTGGTGACCATGATTGGTATGATTGACCCGGGAGACTTTTTTGGAGGACATCACATTTATCGACGTAATGAGGCTAGCTTATGTAGCTGGATTCATGGAGGAGAGCGGGACAAAGGAGCAATGTTTTGCCTTGGAGGTGAGTGTTCAAGGAGAACAAGAATTTTTGTTTCCCTTTAGGAGGTCAAGAGACTGTAGGGGTTTTTGTGAGTTTAGGCAGCCACAGCCAGACACAGTTGAGGTTTCCAAACAAACTTAGAGATATTGAGATTTGGAATTTGCAGGTTGTTAGAAGAAATTTATGAGGATGGACTGAGGTTAAAGAAGTTTCTGTATTCCCAAGAAGGTGCTGGAGGAGAGGATGAGTTGTATCTTATTCAGGGATATTTTGAATTATATTTTTGTTATAGTGGGGACAAGTAGCATTTCAAGTCATGGGGTGAAGTTTTTTATCTCCTCAGGCTGAGATATCATCCATAGGCTCACAAATGTGTACCCCCTTTTCTAAATATGGATTCACAGTGGCAGCAACTGCTTCCTGGAATATCATGGAGGAGGACTCCATATTCTCATTTAGAGGCTGGCCCAACCCTGTTAATTAAAGAACTGAAAATGCAAAGATGACAATATTTGGAGTCGAGAGGGATAGAAAAATATCTGTATATATATATATGGCCTATAGTGGAATGTTGGATGGTAAAATAGAGACATGGGCAAAGCCATTCAGGAGGGGAGGGGTGGTGGGCCTGACAGATCTTCTTGAAGGTCTTCTTGTTGGCCCATAGGTCTTATAATAGATGATATCCTCTAGGAATCTTTTTAATTGCAAAGATGGATGTATTGCATGGTCTTCAGTATGGGAAGATATGTTGGAGTTGTTATTCTAAAGGCCATCGTTCAACCCAGACAAGCTCATCTGAGCCCCAGTCAAAGTATAGGAGATTCTAATAAACAGTTGCTCTTAGAGGTCAGATGACACCTGTGAGCATGTTTTCTCTAGGTCCTTTATCCATATTACTGTCACGAACCACAACTAGGGCTTTTAAAATCTCTCCACAAACAGCTTGGTGGCCCTGTAGTCAATATGAAGACTGAGAAGGCCAATGGCACCATCAGGATGGTCCTCACATTTGAAGGCCTCTTTTGTGATATACACCCAAGTGGAGTTTCATACGCCCATTGTTTTGACTGAGGTATTAGTTTCCTGAGCTGTGAGACTTCAGATAATTTTAAAGTAGTTCTTTCTCCTCTGGTATAAATTGGGCATTTAAGAGTGAGTGTGTGCTATGGAATACTACTCAGCTATTAAAAATAAGGAATTTCTGAAATTTGTGGACTAATGGATTGAACTAGAAATGATCATAATAGGTGAGTTAACCCAGAAGCAGAAAGACTCAAATGTTATATACTCACATATATCTGGACACTAGCCCAAGGGGCATGTCCTATGAAAGTCTTCACTTACCAAGAAAGTGGGACAGTGGGGAGGATATCCTATTGGGTCTCTAGGTGAGAGAAGCATGGGAGAATGGGGAAATAGAAGGATCCAGAGTGTCCTAGAAACCTGCAAGAAGACCAATATGATGGGCAGATCTGGGCCCAGGGGTCGTGTTCAAATTATGGCACCAGCCAAGGACAATACATGCAGTAAACTTTGAACCCCTACCTAGATCTACCAAATAGACAGGACATTCTTCACAGTTGAGTGGAGGGTGGTATCTGACTTTCACACAAACTCTGTTGCCCCACATTGCCACGACCCCTGGATGGGGAGGCCTGGTGGCACTCAGAGGAAGGATAGCAGGCTACCAAGAAGAGACTTGATACCCTATGAGCATAGACAGAGGGAAGAGGTCCCCCTCAGTCACAGTCATAGGGGAGGGGAGTAAGGGGGAAATGGGAGGGAGGGAGGAATGGGAGGATACAAGGGATGGGATAAAAATTTAGATGTAATATGAATAAATTACTAAAATAAATTCAAAAAAGAGTGACGGAATGAGGGTGTGTGAGAGAGAGAGAGAGAGAGGAGGGGAGAGAGCATAGGAGCTGGCCTGGTGGAGCAGTGTGTTGAAATATGCCCAAACCCAAAATATCTCATCCTCAGACCAGAAGCAGTGGAAAGTCTATTGTTCCATGTTCTGAGTATGCAGGCTCCAGTGGTCCATATCTCCCTCCTCTGCCATATCTAAGGCAGTTATTTAGTCTATGGCCAAATGACAGTTTCAAATTACTCTCTCCTGATATGAACCTGGCTGGAAAGCATCTGGAATTCCTTCTTTATGCAAATGAAGCAGAAAGATAAAGCACCTTATCCCCAGACAATAATGTATGTCCACCCTAAAAACCCCTACACTTTCCCCAATGTCTGTATGGCCCTTGTTCACCTCAAATAAAAATGAGCTGGCTCTTTAAAAGCTGACTCCTGGAAGTCTCTCCACCATACTCACAGCCATCCAAACCCTGATGCCACTGCTTATGTTCCTGTCACCCTCACAGGCTTCTGCAAAATGACTCCCAAGGAAGAGGAGAACCCCCAATTTTCCCCTATTTTTATATTGAGTTTGAGGTGTGAGTATTTAAAAATGGTACTGAGGCAAAGCATTTTTGAGTTTCCCTCTTATTATCAGTGCTGGCAATATCATCTGTGGAACAACAACCCTTTTCAGTGAAATCCCTTATGAATCTGAGATAGGCTCACGTCTCAATAATTTCTATGTGTAAAAATGTGACAAGACATTCTCCCACACCATGCATATACAGAGCTCTAATGTGTAACATAAATCTTAATATGGTAAATGTAGGCTTTTATCCCAGACCAGGGGAGGCAGAGGGAGGTAAAGTCTCTGTGCACTGAGTCCGTACTCTTCTACACAGTATGTTCCAGGACATAAGGGGCTACACAGTAAATCCTTGCCTTAAAACATTAAAAAAAAAAGAACAGGAAAAAAGGCAACATATGAAGACATATTTTTGAATGCTCTATTTACATTACAGATTGCATTTATCTTATAGAAAATTAGGGCTGGAGAGATGGATTCAAAATATATTTTGAATCCTCTTCTCAGAGCACAGGCACCATTATTTCAGCAAAGAAGATGGACAGCAAGAGCTCTGGGATAACATTCTGGTGGGGAAATTATGGCCGAGTTTGAAGTAAGAAACTCTTCACAACTTTGGCTGATGAAAACATTCTACTTCAGAGGTGGCCAGTGTAGGTGAACTGAAAAAGGGCTAAAAGTCCCCATGCCATGCACACACAGGAAAAATAAGGTGGACTATTCTTTAAACCACATCAACTGATGGAATCAACCCTTCCTACTGACTCTGAGTGTTTCTGAATTTTTATATGATACATAAATCTGTATCTGCAACACATTATGATGTCTTCACCCGACAGAATAAGCTTCTTTCCCACTTTGAATGTCCCAATACAGAAATCTTTCTACTAATAAAAAGATAATTTTAAATACATGAAAAACCCAGGTAACACGTCTTCTCCAAAATTTCAAATCCCATGGAAGTGAATCCCTAGTAAATGACATGCAAGACATTAAAAACAAAGAAGTCAAAACAATGACTATAAATATGGTCAAAGTACTTGAAGAACACTAATACAAAGAAAATTCTATAGGGAAATCTCTCCAGGACATGAAAATAGAGTTTGAGTTTTTTAAGAAAACCCAAACTGTAACAATAGTGGATAGGAAAATGCAATAAAGCAAATATAACCCTTAGCCTAAGGCCACACTAACAGCATTGAGAATTGAGGATAGAAGACTAACTTGGAAATTTAGGTCTCTCACAAGAAAAGAAATTCTCCATGCACTATTATAGTTAAAACATTAGAGACTCAAAGATTTTAAAAGATATTGAAAGATGCCTTGAGAAATGTCAAGTAACTTAAAAGACCAAGCCAAATACTATAACAGGTCACTGTTTGACAGAAAATTTAAGCTCTCAAGGAAAGACAAAGATGTACTCTAACCTCTGAATCATCATAACATATTTTAGGCTGTAAGAGTCAGAAAATGTATGTATTAAAACTGAAGGCAGAATACGCTTTTATGGAAAAAACATATTAAAAGAGTTTACGTGTGCAAAAACAGTTCTCCAGAGAAATATAGAATAACTTCAATCTGAAGAGGAGAATAAACACATCTAAGATGCCACAAGGTACTAATAAACATTGCAAGTACAATGTTTGTTTATTAAGATAGATTCAAGAAAACAGCATGAAATCAAAAAAATGACAAGAATCAACACGAATCTTTCACTAATCACTACATTACTTGTCTCAATCTCTCAATGGGAACACACAGAGTACCACACTGAATAAGAAAGGTGGTTCATGTGTTTCCTGAAACTAACAAGCTCCCATCAACATCAAACATAGACACTTGCTTGTGGGATTAGCTTCAAGTGGATTCCAAGAATATAGAACCAGATATTTACCATGTGTATAGATATTCTGATGGCTAACAAAATATACTTCAAGCCAGAAGCTGTCAGTAGATTGAAGGGGAGACTCTTCCTAATTACCAAGAAAATTCCACCAACAAGAAATTACTAACCTAAGATTACACCTACCAAACAGAACTGCACGCAGCTTCATAAAAGAAACAAAATTAGATATGAAACAACAGATTTACCTCCAACATAGTGATCATCAATAATCCACTTCTGCCAATAAAAAGGTTATCTGGAAATAAACTAACCTGAGGAAAACTGGAGTTAAAAGACATCATAAGTCAAAAGTACCTAACAGATACAAGAAAAACATTTAGACACTGGAGAAAACTGAAGATGGAAAGACTACATATACTAATGGATTGACAGGAACAACCACGTGAAAATGTATTCTCTACCAAGATCTAGCTATATATTTGAAGCAATATCTACCAAATTTCCAAAACCATTTCTCAAAGAAACAAAATATGTTGATGAAGTCCGTATTTAAATAGAAAATGCCCTGAACCCCAAAAACTATCCTTAATGACAAAAATGACTCTGGAGATATCTCAATTCCATTTCTCAAGTTATATTATGGAGCTAAATTTATTAAACAGTATGATACTGGCTTAACAATGGGTTCACTGAATATTGGAATAGAACTGAAGTCCCACACACAAAACTGCATTCCTTACAGATGTATGAGCTTTGAAAAATAAGCTGGTGTATTAAAGACAGCCTCTTTAATAATACTTGCTAAACTACACACATACACATAAAAATGAAAATACATCTGTATCTCTCAAATTCACAAAACTCAACTCCAGAAGTATCAAAGAATAATTTCAATTTAAATTTTTATTATGATTTATTCATATTACATCCCTATTGTTATCCCCTCACTTGAGTCTTCCCATTCAAACCCTCCCCTTCCTCTCTCTCCCTCGTGTCTTATTCCCCTATCCTAGACCTTTCTCTTGGATCCCTTCTTCCTCACAATCTTACCACATCCTATCAGGTTTCATCCAGATAGTCTACTTCCCCTTCCTCTATGTGACCCCATGCCCCCCCCCAATCAATGGGAAGTTATCAATCAAGAGCACCAAAGTCATGTCAGAGGCAGTCCCCACTACCTGCACAGTGATGGAGAATGACTGTACATTGGTTATATCTGAACAGGGGGTCTAGATTCAGTGCATGCACTGTCCTCGGTTGATGCAACAATTTGTGCAGGGCTGTCTCTTGTTCCATCTGTGCTCCATTGCGTGGAGCATCTGAAGCCTCTGGGAGCTGCCATACTCCCATTCTTCCATACCACTCTCAGCACTCCACACAGATTCCTGCAGCATGTCCCAACATTTGTTCAAATCCTAGGATGAGTAGAGTCACTCAGAAGACATCTGTCTTGGACTAGTATCCACTTATAAGTGAGGGTCTACCATGCATAACTTTATGGGTCTGGGTTAACTCGCTCAGGATGAACATTTCCAGTTCCATCCATTTTCCTGCAAATTTCAGGTTTTCCATGTGTTTAATGGCTGACTTGTATTCCATTTTATAAATCTCCCATAGTTCTTTATCCTTTCTTCAATTTAAAGATGTCTAGGTTGTTTCCAGGTTCTAGCATTTACAAATAAAGTTGTCTTTGTTGTATGGTGGAGTATCTTTCAGGCACATGCCCAAGAGTGGTAGCTGGGTCTTGTGTTGACACTATTCCCAGTTTTCTGAGAAAGCACCCAATTGATTTCCAAAGTGGTTGTACAAATTTGCACTGCCACCAGCAGTAGAGGAGTGTTTCCCTTTTTCCACATCCTTGCCAGTGTGTGCTGTCACTAGAATTTTTAATCTTAACCATTCTGGTATGTGTAAGATGGAATCTAAGAGTCCTTTTCATTTGCATTTCCCTGAACATTTCTTCAAGGATTTCCTGACCACTTGCTATTTTTCTGTTTAACTCTGTACATCATTTTTTAATTTGATAATTTTCTTTGATGTTGTTTAATTTCTTGAGTTCTTTATATATTTTGCATATTAGTCCTTTGTTAGATGTAGGCCTAGTGAATACCTTTCCCCAGGCTATAGGCTGTTGCTTTGTTCTGTTGACAGTGTCCTTTACCTTGCAGAAGATTTTAGGGTTTCTGAGGTCCAGTTTATTGATTGCTGATCTTATTGCCTGATCTACTGGTGTTCTGTTCAGGAAGTTGCCTCCTGTGCCAATGAGATCTAAATTACACCCCACCTTTTTCTTCTAACAGATTTAATGGTTTTATGGTAAGGTCTTTAATCGACTTGGAATCTAGTTTTGTGCAGGGTGACAAATATGGCTTTATTTGCATTTACCTACATGTAGACATCCACATAGAACAGCCAGCACCATGTAAGAGAATGATTGGTATGAAAAAACTAAAAGACTCTGAAGAAATAAATAGAAGATTTCAAAAGATGGAAAATCTCCAATGCTCTGGATTGGGAACATCAACATAGTAAAAATGTCTATTTTACCAAAAGAAATCTACAGAATCATTGCAATCACTATCAAGATACCTAAAAAATTCTTTACAGACCTTGAAAGATCAATTCTCAAGCTCAAATTTTAAAAAAATTGTTGTAGTTAGTCACTTTGGGTTGGAGTTTTCCTTCTAGTAACATCTGTAGGGATGGATTTGTGGTTAGCTACTGTTTGAATTTGTTTCATCATGGAATATCTTGTTTTCTTCATCTATGCTTATCCAAAGTTTTGCTGGGTATAGTAGTCTGGACATGCATCTGCGGTCTCTTAGGGCTTGCAAGACCTCTGCCTACTCTCTTCTGCCTTTTATTGTCTCTGCTGAACTGTCAGGCATGGCTCTGATATGTTACATGGCATTTTCCTTTTTTGGATTTAATATTTTTCTTAATATTTGTTCTGTACAGTTTTTGTTTTATTATTGTCAGGAAGATTTTTTTCTGGTCTATTCTATTTGGTGTTCTGTGGGGCTCTTCTATGGCTTGCCTATGGTTCTCAAGCTCTTTGGATGCATCTTCCTGTGTTTATTTTAATTTTTTCTCAATTGCCATTTTCATTATGAAATATAAGAGGTCATTTTCTTGTACTTTAGTGGTGTTTAAACATCCAGAGTTGATTGCTTTGGGATACATGGGTGCTGATTTGCCATCGTATTTTGACTGTTGTTTGTATTTTTTATGCTGGCCTTAAGTCATCGTGTTGGTTCAGAAGTTGGATGGTTGTTTCTGGTGTCCTTCACAGGCCATTAAGAGCAGTTCGTAACTGAGTGACTAGAGGATGAGAAACCTCACCTCTGGGGATCAGGGAACTCTTCCCTGGATCATTAAAGAGACGTGCATTCAGGTCTGGGTGACTTTGCTCCACACCCTGGGCTCCCCACTGGAACAGCATACACTGATGCTGGTGCTATGCAGTCCAGTGTTCAGGCCAAGAGAGTGTAGGTACAGCCTGCTATCCTGCATTTGGCTGAGTTTTGGATACCCTGCCCATGACTACCAGGGCCTGTGGGCCTTGGTTCAGTCCTCAAGATAGTGCTGGTACAGTGTGCTATGACGCAGTGTTTGGCTGGCCTTTGGAGACCATGTCCACCCTTACCTGGGTCCTGGGTTCCATGGTAGACAGGCAGAGAGATCTGAAGTCTCCTCTATCCAATATCCATACTCTGGGCTCCCTCTCCTGGGCTAGCAGACACAGAACTCTAGCCCGCAGTTCTGTCAGAGTGCAGGTACATCCCAATTAGCCTGCATTTGCCTGGGCTTTGGTGAGCTTGCCTGTGTCTGCACAGGACTTGGGGTTTTTATAGACTGTTGCATGGGCTGAGATCATATCTACCCATTCTCCAGAGTTCTCCCCTGGGACACCAGATCCAGATACTGGGACTTTACCAGCCAAAGTCCAAACCAGATACAGAGTCTGATATATAGAGCTCAAGTGCAGCTCAAAGGCAGGTATGCATCCAGACTCTAGAGACTGGGCACCCGTCATCCTGGGCCAGTTAGATGGCCAGAGGCCACACCCACCTGTGCTTTACACTATGTGGACTCCTCTCACCAACATTTCCTCAGGACTTGTTGTTGTAGCTCTCACCCCAGTCCCTAGACTCTGTCCTGCCAATCACATGCAGTACGTGGTCAGCACTACCATTTGGATCCTTCAGGAGATAACTTTTTCAACAGATCATCAACAGCCTAGGCTATAAAATCAACAACTAATAAATGGGACCTCATGAAACTGAAAAGCTTCTATTAAAAAAGGACACTGGCAATAGAACAAAATAAAACACACTAGGAAAAGTTGTAACAAACTGTATATTCTCCTTTTGTTTCGTTTTTTGTTTTTCGAGACAAGGTTTCTCTGGGTAGCCCTGCCTGTCCGGGAAGTCACTAGTAGACCAGGCTGGCCTCGAATTCTGGTCAATCTGCCTGCATCTGCATCCCAAGTGCTGGGATAAAACGCATGCACCACCACACCCAGTACCAACCAAACATTCTCAAGAAAGCGAATATCAAAACTCATGAAACTTAACACCACAAAACCACATAATCCCATTAAAATGGGGTACAGAGCTAAAAAGGCAATCCTCAACAACAGGAATATCAAATAGTGGAGAAATACTGAAGGAAATGATCAATGTCCTTAGTCGTCAAGGAATTGCAATTCCAAACAACTCTGAGAGTCTATCTTACTCCTGTCAGAATGGCTAAGATTAAGACTCAAGTGACAGCATATGCTGGTGAGGATGTGGAGAAAGGGAAACACTTCTCCGCTTCAGCAGGGAATGTAACCTGGAAATCAATCTGGCACCTTCTCAGAACACTGGGAATAGATCTGCCTCAATACCTAGCTGTACCACTCATTGGTATGTATGAAGAAGACACTCTACCATACAAAAAGGACATTGGCTGAACTATGTTCATACCTATTTTATCCATAATAGCCAGCATTTAGAAACAACCAAGATGTCCCTCAACCAAAGGATGATGAAGAAATTATGGTAAACTTATACATAACTCTTCCATGATAAAGACGGAATCTTGAAATTTGCAGGCGAATGCATAGAACTAGAAAAGATCATCCTGAGTGTTGTAACCCCTGAACCAGTAAGACAAATATTTTACATACTTACATATGGACAGAATATATATATATCTGTGATACAATCCAAAGATCTAAATAAACTAACGAACAAGAATTCCTCCTAGGGAAGCTACTTGATTCACATTTATAAGGGCAAATAGAGTAGAGACAGTAAGAGGTTGAAGAGAGTGAATAAGATGGGACTCTAACATAGATGTCTTCTGCAAGATTCCACCCAGCAGTGCATCAATGAAGATGCTGACTCACAGCAGAGCAATGGGCATTATATGAAAGAGTGGAAGGAACCAAAAAGGAATGGAAGCTTCTTAAGGAGACCAACAAAGACAAAAATTCTGCATTCAAGGTGCCTTCAGAGACTGATGCACCAACCAAAAGGAATGCATGGTGAGAAATTTGAACCCTGTTCAGATGTAGCCAATGGGCAGCTCTGTCTCTATGAGGCTTCCCTAGTAAGAGGTACAGAGTCTATTTCTGAGATGGACCCTGGTGCCCAATGTTTGATCACTTCCTCTGGTACAGCAGCCTTGCAAGGCCATAAAGAAAGAGGATAAAGGTTGTACTAAGGAGACTTGATAGGCTGCAATCAGATGGTAGGGGAACAAAGACTTTGAAGAGCCTCCACCTGCTTGATGACCCACAAGATCCAGTACCCACAGGACTAGGAGGCCATCCATGCCTTGATGACCATCAAAACTCTGTCAAATTGAATGTGAGCATGAGAGTTGGGCCTGTTCTAATGATACTGGAGCAGGGAAGGCAGTCCTGCTCTCAGAACATGGGAGTTGCAGAGCAAACCCTGCCATGATGACACCAGATTGGGAGAGTGGGCCCTGCCCTGAAGAGTCTGGAGCAGGAGAGCCATCCATCCTTGCCCTGGGAAAACCAAATCCTGCCCTGAAGACATGGGGGCCGGTCAGCTGGCCCGGCACGGAGGACACAGGAACAGGAGAGCAGGATAGGCCCTGAGGACAAGGGATCAGACCCTGCTCCAGACTTCTAAGTCATCCTCACAAGAACATCTACCTCATGGATGACCTGCTGGAATACATTAAGGGGCCAGATCTGTAGATTCAAAGATTAAGAATCTCTTTGACAAGACAACAACAGGATATCCTAGAGAGTCTCAGTGAGGATCTGGTAATGATAGTGTAGGACTCAAATCAGACCCATGATTCATAGGAATGTACACTTGAAAGTAAACATATGTGAACAAAAGGCTATGTTGCATGATGTTCTATAGCTTCTGTGATACGATGTTTGTTTGTTTCTTTGTTTTATTTTACTGGAGAGAGGTTGCCCTAGCAGAGGGTGGATATGAGGGGATGGGCAGAGGAGAGGGATTTTGGTGCATGACATATAAATCATAGACATTCAATAAAAGTATAGAAAATAAAAATAAATAATTTTAGTTAATTACAATGATGAACAAAACCTCAATATAATTCTTATGTTGCATTTTAATAACTCCATCTTCCATAATATCTTTGTTCACACTGTGTGCTTCTGCTTCAATGCATTGTGCTCATAACAAGTCATGAACTACCTGAATAATCACATCCCACTTCTGAGTTCAGTATATCTAAAAGCTACTAGTTACAAATCAGGCATCCAATGTAAAACAACAAAATAAGAGACTTCATTGTTTTTGGCATGTAATAAATAATGAAATTTGAAAACAAGAGATTCTACATTCTTTCAGAATCATGAATTTTCTTCTCAAAATCATTGAAAACCAAGAGCATTAAAACTGATGCGTGAGAAACAATCTGCTGCCGTAAATTTCAATTTACATGGTAGAACATAACAGAATCTTCTGGTGTTCAAAAATAAAAAAGTAACTTACATGAAATTTAATGGGTTTTAATCAATGAAGGATCACATGAATACAACATGTCTAAACATGATGGTACATTTTAAGTACAGCACTCTGTGGGCAGGGAAAGGCAGATATCAATGAGTTTATTCTACAGTGTTATAATAAAGATGCTGAAGGCTAACAAACTATACATAGTGAAATTCTACTACTGAGGAAAGGATAACCTGGATATTATATATGAAAATAATAATGGTCCCAGTGCAAAGGGACTTTAGTACGATTGAATGAGGACTTATGAAACCTCATACTCTTATCCAAATACACCTAAATAACAGAAATATAATGGTGTGGCACTGGTTTCAACCATTGTCTTTAAATTATCAACATAAATTAATATTAATTTTAACTAAAGTTTAAATGGCTATTATTTCTTGAATGGATTTTATGCCTGATGTCAACACAGGAGTTCTTATCTGGCCTTAACAAAATGATGTAGCACTTGGGGACAAAAATCAATCCAAGGAGTGCTGAACTGGAAGCCAAGATAGAGAAAACCTCCATAGCCACCATGACCTTCCCCTTCGTGCTGTGGTAGACAGGGAGGAAGGTGATCCAGACACAAAAGAACACCTGCATACTGAATGACAGAAACTTGGCTTCATTGAATGTATCAGGCAGATTCCTGAACAAGAAGGCCATGGTGTAGCTCCCAAGTGCCAAGAAGCACAGATACCCCAGGACAGAGTGGAAGGCGACTGCTGAACCCTTGTTGCACAGAAGAATGATGTGGCCACGTTCCGCATGAGCATCTTGATCAATGAAGGGTGGAGAGGTAAGCAGCCAGATCCCACAGAGAACAAGTTCAATCAGAGTGCATACGGGAATAATAAAATTAGGGGCCCTTGATACCATTAGCCACCTCACCATTCTAGCTGGAACAGTGACCCTGAATGCAATAACCACTGTAATAGCTTTGGCCAACACTGTGGAGAGAGCCACAGTGAACAAAATTCCAAATGTTGTCTCCTGCAGGATGCACGAAACTGTGTTGGGCTTTCCAATGAAGAGCAAGGAACTGAGAAAACAGATGATGAGTGTCAATAACAGGGTGTAGCTGAGGGTCCTATTATTGGCCTTGACAATGGGTGTGTCTCTGTGCTTTACAAAGACTGCAAGAACCACAGCTGTGAGAACAGAGAAACACAGCGCTGTGATGGTGAGAGCCATACCTAAGGGGTCATCAAAGGCCAAAAAGCTCACAGATTTCTGGAGGCAATGGTTCTTCTTCAAGTTTGCATAGTGACTTTCTGGACACTTCACACACTGATCCATATCTGTTCAGAAATGAAGGTGACTGTGAATCAATCCTCAGGATTTGTCCTTCACTATAAGTTGTTACACAGCCCTAGCTTGTTGAAATACTTTTTCACTCGCCTTTTTTTATTGTTTCAGAAATTTTTAAATAGTCTGTGAATAATTTCAAATCTATGCAGCCATCATTGTCTATGTTAACAAATATGGAAGCAACCCAATGTTTTTTTTCCTTATCTTTGGATCCCTTCCCTGAATTTGCATCTATTTTATAAATCATAAGGTCAGAGAATAATATGGTATAAACATGATTTCACTCAAACATTACCTTATTAAAATCATGAATTTTTGTACATATATAGTTATTTGTGTATGTATTACAATATAGACAATAATATTTGAAATTCATTTCTTATATGGTGTTCTATGCCTAGGGTCACATATTTACTTCTTTACATATAATTCTTTGTGTACACTAGTTTGCTTCATACTATGAATGATTTTGAAATAAATGCCATTACATCCTTGAATCTAAGTCATTCACTAGTAGTTTGTTGATATATATATTATGTTTTAACAGATAGGGAGAGAATTCTTGAAATATTTTTAGGTATTAAAAAGAATACCCAAATATTCTACTCTTAACATTTGCGTCTTGGCCCTGTTTTCCTGTTATTTTCTAATGAGAGATAGAGAAGGAGTTGATATGGGTCAGAGAGGATGTGGGGAGGACTAGGGAGACAGAGGGAGGGGAAAATTGATTCAGATTATATAGTGTGATAAAAGTCTGTGTTCAAAAAAAAAAGGAGAGACAACATCTTTAGTGATCAGAAAAATGCAAATAAAAATGACTCTGAGATTCCATCTTACACACATCAGAAGGGCTAAGATCACAAATTCAAGTGACACCACATGCTGGTGAGGATGGAGAGAAAGAGGAACACTCCTTCATGGCTGGTGGGAATGCAAACTAGTACAACCACTTTGGAAACCTATCCGATGATATCTCAGAAAACACGAAATGGGGTATCCTCAAGACCCAGCTATTCCACTCCTCAGATATACCCAGAAGATGCTCCAGCACACAACAAGGACATATGTCCATAGTGGCCTTATTCATAATAGCAAGAACATAGAAACACCCTATGTGTCCCTCAGTAGAAGAATGGATAAAGAAACTGTGGTACATTTACAGTATGGAATATTACTCAGTTATTAAAAACACAGCATCCCCAAAATTTGTGGACAAATAGATTGAACTAGGGATGATCATAGTGAGTGAGTCGACCCAGAAGCAGAAAGAGTCAAATGGTATATACTCACTTTTAACTGGACATTATCCCAAGGGGAATGTCTCATTAAAGTCTTCAATTAGAAGGAAAATTGGATAGAGGTGAAGACATCCTTTTGAGACTCTAAGGGAGAGAAATAGAGGTGATAGGGAAATAGATGGAACCTGAGGATCCTAGAAACCTACAAGAAGAACACTATGATGGGTGGATCTGGGCCCAGGGGTTCTGCTCAATCTATGGCACCAACCAAGGGCAATACGTGCAGTCATCATCAAACCTCTACCATGATCTAACCAATGGACAGGACATTCTCCACAGTTAAGTAGAGACTGGGGACTGTCTTTCACATGATCTCAGGTGCCCCATAATTGTCCATGTCCCCTTGATGGGGAGGCATGATGGCACTCAGGAGAAGGATAGCTGACTACCAAGAAGAGACTTGCTACCCTAGCATCATATTCAGGGGGATGAGGTCCCCCTCAGTCCCAGTCATAAGGAAGGGGAATGGGGTGAAAGAGAGAGGGAGAGAGGAATATGAGGATGCATGGAATGGGATAGCAAATGAGATGCAACATGAATGATTTTATTTTTCAATAAAGAATAAAAAATTAATAAAAAACAAGGAATTCACAAAAATTGTGGAAAAATGGATTGAACTAGAAATGATCATAATGAGTGATTTAACCAACAAACTGAAAGACTCAAATGATATATACTCACTTATAACTAGACACTAGCCCCAGGGACATGTCCCATGAAAGTCTGAACCTACCAGGAAACTGGGATAGATGTGAGGACATACTTTGGGGACTCTAGGTGAGGGAAGTATGGGAGAATGGGGAAATAGAAGGACCAGGGGGTCTTAGAAACCTACAGGTATAACATTATGATGGACAGATCTGAACCCAGGCATTCAGCACAGACTATGTCACCAATCAAAGACAATACATGCAGTAAACATTGAACCTCTAGCCAAATCTAGCCAAAGGACAGGTCATTCTCTAAGATGAGTGAAGAGTTGGGACTGACTTTCACACGAACTCTTGTGCCCAATATTTGACCAGGTCCCCTTGATGGGGAAGACCGATGGCACTCAGGAGAAGGATAGCAGGCTACCAAGAAAAGACTTTATACCCTCTGAGCATATACAGAGGGAGAAGGTCCCCCTCAGTCAGAGTCAGAGGGGAGGGGAATAGGGTGAAAGCAGGAGAGAGGGAGGAATGAGAGGATAGAAAAGAAGGGATAACAATTGAGATCTAATATGAATGAATTAATAAATAAGTAACTTTTAGAATAACAAAAACAAAAAAGGGAGAGAAAGATGATTAATTATATTAATTAATATATTTTCTGTTAAACAAAAGAAACTTAATCAGTAAAGATATAATATACATGTACTGAAGATATCAAACAAACTCTCCAGTCAAATGCTGTATTAAACAAAGAAAGAAAGAAAAAAAGAAAATCTTTTATCAGGAGTAATCATGAAAAAGATGTGAGAATTCCAAACTTTAAGTGAATCCTACATTTGACTGAGCATGCCTTGAAAATACAAAAAAAAAGGTGCTCAACATACTGCGCTTATGGTGAAATGAAACAGTCTGTCCATTCATGGACAAGGTGGATCTCTTGAGGGATCAATGCCTGCATTGCAACAACACTGTAAATCCTACTTCTCTCAAGTCTCATTCCATTTTCTTAGGTATCGCTGACTCCTGCAGATGGGTTAGAAAGTTGTCAGTACTCCTGTAATTACCTGTCTCATTGGATATCTCGTTTTCTGCACAAGGAATGCAATCAAAGCAGCAGGCAGCCTTGCCTTCCTGGGCAGCTTTCCGGAATCCAAGTCTACAGCTCTCACTGCACACCGACTGAGGAATCTAAGAGACATGAAAGCTGTTAGAAAATGTATGAACTATTGTGAAAAATCTGAGTAAATGGAGTATTTCTGAGTATAATTGAATGTTGGTTTGGATATGCTTACACTTTCAATTAATATAATATGTTTTGGTATTGCTAATTTTGGCAGCTTTGGGGCTTACATTACACACATGTTTAACTACTAGTCCAATACATGAAGCCACTGTTAAGAATAGGTGGTTAAAGTAGTGTTCTAGAAGGCCATGGTATGACTTCAGATTCAATCTACCTCTATACTTACTGGCTACTAGGCAGAGCTTTTATATTAATGAACTTGAGAATGTTGATTGATAACTTTACAGGTCTTGGATTCATTATGGAAACAAATCTCTGGGCATTTCTATACAGAATTTTATATTAACATTTATAAGAAGATGGGAAACCTCATCCAATGGAGTCAGTATTTCATTGTTTATTGTCACAGAAATCATGGAAAGTAGATAGAAGGTAAACAAACACACTGTTTGATTCTGTTTCTGGTCTGGGAACATGATGTCATCACTTCTTTAGGCTCCTGAAACATTTTTTCAACCATGATATACAGTATGGTCACAGTATTACTCAAAGAAGAAAAGCAAGTATACACACACACACACACACACACACATGCACACACACACACACACACACACACACACACACACACACACACACCTGTCATGCTATTCTACCTTTTCAGAGGCTGACAAAATAGGAAATCTCACCTTACGTTTCTCTGACTTTCTTAGGATCGGTAAAAAAAAAAAAAATAAACATATCATTGTTTTGCATCAGTGAGAAAAACCTAACAGACACTCGATGCATAAGAAATATATGTTCAAGGTAATTCCTAGCCCACCTAAGAAAGACAGTCCATGACACTATTGATGATGTTCTCCTATGATTGCCTACAAAAACCTACCATGACTGTTTCTGAGAAGATCTGACTAACAATAGATTGAAACACAAACTAAGAGTCACAAGGAAACATTGTACAGAGCTAAGGGAGCCTTGTCAAAGAGTGAGGTGAGATAAAACAGATAGGAGGGGAAAAGAACTCTACAAGAAGACCAACAGCCCCAAATAATCTGGGCCCAGAAAGGCTACAAGAGACTGATGCACCAACAAAGGACCAGGAATGGATGAGACCTAAACTTTCTATACTTATATAAGGAATAGGAACCTCAGACTCCATGTGGGTCCCCCACAAATGGGATGGGGGCTGTCTCTGATATGGTCCCAGTTGGATACCTTTCAGTCCCTTCACTGTGATATGGCTTTCTTGATAGGACACTGTTTAAGAGGATCTACACAGTTCTGCTGAGACTTAAAAACGTTGTACCAGATCTGTAGGGTGAGGTTTTCCCTTTTCAGAGGGGGAGGGGGAAGGGGGAACAGGGAGATGATGGAAGGACAAGAGGAGGGACTTAAAGGAGAGAGACGAGCGGCTACAACTGAGATGTAAAGTGAATAACTAAATAAAATTTAAAGACAAAACAAAAGAAATGTATGAGCACCAATAAAATGTGAAAATAAGCTTTTCCATTGATCAATCAGAGAATAAGAAAATAGTCTGTGTTGGCTGATTTTATGTGAAGATCCCTATCAGTAGCTGAATATTGGCTGGTACAGAGTGAGTGTCCAAGGATCATTACATCTTGAAAATTGTCTTTGTTTTTATGAAGTGTCAAAGTATAGAGATAAGTCTCTACTCACCTCTGTAAACCTTGTAGGCCATTGAATCATCTGCTCAGATAAAGAGAGCTGTTGTCCAAAGGGATCAGATGGAGAAAAGGTTCCTACTTTCACATTTAATCCAAGACCCTTTGGGAAATTCCAAAAGTTGAAAATGTCATACTGTGAATCTAAGTTTTTTCTCCCATCCATAGCTATGTGACCTCTAACATGAGTGTTCAGTAGGGTGTCCTTGAGGAAAGGAAGGAACTGAAAGAGATGTAGGAACAGAGTACAACTAGAATAAGAAAAAGAAACGGTTTTTAGTAATAAAAAAGACTCAGTGTTTTTAGCCTAACATAATGAATACCCTCTCTAAAAGAGGCATCAATGTGGCTGGGTAAATAAAGACTCTTAGATTAAAATGAACTAAAATTTCAAAATCTCATTCTATTCAAGAGAAATCATTGACCTAAACACAGCTAAGTCAGCAAGACAAGTTATGGTGATTCCGCTGACTCAAATTTCTTTGAAAATCTAGCCAGTCCTAGAACATTTGGATTATATATGAGACTTCCATTCTTAATATGAGAGCCCTGAAGTCTCATGTAAACTTTAAAGTGATCCCTCGTAACCCTGCAGTATGGCTTAGAAACATTCTAACCCTTAAGTATCTACTGTTCCTTCCTCTGCTTTGAAAAGTGTATCTTTGCTTATTGGTAAGAGATTTTTAGACCTATGATGTTCAATTTGAATATCTTGGAAAAATAAGATATAAAATGATATATCACATTGCTGAAATTAAAACACATAAGAAAGGCTATTACCTGCCAGGGATGAAATTCCACTCCTCCTTGACCATTTGGCTGTATCTCTACCTGTTGAAGATTCATCTTGTGGAGACTGTAGGCCACAGCATAAACAGCATTATATATACTGTAACCTTCTTCACTCATAGATGGGTCAAAAAGGTGTCTGGGCAGTAACTCCAAAGAAGCATTGGGTTGGCAGTTCTCCAAAAGTTGACAATCAACCTCAGAAAATGAGCACTTGAAAAACAAATACCAAAACTTGGGAAGATAAGTGTCTGCCGGGTACTTGTAGGGATTAACTGTTTGGATAAAATTTGTAAAGTCAACCATCTCTTTATGGTGCTGTGAAAACATGAGACTCCCATGAAACGACTCTACCATGAAAGAATCAGAATTGTTATCAACATCCCACCGAGAGTTCAAGATCCACACTTTCCATGTCACTAATAGTTGCAGAATGTGTCGCATTAAACCTTGTAAAGAAGCAACGTCCCCATAAATAACTATTACATTTGCTGATGATTCCTGAATATTCACCAGATTTTTCCATACTGCACTAGAAAATGAATTCCAGGTGCCAGGGATCATTTTCAAAAAGGCTATGCAGATGTTCTTACTCTCTATAGCTTCTCTCATCTTTGAGAGAAACTGAATCCCTCTGTGGTCATCTGGGAGGATCACACCAACCCAGGACCAGTTAAAATGAAACATCAAAGAAACTATGGCAAGTGACAGAGATGTGTCTTTGTGGGACATCTGGTAGAGGAATTTAAACTGATCTAGGGTGTTTAAGGCAGGATCAAATGGCCCAAAAGTGAGCTGTAGGGGGGGAAAATGGAAACAAGAGGAAGAGCATTGGCAGCACTTGCATGAAACACAATATCACTCCTGAATAAACAAATATCAACAGTCAGGATGAAGATAGTTTTGTCATATTTAAAAAATCAAACACAATATAGAATTTTCCAAAATAAAATTACTGACATGCATCCAGTTTCAGTGACCTAGCTGGCCTCATCTACCTCTCCTTCCTTTCTATTTCAAATATTTTAAATATGGATCTATCAAGTACTGTCATGCTTTCCGTTGGTAGATGATTTCTCCAGTTGTCCCTATTTAACATTTTATGACATCCAATAATGTCAAAAAAGGATAATTGACTCCTATTTTCCAAACCTGAGTCCTCACCTGAGGTACTTTGTAAAGTTGTAACAGATTCCCTATTTGGGCAGATACTGTCATTGATGTTCCTGTGAGTGCAGCAGGTGACATTCTCTTCCTTACACAGTTGTAATTAAGTAAGGCTTGCCTCATCCTTGTAAGCCAAAAAATGGGAGGAATAAGGATCGTCAATTCAGAAGATGCAACGTTATAGAGATCAAAGCCCAGAGTTGTGTTGGGTAGAAGATGAAGGTTTCTGTTGACCTCCTCAATGGCAAATACCAAGGCCAGAACAAACTGGTAGTTCTTAAACTTATACCTGCACAGATTTCATAGGTTATACAGGAAGGAAGACAAAGACCATAAACCATCACATTTGGTGAAATAGCTATTATAATTCAAATGCCAATGTTCCTATGAAATAATTATTTCATCATCTTCTCATGAATGACTTGAATTAGCATGGGTATTTTAACTAGATAGGATTACAATATCTACAGTATTAATACTAATTAGTTATGGTGTCAGTAATTTAATTTGCTATCATATTACTTTATTTATATTTTATACGTGGAAAAATAAACTGTCCAAAAATAAGGAATTATACTCTGACAAAACATCGGAAAAATTGGTGTCTGTATCTTGGCCCTTCAACCTGCACAGTTTTGAAACATCATTATATCTTGATCCAATCAACCAGTTTTTTGTGATAATATCCTGTGTTAAAAACAGCACAAAGTTAATTCAAATCACTTATTGCCACAACTGTAATTTCTATTATATTTTTAGTAAGGTGGCTTCAAAGACACTTTGGAGACCAGGCTTTCCTTCAATTCATCAGGATATTTTTTACTCTCCCTGTCAGTTGCTGAGATTGATTTATATGACTCCATATCCATTTTGTAACATTCTGTGTATTGATGAGCTGTGTACATCATGTATATGGGAATGAGTCTCAGTGCAGGGTTAGGTACATGGATGTCAAAAGCTTGAGTGCAAGACAGTGAAGGATATCTAGGGTCAGTCCAAGATGTACACATTATTTCACACAGTGTCTCCTAATCTTTTGTTTAGTTACTTCTCAATTTTAGTCATGTTCTTTTTATTTTGTTCTTCATTACTTGTTTGCATCTCTGATTCTTTGTGCTTTCCTACACCTTTTTGAAAACTTTTTCCCATTGAGTAAATGGTGGTGTGACATAACTGACATGCATGCTGGCTGAAACAACATTAAAATGTTTCCTTCCGTCCTCTGTACCCCTTTTCCTGGAAGCTACATAGGTTTTAAATTTGCATGCTCTGAGGTTGTGCCTCTTTTAAACTTAATGGATTTGTCTAGAAACCTATGTGAAATAAAACAAAACAAAAGATACTGCATATGACATAATTTAAAGCTAAAAAATAAGGATGCACTTGTACTGGCCAAAGTGAAATCATGAAAACCACAATATTTAGCAACAGTGTGACAGGCTACAAAGACTAAAGTAGGAATGCAGAGACTAGCAATACAAATATTTTAGGTAAAAAAAATCTTTTATACAGAATTCTCATATCAAAAACACCAGGATCCAAAATTAACCAGACCACAAGCCTGTACATCTTTGTGAACTTGTATCCAATAAGAATAACCATCAGACTCACATATCATATATATCTTTCCTATTCCGTCTCTAGAATATATATCAGGAAGGGACAAGATTGGAACCTGCAGAACTTGGTGGTAAAACTGCATTACTCCAGATTCTAGAAATTTGAATTATTAAACTCGGAGAAATCAAGCCATCACACATCTGGAAGCCTGATATTTCCTGTCTACATTTCATAGTTCTGAAAGGAGGTGCTTGGCATAGTGAGGAAACTTGGGAAGAAAGGGTTTATTTGGTGTCTTTATTAAGGTTAAAATTGTGTCATAAAATACCGTGAAAAAAATGAGGATGAAAATGTTTATTAGGCCTATACTTCCACCTCATAGTCCATCACTGAAAGAAGTAAGTACAGAAACTCAAACAGGGCTAAAATATAGAGGTGAGAGGTGATGTATTTTAATTACATAAACAAAAAAAAACAATTTTTTGTGTAAACTAAGAAAAATGTTTGTGATTAAGAGATTGTTAATCTCTCATAGTAAAAACATTGTTTTTCTTTTGTGAACTACTTAGATATTATTGCTGGCTTTATAAAATGTTGAATAATACTTATAGAACACAGGCCTTTCATTCATCAAGAGCAAGAAAGACATTGATAGCTCATAAGGAAATGAAGGTGTGATTTCACATATGGGCATGTTGCTTCATATAAAGAAAATACAGATACACAACGGTGCCTGCGCTGCTAAAAGTAAAGACAAAAAAAGAGAGTAACAGACACATCAGCTATGAGGAACTAAGAAGAGCACCACCCAGCATCCAAACTTCCCACTCTGCTAGGCTTATGAGACAAATTTGTGATCTTATTTGACATGAAATATGATCCTCAAGAAAGTGTATCTGCCTTGAATTACTACCGTGAAGTACAGATTATTGCATCTAGATATAAAATTTTGGATTTTTGGACATCAATACTATGCTAGTTTCAAATGATGACTTAGTGTAATGATTATTTTAAATGTGTTGTCACCCACAAATATCTGATTTTCTTTTACATCTGAACATATTTCTACCCCCACTGTTCCTGAATTTTTACTTTACACCTCATTAAGGTATTAACAAATACACAGTAATGTCACTTAGAGTACACTTCACCTTCATAACTATATTTTCCTACTACCTTTCAACCAAATTTTCCTATGTTAATATATTTCCAGGTCCTGTTACATTGTCTCAGGGACATTCTAATTGATCCACAGAGTTCTGGGATGTCTGTACTGGACCAAAACACTTTATTTCCTCTATAAAGACACACACTTGAACATTTGTTATTAATTTGTCTAAGGAAATCAGAATTTTCTGTTGTTATTACTTAACCTTGCATATGTCAGAAAAGCTAAAAACAGCCTTATGTGTCCACTATCACATAAAAGGCGTATTAACATGTGCATCCATATAAATAAGGAAAAACAATGAAGCCTGTAACGTTTATAAAATCTATCTGACAATAAATATAGATTAGCTAGAAATACTAAGATGCAAATAAATGAGTTAGAAAAATATATATGTAAAGAAGAAAGTGCCTCCAAAATTTAATGGTGATAGACCTCTTGTGAAATCAGCTGTATGTAACATAGCTACTATTCATCACTATAGCTACATTCTAGGCACTTAGGAGACTTGTGATTCAGGGGCATCCTGTCTTCTGACAAGAGCACATTGGACTTGAAGAAAGCCTCAGAAGTACCACTAACTTATCCATGCTCTGAAATAATAACACTGAAAATATTCAAATTTTCTGGCATTACAAGCATGACAAAAGAAGATCCTGATGTTCCAATAATATGTGGGGAAAGCAAAATGAACAACACGAAAATGATCACGTTTCCTTTGAAAGAAGACACATTTGATAATGTACTTGACTGTACTTGAGAACAGAAAGTGATTGTGGAAAACAGTTTCAATTCTTATATCATTGAAGTTAGAAGAATTCTGAACCATTACAATGAATAATTCTACTTACTGTATAAGAACATCCTGGAAATACTCTATTCGTGTGGTAACAGGAATATTTTTCCTTGTGTAGTAAATATGAAGGGGGAAAAATGCACCAAGTTTCACATCTCCTTCACGGGAAAATCCATCCTTGATTGTTACGTAGCAGTCATTGTCAGTAAAGGCACCAACAATATAGGGAAAATACAGGAGCCCAAAGGTCAAAACCCAGAACATATTATCAACACAAGTATATGCCCAGCCAGGAGAATGGTGTGTTACAGTTATCTTTATAAAACTGTGCTTTTGGGGAGTAGATACAGATCTAACAATGCCCAGCAGGGATCTATTCAGCCCAAATGTTTGCGAACATGTGTGCTTCAACTTTGTTAATGAGTGCAGCAGTTATGATAATCACCCCAAGTTCCTTCTGGCACTTCCTCCAATATCATGGAGAGTTCTGAAACTCTTTGTTCCCTTAGGCTCTGCATCTGAGGCCCTGTGTTCTGCTTTAAAAACACGTTGGAAAATATGTTTTGAATCTTCTTCTCTGGGCATAGGCACCATTATTTCGGCAATGAAGATGGACAGCAAGAGCTCAGGGATCAACATTCTGGTTGGGCAATTATGGCCGAGTTTGAAGTAAGAAACTTTTCACAACTTTGGCTGATGAAAATATTCTACTTCAGAGGTGGCCACTGTAGGTGAATTGGGAGAAGGGCTGAAAGTACCCATGCCATGCACACACAGGAAGAATAAGGTGGATTATTCTTTTCCAAACCACGTCAACTCATGGAATCAACTCTTCCTACTGACTCTGAGTGTTTCTGGATTTTTATATGATACATAAGTCTGTATCTGCAACACATTATGATGTCTTTATCCAACAGAATCAGCTTATTTCCGACATTGAAAAAGCCAATATAGTCATGATGGTTTCCTCACGACTTAATTTCAGAGCAAATATCAGTTTATGCTTTATAGTCTGAGATCTGAACTTCTCAACATATACTCTTTTCTTTTATCCTGTTTTAGTTTTTGTGTAGACATGCCTTTATGATCTGTCCCTGAATCTAGAGCAGTATTCACCTAATATATTGAAAGGAGTTATTCTGAGCAAGGATCTGCTTCCTAGCCACCAGGAGTTTAGGGAAATGAAGGGACTGTGTATTGCATTATGGTAATGAAAGGATGCCTGCTAAATTAATACACTCCACTAAGAAAGGATGGGTGAGTAGAGTGAACAAAAATCAGATGAAACAACAACAAAAAGTATCAATGATAAGATGTGTTAAGAGGTCAGACTATAGATTGGTGGGACTTTTTTGTTCAGAATAACAAGATGAAAAGAGATCATCATAGCCAGATCCTGTCTATTATAAGACTGTAGGCAATGAAAAGTCAGAATGAAACCTGCTTCTCAGTAATTCACAGTTCAGTGCAATTGTTAGGAATACAGAAAATCTCCATGTCAATCAATTCAACGCTGCTCCTCCCTTAGACACATAGTATTAAATCTGCAGAAGAGGAAATCAGTTGAAAAATTCCTCCAGAAGATTCTTTGATTCAGGTTAACCATAGTATTTAAACATGTGTTATTGGGGAGTGTCCAAGTAAGAGCACTGGGTATTTATTAAATACTGTTGTTCTTGACTTTTTCTGACAAAAAAAATTGTTACAATGTCAGAAGTGAGTGAATCTGAAAATGAAATCTATTTCTGTTCCTGGATATCATAATGCAAGAAAAACATAAGAGACAGAAAACAATGTTCTCAGAATAATATAAGGATGAACATTGAAGAAAAATAAGTTAGTAAACAGATGGACTGTAATGTGAAAATGGGTTTGTCCATACTTTTAAGGTGTAATTGAGTAGCCCTGAGTCCCATGGCCTCATCTGTTACTATGACAGCAGACTATGATAAAACTATATATACTTTCACTGTGTCCGTTTCAGAGTTATGAGAATAAAGTTAAAATTTTAAATCTATTCTTCCTTTCAACCCATATTACTCTGGGTCTCACTCAAAACTTGTGCAACCACAGACCCTGCAGCAATGATAACTGGCAGAACCAAGAGATCTGTAGGCATCGCAAATGACCCAAAGGCACATATACCTGCAAGATGACTTACTAACATCCTTTAGTTTCCTTATACACATTGAAAGCCAGCACCACTCCACATTCATTGGGGCTTTTTTACCTAACTGCTGGAAACACTCTGCTGTAGCCATAATAAGGCCTGAGTCAAGAGTGTATTTTTAAATATTACACAGAGTAAGTCAAGTCATCAGCATTGTTGCTAGAGAGCTGATTTTATCATTTAAAGTCACTGGCTGCTCTTCCAAAAGACTTGTTATATACTCACAGCACTTATAAGTGGCTCACAACTTTTTATAAATACCAGTCCATGGAATCCCATGCTATTTCTGGCCTCTTCAGATAACAGGCATTCATGTTGTGTACAGCCATACATGTGGGAAAACACAAATACACATAAAAATAGTAAAAGCATATTTCCCCATTCTGAACACTGAATATTTCTGGTGAAAGATCAAAGGTGATTTGAAAAAAAATGTTTCCAGCAAACCAGCTGGCAATGGGAAAGTACCAACGCAGAAATCTTTCTACTAATAAAAAGATAATTTTAAATACATGAAAAACCCAGGTAACATGTCTTCTCCAAAATTTCAAATCCCATGGGAGTGAACCCCTAGTAAATGACATGCAAGACATTAAAAACAAAGAAGTCAAAACAATGACTATAAATATGGTCAAAGTACTTGAAGAAAACTACTATAAAGAAAATTCAATAGGGAAATCTCTCCAGGACATGAAAATAGAGTTTGAATTTTTTAAGAAACCCAAACTGTAACAGTAGTGGAAAGGAAAATGCAATAAAGCAAATACAACCCTTAGCCTAAGGCCACACTAACAGCATTGACAACTGAGGATAAAAGACTAAGTAGGAAATTTTAGTCTCTCACAAGAAAAGAAATTCTCCATGCACTATTACAGTTAAAATATTTGAAACTGAAAGATTTTAATAGATATTGAAAGTTGCCTTGAGAAATATCAAGTAACTTAAAAGACCAAGCCAATTACTATAACAGGAGACTGTTTGACATAACTTTAAGCTCTCAAGGAAAGACAAAGATGTACTCTAACCTCTGAATCATCATACCTTATTTTAGGCTGTAAGAGTCAGAAAATGTATGTATTAAAACTGAAGGCAGAATGAGCTTTTACGGAACACACATATTAAAAGAGTTTATGTGTGCAAAAACAGTTCTACAGAGAAATATAGAATGACTTCAATCTGAAGAGGAGAATAAACACATCTAAGATACCACAAGGTACTAATAAACGTTGCAAGTACAATGTTTGTTTATCAAGATAGATTCAAGAGGGGACGTATAAGTGAGTATATACCATTTAGCTCTTTTTACTTCTGTGTGAACTCACTCATTATGACAATTTCTAGTTCAATCCATTTGTCCACAAATTTTGGAAATTCCTTTTTTTTAATAGCTGAGTAGTATTCCATACGTCCCCATGAAAAACTGTACCTACCAGAATAATGGGTAAGAGGGGAAGACATCCTATTGAAACTTTAGGTGTGAGAAGCCTGGGAGAAAGAGGAAATGGAAGGATCCAGTGGGTCCTGGAAAACTACAGGCGAGTCTGGGCCCTGGGGTCCTCCGCAAACTGTGGCAACAGCCAAGGAAAAAATAGGCAGTAAAAACCTTGAACCCCTACCCGGACTAGCCGATGGACATTCTCCACTGTTGAGTGGAGAAGAAGATCTAACTCTCACACAAACTCTGGTGCCCCATATTTGATCATGTCCCTTGGAAGGAGATGCCTGGTGGCACTCAGAGGAAAGATAATAAGTCACCAAGGAGAGACTTGATACCGTATGAGCATATTCAGGGGGAGGAGATCCCCCTCAGACACAGACATAGAGGAGGGGAGTAGGGGGGGGAAGTGGGAGGAAGGGAGGGATGGGAGGATACATGGGATGGGCTAACAACTGAGATGTAATATGTATAAATTAATAAAAATGTATTAAAAAAATAAAAATAAAAATAAAATAAAAAAAAAAAAGATAGATTCAAGAAAACAGCACGAAAACAAGAAAATGCCAAAAATCAACACGAATCTTTCAATAATCACTACATTACTTGTCTCAATGTCTCAATGGGAACATACAGAGTACCAGATTGAATAAGAAAGATGGTTCATATGTTTCCTAACTCTAACAAGTTCCCATCAACATCAAACATAGACACTTGCTTGTGGGATTAGCTTCAAGTGGATTCCAAGAATATAGAAACAGAAAATTACCATGTATATAGGTATTCTGATGTCTAACAAAATATACTTCAAGCCAAATCTGTCAGTAGATTGAAGAGGAGACTCTTCCTAATTACCAAGAAAATTCCACCAACAAGGTATTACAAACCTAATAGCACACGTACCAAACAGAACTGCACGCAGCTTCATAAAAGAAACAAAATTAGATATGAAACAACAGATTTACCTCCAACATAGTGATAATTAATAATCCACTTCTGCCAATAAAAAGGTAATCTGGTAATAAACTAACCTGAGGAACCCTGGAGTTAAAAAAAAAACATCCTAAGTCAAAAGTACCTAACAGATACAAGAAATACATTTAGACATTGGAGAAAAACAGAAAATGGAAAGACTACATACCAAAAATTATTAAGAAAGCCAACATCAAAACTCATGAATCATAACATCACAACACCACATAATCCCATTAAAATGGGGTACAGAGCTAAAAAGGCACTCCTCAACAACAGGAATATCAAATAGTGGAGAAATAGTGAAGGAAATGATCAATGTCCTTAGTCGTCAAGGAAATGCAAATCCAAACAACTCTGAGAGTCTATCTTACTCCTGTCAGAATGGCTAAGATTAAGACTCAAGTGACAGCATATGCTGGTGAGGATGTGGAGAAGGGGAAACACTCCTCCACTTCAGCTGGGAATGTAACCTGGAAATCAATCTGGCATCTTCTCAGAACACTGGGAATAGATCTGCCTCAATACCTAGCTGTACCACTCATTGGTATGTATGAAGAAGACACTCTACCATACAAAAAGACATTGGCTGAACTATGTTCATACCTATTTTATCCATAATAGCCTGCATTTAAAAACAATCAAGATGTCCCTCAAACAAAGGATGATGAAGAAATTATGATAAACTTACACATAACTCTTCCATGATAAAGAATGAATCTTGAAATTTGCAGGCCAATGCAAAGAACTAGAAAAGATCATCCTGAGTGTTGTAACCCCTGAACCAGTAAGACAAATATTTTACATACTTACATATGGACAGAATACATATATATATCTGTGATACAATCCAAAGATCTAAAGAAACTAACATACAAGAATTCCTCCTGGGGAATTTACTTGATTCACAATTTAAAGGGCAAATAGAGTAGAGACAGTAAGAGGTTGAAGAGCGTCAATAGGATGGTACTCTAACATAGATGTCCTCTGAAAGATTCCACGCAGCAGTGCATCAATGAAGATGCTGACTCACAGCAGAGCAATGGGCATTATATGAAAGGGTGGAAGGAACCAAAAAGGGATGGAAGCTTCTTAAGGAGACCAACAAAGACAAAAATTCTGCATTCAAGGTGCCTTCGGAGACTGATGAAACAATAAAAGGAATGCATGGTGAGAATTTTGAAACCTCTTCACATGTATCCAATGGGCAGCTCTGTCTCCATGAGGCTTCCCTAATAACAGGTACAGAGGCTATTTCTGACATGGACCCTGGTATCCGTATTTGATCACTTCCCCAGGCAGGGCAGCCTTGCTAGGCCATAAAGAAAGAGGATACAGGTGTACTAAGAAGACCTGATAGTCTGGAATCAGATGGTAGGGGAACAATGACTTTGAGGAGCCTCCACTTGCCACCTGTTTGATGACCCACAAGATCCAGTACCCACAGGAGTAGGAAGCCATCCATGCCTTGATGACCATCAAAATTTTGTCAAATTGAATGTGAGTATGAGAGTTGGGCCTGTTCTAATGATACAGGAGCAGGAAAGGCAGTCCTGCTCTGAGAACACAGAAGTGGGAGAGCAAACCCTGCCATGAGGACACCAGATTGGGAGAGTGGGCCCTGCACTGAGGACTGGGGAACAGGAGAGCCAGACCTGCCATGGCAACACCAAGCCCTGCCCTGATGACATAGGAGCAGGTGAGCTGGCCCTGCCCTGTGGATGCAGGAGCAGGAGAGCACGACAGGCCCTGAGGACGAGGGATCGGACTCTGCTCCAGGGTTGTAAGTCATCCTCACCAGAACATCTACCCCATGTATGACCTGCTGGAACACAGAAAGGGGCCGGACTCGCAGATTCAAAGATTAAAAATCTCCTTGACAAAACAACAACAGAATATCCTAAAGCAGTCTCAGTGAGGATCCTGTAATGATACTGTAGCACCCAAATCAGACCCATGGTTCAGAGCAATCAACATTGGAAAGTAAAAATATGTGGACAAAAGGCTATACTGCATGATGCACTACAGCTTCTGTGTCAAGATGTTTGTTTGTTTGTTTGTTTGCTTGCTTGCTTGCTTGCTTTATTTTACTGGAGAGAAGTTGCCAGGGCAGAGGGCTGGAGTGAGGGGATGGGGAGAGGTGAGGGATTTTGGTACATGACATGTAAATTTTACACATTCACTAAAATCATGGAAAACAAAAGTAAGGAAATATCACTTATTACAATGATGAATAAAACCTCAATATAATTCTTCAATAGTATTTTAGTGACTCAGTCTTCCATAACATCTTTTGTTCACACTGTTTGCTTTTACTTCAATGCATTGTGCTCATAACAAGTCGTGAACTACCTGAATAATCACATCCAACTTCTGAGATCTGTATATATAAAAAAATACTAGTTACAAATCAGGCATACACTGTAGAACTACAAAATAAAATACTTCATTGTTTTGGGCATGTGACAAAATAATGAAATTTGAAAATAGGAGATCCTACATTCTTTTGGAACCATGAAATTTCTTCTCAAAATCACTGAAAACCAAGAGTCTTTAAAACTGATGTGTGAGAAACCAACTGCTGCTGTAAATTTCAATTAAAAGAGTAGAACATAACAGAATCTTCTGGAGTTCAAAAATAAACAAGTAAGTTACTAGAAATTTAATGGGTTTTAATCAATGAAGGATCCCACAAATACAACATGAGTAAACATGATGATACCTTTTAAGTACCAGCACTCTGTGGGCAGGGAAAGGCAGATATCCATGAGTTTATTCTACAGTGTTATAATTCAGATGCTGAAGGTGAACAACATATACATAGTGAAATTCTACTACAGAGGAAAGTATAACATGGATTTTAAATATGAAAATAATAATGATTCCAGTGCAAAGGGACTTTAGTACAATTGAATGAGGACTTATGAAACCTCATACTCTTATACAATTATACCTAAATAACAGATATAGAATGATGTGACTCGGGTTTCAACCATTGTCTTTAAATTATCAACATAGATTAATATTAATTTTAACTAAAGTGTAAATGATTATTTCTTCTTGAATGGATTTTATGCCTGATGTCAACACAGGAGTTCCTATCTGGCCTTAACAAAATAATGTAGCACTTAGGGGCAAAAATCAAGCCAAGGAGTGCTGAACTGGAAGCCAAGATAGAGAAAACTTCCATAGCCACCATGACCTTCCCCTTTGTGCTGTGATAAACAGGGAGGAAGGTGACCCAGACACAGAAGAATACCTGCATACTGAATGACAGAAACTTGGCTTCATTGAATGTATCAGGCAGATTCCTGGACAAGAAGGCCATGGTGTAGCTCCCAAGTGCCAAGAAGCACAGGTACCCTAGGACAGAGTGGAAGGCAACTGCTGAACCCTTGTTGCACAGAAGGATGATGTGGCCATGTTCAGCATGAGCATCTTAATCAATGAAGGGTGGAGAGGTAAGCAGCCAGATCCCACAGAGAACAAGTTCAATCAGAGTGCACACGGGAATGATAAAATTAGAGGCCCTTGATACCATTAGCCACCTCACCATTCTAGCTGGAACAGTGACCCTGAATGCAATAACCACTGTAATAGCTTTAGCCAACACTGTGGAGAGAGCCACAGTGAACAAAATTCCAAATGCTGTCTCCTGCAGGATGCACGAGGCTTTGTTGGGCTTTCCAATGAAGAGCAAGGAACTGAGGAAACAGACGATGAGTGTCAGTAACAGGGTGTAGCTGAGAGCCCGATTATTGGCCTTGACAATGGGTGTGTCTCTGTGCTTTACAAAGACTGCAAGAACCACAGCTGTGAGAACAGAGAAACACAGCGCTGTGATTGTGAGAGCCATACCTAAGGGGTCATCAAAGGCCAAAAAGCTCACAGATTTCTGGAGGCAGTGGTTCTTCTCCAAGTTTGCATAGTGACTTTCTGGACACTTGACACACTGATCCATATCTGTTCAGAAATGAAGGTGATTGTGAGTCAATCTTCAGGACTTGTCTTTCCCAACAAATTCTTACTCCACCCTAACCTGTTGAAATACTTTCTGACTCATCTTCTTTTATTGTTTCTGAAAAATTTAAATACTCTGTGAATAATTTAAAATCTATGTAGTCATCTTTGGCTATGTTGACACAAATGGAAGAACCCTAGGGTTTTTTTCCTAATCTTTGTATCCTTTCCCTGAATTTGTAACGCTGTTGCATCTATTTGGTAAGTCATAAGATTAAAGAACAACATATATAAACATGATTTCACTCAAATACTACCTTATTAAAATCACTAATTTCTGTATAGATATTTGTGTGTATTAAAATATAGACAATAATATTTGAAAATCATTTCTTATATGCTGTTGTAAGCATTGGTCACATATTTCTTTATTTTCATAAACTCCTTTGTGTACATTACTTTGGTTCATTGTATGAATGGTTTCGAAATAATCTATGCCATTACACCTTGAATTTCAAATCATTCACTAGTAGTATGTTGATACAAGTAGTAATAGCATTATATTTTAACATATAGGGAGAGAATTCTTGTAATATTTATATGTATTAAAAAAGAATACTTGAATATTATGCTCTTAACATTTGTTAATTTTATCTTGAATTTTAAAAACCAATACTTCATAGGGCGTGGTTGTGCATGCCTTAAATCTGAGCACTTGGGAGTCAGAGGTAGATGGATCAATCTGAGTTCCAGGTCAGCTTGGTCTACAAAGGGAGTCCCAGACAGCAAAAGCTACACAGAAAAACCCTATCTTGAAGAAAAAACAAAAATGATACAAAGAAAAAACAAAAAGAAACACATACACCATGGTATACAACAAAATGTTTCTGTTGCATTAAATCATTGTGTATCTGAGAACTATCACCTCATCAAAGAAGTTTCTCTGTTTTACAATATGCACTGAATGTTTATCAACTTTCCTGTCAGGTGAATCAAGTGTCTATTCTGATAGATTGGTTTGTTTCTCTCTAGTGATTATGGAACCCTAATAATTTTTCTCAAGATACATTCTCAAGCTAATCACACACAGCTTATTTCATTGCTTCTATTATGAGTGTTTTGTTGTAACTTTTTTGTTGTACAATGTGTGCTTTAAGTGGACAATTCCAACTCTGACTTAATTTAGGTCCGTGATATATGTTTCATTAACTAATTTTTATATGAATAACATTTCTTTATTAAAAATACATTTTACTTACTCCATAATATTGAATCACTGATATTTTCAAATTTTAATTTTGATCACATATATGTGGTCAGCCTATTTTGACTTACATATGGTTTCAAAATATAGTCACTAACACAAAACTGTGTAGGTTATTGTATTCATGACTGTGGTATTCAAACTGGGTATATTGAATGAATTTACGGACTTAGCATATAGCTAAAGTGCAGGGGACTGATATTTATCAAAAGATTATTGCTATGAACACACTTGAAATTTCATGGTCTGAGTGGAGCATATCACATAATGAAAAATTTGATGCTCAAATTTAGCTTCATCTGCTTACTCTAAAACCACATTGTAAATGGTTTTATTTTTACATTAAAACTCAAAGAACCCTCTCTTTATGGTGATCTGTGATGATCTAAGAATCTGTCGATGATCCTAAGTATAAGTGATGCTTGAATCCCCATCCATAAAGGACATATAAAACATCTATTTCAACACTCAAGAAATATAATGGAAGCCTGCTACCAAGAAGAGATTTGATACACTATGAGCATATACAGGGGAAGGAGGTCCCCCTCAGTCACAGTCATAGGGGAGGGGAGTAAGGGGAAAATGGGAGGGAGGGAGGAATGGGAGGATACAAGGAAGGGGATAACCATTGAGATGTAATATGAATAAATTAATAAAATAAAATATAAAAAAGAAATATAATGGAAATAAAGGCAAAATGGTTGCAGGGTGAAAGCTTCCAATTGTTTCCTTCTGGAAAACATGTGCATGTCACTGAGGGACTCTCAATAACTGTGCATAAGTTCACTGGTTGGTTCTGATTGAGGATGAGATGAAGAAGAATGAGGGAATTATCTTCTCCTTCCCTGCTAAACTATATTCCGCTTGAATAACAACTGATGAGTATATCCAGCTCCAAGATACAATCCGAGTTCAACAAACGAGAAAATGTCAGTGATTGAACAAAATATGTCCCCCAGAGAAGTGAAAACAATCAGGAAACTTGTAAAGAGATAATTAAGGATGAGATGAGTTTTAAAGTTCGCGAAGGAGGGAGCATAGTTCAGATATATATCTAGGACATTTGGAAAAATACAAAACAGTGAACTGGACAAAAATAAACAAAGTAGAGGTCATGTCTGCTAGAAAGCCAGGTGCCCTGCCAGGACACCATCTCCTCTCTCAGTTCTTCCAGATCCTATCCCATAATATCACCCTTAGTGCCACAACAGAACATCAAATACAGCCTCCCTGTGTCCCTGCCCAAATTTTTGGATCTCACAGATCATCCTCTCCTACTCTTACTTTTGCACTCATCACTGTGTCCTAGGTTCCAACTCAAGCAGGCAACCCCTTCTACATCACAGGTCACACCTACCATAAAACCAGGTAGGCTGCCTACAGACACTTTCCTTTCTCTGTTTTCCTTGAATGAATGCCTGCTAATTTTTAACTATAGCAAGCAACATATAAAATGTAGGGAAACTTAAAGTAATTTCGTTAAACTTGGGATCAAAACCAGAAACAGAAGGTGGCTAGAAAGCCACAGTCACCCTGACACCGAAACAAAAGAAAATCCCAACAGGGAAGAAAATTTCAGACCAGTTGACCTTATGAACACTGGCACAAACATAGGCAATAAAATGTCACAAACACAATGGCATTTCAAAAATATCATGCACCATGATCAAGTAGGCTTCATTTTAGGCTTGTAGGCATAATTCAACATACAAAATCCCTTCAATTTGTTCTGTCATAAGCAAACTGAAAGAAAACTGTTACATGAAGATTCTAATAGATGCTGAAAAGCTTTTGACAAATTCCAGCACTCCTTTGTGTTAAAAGTCTTAGTATGATCATGGATACAAGGTGCATAAATAAGCACAACAAAGGTACTATACAGCAAGCCAATAGCCAACATAAAATGAATGGAGAGAAACAGAAATGAATTTCACTAAATTCTGAGACAAGACAAAGCAGTCCACTTTCTCAGGATCTACTCAATGTAGTACTTGAAATTTTATCTACAGCAATAAGACCACTAACAGATATCAAGGGGATATACAGTGGAAGGAAGGAAGTCAAAGTATCCCTGTTTGCAGTGAATATGATAGTGTATATAAGTAATCCCCAAAATTATGCAAGAGAACTCCTATGGCATATAAACACCATCAGGAACGTGGCTCACTATAAAATAATTCAAAAATTAGTAATGCCACTTTATACAAATGAGAAAAAAGCTGAGAAACAAATTAGGGATGCAATACCCTTCACAATATCCACAGGTAATATAAAGTGTCTTGGAGTACCTCTAACCTAGTAAATGCATGACATATATGACAAGAACATCAACTTTCTGAAGGAAATTTTAAAGAAAACCTCAGAAGATGGAAAGATATCCCATGCTGGTGCATGAGCGGGATTAACATAATAAAAATTGCCACCTTACCAGCAGCAATCGACAGATTCAATGCAATTATCATCAGCATCAAGCACAATTTTTTACATAACTTGAAAGATAAAATCTCCACTTTCCATTGAAATATGAAAATCTCAGGATAGCTAAAGCAATTCTTTACAACAAAAGTATTTCTGCGATGTCACCATCTCAGAGATGACTCAGTTTTCTTTGAGTAGAGAGTTGCTCAGTTTCAAGGTGTATTTTGGATTTTTCTTATTTCTGTTATCATTTAAGTCCAGCTTTAGTTCATAGTGATACGATAAGGGATTATTTCAATTGTCTCATATCTGTTTATTCTTGATATGTGACCATTTATATTGACAATTTTGTAGAAGGTTCCAGGAGATGCCTAGGAGCATATATAGTCTTTGGTGTTTTGGTGAAAAGTTCTGTAGGTGTCTGTTAGGTCCGTTTGATTCACGATATCTGTTAGTTTCATTATTTCTCCAGAATGTTTTTGTCTCAATGATCTGTCCTTTGTGAAAGTGGAATGTTGAAGTCACTCATACTAATGCATGGACTTCAATGAGTGATTTTAGCTTTAATAATGTTCCTTTTACAAATGTAGGTGCTCTTTTCTTTGGGGTGTCGATGGTCAGAATTCAGATGTCATTCGGTGGAATTTTTCATTGATCAGGATGAAGTTTCCTGTCTCCTCTCTTTTGATTAATTTTAGTTGAATGTCTATTTTATTGTATATTAGAATGGCTACTCTAGCTTGCCTCTTAGACCTGTTTTCCAGTTACTTTTCTAATGAGAAATATGATAGGAGTCGATATGGGTGGGCGGGGATATGGGGAGGATTTGGGATACATAAAGGGAGGGGAAAATTGATTCAGATTATATCATATGATAAAAGAGTCTATATTCAAAAAAAGGGAGAGAAATATTTAAAAAGAAGTAATTATTTTATTTTTTTCCTCCTTTATTAATTTATTCTTGTTACATCTCAGTGGTTATCCCATCCCTTGTATCCTCCCATTCTTCCCTCCCTCCCAATTTCCCCTTATTCCCCTCCCCTATGACTGTTCCTGAGGGGGATTACCTCCCCCTCTATATGATCATAGGGTATCAAGTCTCTTCTTGGTAACTTGCTGTCCTTCCTCTGATTGCCACCAGGTCTCCCCGTCCAGGGGACATGGTCAAAGGTGAGGCACCAGAGTATGTGATTATTTTAAATAACATTTCTTTAACATACTTTCAGTTAAACAAAAGAAACATAATCCTGAAAGATATAAATATATATGTGTACTGGAGATATCAAACACAATCTACCGTCACATGCTGGATTAAACAAACAAAAGACAATCTTGTCTTGGGAATGATCATAAACATGATGTGAGATATCGAAACTTTAAATAAATCCTATATGTGACTGAGCATGGTCTGAAAAAATGAAATGGTGTTCAACACACTGTGTTCATGGTGAAAGGAAACAGTCTGTTAAATTATGGGCAAGGTGGTCTCTTCTGGGATCAATGCCTGCAACAGACAATTGCTGTAATTCTTATCCCTCCAGTCTCATTCCATTTTCTTAGGCATCGCTGACTCCTGTAGATAGGTTAGAAAGTTGGCTGTATTCCTGTATTTACCTGTCTCGTTGGAAATCTCGTTGTCTGCACAAGGAATGCAATCAAAGCAGCAGGCAGCCTTGCCTTCCTGGGCAGCTTTCCGGAATCCAAGTCTACAGCTCTCACTGCACACAGACTGAGGAATCTAAGAGAAGTGAAAGCTGTTAGCAAATGTTTGCATTTTTGTGAAACATCAGAGTAAAGGGAGTATTTCTGAGTATAATTGAATATTGGTTTGAATAGGCTTTCACTTACAATTAAAATAATATGTTTTGGTATTGCTACTTTTGGCAGCTTTGGGGCTTATGTAACACACATGTTTAAATATTACGCCAATATATGAAGCCATTGTTAAGAATAGGTCGTTAATGTAGTATTCTAGAAGGTCAATTTATGGCTTCAGATTCAATCTATCTCTATACTGCTATGCTGTATACTCTGAGATTTTATCTAAATGAAGTTGAGAATGGTGATTGACAACTTCACAGGTCTTGGATTCATTATGGAAACAAGTCTTTGGGCATTTCTATGCAGAATTCTATAGAAACATTTATAAGAGAAGAAAATCACAAAATGGAGTCAGTATTTCATTGTTTGCCGTCATAGAAATAATGGAAAGTAGATAGAAGGTAAACAAACACATTTTTTGATCTCTTATTCTGCTCTGTGAATATGACAACATCACCTTCTCTGGCTCCTGAAATGTTTTTTTCTTTGTACCATCTTACAGAGCATGGTCACAGTGTCAGCCAAGACAAGCCTGTCCTCCTGTGAGTGGCTTCTGTTGACTATTTACTCAAAGGAGAAAAGCAAGTATAACACACACACAAAACATACACATGCACATGCACACACAAACACACACACACACACACACACACACACAAAGACACAAACACATCTGTCATGCCATCCTACCTTTTTAGAGGCTGACAAAATAGGAAATCTAACCTTACATTTCTCTGACATTTCTTAGGATTTGTAAACAAAAAAAATCATTGTTTTGTATCAGTGACAATAACATAACAGACACACAATGCATAAAAAACATGTGTTCAGGGTAATACCTGGACCACCTAAGAACTACTCCAATGTAGAGAGAGAAGACATGACACTGTTGACAATGCTCTTTTGTGATTGCATACAGGAACCTAGCATGGCTGCCTCTGAGAGGATCTGACTATCAATAGACAGAAAAATGAACTGAGACTCACAACCAAACATTAGGCAGAGCCAAAGGAGTCTTAACAAAGAGTGGTGTAAGATAGAACAGTCATGATGGTAAAAGAACTCTACAAGAAGACCAATAGACCCAAATAATCTGGGCCAAGAGTGGCTAAAGGAGACTGAAGCAACAACAAAGGACCAGGCATGGACTACGCATAAACTTTCTATACTTATATAGGCATAGGAAGCTTAGACTCCATGCGAATCCCTGACAAATGAGACAGGGGCTGTATCTGATAAGTTACCAATTGGATGCCTTTCAATCACTTCACTGTGATGTGGCTATCTCACTAGGACACTGCATAAGAGGACAGACAGACTCCTGCTAAGTGTTGTAACAGATATCTAGGGTGTGGTTTTCCCTTTTCTTAGGGGCAGAGGAAGGAGATTGGAAGATGATGGAAGGACAGAGGGGAGGGAAATAAAGAGAGGAATTAGCAGCTACAATTGAGATATAAAGTGAATAATTAAGTAAAATTTTAAAACAAAACAAAAGAAATATGTGATCATCACTGTGAAAATAAACTTTTCCATTGATCAAGCAGAGAAGAAAAATAGTGTGTGTTGTCAGTTTTTATGTGAAGACTATATCTGTAGCTGAATATAGGCTGGCAGTAAGTGAGTGTCCAAAGATCATTACATCCTCAAAATTGTTTTTTGTTTTTATGAACAGTCAAAGTATAGAGGTAAGCCTCTACATACCTCTGTAAACCTTGTAGGCCATTGAATCATCTGCTCAGATAAAGAGAGCTGTTGTCCAAGGGGAGCACTTGGAGAAAAAGTTCCGACTTTTATGTTTAATCCAAGACCCTTTGGGAAATTCCAAAAGTTGAGGATGTCATACTGTGAATCTAAGTTTTTCCTCCCATATATTACTGTGTGACCTCTCATGTGACTGTTCAGTAGGGTGTTCTTGAGGAAAGGAAGGAACTGGAAAATATGTAGGAACAGACGTTGAGGTACAACGGGAATACTAAAAACATTTTTAAATAATACAAAGAATCTAAATGTTTTTAGCCCCTTATAATGATAACCTTCTGTGAAACAGGAATCAATGAGGCTTATTAAATGAAAGATTCTTGGATTAAAATGCATTAAAATTTGAAAATCACATTCCATTCAAGATAAATCATTGAACTAAACACAACTAAGTCATCAAGACAGCAAGTGATCTGGATTCAGCTGATTCAAAGTCCTTGGGAAACGAGCGACTCTCAGAAACATTTGGAATATATTTAGCCCTTCCACTCTCAACATGAGGGCCCAGAACTGTAATGTTAACTTTAAAGTGATCCTTCATAACCCTGTAGTAGTGCTCAGAAACATTTTTACCCTTAAGTATCTACTGCTCCTACCTCTGCTCTGAAGAGTACATCCTTGCTTATTGGCAAGAGATTCTAAAAGTTATGATGCCGAAAATGAATGCCTTAGGAAATAAAAAGATATGTAATAAGATATCATATTGCTGATATTACAATACATAAGAAAGGATATTACCTGCCAGGAGGAAAATTCCATTCCTTCTCCTTTAGCATTTGGTTGTATCTCTACTTGTTGAAGATTCATCTCATGGAGACTGTAGGCCACAGCATACACAGCATTATATATATTATACCCCTCTTCGCTCATGGTTGTGTCAAAAAGGTGTCTGGGCAGTAACTCCAAAGAAGCATTGGGTTGGCAGTTCTCCAAAAGTTGACAATCAACCTCAGAAAATGAGCAGTTGAAGAACAAATACCAAAGCTTAGGAAGGTAAATGTCTTCAGGGTACCTGTAGGGATTAACTGTTTGAACAAAATTCGTAAAGTCAACCATCTCCTTATGGTGGTGTGAAACTATGAGACTTGCATGAAACGAATCTAACATGAAATAATCATGATTGATATCAACATCCCACGGAGAGTTCAAGATCCAGATTTTCCATGTCACTAACTGTTGCAGAATGTGTCGCATTAGACCTTGTAAAGAAGCAACATCCCCATAAATAACTATTACATTTGCTGTTGATTCCTGAATATTCACCAGATTTTTCCATAATGCACTAGAAAATGAATTCCAGGTGACAAGGATCATTTTCAAAAAGGCTATGCAGATGTTCTTACTCTCCATAGCGTCTCTCAAACCTGAGAGAAACTCAGTCCCTCTGTGGTCATCTGGGAGGATCACACCAACCCAGGACCAGTTAAAATGAAGCATCAAAGAGACTATAGCAAGTGGCAGAGAAGTGTCTTTGGGAGCCATCTGGTAGAGGAATTTAAACTGATCTGGGTCATTTAAGACAGGATCAAACGGCCCAAAAGTGAGCTGTTGGGGGGGAAAATGGAAACAAGAGGAAAAGCATTGGCAGCACTGCCGTCAAACACAATATCACTGCTCAATAAACAAGGGTAAATAGTCAGAATTAACATGATTTCTCATATTTTAAAAACAAAACAGTACAGAATTTTCTAAAAATAAAATTACTGACATGCCTCCAGTTTCAGTGGCCTACCTGGCCTCATCTACTTCTCCTGCCTTTCTATTTCAAATACTGTAAATATGGATCCATCAAGTACTTCTATGCTTTCCTTTGATAGGTGATTTCTCTAATTGTCCCTATTTAACATTTTAAGACATCCAATAATGTTAGAAAAGGATACTTGATTCCTATTTTCCACACCCCAGTCCTCACCTGAGGTACTTTGTAAAGTTGTAACAGATTCCCTATTCGTGCAGATATGGTCATTGATGTTCCTGTGAGTGCAGCAGGTGACATTCTCTTCCTTACACAGTTGTAATTTAGTAGGGGATTCCTCATCCTGGTAAGCCAAAAAATGGGGGGAATAAGGGTACTCATTTCATAAGGTGTAGCATTGTAGAGATCAAAGCCCAGAGTTGTGTTTGGTAGAAGATGAGGGTTTCTGTTGACCTCCTCAATGGCAAACACCAGGGCCAGAACAAACAGGTAGTTCTTCAATTTATACCTGCACACATTTCATAAAAGTATACAGAAGGAAGACAAACACATGAACCTTAATATTGGTGAAATGGCCATTACAATTCAAGTGCCAATGTTCCTGTAATACAATTATTTTAACATTGTCTCATGAATGACTTGAATTAGCATGGACCTTTTAAGTAGATATGATTAATTATTAGCACTAATTAATTATGGTCTGAGCCACTCTACTCAGCTGGTAGGCAACTCTTGATCTGTCTAATTATAATGTGTTGAGGAAGGAGCACGCACTCTGTAGGATGCCAAAAGACCACTACACAAAGAATAGCATTTCATTTTAGTGTCAGGTGTGCTGTTCATAAAACAGTTTCCTTAAAGTTACATGTATTAAATTTTTCTTCAACTGGATATAAAATGCTTCATAGTAAAACTTCTACAGGATTTTCAGGAAAAGCAATGTAATTATTTTATATTATAGAAAGATCTATAGAGAAAGAAATTAATTCTACATTAAGCATACTAGAAAACAATACAAAAATTTATCTTTAAATATAGAATTTTTCTGCTGTGTTCTGAACTTTTAGTCACATTGGGTTTTTTTATGGTTTGCTTTGTTTTTTCTTCATTAATTATTTGCATCTCTAATTCTTTGTGCTTTCTTACTCATTTTTAACAACTTTTTCCCCTTTGAGTAACTGGTGCTGTGACATATCTGACATGCATGCTGGCTCAAACAACATTATATTGTTTCCTTCTCTCCTCTATGTCCCTTCTTTTGGAAGGTACTGAAGCTTTCAATTTGCATGCTCTGAGCTTGGGTTTCTTTTGACCTTAACGGATTTGTCTAGAATCTTCACATTATATAAAACAAAAGATGCTGCATATGTCATAATTGAAAGGTAATAAGTAAGGATGCAATTGTACTGAGCAGAGTGAAATCATGAAAAAACACAAAATGTAGGAGCAGTCTGACAGGCTACAAAGACTAAAATAGTAATGCTGATAGTAGCAATACAAATATCTTAAGTAAAAATCTATTATAAAGATGTCTCAATTCAAAAACACCGGGCTGCAAAATTAATCAGACAAGAATTTTGTACACCTTTGTGAACTTGTGTACAATTAGAATAACCATCTGAGTCACGTTAAGAAGGCCAAATGATCTGTGTGTGTGTGTGTGTGTGTGTGTGTGTGTGTGTGTGTGTGTCTACTTCATATTCATTGTCTAGCATATATATCAGGAAGGGACAAGATTGGATCCTGCAGAACTTGATGGTAAGACTCCATTACTCTGGATACTACAGACTTGAATTATAAAACATGGAGAACTCAAGCCATTACTCATCTGGATGCCTTATATTTCCTGTCTACATCTCATAGTTTTGAAAGGAGGTGGTTGGCATAGTGAGGGAACTTGGGAAGAAAGGGTTTATTTGGTGTCTTTATTATGGTTAAAATTGTGTCATAAAATACCGTGAAAAAAAAGAAAATGATGAGGAAAATGTTTATTAGGCTTATGCTTCCACATCATAGCCCATCTCTGAAAGAAGAAAGTACAAGAACTCAAACAGGGCCAAAATATGGAGGTGAGAGGTAATGTATTTTAAGTCCATAAACAAAATAACACAAATTTGCTTGTATAAACTTAGAATAATGTTTCAGATTAAGAGATTGTTAATCTTTCATAGTAAAAATACTATTTTCCTTTCATGAACTACATAGCTATTGTTTTTGGCTATAGAAAGTACATATAAAAGACAATGCTTTCATTCATCAAGGACAAGAAAGACAGTCATCACTCATAAGAAACTGAAAGTGTGATTTTTTCACATATGGGGTTGTTGCTTGATACAGAGAAAATACAGATTACATGGGTGCCTAAGCTGATGAGAGTGAAGAGCAAGGAAAAGGAGAGTAACTGACACATCAGCTATGATGAAATAAAAGGGGCTCCACCCACCATTCAAAGTCCCCCACTCTGTTAGGGCTATGAGATGAATTTGTTATCTTATTTGAAATAAAATATGATCCTCAAGAAACAGAATCTGCCTTGATTTACTGCACTGAAGAATAGATTTTTGCATTTACATATAAAATTTTGGATTTTCTGATATCTATACAATGCTGGATTCAAATTATTACCCAGTTTAACAATTAGTTTAAATGTGTTGTCATCCTCAAATATCTGATTTTCTTGTACACTTGAACATATTTCTTCCACCACAGTTCCTGAATTTTCACTTTACACCCCACCAAGTTATAAACAAGTATGCAGTCATGTCCCTAAGAGAACAGTTCACTTTCATAATTATATTTTCCTCCTATCTTTCTACCAAATTGTCATGTGTTAATATATTTTCACATTCTATTGCTTTGTCTCAGGGACATTTTAATTGATCCTTAGATATGTGGGATGTCTCTGTTGGACCAGGACACTTCATCTCCTCTATAAAGAGACACACTTGAACATTTGTTATTAATTTGTGTAAGAAAATAGGCTTTTCTGATGTTATTCTTTAACCTTGCATATTACAGAAAAGCTAAAAACAGTCTTATATGTCCACTCTCACATAAAAGGAATATTATATTGTGCATCCATATAAACAAGGGAAAAAATGAAACTTGTAAATATTTATAAAATCTATCTGACAATGAACATGGATTACCAAAGAAATACTGAGGTGCAAATAAATGAGATGGAAAATATATATGTGTAAACATGAAAGTGGTCCCAAAATTTAGTGGTGATAGATCTCTTCTGAAATCAGCTGTATGTAACATAGCTACTATTCTTCACTTCAGCAACATTCTAGGCACTTAGGAGTCTTTTGTTTCAGTGGCATCCTGTCTTCTGACAAGAGCACATTGGACTTGAAGAAAACCCCAGAAGTATCACTAACATATCCATGCTCTCAAATAATAACACGGAAAATATTCAAATTATCTGGCATGACAAGCATGACAAATGAAGATCGTGATCTTCAATAACATGTATGAAAGCAAAATGAATAACATGAAAATGATCACGTTTCCTTTGAAGAGGAAACACTTGATAATATACTTGACTATACCTGAGAATGGAAAGTTACTGTGGAAAACAGTTTTCATTGTTATATCATTGAAGTTAGAGGAATTCTGAATCATTACAATGAATAATTGTACTTACTGTGTAAAAACATCCTGGTAATACTGTGTTTCCTTTATAACAGGAATGTTGTTGCTAGTGTAGAAAGTATGAAGAGGGAAAAATGCACCAACTGTCACATCTCCTTCACGGGAAAATCCATCCTTGATTATTACATAGCAGTCATTGTCAGTAAAGGCACCAACAATATAGGGAACATACAGGAGCCCAAAGGTCAAAATCCAGAACATGCTATCAACACAAGTACATGCCCAGCCATGAGAATGGTGTGTTACAGTTACCTTTATAAAACTGTGTCTGTTTTGGTAGATACAGATCTAACAATGCCCACCAGGAATATACTCAGCCCAAGTGCTTGAGAACATGTGTGCCTCAACTTTGTTAATGAGTGCAACAGTTACAATAATCACCCCAAGTTCTTCCTGGCACTTCCTCCACTTTCGTGGTGAGTCATGAAACTCTTTGTTCCCTTAGGCTCTGCATCTGAGGCCCTGTGTTCTGCCTAAAAACAAGTTGGAAAATATGTTTTGAATCTTCTTCTCTGAACACAGGCACCATTATTTCAGCAAAGAAGATGGACAACAAGAGCTCAGGGATCAACATTCTAGTTGGGCAATTATGGCCGAGTTTGAAGTAAGAAACTTTTCACAACTTTGGCTGATGAAAACATTCTACTTCAGAGGTGGCCACTGTAGGTAAATTGGGAGAAGAGCTAAAAAGTCCCCATGCCATGCACACACGGGAAAAATAAGGTGGACCATGCTTTTCCAAACCAAGTCAACTGGTGGGATCAACTCTTCCTACTGACTCTGAGTGTTTCTGGATTTTTATATGATACATAAGTCTGTATCTCCAACACATTATGATGTCTTCATGCAACAGAATCAGCTTATTTTCCACTTTGAAAAAGCCAACAGTCCTGATGCTTCCCTCACGACTTAATTTCAGAGCAATCACCAATTCCCTGCTTTATAGTCTGAGATTTAAACTCCTCAACTTCTACTCTTTTCTTTTATCTTGTGTGAGTCTTTGTGTAGACATGCCTTTATTATCCATTCCTGAATCTGGAGCAGTCCTTTCACCTAATATACTGAAAGGAGTTATTCTGAGCAAGGATCTGCTTCCTAGCCACCAGGAGTTTAGGGAAATGAAGGGACTGTGTATTGTGTTATGGTAATGAAAGGATGCTTGCTAAATTAATACACTCCACTAAGAAAGGATGGGTGAGTACAGTGAACAAAAATCAGGGAAAACAACAACATAAAGTATGAATGATAAGATGTGTTAAGAGGTCAGACTATAGATTAGTGGGACTTTTTTTGTTCAGATTAACAAGATGAAACGAGCTCATCATAGCCAGATCCTGTCTATTATATGATAGTAGGCAATGAAAAGTCAGAGTGAAACCTGCTTCTCAGTAATTCAAGTTCAGTTCAATTGTTGGGAATATGGAAAATCTCCATGTCAATCAGCTAAACGCTGCTCCTCCCTTAGACACATAGTATTAAATCTGAGGAAGAGGAAATCAGTTGAAAAATTCCTCCAGAAGATTCTTTGATTCATGATAACCATGGGATTTAAACATGTGCTATTGGGGAACGTCCTAGTAAGAGGACTGGGCATTTATTAAATATTGTTGTTCTTGACACGTTTTCTGACAAAAAAATAATTGTTACAATATCTAAAGTGAGTGATTCTGAAAGTGAAATCTTTTTGTTTCTGGACATCATTATGCAAAAAACCGTAAGAGACAGAAAACCATGTTCTCAGAATAATATAAGGATGAACATTGAAGAAAAATAAGTTAGTAAACAGATGGACTGTAATGTGAAAATGGGTTCGTCGATGTTTTTAAGGTGTAACTGAGTAGCCCTGAGTCCTATGGCCTCATCTGTTACTAGGACAGCAGACTATGATAAAACTATATATACTTTCACTGTGTCAGTTTCAGAGTTATGAGAATAAATTTAAATTTTAAATCTATTCTTCCATTCAACCCATATTACTCTGGGTCTCACTCAAAACTTGTGCAACCACAGACCCTGCAGCAATGGTAACTGGCAGAACCAAGAGATCTATAGGCAACACAAATGACCCAAAGGCACATATACCTGCAAGATGACTTACTAAAATCCGTTAGTTTCCTTATACACATTGAAAGCCAGCACCACTCCACATTCATTGGGGCTTTTTTCACCTAATGATTGGAAACACTCTGCTGTAGCCATAATAAGGCCTGAGTCAAGGTTGTATTTTCAAATATTACACAGAGTAAATCAAGTCATCAGCATTGTTGCTAGAGAGCTGATTTCATCATTTAAAGTCACTGGCTGCTCTTCCAAAAGACTTGTTATATACTCACAGCACTTATAAGTGGCTCACAACTTTTTATAAGTACCAGTCCATTGAATCCCATGCTATTTCTGGCCTCTTCAGATAACAGGCATTCATGTTGTGTACAGCCATACATGTGGGAAAACACAAATACACATAAAAATAGTAAAAGCATATTGCCCCATTCTGAACACTGAATATTTCTGGTGAAAGATCAAAGGTGATTTGAAGAAAAATGTTTCCAGCAAACCAGCTGGCAAGGGGAAAGTACCAACGCAGAAATTTTTCTACTAATAAAAAGATAATTTTAAATACATGAAAAGCCCAGGTAACATGTCTTCTCCAAAATTTCAAATCCCATGGGAGTGAACCCCTAGTAAATGACATGCAAGACATTAAAAACAAAGAAGTCAAAACAATGACTATAAATATGGTCAAAGTCCTTAAAGAAAACTACTATAAAGAAAATTCAATAGGGAAATCTCTCCAGGACATGAAAATAGAGTTTGAATTTTTTAAGAAAACCCAAACTGTAACAGTAGTGGAAATAAAAATGCAATGAAGCAAATACAACCCTTAGCCTAAGGCCACACTAACAGCATTGACAACTGAGGATAAAAGACTAAGTAGGAAATTTTAGTCTCTCACAAGAAAAGAAATTCTCCATGCACTATTACAGTTAAAATATTAGAGACCAAAAGATTTTAATAGATATTGAAAGTTGCCTTGAGATATATCAAGTAACTTAAAAGACCAAGCCAATTACTATAACAGGAGACTGTTTGACAGAAACTTTAAGCTCTCAAGGAAAGACAAAGATGTACTCTAACCTCTGAATCATCATAACTTATTTTAGGCTGTAAGAGTCAGAAAATGTATGTATTAAAACTGAAGGCAGAATGAGCTTTTACGGAACACACATTAAAAGAGTTTATGTGTGCAAAAACAGTTCTACAGAGAAATATAGAATGATTTCAATCTGAAGAGGAGAATAAACACATCTAAGATGCCACAAGGTACTAATAAACGTTGCAAGTACAATGTTTGTTTATCAAGATAGATTCAAGAAAACAGCATGAAAACAAGAAAATGCCAACAATCAACACGAATCTTTCAATAATCACTACATTACTTGTCTCAATTTCTCAATGGGAACACACAGAGTACCAGATTGAATAAGAAAGATGGTTCATATGTTTCCTAACTCTAACAAGTTCCAATCAACATCAAACATAAACACTTGCTTGTGGGATTAGCTTCAAGTGGATTCTAAGAATATAGAAACAGAAAATTACCATGTATATAGGTATTCTGATGTCTAACAAATATACTTCAAGCCAAATCTGTCAGTAGATTGAAGGGGAGACTCTTCCTAATTACCAAGAAAATTCCACCAACAAGGAATTACAAACCTAATAGCACACGTACCAAACAGAACTGCACGCAGCTTCATAAAAGAAACAAAATTAGATATAAAACAACAGATTTACCTCCAACATAGTGATAATCAATAATCCACTTCTGCCAATAAAAAGGTAATCTGGAATTAAACTAACCTGAGGAACCCTGGAGTTAAAAAAAACATCCTAAGTCAAAAGTACCTAACAGATACAAGAAATACATTTAGACATTGGAGAAAAACAGAAGATGGAAAGACTACATACCAAACATTCTTAAGAAAGCCAACATCAAAACTCATGAATCATAACATCACAAAACCACATAATCCCATTAAAATGGGGTACAGAGCTAAAAAGGCAATCCTCAACAACAGGAATATCAAATAGTGGAGAAATAGTGAAGGAAATGATCAATGTCCTTAGTCGTCAAGGAAATGCAAATCCAAACAACTCTGAGAGTCTATCTTACTCCTGTCAGAATGGCTAAGATTAAGACTCAAGTGACAGCATATGCTGGTGAGGATGTGGAGAAGGGGAAACACTCCTCCACTTCAGCTGGGAATGTAACCTGGAAATCAGTCTGGCATCTTCTCAGAACACTGGGAATAGATCTGCTTCACTACCTAGCTGTACCACTCATTGGTATGTATGAAGAAGACACTCTACCATACAAAAAGGACATTGGCTGAACTATGTTCATACCTATTTTATCCATAATAGCCTGCATTTAAAAACAATCAAGATGTCCCTCAAACAAAGGATGATGAAGAAATTATGATAAACTTACACATAACTCTTCCATGATAAAGAAGGAATCTTGAAATTTGCAGGCCAATGCAAAGAACTAGAAAATATCATCCTGAGTGTTGTAACCCCTGAACCAGTAAGACAAATATTTTACATACTTACATATGGACAGATTTTATATATATATATATATATATATATATATATATATATATATATATATATCTGTGATACAATCCAAAGATCTAAAGAAACTAACTAACAAGGATTCCTCCTGGGGAAGTTACTTGATTCCCAATTAGAAGGGCAAATAGAGTAGAGACAGTAAGAGGTTGAAGAGCGTGAATAGGATGGTACTCTAACATAGATGTCCTCTGAAAGATTCCACGCAGCAGTGCATCAATGATGATGCTGAGTCACGGCAGATCAATAGGCATTATATGAAAGGGTGGAAGGAACCAAAAAGGGATGGAAGCTTCTTAAGGAGACCAACAAAGACAAAAATTCTGCATTCAAGGTACCTTCGGAGACTGATGAACCAATAAAAGGAATGCATGGTGAGAATTTTGAACCCACTTCACATGTAGTCAATGGGCAGCTCTGTCTCCATGAGGCTTCCCTAGTAACAGGTACAGAGGCTATTTCTGACATGGACCTTGGTATCCATATTTGATCACTTCCCCAGGCAGGGCAGCCTTCCTAGGCCATAAAGAAAGAGGATACAGGTGTACTAAGGAGACCTGATAGTCTGGAATCAGATGGTAGGGGAACAATGACTTTGAGGAGCCTCCACTTGCCACCTGTTTGATGACCCACAAGATCCAGTACCCACAGGAGTAGGAGGCCATCCATGCCTTGATGACCATCAAAACGTTGTCAAATTGAATGTGAGTATGAGAGTTGGGCCTGTTCTAATGATACAGGAGCAGGAAAGGCAGTCCTGCTCTGAGAAAACAGGAGTGGGAGAGCAGGCCCTGCCATGATGACACCAGATTGGGAGAGTGGGCCCTGCGCTGAGGACTAGGGAACAGGAGAGCCAGCCCTGCCATGGCAACACCAAGCCCTGCCCTGATGACATGGGAGCAGGTGAGCTGGCCCTGCCCTGTGGATGCAGGAGCAGGAGAGCAGGACAGGCCCTGAGGACAAGGGATCAAACTATGCTCCAGGCCTCTAAGTCATCCTCACCAGAACATCTACCCCATGTATGACCTGCTGGAACACAGAAAGGGGCCGGACTCTCAGATTCAAAGATTAAGAATCTCCTTGACAAAACAACAACAGAATATCCCACAGCAGTCTCAGTGAGGATGCTGTAATGATAGTGTGGCACCCAAATCAGAACCATGATTCATAGCAATCAACATTGGAAAGTAAAAATATGTGGACAAAAGGCTATACTGCATGATGCACTACAGCTTCTGTGTCAAAATGTTTGTTGGTTTGTTTGCTTGCTTGCTTGCTTTATTTTACTAGAGAGAGGTTGCCAGGGCAGAGGGCTGGAGTGAGAGGATGGAGAGGGGTCAGGGATTTTGGAACATGACATGTAAATCGTACACATTCACTAAAATCATGGAAAACAAAAGTAAGGAAATATCACTTATTACAATGATGAATAAAACCTCAATATAATTCTTCAATAGTATTTTAGTGACTCAGTCTTCCATAACATCTTTTGTTCACAGTTTGCTTTTACTTCAATGCATTGTGCTCATAACAACTCATGAACTACCTGAATAAACACATCCCATTTCTGACACTTGTATACCTAAAAAACTACTAGTTAAAATCAGGCATACACTGTAGAACTACAAAATGACAGACTTCATTGTTTTGGACATGTAACAAAATAATGAAATTTGAAAATAGGAGATCCTACATTCTTTCAGAATCATGAAATTTCTTCTCAAAATCATTGAAAACCAAGAGCCTTTAAAACTGATGTGTGAGAAACCATCTGCTGACATAAATTTCAATTTAAACAGTAGAACATAACAGAATCTTCTGGTGTTAAAAAATAAACAAAGTAAGTTACTTGAAATTTAATGGGTTTTAATCAATGAAGGATCACATAAATACAACATGTCTAAACATGATGCTACATTTTAAGTACCAGCACTTTGTGGCAGGGAAAGGAAGATATCCATGAATTTATTCTACATTGTTATAAATAAGATGCTGAAGGCGAACAACGTATATATAGTGAAATCTATTACAGAGGAAAGGATAACATGGATTTTAAATATGAAAATAATAATGATTCCAGTGTAAAGGGACTTTAGTACAATTGAATGAGGACTTATGAAACCTCATACTCTTATCCAATTATACCTAAATAGCAGATATAGAATGATGTGGCACCGATCTCAACCATTGTCTTTAATTTAGCAACATAGATTAATATTGATTTTAACTAGAGTTTAAATGGCTATTTCTTCTTGAATGGACTTTATGCCTGATGTCAACACAGGAGTTCTTATCTGGCCTTAACAAAATGATGTAGCACTTGGGGACAAAAATCAAGCCAAGGAGTGCTGAACTGGAAGCCAAGATAGAGAAAACTTCCATAGCCACCATGACCTTCCCTTTCATGCTGTGGTAGACAGGGAGGAAGGTGACCCAGACACAGAAGAATACCTGCATAATGAATGACAGAAACTTGGTTTCATTGAATGTATCAGGCAGATTCCTGGACAAGAAAGCCATGGTGTAGCTTCCAAGTGCCAAGAAGCACAGGTACCCCAGGACAGAGTGGAAGGCAACTGCTGAACCCTTGTTGCACAGAAGGATGATGTGGCCATGTTCAGCATGAGCATCTTGATCAATGAAGGGTGGAGAGGTAAGCAGCCAGATCCCACAGAGAACAAGTTCAATCAGAGTGCACACAGGAATGATCAAGTTAGGGGCCCTTGATACCATTAGCCACCTCACCATTCTAGCTGGAACAGTGACCCTGAAGGCAATCACCACTGTAATAGCTTTGGCCAACACTGTGGAGAGAGCTACAGTGAACAAAACTCCAAATGCTGTCTCCTGCAAAATGCATGAGGCTGTGTTGGGCTTTCCAATGAAGAGCAAGGCACTGAGGAAACAGACGATGAGTGTCAATAACAGGGTGTAGCTGAGAGCCTGATTATTGGCCTTGACAATGGGTGTTTCTCTGTGCTTTACAAAAACTGCAAGAACCACAGCTGTGAGAACAGAGAAACACAGCGCTATGATGGTGAGAGTCATACCTAAGGGGTCATCAAAGGCTAAAAAGCTCACAGATTTCTGAAGGCAGTGGTTCTTCTGCAAGTTTGCATAGTGACTTTCTGGACACTTGACACACTGATCCATATCTGTTCAGAAATGAAGGTGACTTTGAATCAGTCCTCAGGATTTGTCCTTCGCTATAAGTTGTTACACAGCCTTAGCTTATTGAATAGTATTTGACTCGCCTTTATTTATTGTTTCAGAAAATTTTAAGTAGTCTGTGATGACGTTCAAATCTATGCAGCCATCATTGTCTACATTAACAAAAATGGAAGCAACCCAGTGTTTTTTTCCTTATCTTTGGATCCTTCCCCTGAATTTGCATCTATTTTATAAATCATAAGGTTAGAGAATAATATTGTAGAAACATGATTTCTTTCAAAAATTACCTTACTAAAATCATGAATTTCTGTACATATATAGTTATTTGTGTATGTATTACAATATACACAATAATATTTGAAACTCATTTCTTATATGGTGTTCTGTACATAGGGTCTCATATTTACTTATTTTCATATAATTCTTTGTGTACACCACTATGAATGATTTTGAAATAAAAAATGCCATTACATCCTTGAATTTTAAGTCATTCACTAGTAGTTTGTTGATACATATAGATATAGCATGTTTTAACATATAGGGAGAGAATTCTTGAAATATTTCTAGGTATTAAAAAAGAACACCCAAATATTCTACCCTTAACATTTGCTTCTTGGATCTGTTTTCCTGTTATTTTCTAATGACATATAGATAAGGAGTCGATATGGGTCAGAAAGGATGTGGGGAGGATTAAGGAGACAGAGGGAGGGGAATTCAGATTATATAGTGTGATAAAAGTGTGTGTTCACAAAAGGGAGAGACAAAGTCTTTAGTCATCAGAAAAATGCAAATCAAAATGACTCTGAGATTCCATTTTACACCCATCAGCATGGCTAAGATCACAAATTCAAGTAACACCACATGCTGGTGAAGATGTGAAGAAAGAGGAACACTCCTTCATTGCCAGTGGGATGCAAACTAGTACAACCACTTTGGAAATCTATCTGATGATATATCAGAAAACAGAAAATAGGATATCCTCAAGACCCAGCTATTCCACTCCTCGGAATATACCCAGAAGATGCTCCAGATCACAACAAGGACATATGCTCAACTATGTTCATAGCAGCCTTATTCATAAGAGCTAGAACGTGGAAGCAGCCTAAGTGTCCCTCAGTAGAAGAATGGATAAAGAAATGGTGGTACTTTTAAACTATGGAAAACTACTCAGCTATTAAAAACAAGGAATTCCCGAAATTTGTGGACAAATGGATTGAACTAGGAATGATCATGAGTGAGTCAACCCAGAAGCAGAACGAGTCAAATGATATATAACCACTTCTAACTGGACACTATCCCAAGGGGAATGTCTCATCAAAGTCTTCAATTACAAGGAAAATGGGATAGAGGTGAGGACATCCTATTGGGACTGTAACTGAGAAAAATATAGGAGATAGGGAAATAGATGGAACCAGAGGGTCCTAGAAACCTACAAGAAGAACACTACGATGGGTGGATCTGGGTCCAAGGGTTCTACACAATCTATGGCACCAAGCAAGGACAATACCTGCAGTCATCATCAAACCCCTACCCAGATCTAGCCAATGGACAGGACATTCTCCACAGTTAAGTAAAGACTAGGAACTGGCATTCACATGATCTCTGGTGCCCCATATTTGCCCATATCCCCTGATGGGGAGGCCTAATGGCACTCAGGAGAAGGATAGCACACTACCAAGAAGCGACTTGATACCCTTGCATCATATTCAGTGGGATGAGGTCCCCCTCAGTCACAGTCATAGGAAAGGGGAATGGGGTGAAAGCGAGAGGGAGAGAGGGATGGGAGGATGCATGAACCGGATAGCAAATGAGATGTAATATGAATAATTTTACTCTTCAATAAAAATTTAAAAATTAATAAAAAAACAAGGAATTCCCAAAAATTTTGGACAAATGGATTGAACTAGAAATGATCATAATGAGTGAGTTAACCCACAAACTGAAAGATTCAAATGGTATATACTCACTTATAACTAGGCACTAGCCAAAGGGACATGTCCCATGAAAGTCTGAACCTACCAAGATAGTAGGATAGATTTGAGGACATACTTTTGTGACTCTAGGTGAGAGAAGTATGGGAGAATGGGGAAATAGAAGGATCCAAGGGCCCTAGAAATCTGCAGTTAGAATATTATGATGGGCAGATCTGGACCCTGGGGTTCTGCACAGACTATGACACCAACCAAGGACAATATATGCAGTAAACACTGAACCACTACCCATATGTAGACATAGAACAGGTCATTCTGTAAGATGAGTGAAGAGTTGGGACTGACTTTCACAAGAACTCTGGGGCCTCATATTTGACCAGGTCCCCTTGATGGGGAGGACTGATGGCACTCAGGAGAAGGATAGCAGGATACCAAGAAGAGACTTTATACCCTATGAGCATATACAGAGAGAGGAGGTCCCCCTCAGTCACAGTCATAGGGAAGGGGAATAGGGAGGGATAGCAATTGAGATCTAATATGAATGAATTAATAAATAAATAAATTTTAGAAAAACAAAAACAAAAAAGGGAGAGAAAGATTTAAAAAGAAGAAATTATATTAATTAATATATTTTCTGTTAAACAAAAGAAACTTAATCAGGAAAGATATAAAATACATGTACTGAAAATATCAAACAAACTCTCCAGTCAAATGCTGTATTAAAACAAAGGAAGGAAGAAAAAAAAGAAAATCTTTTATCGGGAGCAATCATGAACAAGATGTGAGAATTCCAAACTTTAAGTGAATCCTACATGTGACTGAGCATGATTTGACAATACAAAAAACATGGCGCTCAACATACTGTGCTCATGGTGAAATGAAACAGTCTGTCCATTCATGGACAAGGTGGATCTTTTGAGGGATCAATGGCTGCAATGCAACAACACTGTAAATCCTACTTCTCTCGAGTCTCGTTCCATTTTCTTAGGTATCGCTGACTCCTGCACATGGGTTAGAAAGTTGTCAGTATTCCTGTAATTACCTGTCTCATTGGAAATCTCGTTTTCTGCACAAGGAATGCAATCGAAGCAGCAGGCAGCCTTGCCTTCCTGGGCAGCTTTCCGGAATCCAAGTCTACAGCTCTCACTGCACACTGACTGAGGAATCTAAGAGACATGAAAACTGTTAGCAAATGTTTGAGCTTTTGTGAAAAATCTGAGTAAATGGAGTATTTCTGAGGATAACTGAATATTGGTTTGGATAGGCTTACACTTACAACTGAAATAATATGTTTTGGTATTGCTAATTTTGGCAGCTTTGTGGCTTACATAACACATGTGTTTAAATATTAATCCAATACATGAAGCTACTGTTAGGAATAGGTGGCTAAAATTGTGTTCTCGAAGGTCACGGTATAGCATCAGATTCAATCTATCTCTATACTTTACTGGCCATCAGGCAGAGCTTTTATATTAATGAAGTTGAGAATGTTGATTGACAACTTCACATGTCTTGGATTCATCATGGAAACAATTCTTGGGGCATTTCTATGCAGAATTTTAAATAAATATTTGTAAGAAATGGGAAAAAACATCACAAAATGGGGACAGTATTTCATTGTTTACTGTCATGGAAATATGGAAAGGAGACAGAAAGTACACAATCATATTCTTTGATCTCTGATTCTGGTCTGTGAACATGACATCATCATCCCCTCTGGCTCCTGAAACATTTTTTCAACCATGATATACAGCATGGTCACAGTGCCAGGCAAGACAAACCTGTCCTCCTCTGAGTGGATTTTGTTGACTATTTACTCAAACTAGAAAAGCAAGTATAAAACACACACACACATACACACACACACACACACACACACACACACACACACACACACAACACACACACACAACTGTCATTCTATCCTACCTTTTCAGAGGCTGACAAATTAAAAATGTCACATTACATTTCTTAGGCTAGGTGATAAATTAAACATATCATTGTTTTGCATCAGTGAGGAAACCCTAACAGACAGTCTATTCATAAGAAATATGTTCAAGGTAATTTCTGGAACAACCTAAGACCCACTCCATGGGAGAGAGCAAATCCATAACACTATTGATGATGCTGTACTGTATTTGCATACAGAAACCTAGCATGGCTGCCTCTGAGAGGATCTGCCTAGCAATAGATTGAAACATAATCCTTAACTCACAACCAAACATTGGGCAGAGCAATGGGACCCTTGTCATCAAGTGAAGTAAGATAGAGCAGACAGAAGATGAAAAGAACTCTACAAGAAAACAAACAGCCGCAAATAATCAGGGCCCTAAGTGACTTGAAAGACTGAAGCACCACCAAAGGACCAGGCATGGAATAGACCTAGGCTTTCTACATGCATATAACCAATTGGAAGCTTAGACTCCATGCTGGTCTCCCACAGAAGGGATGGGGCTGTCTCTGATATGGTCTCAGTTGCATGCCTTTCAATCACTTCTCTCTGGTGTGGCTTCCTTGCCTGGACACTGTGTAAGAGGATGTACACAGTCCTGAGAAGACTTGAAGGGCTGTACTAGACCTTTAGAGTGTGGTTTTCCCTTTTCTGAGGGGCATGGGAGGAGGGATAGGAAGATGATGGAAGGACAGTGGGGAAGGACATAAAAGAGGTGCTGTAAAGTGAATAACTAAATAAATTTTGAATACAAAACAAAAGAAATATGTGAGCATCAATATAATGTAGGAAGAAACTTTTCCATGGATCAGCCAGAGAATGAGAAAATAGCCTATGTTGACTGTTTTTGTTTGTTTGTTTGTTTGTTTGTTTTTTGTGAAGATCCTTATGAGTAGCTGAATATTGGGTGGTACTGAATGAGTGTCCAAGGATCTTTACATCCTGAAAATTGTTTTTGTTTTTTTAATGAACAGTCAAAGCACAGAGATAAGTCACTACTTACATCTGTAAATGAGGTAGGCCATTGAATCATCTGCTCAGATAAAGAAAGCTGTTGTCCAAGGGGAGCATATGGAGAAAAGGTTCCTATTTTCACATTTAATCCTAGACCCTTAGGGAAATTCCAAAAGTTGAGAATTTCATACTCTGGATCTAAGTTTTTTCTCTCATCCATTACAATGCGACTTCTCACATGATTTTTAAGTAGGTTGTCCTTGAGGAAAGGAATGACCTGAAAGAGATGTACAAACACACGTTTAAGTACAACTGGAATAGTAAAAACATTTTTTAAGTAAAACAAAAATCTCAGTGGTTTTAGCCCATCCTAATGAAAGCCTTCTCTGAAAGAGGCATCACTGTGGCTGAGTAAATGAAAGATTATTGGATTAAAATTCATTAAAATTTGAAAATCATATTCTGTTCAAATGAAATCACTGAACTAAATTCAACTAAGTCTGCAAGAAACCAAGTTACGTGGATTCCGCTGATTCAAAGTTCTTTGCAAACCTAGACACTCCTAGAAACTTTTGAACTATATTTAGGCCTTCCATTCTTAACATGAATGCCCTGAAGTGTAACGCTAACTTTAAAGTGATCCCTCATAACCTTGCAGTAGTGCTCAGAAGCATTTTTGCCCTTAAGTATCTACTGCCCCTAACTCTACTCTGAAGAATACATCCTTGTTTATTGCCAAGAGATTGTGGGGACCTCAAGATGGTGGTGAGCAGTGTGGACTGTGTTTAGAAGCTCTAGTAAATGGTTCAGGGAATTGCACAGAATTCTTCACCAGAAGCAGAAAGAGTCAAATGGTATTTATTCGCTTATATCTGGACACGAGCCCAAGGGGCATGTCCCACAGTAGTCTTCACATACCAGGAAAGTGGAACAGAGGGGAGGACATCCTTTTGAGATGGTGAGAGAAGCATGGTAGAATGGGGAAATAGAAGGATCCAGAGGGACCTTGAAACCAACTAGAACATTATGATGGGCAGATCTGGGCCCAGGGGTCCTGATCAAACTATGACACCACCCAAAGACAATACATGCAGTAAACTCTGAGGCCCTACTCAGATCTAGACAATGGGCAGGATATTCCCCACAGTTGAGTGGAGAGTGGAGACTGACTTTCATACAAATTCTGGTGCCACATATTTGACCATGTCTCCCGAATGAGGAGTCCTGGTAGCACTAAGAGGAAAGATAGCCGACTATCAAGAAAAGATGTGATATTCTATGAGCATATACAGGGTGAGGAGGTCTCCGTCAGTCACAGTCATAGGGGAGCAGAATAGGGGGAAGTGGTAGGGAGAGGGAAATGGGAAAATACAAGGGATGGGATAACAACTGAGATGTAATATGAATAATTTGAATATATAAATATATATATAGTTAAATTTTATAAAGAGATTCAAAACCTATGATGCTAAATTTGAATGCCTTGAGAAATAATAAGATATCACATTGCTAATATTACAATACATAAGAAAGGATATGACCTGCCAGGGGGAAAGTTCCATTCCTTCTCCTTTAACATTTGGTTTTATCTGTATTTGTTGAAGAATCATTTCATGGAGACTGTATGCCACAGCATAAACAGCATTATATATATTGTAACCTTCTTCACTCATAGATGAGTCAAAAAGGTGTCTGGGCAGTAACTCCAAAGAAGCATTGGGTTGGCAGTTCTCCAAAAGTTGACAATCAACCTCAGAAAATGAGCACTTGAAGAACAAATACCAAAGCTTAGGAAGATAAATGTCTTCTGGGAACTTGTAGGGATTAACTGTTTGAACAAAATTTGTAAAGTCAACCATCTCCTTATGGTGCTGTGAAAACACAAGGCTTCCATGAAACGAATCTAACATGAAATAATCATGATTGATATCAACATCCCACCGAGAGTTCAAGATCCAGATGTTCCATGTCACTAACTGTTGCAGAATGTGTCGCATTAGACCTTGTAAAGAAGCAACGTCCCCATAAATAACTATTACATTTGCTGTTGATTCCTGAATATTCACCAGATTTTTCCATAATGCACTGGAAAATGAATTCCAGGTGCCAAGGATCATTTTCACAAAGGCTATGCAGATTTTCTTACTCTCCATAGCTTCTCTCAACCCTGTGAGAAACTGAGTCCCTCTGTGGTCATCTGGGAGGATCACACCAACCCAGGACCAGTTAAAATGATGCATCAAAGAAACTATGGCAAGTGGCAGAGAAGTGTCTTTGGGGCCATCTGGTAGAGGAATTTAAACTGATCTGGGTCATTTAAGACAGGATCAAATGGCCCAAAAGTGAGCTGTAGGGGACAAATGGAAACCAGAGGAAAAGCATTGGCAGCACTGGCATCAAACACAATATCAGTTCTGAATATCTTACACCTATCAGACTGGCTAAGATCAAAAATTCAAGCGACACCACATGCTGGTGAGGATGTGGAGAGAGACGAACACTCTTTCATTGCTGGTGGGAATGCAAACTGGTACAGCCACTTTGGAAATCTATCTGGCACTGTCTTAGAAAACTGCGAATAAGGCTTCCTCAAGACCCAGCTATTCCGCTCCTTGGAATATACCCAGAAGATGCTCCAGCACACAACAAGAAAATTTGCTCAACCATGTTCATAGCAGCCTTATTCATAATAGCCAGAACATGGAAACAGCCTAAGTGTCCAGCAGTAGAAGAACGGATAAAGAAACTGTGGTACATATACACTATGGAATACTACTCAGCTATTAAAAACAAAGAATTCCCAAAATTTGTTGACAAATGGATTGAACTAGAAATGATCATAATGAGTGAGTTAATCCAGAAGGAGAAAGACTCAAATGGTGTATACTCACTTATATCTGCATACTAGCCCAAGGGGCATGTCCCATGAAAGCCTTCACCTACTAGGAAACTGGGACAGAGGGGAGGACATCCTATTGGGACTCTAGATGAGAAAATCATGGGAGAAGAGCAAAGTAGAAGGATCCAGAGCGTCCTAGAAACCTACAAGTAGAACATTGTAATAGGCAGATTTGGGCCCAGGGGTCCCGCTCAAACTAAGGCACCAGCCAAGGACAATACAGGCAGTAAACTATAAACCCCTATCCAGATCTAGCCAATGGGCAGGGCATTCTCCACAGTTGAGTGGAGAGTGGGGTATGACTTTCACATAAACTCTGGTGCTTCATATTTTACCATGTCCTTTGGAGGGGGCACCTGGTAGCACTCAGACGAAGGATAGCAGGTTACCCAGAAGAGACTTGATACCCTATGAGCATATACAGGGGGAGGATATCCCCCTCAAGAACAGTCATAGGGGAGGGGAATAAGGGGAAAATGGGAGGGAGGGAGGAATGGGAGGATACAAGTGATGGGATAACCATTGAGATGTACCAAGAATAAATTAATTTAAAAAATGAAGATATTTTTCTCACATTTTAAAATTCAACACAGTATAGAATTATCCAAAATAAAATTACTGACATACTTTCAGTGACCTAGATGGTCTCATCTACTTCTCCATCGTTTGTATTTCAAGTACCGGAAGTAAGAATCTATCAAGTACTGTCAGACTTTCCTTTGATAGATGATGTCTCCAGGTGTCCCTATTTAACATTTTAAGACATCCAATAATGTCAAAAAAGTATACTTGACTCCTATTTTCCAACCCGAGTCCTCACCTGAGGGACTTTGTAAAGTTGTAACAGTCTTCCTATTTGTGCTGAAACTGTCATTGATGTTCCTGTGAGTGCAGCAGGTGACATTCTCTTCCTTACACAGTTGTAATTAAATAGGGGTTGTGTCATCCCTGTAAGCCAAAAATTGGGAGGAAGAAGGATACTCATTTCATAAGGTGTACCACTGTAGAGATCAAAGCCCAGAGTTGTGTTGGGTAAAAGATGAGGGTTTCTGTTGACCTCCTCGATGGCAAACACCAGGGCCAGAACAAACCGGTAGTTCTTCAACTTATACCTGCACAGATTTCATAAAAGTATACAGGAGGAAGACAAAAACATAAACCTTAACATTGGTGAAATGGCTATTATAATTCAAGTGCCAATGTTCCTATAATATAATTATTTTAACATCATCTCATGAATGACTTGAATAAGCATGATGGACCTTTTGAGTAGATATGATTAATTATTACCACTAATTAATTATGGTCTGAGCCACTGCACTCAGCTGGTAGGCAACTCTTGATCTGTCTAATAATAATGTGTTGGGGAAAGAACATGCACTCTGTAGGATGCCAAAAGGCCCCTACACAAGGAATAGTTTTTCATTTTAGTGTCAGGTGTGCTGTTCCCAAAAGTTTCCTTAAAGTTACATGTATTAAATTGTACTTCAACTGGATATAAAATGCATAATAATAAAACTTTTATAGGATTTTACTGAAAAGTAATGAAATTATTTTATATTTTAGAAAGATCTATAGAAAAAGAAATTAATTCTACATTAAACGTACTAGAAAAGAATACAAAAATTTATCTTTAAATATAGAATTTTCCTGCTGTGTTTTGAACTTTTAGTCACATTGTTTTTTTTAATGATTTGCTTTGTTTTTTTTCTTAATTAATTATTTGTATCTCTAATTCTTTGTGCTTTCTTACTCATTTTTAAAAACTCTTTTCCCTTTGAGTAACTGCTGGTGTGACATATCTGACATGCACGCTGGCTCAAAAAACATTATATTATTTCCTTCCCTCCTGTATACTCCTTCTCCTGGAAGCTACTGGGGCTTTCAATTTGCATGCTCTGAGATTGGGTTTCTTTGGACCTTAATGGATTTGTCTAGAATCTTCACATGATACAAAACAAGAGATGCTGCATATGTCATAATTGAAAGCTAATAAGTAAGGATGCAATTGTACTGAGCAGAGTGAAATCATGAAAAAACACAAAATGTAGGAGCAGTCTGACAGGCTACAAAGACTAAAATAGGAATGCAGAAAGTAGCGATACAAAATCTTAAGTAAAAATCTATTATAAAGATGTCTCAAATCAAAAGCACCGGGCTGCAAAATTAATCAGATGAGAATTCTGTACATCTTTGTGAACTTGTGTACAATTAGAATAACCATCTGAGTCATGTTAAGAAAGCCAAATGCTGTGTGTGTGTGTGTGTGTGTGTGTGTGTGTGTGTGTGTGTGTGTGCACTTCATATTCATTCTCTTGCATATATATCAGGAAGGGACAAGGTTGTATCCTGCAGAACTTGATGGTAAGACTCCATTACTCTGAATACTACAAACTTGAATTATAAAACATGGAGAACTCAAGCCTTTACTCATCTGGATGCCTTATATTTCCTGTCTACATCTCATAGTTCTGAAAGGAGGTGGTTGGCATAGTGAGGGAACTTGAAAAGAAAAAGTTTACTTGGTGTCTTTATTATGGTTAAAATTGTGTCATGAAATACCGTGAAAAAAGAAAAAAGTGATGAGGAAAATGTTTATTAGGCTTATACTTCCACATCATAGTCCAACGCTGAAAGAAGTAAGTACAGGAACTCAAACAGGGCCAAAATATGGAGGTGAGAGGTAATGTATTTCAAGCCCATGAACAAAATAACACAAATTTGCTTCTATAAACTCAGAACAATATTTCAGATTAAGAGATAGTTAATCTCTCATAGAAAAATATTGTTTTAATTTCATGAACTACTTAGATATTATTTTTGACTATAGAAAATACTTATAGAACACAATCCTTTCATTCATCAAGACAAGAAAGACAGTCATCGCTCATAAGAAACTGAATGTGTGGTCTTTTCACATATGGGCTTGTTGCTTGATATAGAGAAAATACAGATGTACATCGGTGCCTGAGCTGCTGAGAGTAAAGGGCAAGGAAAAGGAGAGAAACTGACACATCAGCTATGATGAACTAAAAGGGGCTCCACCCACCTTCCAAAGTCCCCACTCTGCTAGGCCTATGAGACAGTTTGTGATCTTATTTGAAATGAAATATGATCCTCAAGAAACAGAATCTGCCTTGAATTACTGCACTGAAGTATAGATTATTGCATCTACATATAAAATTTTGGATTTTTGGACATCTATACAATACTAGTTTCAAATTATTACTTAGTTTAACAGTTAGTTTAAATGTGTTGTCATACTCAAAAATCTGATTTTCTTCTACATCTGAACATATTTCTTCCACCACAGTTCCTGAATTGTTCACTTTACACGCCACCAAGTTATAAAAAACCACACAGTAATGTCACTTAGAGACTATTCACTTTCATAACTATATTTTCCTCCTATCTTTCTAACAAATTTTCATGTGTTAATATATTTTTACATTCTATTGCTTTATCTCAGGAACATTTTAATTGATCCTTAGATATGTGGGATGTCTCTGTTGGACCAGGACACTTTACTTCCTCTATAAAGAGACACATTAAAACATTTATTATTAATTTGTCTAAGAAAATCAGGCTTTTCTGATGTTATTCTTTAACCTTGCATATATCAGAAAAGCTAAAAACTGGTCTAATGTGTCCAATCTCACATAAAAGGCATATGTTATTGTGCACCCATATAAATATGGAAAAACAATGAAATCTGTAAATGTTTATAAAATCTATCTGTCAAAAAACAAGGATTAGCAATGAAATACTGAGCTGCAAATGAATAAGATAGAAAAACATATGTGTAAATATGAAAGTGCTCCCAAAATTTAATGGTGATAGACCTCTTGTGAAATCAGCTGTATGTAACATAGCTACTATTCTTCACTTTAGCATCATTCTAGACACTTAGAAGATTTTTGATTCAGGGGCATCCTGTCTTCTGACAAGAGAACGTTGGACTTGAAGAAACCCCAGAAGTACCATTAACTTATCCATACTCTGAAATAATAACGCTGAAAAAATTCATATTATCTGGCATTACAAGCATCACGAATGAAGATCGTGATGTTCCAATAACATGTGGGGAATGCAAAATGAATAACATCAAAATGATCACGTTTCCTTTGAAGAGGACACACTTGATAATATACTTGTATATTTGAGAATGGAAAGAGATGGTGGAAAACAGTTTTAATTGTTATATCATTGACATTAGAAGAATTCTGAACCACTACACTAAATAATTGTACTTACTGTATAAAAACGTCATGGAAATAGTGTGTTGCCGTAAAAACAAAAACGTTTTTGCTTGTGTAGTAAGTATGAAGAGGGAAAAATGCACCAATTGTCACATCTCCTTCACGGGAAAATCCATCCTTGACTGTTACATAGCACTCATTGTCAGTAAAGGCACCAACAAAATTGGGAGCATACAGCAGCGCAAAAGTCAAAATCCAGAACATCCTATCAACACAAGTATATGCCCAGCCATGAGAATGGTGTGTTACAGTTATCTTTATAAAACTGTGTTTGTTTGGGTAGATACAGATCTAACAATGCCCAGCAGGAATATACTCAGCCCAAGTGTTTGTGAACATGTGTGTGCCTCAACTTTGTTAATGAGTGCAGCAGTTACGATAATCACCCCAAGTTCTTTCTGGCACTTCTGCCACTTTCATGGAGATTTCTGAAAACCTTTGTTCCCTTAGGCTCTGCATCTGAGGCCCTGTGTTATGCTTAAAAACAAGTTGGAAAATATGTTTTGAATCTTCTTCACTAGGCACGGGCACAATTATTTCTGCAAACATGATAGACAGCAAGAGCTCAGGGATCCAGATTCTGGTTGCGCTATTTTGGCCATGTTTGAAGTAAGAAACTTTTCACAACTTTGGCTGATGAAAAAAAGCCACATCAGAGGTTGCCATGGAAGGTGAATTGAGAAAAGGGCTGAAAATACCCATGCCATGCATACACAGGAAAAGTATGTGCAACACGCTTTTCCAAACCAAAGTCAATCAATGGAAACAACACTTCCTACTGATTCTGAGTGTTTCTGAATTTTCATATGATAAATAAACATGCATCTGAAGACAATATGATGTCTAAACACAACACAGTCGGCTTATTTCCAACTTTGGAAAAGCCAATTGTTCTGATACATTCCTCACTTACTTAATTTCAGTGTAGAATCAAGCTCCTCTTTATATTCCAAGATTTAAACTTCATTTCTACTCTTTTCCTTTATCCTCTCCTAGTCTTTGTGTAGACATGCCTGTGTGATCCATCCCTGCCATCTAGAGACGTCCTTGCACCGAGTATACAGAAGGAAGGTAACCAAAGCAGGAATCTGCTTCCTAGCCACCAGGAGTGTAGGGCAGTGAAGGTACAGTGTATTGTGATGTGGCAATGAAAGGATACCCACTAAAATAAATAGACTACACTAAGTAAGGATGGGTGACTAGAGTGAACAAACATTCAGGTGAAACAACAATAAAAAGCACCATGACAAGACGTGTTAACAGGACAGACTGTAGCTTGGTGGGACTTTTTTGTTCAGATTAACAATATGCAGTGAGTACATAGCAGCCAGATCCTGTCTATTATAAGAATGTAGGCAATGAAAAGGCACAGTCAAACCTGCTTCTCAGTAATTCACAGGTCAGTGCAATTGTTGGGAATAAGGACAACCTGAATTCCAATCAACTAAAAGCTGCTCCTCCTTTATACACAAGCATTAAATATGCAGAATAGGAAGTTAGTTGAAACATTCCTCCAGAAGATTCTTTTATTCAGGGTAACCATGAGATTTAAAACACATGCAATTGTCCCTAGTTTGTTCCTTGCCTACTATCATTCTCCCACTGTAGTGAGGTGAGACTTGGGGTTCCTGAATAAGAAATAAGTCCAATTTTCAGACTTGATTTCTATGGCTTCTAAACACGGTCCACACCGCTCACCACCACCTTGGAACATCAAAAGGCTAAGAAACAGTTAAAGAAATGCTCAACCTCCCTACTCATCATGGAAATGCAAATCAAAATGACCTTGAGATTCCATCTTACACCTATCTGATTAGTGAAGATCAATTACTCAAATGACAACACACGCTGGCGGGGATGTGGTAAAAGGAGAACACCTCTCCACTGCTGGTGAGAGTGCAAACTTTTTCAACCACTCTGGAAAGGAGTATGGCACTTTCTAAGAATATTGGGATTAGCTCTACTCCAAGCTATACCACTCCTGGGCATATACCTGAAAGATGCCCCTCCATGCAACAAAGACATTTGTGCAACTATGCTCATAGCAGCCTTATTCATAATAGCCAGAACCTGGAAAAGACCAAGATGTCCCTCAATTGAAGAATGGATTAAAAAAACTGTGGCCATCTACACAATGGAATACTATTCAGCTATTAAGAACAAGCAAATCTTGAGTCTTGCTGGCAAATGGATGGAATTAGCAATGATCATCCTAAGCAAGATAACCCAGACCCAAAAAAGACATGCATGGCATATACTCACTCATATGTGGATTTTAACCCAACATAGACAGCCTAGGAGAGCCTCCACCCAGCAGGATATACGGTCAGTTACAGTTATTTAAAGCTAGACATTGAACAGAGTCCCGAGAGTGTAGGTTGGCTCTGTCAGGCCACAGAGGAAGAGGTCATATGTAGTACAGGGGATAGTAGATAAACTAAGGTCAGATGTTAGGTGAGGAGAGCTCTCCTATCTAAGGACTAAGGGAGGGAGGGAAAGGAAATGAGAGAGGGCATGGGATCAGGGGCAGATGAGTGAGGGGGTTGGGTCAGGAGGGGATGAGAGAGGGGGCTGCAATTGAGATGTAAAGAACTCAAACTACAGAACAAGTAGGTAATTTATATTCCTGATCCCACTACATGGGCATAGTTCTGAACCTGCAGAGGTATGAATGTAAAGACATAGAGAGACCTCATGTTGACCACAGATTCTCTGTGACTTAGTATTAGAGGCCACTACTAGTAAAGCATGAAAGAAGATTTGCAAATGCCTTACGTCGGCCAATACAATGACAAGAAAATTACCTTTAATTGTTCTGTGCATCCTGCACACCTCATACAATTATACTATTGGAACTGTATAATGCTTGAGAGAAATTATGTTTTCAGAACAAAAGAACCAGCTGGATCAGACCTGACAACAATCATTTCTCTCAGCACAATGGACACTGACATCCTGCATCTCCTAGTTCCATCCTCTGATGATTCTGTGGCTGTTACCCATCAGATTTGGACAGCTTCCCAAAGATTGTTGGAGAAAACCTCTGACCCAATTTAGACCATGATTTCAATCTCCTACTAAGCCTGGAATCTCTCAACATTTAAAAACTGAACCACAAATGCAATCACTAGATTGCTTACGTATTCTCTCCAATTTTGGGGGGCCCATTCCTAGGTATTATTCACCCCAATTCAACCTGAAGAAACCTTAAGAGAGTGATGCCACATTCCCTCTAGGGGAGGGGTTGTATTGTTTTTTGTTTCTTCGCTTGATCTACAAATGCTTATTCTCATCGGGAGGTGGTCATAAGTCATTATTGGCATTATACAGAGAAAAGTTAGGGGGAAAGCAGGAATATTTCTCTTTGCCTTTATCTTGCATATGTAGGCAAGGAGATGGGAGTTGAAAGGGAAGGAAGGGAGATTTAGCAACATAGAAGGTGAATAGAACAAAAGCTAGATGTTTGAACCTACGCTTTAATTCAAGGCCTTAATTGCTACTTATAATGAAGGTTATGTCTAAGTCATCACTATAGAACTCAGTATATTGATACAAAACATGGGCATGTCAGATACTTGGCAGATTTTAACACAAGAATATATATCCTAAGTCTAACAGATAGTTATGATTCTATCAATACATGTGGTAAAATAGTTGAATAAGTTCTACAAAAGCCTAAGAAACACACAGAATATAGCATTTAAACTTGTTCTTCCAATCCAAAATTTCTTCGACAACAAAACAACGTAACTCCTGACAACACCCAACTGACCTCAAAGAAGATGATGAGCCTCATTATCGACATGGTTTCATAGGTGGCAAACCAGCCACTGAGCAAAATGTCCTTGTTCCTGCCACGAATAGAATCTGCCTAAAAATGGGCAATTTAGTTGCAGGCAGAGTCGACAGCCACACTCTGTCAACACTGGGTAAGCAAGTCCTCAATAGTTCCTGCCCTGCGAACCAGTCTGGCAGAGATATGAAGCCAGAAAACTGAAGATGAGGCTCTTACATTATATAGTGTATTGGGTGACTGGTCAGGCATTAAATGTTCTTTAGTCAATTTGTACATTTTGGAAGCTGCTAACTCGCACTGCTGGTTCACTTAGGAATTTAATTCCTTCTTAAGTCTCTGAGGGGCACTGAAGACAAGATAGTATAGTTTTACAACCAAGTTTAGGTCATTAGGGGACAAGGTCATTTTAGATCAAGATGAAGAAGTTAAGCTATTAGAGTTGAGATAGGACAGAGACTGAATTTCATTCAGAAATTTAGACTCAACAAGACAGGAGAGACACTCACTTCAAACAGGACGAATGCAGATGAGCAATTCACTATGAATGTAACATGTATAGAACTCATTAGTCTCATGATTGTCTCATGGTTCTCCCTGCTATTGTAGTGTATTTTTCTTTTGTACATGTGTAATAAAATAAATGTATCATAAAAATGCAATTGGAGAATGTCCAGGAAAGAGGACTGGGCATTTACTATGTATTGCTGTCCTTGACTTTTTCTGACAAAAAAAAATCACTGTTATAATGTCTGAAGCAAGTGATTCTAAAAATGTAATCTATTGCTGATACAGGATATCATAATTCAAGAAAAACATAAGAGACAGCAAAATAGGTTCTCACAATAATATAAGAATGAACATTGAAGAAAAATAAGTTAGTCAATAAAAAGATGGAATTGACTGTGAAAAATGGGTTTGCCCCTGCATTTAAGGTGTAACTGAGTAGCCGAGTCCCATGGCCTCATCTGTTGCTAGGAGAGCAGACTATGTTGAAACTGTGCTTACTTTCACTCTGTTCGTTTCAGAGTTAGGAGAGCAAAGTTATTATTTTAAATCTATACTTTCCTTCAATCTGTATTACTCTGGGTCTCAATTAAAACCTTATACAAAAACAGACGCTGCAGCTATGATAACTGATTCCCTAATTTTTTTTATTTTTTCTATGATGAAGTCGTCATTGAGTAGAGTTCTTCAGTATCCATGTGTGAGTAGTCTTTTTGCTGCTTCTGTTGTTGTGGTTGTGGTTGTGGTTCTGGTTGTGGTTGTTGTTGGTGATGTTGATGTCCAGCTTTAGTCCTCGGTGACCTGACAGGATACAATGTATTATTTCAATCTTCTTGTATTTCTTGAGGGTTGCTTTGTGACCTACTATATGATCACTTTTGAAGAAGGTTCCATGAGCAGCTAAGAAGAAGGTAGAACCTTTTGTGTTTCTGTGAAGAAGTCTGCAGATATCTCTGAGATCTACTTGATTCATGACATAGGTTAGGGTCATGATGTCTCACTTAAGCTTCTGTCTCACTCACCTATTCTTTGGTGTAAGGGGATGTTGAAGCCTCCCACTAATAATGCATGGGTAATGAAGTGTGGTATAAGATACATTAATATTTCTTTTACATATGTGGTTTAACTTGCAATTGGTACATAGATGCTCAGAATTATGATGTTATCTGGGTTGAATTTTACTTTGATGTATATGAAGTGTCCTTCCTCATCTCTTCTGATTAATTTTGGTTGAAAGTCTATTTTAATGCATATAAGATTGACTACAGCAGATTACTTCTTGTGTCTGTTCTCTTAGAAGAACTTTTTCCACCCTTTTACCCTGAGGTAATGTCTATCATAGTGACTGATTTGTGTTTCTTGAATGCATCTGAATGTTGAGTTTATTTGTTCATCCATTCAGTCAATCTATATATTTTATTGGAGAGTTGAGGCAGTTGATGTTGAGAGAGATTAATGACCAGTGACTATTAATGTCCCTTGATTTTGATGTTGCTTGGAGTAGTGTATTTGTGTGTTTGTATGGTTTTTGTTTTGCTGAAGTGAAGTTATATATTTCTTGTGTTATCCTTGTTGTAGTTAGCCACTTTGGGTTGGAGTTTTCCTTCAAGTAACTTCTCTAGGGGTGTATTTGTGGATAGGTACTGTTTGAATTTGTTTTTGTCATGGAATATATTATTTTCTCCATCAATGCTTACTGGAAGGTTTACTGGGAATAGTAATCTGGACTTATATCTGTGGTCTCTTAGGCTTTGCAAGACCTCTGCCTAGGGTCTTCTGTCTTTAATGGTGTCTTCTAAGAATTCGTGTGTCACTCTTATATGCTACTTTGTCTTTTTCCTTTTCTGGTATTAATATTTTCTTTGTTCTCTACATTTTTTTTGCTTGATTGTGTGTCAGGAGGATGTTTCCTGGTCTGTTCTATTTGTTGTTCTGTAGGCCTCTTGTTTGGCTACTCTAAAGTCCTCAGTCTATTTAGATGCATCTTCCTGTATTTATTTCATTTATTTCCTCAAATATCATCTTCATTATTAAATATATGAGGTCATGTTCCTGGGCTTCAATTGTGTGTGAATTTCCAGAGTTTATTGCTTTGGGATAACTGGGATCTGGAAATGCCATAGCATTTTCACTGTTTTTGTGGGGGTTTTTTGTTTGTTTGTTTGTTTCTTTGTTTGTTTGTTTGCTTTTGCTGACCTTTAATCATCTTGCTGTTTTTAATTTTGGATAATAGTTTCTGGTGTCCTTCACTAACCAATGAAAGCAGATCAAGAGTGAGTGGCTATAAGATGACAACCCTCAACTGTGGGGATCAGATGACTCCTCCCTGGATCAGAAAGTTGACGTAGGTTTAGGGCTGGGTGACTTTTTTCCACACCCTGAGTTCCCCACTGGGACAGCACACACTGATGCTGGCCCTCTGCACTCCACTGTTCAGTCCAAACGAGTGTAGGTACAGCCTGCTATCCTGAATTTGTCCGAGTTTTAGACACCCTGCCCATGGCCGCCAGCATCCGTGGGCCTTGGTTCAGTCTTCAAGAGAGCACTGCTGGTACAGTGTGCTAGTCTGCAGGTTTGGCTCGGCTTTGGAGACCGTGTCCCCACCCGCGTGGGTCCTGGGTCCCTTTGTGATCCAAAGTCAGATCTATCCCACATACACACTGCGTTCTCTCCCCCCAACTGTGTCAGTGGACACTAATACTGGTGCTCTGGAGCCCACAATTCTGTCGGAGAGAAAGAGTGTGCAGGAACAGTCCATTAGGGGGTGTTAGCCCACCGCACTGGGGCCCTTTGTTCTTGTTCTGTCTGCCATAGAGTGCACTACTGTGCCATAGCCTGTGGCATTTGGCTGAGCTTTGGAGAACATGTCCAGAGCTGCCTGAGTCCCTGCCTGGGGCCTCCGTCCTGCGGTGAACCAGCAAGGTGATCCAAAAGTCAGATCTATCCCATAGCCACACTCTGGGATCACTCCTGGGCCAGCAGACACTGACACTGGTGCTCTAGCATAGCATAGCCCGCCATTCTGTCAAGGACAAGGCAGGTACATCCCACTTAGCCTGCAGGTCTCTGGGCTTTGGTGAGCTTGTCTGTGTCTGCACATGTCCTGAGTTTCTCTATGGACTGTCTGGTGGTCTAATATCAAATCTACCCATTCATCTGGAGTCTAGCCTGAGCCAGCAGATCCAGATACTGACACTTCACCACACACAGTCCAGAACCACTTACAGATTTTGAGATGTACAGCTCAAATGCTGCTCATTTACATGTCAGCATCCATACTCTGGGGACTGGCCATCTATCATCCAGGGGCCAGTTAGATGGCTGGAGGCCAGACCCACCTGTGCTCTGCACCTTGTGGACTGCTCTCACCAATGGCTCCTCGAGTCTTGTAGTTTGTAGTTCCCAGCCCAGTCCCTAGGCTCTGCCCTACCAATCAGATGCAGTCAGTACCATCATCTTCGATCCCTCAGGTGACATTTTTCAACAGATCATCAATAGCCCTGGCTATAAAATCAAGGAGTAATAAATGGGACTTCATGAAACTTAAAAGCTTCTATTAAGAAAAGGAAACTCTAAATAGAAAAAAACAACACCTAAACACATGCAAAAGTCATGACCAACCATACATACTAAAGAAAGCTAATATCTGAACCCATGAAACTGAACACCACCAAACATAATCACATTAAAATGGGATACATAGTTATGAAGAGAATTCTCAACAAAAGGAATGTAAAATAGTAGAGAAACAGTGAAAGAAATGATCAATGTCCTCATTCATCAAGGAAGTGCAAATCCAAACAACTCTGAGAGTCTATCTTACTCCTGTCAGAATGGCTAAGATTAAAACTCAAGTGACAGCATATACTGGTGAGGATGTGGAGAAAGGGGAACACACATCCATTGCAGATGGGAATGCAACTTTGCACTACAACAGTGGAAATCAATCTGGCATCTTCTCACAACATTGGGAATAACTGTACTTCAATACTTAGCTGTACCACTCCTTGGTATACATGCAGAAGACACTCTACCATACAACAAGGACATTTGCTGAGCTACATTCACACCTACTTTATTCATAATAGCCAGAATTTTTTAAAAACCAAGACATCCCTCAACCAAAGGATGGATAAAAAAACTATGGGAAATTTACTCATTACTCCTCCATCATTAAGAAAGAAATCTCGAAACTTGTAGGCAAATGCACAGAAGTAGAAAAAATCATCCTTAATGAGGTAACCATGAACCAGTAAGACACATGTTGTATATACTTCCATATAAGCAGTTAATATATATATATCACAGACTATCTGTGATACAATCTAAAGATCTACAGGAACTAAATAACAAGGAGGCCCCTAGGGATGTAGCTTGATTCATATTTAGAAAGACAAATGAAGTAGATACAGTAAGAGGTTGAAGACAGTGAACAGGGTGGGAGTCTAATACAGATGTTCTCTGAAAGATTCCACCCAGCAGTGCATCAATGCACATGCTAAGATGCACAATAGAGCACTGGGAATTATATGAGAGTTGTGGAGGGAACCAGGAGGGACAGGAGCTTCACAAGGAGACCAGCAAAGAAAAAAGATCTGCACTCAGGGCACCTTCAGAGACTGATGCACCACCCAAGGACAAGCCATGGTGAAAACATAGATTCCTGTTCAGATGTAGCCAATGGGCAGCTCTGTCTCCATGAGGCTTCCCAGTATGGGATGCAGAGCCTATTTCTGTCACAGACCCTGGTGCCCATATTTGATCGCTTCCACTGGCAGGGCAGCCTTGCCAGGCCACAAAATAAGATAATAAACATTGTACTAAGGAAACTTCATATGGTGGGGTCATACAGTAGTGAAACAAAGACTTTGAGGGGCCTCTACTTGCCACCTGTTTGATGAGCCTCATATCAAGTACACAGAGGAGGAGGAGGCCATCCATGCCTTGAAGGAAAGCAAAAATTCTGTCAAATGGAAAGGGAGCAGGAGAGCTGTCACTGCCCTGACATGGGAGCAAAAGAGCCAGCCCTGCCCTGATAATACGGGAGCTGTAGAGCCAGCCATGCCATGATACCAAGTGCCCCTTCCATGTTAACATGGGAATTGGAGACCTGGCCCTGCCCTGAGGATAGGGGATTGGGAGAATGGGCCCTGCCCTGATGACATGGGAGCAGGTGAGCTAGCCCTGCCCTGACAACATGGGAACAGGAGAGTGGTCCTTGCCCTGAAGAGAAGGAAGTGAGAGAGCAGGCCCTGCCATGATGACACAGGAGTATGTGTAGGCTCTGCCCTGAGGACAGGGAATCAGACTGTGCTCCGGGGCTCTGAGTCATCCTCACTCCAGCATCGATCCCATGTATGACCTGCTAGAACACATGAAGGAGATGGACTTGCATATTCAAAGATTAAGAATCTCCTTGACATGACACACAGCAACAATGAAATTTCTCACAGCAGTCCCACTGAGGATCCAGTAATGGTAGTGTAGGCCTGAAATCAGACCCATGACTCATAGCAATGAAGATTTGAAAGTAAAGATATGTGGACAAATGTCTATACTGCATGATACACTACAGCTTCTGTGACAAGATGTTTGTTTGTTTGTTTGTTGTTTGTTAGTTTGTTTGTTTTCTTTTACTGTGGAGAACATGCAAAGCAGAGGGAAGATATGAGGGGATGGGGAGAGCAGAGGGATTTTGGTGCATATGTGAAGATCATAGACATTCAATAAAAGAAAAAAGCAAAAATAAAAACACTCAGTTTATTACGTTGAAGAATAAATGCTCTTCTGCAGAATTTTAGTAATTCCATCTTCTGTAATGTCTTTTGCTCACACGGCATACCTCTGCTCCAATGCATTGTGCTCATAACAACTCATGAACTACCTGAACAATGACTCACATCCAATTTCTGATCTCCATATCTCTAAAAAATCTATGAGTTACAAATTATGCATCCACTATGGAACTGTAAAATAAGAGACTTCATTGTTCTCCTCATGTAACAAAATATTGAAATATGAAAATAGGAGATTCGAAATGCAATTTATATCATTAAATTTATTCTCAAAATCACTGACACAAAAGAATCCATACAATTGATGCTTGAGAAACAATTTGTTGTCATAATTTACAATTTAGGCAGTAGAGCATAACGGAACCTTCTGTTGCACAAAAATATTTTAAATTTATATGAAATTTAATATGTATTAATCAGTGAAGGATCAAATCAATATAACCTGTCTGAATGTCAGGACACATCTTAATTACCAGAACTTTGTAGGCAGGGAAAGGAACATACCCACAGTTTATTCCACACTGTTGTATTAAGGGACTGAAGGATAACAAAATATACATAGTAAAACTTTCTTCCAGAAAAAAGTAGAGCATGGATTTTAAATATAAAAAGAGTAACAGTACCAGTGAAAAGGGACATTAGTACAATTGAATGAGGACTAATGAAGCCTCATAGTCTGATCTCATTATACCTAAATAAGACATATAGAATGGTGTGGTACTTGTTTCAACCATTGTCTTTAATTTGTCAACATAGAATGATATTAATCTTTAACTAAAATTTAACTGACTCATTCTTTTTGAATGGATTTTATGCCTGATGTCAACACAGGAGTTCCTATCTGGCCTTAACAAAATAATGTAGCACTTGGGGACAAAAATCAAGCCAAGGAGTGCTGAACTGGAAGCCAAGATAGAGAAAACTTCCATAGCCACCATGACCTTCCCCTTCGTGCTGTGGTAGACAGGGAGGAAGGTGACCCAGACACAGAAGAATACCTGCATACTGAATGACAGAAACTTGGCTTCATTGAATGTATCAGGCAGATTCCTGGACAAGAAGGCCATGGTGTAGCTCCCAAGTGCCAAGAAGCACAGGTACCCTAGGACAGAGTGGAAGGTGATTGCTGAACCCTTGTTGCACAGAAGGATGATGTGGCCATGTTCAGCATGAGTATCTTGATCAATGAAGGGTGGAGAGGTAAGCAGCCAGATCCCACAGAGAACAAGTTCAGTCAGAGTGCACACAGGAATGATCAAGTTAGGGGCCCTTGATACCATTAGCCACCTCACCATTCTAGCTGGAACAGTGACCCTAAATGCAATAACCACTGTAATAGCTTTAGCCAACACTGTGGAGAGAGCCACAGTGAACAAAATTCCAAATGTTGTCTCCTGCAGGATGCACGAGCCTGTGTTGGGCTTTCCAATGAAGAGCAAGGAACTGAGAAAACAGATGATGAGTGTCAATAACAGGGTGTAGCTGAGGGTCCTATTATTGGCCTTGACAATGGGTGTGTCTCTGTGCTTTACAAAAACTGCAAGAACCACAGCTGTGAGAACAGAGAAACACAGCGCTGTGATGGTGAGAGCCATACCTAAGGGGTCATCAAAGGCCAAAAAGCTCACAGATTTCTGGAGGCAATGGTTCTTCTTTAAGTTTGCATAGTGACTTTCTGGACACTTCACACACTGATCCATATCTGTTCAGAAATGAAGATGACTGTGAATCAATCCTCAGGATTTGTCCTTCACTATAAGTTTTTACACAGCCCTAGCTTGTTGAAATACTTTTTCACTCGCCTTTTTTTTATTGTTTCAGAAATTGTTAAATAGTCTGTGAATAATTTCAAATCTATGCAGCCATCATTGTCTATGTTTACAAATATGGAAGCAACCCAATTTTTTTCCTTATATTTGGATCCCTCCCCTGAATTTGCATTTATTTTATAAATCATAAGGTCAGAGAATAATATGGTATAAACATGATTTCACTCAAACATTACCTTATTAAAATCATGAATTTTTGTACATATATAGTTATTTGTGTATGTATTACAATATAGACAATAATATTTGAAATTCATTTCTTATATGGTGTTCTATGCATAGGGTCACATATTTACTTATTTACATATAATTCTTTGTGTACACTACTTTGGTTCATACTATGAATGATTTTGAAATAACTGCCATTACATCCTTGAATCTAAGTCATTCACTAGTAGTTTGTTGATATATTATGTTTTAACAGATAGGGAGAGAATTCTTGAAATATTTTTAGGTATTAAAAAGAATACCCACATATTCTCCTCTTAACATTTGCGTCTTGGCCCTGTTTTCCTGTTATTTTCTAATGAGAGATAGATAAGGAGTCGATATGGGTCAGAGAGGATGTGGGGAGGATTAGGGAGACAGAGGGAGGGGAAAATTGATTCAGATTATATAGTGTGATAAAAGTCTGTGTTCAAAAAAAAAAAGGAGAGACAACGTCTTTAGTCAACAGAAAAATGCAAATAAAAATGACTCTAAGATTCCATCTTACACACATCAGAAGGGCTAAGATCACAAATTCAAGTGACACCACATGCTGGTGAGGATGTGGAGAAAGAGGAACACTCCTTCATGGCTGGTGGGAATGCAAACTAGTACAACCACTTTAGAAATCTATCTGATGATATCTCAGAAAACAGGAAATAAAGTATCCTCAAGACCCAGCTATTCCACTCCTTGGAATATACCCAGAAGGTGCTCCAGCACACAACAAGGACATATGTTCATAGTGGCCTTATTCATAATCGCCAGAACATTGAAACAGCCTATGTGTCCCTCAGTAGAAGAATGGATAAAGAAACTGTGGTACATTTACAGTATGGAATACTACTCAGCTATTAGAAACAAGGAATTCCCAAAATTTGTGGACAAATGGATTGAACTAGGAATGATCATAGTGAGTGAGTCAACCCAGAAACAGAAAGAGTCAAATGGTATATACTCACTTATAAGTGGACACTATCCCAAGGGGAATGTCTCATGAAGGTCTTCAATTACGAGGAAAATGGGATAGAGGGGAAGACATCCTCTTGGGACTCTAAGTGAGAGAAATATAGGAGATAGGGAAATAGATGGAACCTGAGGGTCCTAGAAACCTACAAGAAGAACACTATGATGGGTGGACTTGGGCCCAGGGATTCTGCTCAATCTATGGCACCAACCAAGAACAATACATACAGTCATCATCAACCCCTACCCCGATCTAACCAATGGATAGGACAATTTCCACAGTTAAGTAGAGACTGGGGGCTGACTTTCACATGATCTCAGGTGCCCCATATTTGCCCATGTCCCCTTGATGGGGAGGCCTGATGGCACTCAAGAGAAGGATAGCTGACTACCAAGAAGAGACTTGATACCCTAGCATCATATTCAGGGGGATGAGGTCCTCCTCAGTCACAGCCATAAGGGAGGGGACTGGGGTGAAAGCGAGAGTGAGAGAGGAATGGGAGGATGCATGGAATGGCATAGCAAATGAGATGTAACATGAATGATTTTATTTTCCAAAAAAAAATTAATAAAAAACAAGGAATTCACAAAAATTGTGGACAAATGGATTGAACTAGATATGACAATAATGAGTAAGTTAACCCACAAACTGAAAGACTCAAATGATATATACTCACTTATAACTAGACACTAGCCCCAGGGACATGTCCCATGAAAGTCTGAACCTACTAGGAAAGTGGGATAGATGTGAGGACATACATTTGGGACTCTAGGTGAGAGAAGTATGGGAGAATGGAGAAATAGAAGAACCAGGGGGTCTTAGAAACCTACAGGTAGATCGTTATGATGGGCAGATCTGCACCCAGGGGATCGTTACAGACTATGGCACCAACCAAGGACAATACATGCAGTAAACATTGAACCTCTAGCCAAATCTAGCCAAAGGACAGGTCATTCTCTAAAATGAGTGAAGAGTTGGGACTGACTTTCACACGAACCCTTTTGCCCCATAATTGACCAGGTCCCCTTGATGGGGAAGACCGATGGCACTCAGGAGACTGATAGCAGACTACCAAGAAAAGACTTTATACTCTAGGAGCATATACAGAGGGAGAAGGTCCCCCTCAGTCACAGTCATAGGGGAGGGGAATAGGGTGAAAGCAGGAGGGAGGGAGGAATGAGAGGATAAAAGAGAAGGGATAACAATTGAGATCTAATATGAATGAATAAATAAATAAATAACTTTTAGAAAAACAAAAACAAAAAAGGGAGAGAAAGATGATTAATTATATTAATTAATATATTTTCTGTTAAACAAAAGAAACTTAATCAGTAAAGATATAATATACATGTACTGAAGATATCAAACAAACTCTCCAGTCAAATGCTGTATTGAACAAAGAAAGAAAGAAAAAAAGAAAATCTTTTATCAGGAGTAATCATGAAAAAGATGTGAGAATTCCAAACTTTAAGTGAATCCTACATTTGACTGAGCATGCCTTGAAAATACAAAAAAAAAGGTGCTCAACATACTGCGCTTATGGTGAAATGAAACAGTCTGTCCATTCATGGACAAGGTGGATCTCTTGAGGGATCAATGCCTGCATTGCAACAACACTGTAAATCCTACTTCTCTCAAGTCTCATTCCATTTTCTTAGGTATCGCTGACTCCTGCACATGGGTTAGAAAGTTGTCAGTACTCCTGTAATTACCTGTCTCATTGGAAATCTCGTTTTCTGCACAAGGAATGCAATCAAAGCAGCAGGCAGCCTTGCCTTCCTGGGCAGCTTTCCGGAATCCAAGTCTACAGCTCTCACTGCACACCGACTGAGGAATCTAAGAGACATGAAAGCTGTTAGAAAATGTATGAACTATTGTGAAAAATCTGAGTAAATGGAGTATTTCTGAGTATAATTGAATGTTGGTTTGGATATGCTTACACTTTCAATTAATATAATATGTTTTGGTATTGCTAATTTTGGCAGCTTTGGGGCTTACATTACACACATGTTTAACTACTAGTCCAATACATGAAGCCACTGTTAAGAATAGGTGGTTAAAGTAGTGTTCTAGAAGGCCATGGTATGACTTCAGATTCAATCTACCTCTATACTTACTGGCTACTAGGCAGAGCTTTTATATTAATGAACTTGAGAATGTTGATTGATAACTTTACAGGTCTTGGATTCATTATGGAAACAAATCTCTGGGCATTTCTATACAGAATTTTATATTAACATTTATAAGAAGATGGGAAACTTCATCCAATGGAGTCAGTATTTCATTGTTTATTGTCACAGAAATAATGGAAAGTAGATAGAAGGTAAACAAACACACTGTTTGATTCTGTTTCTGGTCTGGGAACATGATGTCATCACTTCTTTAGGCTCCTGAAACATTTTTTCAACCATGATATACAGTATGGTCACAGTATTACTCAAAGAAGAAAAGCAAGTATACACACACACACACACACACACACATGCACACACACACACACACACACACACACACACACACACACACACCTGTCATGCTATTCTACCTTTTCAGAGGCTGACAAAATAGGAAATCTCACCTTACGTTTCTCTGACTTTCTTAGGATCGGTAAAAAAAAAAAAAATAAACATATCATTGTTTTGCATCAGTGAGAAAAACCTAACAGACACTCGATGCATAAGAAATATATGTTCAAGGTAATTCCTAGCCCACCTAAGAAAGACAGTCCATGACACTATTGATGATGTTCTCCTATGATTGCCTACAAAAACCTACCATGACTGTTTCTGAGAAGATCTGACTAGCAATAGATTGAAACACAAACTAAGAGTCACAAGGAAACATTGTACAGAGCTAAGGGAGCCTTGTCAAAGAGTGAGGTGAGATAAAACAGATAGGAGGGGAAAAGAACTCTACAGGAAGACCAACAGCCCCAAATAATCTGGGCCCAGAAAGGCTACAAGAGACTGATGCACCAACAAAGGACCAGGAATGGATGAGACCTAAACTTTCTATACTTATATAAGGAATAGGAACCTCAGACTTCATGTGGGTCCCCCACAAATGGGATGGGGGCTGTCTCTGATATGGTCCCAGTTGGATACCTTTCAGTCCCTTCACTGTGATATGGCTTTCTTGATAGGACACTGTTTAAGAGGATCTACACAGTTCTGCTGAGACTTAAAAACGTTGTACCAGATCTGTAGGGTGAGGTTTTCCCTTTTCAGAGGGGGAGGGGGAAGGGGGAACAGGGAGATGATGGAAGGACAAGAGGAGGGACTTAAAGGAGAGAGACGAGCGGCTACAACTGAGATGTAAAGTGAATAACTAAATAAAATTTAAAGACAAAACAAAAGAAATGTATGAGCACCAATAAAATGTGAAAATAAGCTTTTCCATTGATCAATCAGAGAATAAGAAAATAGTCTGTGTTGGCTGATTTTATGTGAAGATCCCTATCAGTAGCTGAATATTGGCTGGTACAGAGTGAGTGTCCAAGGATCATTACATCTTGAAAATTGTCTTTGTTTTTATGAAGTGTCAAAGTATAGAGATAAGTCTCTACTCACCTCTGTAAACCTTGTAGGCCATTGAATCATCTGCTCAGATAAAGAGAGCTGTTGTCCAAAGGGATCAGATGGAGAAAAGGTTCCTACTTTCACATTTAATCCAAGACCCTTTGGGAAATTCCAAAAGTTGAAAATGTCATACTGTGAATCTAAGTTTTTTCTCCCATCCATAGCTATGTGACCTCTAACATGAGTGTTCAGTAGGGTGTCCTTGAGGAAAGGAAGGAACTGAAAGAGATGTAGGAACAGAGTACAACTAGAATAAGAAAAAGAAACGGTTTTTAGTAATAAAAAAGACTCAGTGTTTTTAGCCCAACATAATGAATACCCTCTCTAAAAGAGGCATCAATGTGGCTGGGTAAATAAAGACTCTTAGATTAAAATGAACTAAAATTTCAAAATCTCATTCTATTCAAGAGAAATCATTGACCTAAACACAGCTAAGTCAGCAAGACAAGTTATGGTGATTCCGCTGACTCAAATTTCTTTGAAAATCTAGCCAGTCCTAGAACATTTGGATTATATATGAGACTTCCATTCTTAATATGAGAGCCCTGAAGTGTCATGTAAACTTTAAAGTGATCCCTCATAACCCTGCAGTATGGCTTAGAAACATTCTAACCCTTAAGTATCTACTGTTCCTTCCTCTGCTTTGAAAAGTGTATCTTTGCTTATTGGTAAGAGATTTTTAGACCTATGATGTTCAATTTGAATATCTTGGAAAAATAAGATATAAAATGATATATCACATTGCTGAAATTAAAACACATAAGAAAGGCTATTACCTGCCAGGGATGAAATTCCACTCCTCCTTGACCATTTGGCTGTATCTCTACCTGTTGAAGATTCATCTTGTGGAGACTGTAGGCCACAGCATAAACAGCATTATATATACTGTAACCTTCTTCACTCATAGATGGGTCAAAAAGGTGTCTGGGCAGTAACTCCAAAGAAGCATTGGGTTGGCAGTTCTCCAAAAGTTGACAATCAACCTCAGAAAATGAGCACTTGAAAAACAAATACCAAAACTTGGGAAGATAAGTGTCTGCCGGGTACTTGTAGGGATTAACTGTTTGGATAAAATTTGTAAAGTCAACCATCTCTTTATGGTGCTGTGAAAACATGAGACTCCCATGAAACGACTCTACCATGAAAGAATCAGAATTGTTATCAACATCCCACCGAGAGTTCAAGATCCACACTTTCCATGTCACTAATAGTTGCAGAATGTGTCGCATTAAACCTTGTAAAGAAGCAACGTCCCCATAAATAACTATTACATTTGCTGATGATTCCTGAATATTCACCAGATTTTTCCATACTGCACTAGAAAATGAATTCCAGGTGCCAGGGATCATTTTCAAAAAGGCTATGCAGATGTTCTTACTCTCTATAGCTTCTCTCATCTTTGAGAGAAACTGAATCCCTCTGTGGTCATCTGGGAGGATCACACCAACCCAGGACCAGTTAAAATGAAACATCAAAGAAACTATGGCAAGTGACAGAGATGTGTCTTTGTGGGACATCTGGTAGAGGAATTTAAACTGATCTAGGTTGTTTAAGGCAGGATCAAATGGCCCAAAAGTGAGCTGTAGGGGGGGAAAATGGAAACAAGAGGAAGAGCATTGGCAGCACTTGCATGAAACACAATATCACTCCTGAATAAACAAATATCAACAGTCAGGATGAAGATAGTTTTGTCATATTTAAAAAATCAAACACAATATAGAATTTTCCAAAATAAAATTACTGACATGCATCCAGTTTCAGTGACCTAGCTGGCCTCATCTACCTCTCCTTCCTTTCTATTTCAAATATTTTAAATATGGATCTATCAAGTACTTTCATGCTTTCCGTTGGTAGATGATTTCTCCAGTTGTCCCTATTTAACATTTTATGACATCCAATAATGTCAAAAAAGGATAATTGACTCCTATTTTCCAAACCTGAGTCCTCACCTGAGGTACTTTGTAAAGTTGTAACAGATTCCCTATTTGGGCAGATACTGTCATTGATGTTCCTGTGAGTGCAGCAGGTGACATTCTCTTCCTTACACAGTTGTAATTAAGTAAGGCTTGCCTCATCCTTGTAAGCCAAAAAATGGGAGGAATAAGGATCGTCAATTCAGAAGATGCAACGTTATAGAGATCAAAGCCCAGAGTTGTGTTGGGTAGAAGATGAAGGTTTCTGTTGACCTCCTCAATGGCAAATACCAAGGCCAGAACAAACTGGTAGTTCTTAAACTTATACCTGCACAGATTTCATAGGTTATATAGGAAGGAAGACAAAGACCATAAACCATCACATTTGGTGAAATAGCTATTATAATTCAAATGCCAATGTTCCTATGAAATAATTATTTCATCATCTTCTCATGAATGACTTGAATTAGCATGGGTATTTTAACTAGATAGGATTACAATATCTACAGTATTAATACTAATTAGTTATGGTGTCAGTAATTTAATTTGCTATCATATTACTTTATTTATATTTTATACGTGGAAAAATAAACTGTCCAAAAATAAGGAATTATACTCTGACAAAACATCGGAAAAATTGGTGTCTGTATCTTGGCCCTTCAACCTGCACAGTTTTGAAACATCGTTATATCTTGATCCAATCAACCAGTTTTTTGTGATAATATCCTGTGTTAAAAACAGCACAAAGTTAATTCAAATCACTTATTGCCACAACTGTAATTTCTATTATATTTTTAGTAAGGTGGCTTCAAAGACACTTTGGAGACCAGGCTTTCCTTCAATTCATCAGGATATTTTTTACTCTCCCTGTCAGTTGCTGAGATTGATTTATATGACTCCATATCCATTTTTTAACATTCTGTGTATTGATGAGCTGTGTACATCATGTATATGGGAATGAGTCTCAGTGCAGGGTTAGGTACATGGATGTCAAAAGCTTGAGTGCAAGACAATGAAGGATATCTAGGGTCAGTCCAAGATGTACACATTATTTCACACAGTGTCTCCTAATCTTTTGTTTAGTTACTTCTCAATTTTAGTCATGTTCTTTTTATTTTGTTCTTCATTACTTGTTTGCATCTCTGATTCTTTGTGCTTTCCTACACCTTTTTGAAAACTTTTTCCCATTGAGTAAATGGTGGTGTGACATAACTGACATGCATGCTGGCTGAAACAACATTAAAATGTTTCCTTCCGTCCTCTGTACCCCTTTTCCTGGAAGCTACATAGGTTTTAAATTTGCATGCTCTCAGGTTGTGCCTCTTTTAAACTTAATGGATTTGTCTAGAAACCTATGTGAAATAAAACAAAACAAAAGATACTGCATATGACATAATTTAAAGCTAAAAAATAAGGATGCACTTGTACTGGCCAAAGTGAAATCATGAAAACCACAATATTTAGCAACAGTGTGACAGGCTACAAAGACTAAAGTAGGAATGCAGAGACTAGCAATACAAATATTTTAGGTAAAAAAAATCTTTTATACAGAATTCTCATATCAAAAACACCAGGATCCAAAATTAACCAGACCACAAGCCTGTACATCTTTGTGAACTTGTATCCAATAAGAATAACCATCAGACTCACATTAAGAAGGTCAGATATCATATATATCTTTCCTATTCTGTCTCTAGAATATATATCAGGAAGGGACAAGATTGGATCCTGCAGAACTTGGTGGTAAAACTGCATTACTCCGGATTCTAGAAATTTGAATTATTAAACTCGGAGAAACCAAGCCATTACACATCTGGAAGCCTGATATTTCCTGTCTACATTTCATAGTTCTGAAAGGAGGTGCTTGGCATAGTGAGGAAACTTGGGAAGAAAGGGTTTATTTGGTGTCTTTATTAAGGTTAAAATTGTGTCATAAAATACCGTGAAAAAATTAGGATGAAAATGTTTATTAGGCCTATACTTCCACCTCATAGTCCATCACTGAAAGAAGTAAGTACAGAAACTCAAACAGGGCTAAAATATAGAGGTGAGAGGTGATGTATTTTAATTACATAAACAAAAAAAACAATTTTTTGTGTAAACTCAGAAAAATGTTTGTGATTAAGAGATTGTTAATCTCTCATAGTAAAAACATTGTTTTTCTTTTGTGAACTACTTAGATATTATTGCTGGCTTTATAAAATGTTGAATAATACTTATAGAACACAGGCCTTTCATTCATCAAGAGCAAGAAAGACATTGATAGCTCATAAGGAAATGAAGGTGTGATTTCACATATGGGCATGTTGCTTCATATAAAGAAAATACAGATACACAACGGTGCCTGCGCTGCTAAAAGTAAAGACAAAAAAAGAGAGTAACAGACACATCAGCTATGAGGAACTAAGAAGAGCACCACCCAGCATCCAAACTTTCCACTCTGCTAGGCTTATGAGACAAATTTGTGATCTTATTTGAAATGAAATATGATCCTCAAGAAAGTGTATCTGCCTTGAATTACTACCGTGAAGTACAGATTATTGCATCTAGATATAAAATTTTGGATTTTTGGACATCAATACTATGCTAGTTTCAAATGATGACTTAGTGTAATGATTATTTTAAATGTGTTGTCACCCACAAATATCTGATTTTCTTTTACATCTGAACATATTTCTACCCCCACTGTTCCTGAATTTTTACTTTACACCTCATTAAGGTATTAACAAATACACAGTAATGTCACTTAGAGTACACTTCACCTTCATAACTATATTTTCCTACTACCTTTCAACCAAATTTTCCTATGTTAATATATTTCCAGGTCCTGTTACATTGTCTCAGGGACATTCTAATTGATCCACAGAGTTCTGGGATGTCTGTACTGGACCAAAACACTTTATTTCCTCTATAAAGACACACACTTGAACATTTGTTATTAATTTGTCTAAGGAAATCAGAATTTTCTGTTGTTATTACTTAACCTTGCATATGTCAGAAAAGCTAAAAACAGCCTTATGTGTCCACTATCACATAAAAGGCGTATTAACATGTGCATCCATATAAATAAGGAAAAACAATGAAGCCTGTAACGTTTATAAAATCTATCTGACAATAAATATAGATTAGCTAGAAATACTAAGATGCAAATAAATGAGTTAGAAAAATATATATGTAAAGAAGAAAGTGCCTCCAAAATTTAATGGTGATAGACCTCTTGTGAAATCAGCTGTATGTAACATAGCTACTATTCATCACTATAGCTACATTCTAGGCACTTAGGAGACTTGTGATTCAGGGGCATCCTGTCTTCTGACAAGAGCACATTGGACTTGAAGAAAGCCTCAGAAGTACCACTAACTTATCCATGCTCTGAAATAATAACACTGAAAATATTCAAATTTTCTGGCATTACAAGCATGACAAAAGAAGATCCTGATGTTCCAATAATATGTGGGGAAAGCAAAATGAACAACACGAAAATGATCACGTTTCCTTTGAAAGAAGACACATTTGATAATGTACTTGACTGTACTTGAGAACAGAAAGTGATTGTGGAAAACAGTTTCAATTCTTATATCATTGAAGTTAGAAGAATTCTGAACCATTACAATGAATAATTCTACTTACTGTATAAGAACATCCTGGAAATACTCTATTCGTGTGGTAACAGGAATATTTTTCCTTGTGTAGTAAATATGAAGGGGGAAAAATGCACCAAGTTTCACATCTCCTTCACGGGAAAATCCATCCTTGATTGTTACGTAGCAGTCATTGTCAGTAAAGGCACCAACAATATAGGGAACATACAGGAGCCCAAAGGTCAAAACCCAGAACATATTATCAACACAAGTATATGCCCAGCCAGGAGAATGGTGTGTTACAGTTATCTTTATAAAACTGTGCTTTTGGGGAGTAGATACAGATCTAACAATGCCCAGCAGGGATCTATTCAGCCCAAATGTTTGCGAACATGTGTGCTTCAACTTTGTTAATGAGTGCAGCAGTTACGATAATCACCCCAAGTTCCTTCTGGCACTTCCTCCAATATCATGGAGAGTTCTGAAACTCTTTGTTCCCTTAGGCTCTGCATCTGAGGCCCTGTGTTCTGCTTTAAAAACACGTTGGAAAATATGTTTTGAATCTTCTTCTCTGGGCATAGGCACCATTATTTCGGCAATGAAGATGGACAGCAAGAGCTCAGGGATCAACATTCTGGTTGGGCAATTATGGCCGAGTTTGAAGTAAGAAACTTTTCACAACTTTGGCTGATGAAAATATTCTACTTCAGAGGTGGCCACTGTAGGTGAATTGGGAGAAGGGCTGAAAGTACCCATGCCATGCACACACAGGAAGAATAAGGTGGATTATTCTTTTCCAAACCACGTCAACTCATGGAATCAACTCTTCCTACTGACTCTGAGTGTTTCTGGATTTTTATATGATACATAAGTCTGTATCTGCAACACATTATGATGTCTTTATCCAACAGAATCAGCTTATTTCCCACATTGAAAAAGCCAATATAGGGGATCCAAGATGGCGGCGAGCAGTGTGGACCGTGTTTGAAAGCTCCAGCGAACAATTCAGGGAATTGCACAGATTTCTGAGCCAGGAACACCAAGGTCCCCACACCACGGCAGCAGAAGTGCTCCACGGTCCGGAGGGACCAGGGTGCGGAGGACCTGCCGGCCCCTGCACACAGGAGGAGCGAGGACTTTCTCGGATCAGAGCGGCGGCGGTGAGAACAACAGTGCCCACAGCGGCTCCGGCAGCGCCAGAGGCGGTGGCTGAGGTTTGCAGCTCAGAGCCTTCCAGTGGAGGCGATTAGTGCGGTGGACAGTGGGAGTTGCTGCGGGAGAGGGGACTCTGGACAGGATTTGGGTCGCGTGGTGCCTTGAGACCCAGGCTGGACTCAGCGGACGGTTCGGCCCCAGAATCCTGGGTGGGCTCAGTGAGCTGGGCTGTGGAGAGGCTGGCTCGGCTGCCCGAGGCGCAGCTCCCCTGCTGTGACGCAGGCGGGGCAGAGAGCCGGCTTCCACCCTGAGCTCCGGCTCCGCGCAGACGTGGTTTTCCTGCTGTGACGCGAGCGGGGCAGAGCGCTCAGTTATACCCGGGGAGCTTGCTCAAGCAGCCTTGGTTTTTCGGCTGTGACGCAAGCTGGGAGGTGAGCCGGCTTCCACCCTGGGCTCCGGCTCAGCGCAAGCTCAGCTTTCCTGCTGGGACACGAGCGGGGCGGAGCACTCAGTTATACCCTGGGTGCTTGCTCAGGCAGCCTGGGTTTTTCTGCTGTGACGCAAGCTGGGCGGTGAGCCGGCTTCCATCCTGCGCTCCGGCTCAGCGCAGACCTAATTATCCTGCTGTGACACGTGCAGGGAGGAGCGCTCAGTAATACTTTGGGTGCTTGCCCAGCTCAGCATTGGTTTTTCTACTACCACGCAAGCTGGGTGGAGCGCTCCCTTCTACCCTGGGTGCTTGCTCATCAAGGTCCCAGTTTCCCTGCTGGGACACAAGCCTGGAGAAGCGCTCACTTCTACCCTAGGTGAGTGCGCAGCACTGCCACAGTTTTCCTGCTGTGATGCGGGCTGGGCGGGGCACTCAGTTATACCCTGGGTGCTTGCTCAAGCAGCCTTGGTTTTCCTGCGGAGACACGGGGTGGGTGGAGCACTCACTTCCACCCGGGGTGATTGCTCAGTGCAATCGCAGTTCTCCTGCTGTGACAGACGGTTCAGGCCCTGAGAAACTAGCTGAGCTCGCCACGTGGCTCGGGCCCAGTATCTCTGGCGGGACTTGGCAAGGGACCCAAAAGGTTGTGATTACCTTGGCCTGACCCAACGATCACTCAGAGACCCAGAAAGATTGCAGGATCCACAGCAAAGGGGAGCTGAGGATCACTGGTGGTGAGAGCCCAAAACTACAGGGCTAACCTCCTGCCATCCACACCAGTGAAGTATCAGGGCTTCCAGCCTACGGAAATCGTGAGAAAACAAGTGAATCTATCATCAGACTCCATCCACTCAACTCTGGAAGTTACCCAACAAAAACAGAGACGGCAAGATGTCTAAGGGACAGCGTAAAAGCATTCGCAAAAAACCCCAAAACAACATGGAGTCTCCAGCTCCCAGCTATCCCAAAGAAAACAACACGGAGAACTCACATACAATGGAAACACAAGAAAATGACCTCAAAGCCTTGGTAATGAGGATGGTATCGGAGGAAACAAATAGAATTAGAAATCAGATGCACGAAGAAGCAGCGAAGCAGGTGCGAGACATAAAAGAAGCACATAGAGTGGAACTGGAAATTTTTCAGGAAAACATAAGCAACCAGATGAAAGAAATTAAAAAATCTGTTCAAGATATGAAGATGAAAATGGATTCAATGATAAACACACAGACAGAAGAAAAACGAGAACGTGAGGCCTCAGAGAAGAAGGTGAATGACTCAGTGCTGAGCTTTTCTAATAGAATCCAAGAGATGGAAGAGCGAATCTCAAGTCTAGAAGATACAATCACAGATCTTGAAGCAACCAATAAAGAAAATGCCAAATCTGGAAAACTCCTGACACAAAACATCCAAGAAATTAAGGACACCATGAAAAGAAGAAATCTGAGGATAATAGGCATTGAAGAAAGAGAAGATATCAGACTCCAAGGCCCAGAAACTCTTCTCAGCAAAATCATAGAAGAAAATTTCCCCAATCTAAAGAAAGAGGTGCCTATAAACATACAAGAGGCATACAGAACACCTAATAGAATTGACCAGAAAAGAAAAACTGCCCGTCACATAATAATCAAAACACAAAACATACAGAACAAAGAAAAAATATTAAAAGCTGCAAGGGAAAAGGGCCAAATAACATTTAATGGCAAACCTATCAGAATTACACCCGACTTCTCAGCAGAGACCATCAAAGCCAGAAGGGCCTGGACAGAGATCCTGCAAACCCTAAGAGACCACAGATGCCAGGCCAGACTACTTTACCCAGCAAAACTATCAATAACCATTGATGGAGAAAACAAAATATTCCATGACAAAACCAAATTCAAACAGTACCTATCCACAAATCCAGCTTTACAGAAGGTACTAGAAGGAAAACTCCATCCCAAAGGGTCAAGCTACAACCAAAACTACTCAGGAAATAGATAACTATACCATGGCAAAAAGACAACTACACAAACGCTCAACTGAAAACAACATCAAAATTAAGACTCTTAATAGTAACTGGTCGTTAATATCTCTCAACATCAATGGTCTCAATTCTCCAATAAAAAGACACAGACTAACTGAATGGGTGCATAAACAGGATCCAACATTCTTATGCATCCAAGAAACACATCTCACCCATAATGATAGGCATCACCTCAGGATAAAAGGTTGGAAAAAAATATTCCAAGCAAATGGACACAAGAAGCAAGCAGGCGTAGCCATTTTAATATCGAACAAAATAGATTTTCAACCAAGATTAATCAAAAGGGATGAGAATGGACACTTCTTACTCATCAAAGGTAAAGTAAACCAAGATGACATCACAATTCTGAACATCTATGCTCCCAATACAAGGGCACCCACATTTGTAAAAGATCTGTTAAAAAGGCTTACACCACACATCAAGCCCCACACAATAATAGTGGGAGATTTCAACACCCCACTCTCACTGAAGGACAAGTCATCAAAACAGAAACTAAGCCAAGAAATAACATCACTAACCAATGCCATGGGTCAAATGGACCTAACAGATATCTATAGAACCTTGCACCCAAACAAGAAAGAATACACCTTCTTCTCTGCACCCCATGGAACCTTCTCCAAAATTGATCACATCGTAGTTCACAAAGAAAGCCTCAACAGATACAAGAGGATTGAAATCATACCTTGTATCCTATCAGATCATCATGGGCTTAGGTTGCAATTCAACAACAACAGAAATAACAAAAAGCCTACACGTATGTGGAAACTAAACAACTCTCTGCTAAATGACACCTGGGTCAGGGAAGAAATAAAGAAAGAAATCAAGGAGTTTCTGAAATTCAATGAAAATGAAGGAACAACATACCCAAATCTGTGGGATACACTGAAAGCAGTGCTAAGAGGAAAATTCATAGCACTAAGTGCCTTTAAAAAGAAATTGGAAGCATCGCACATAAACACCTTAATGACACAACTGGAAGCCCTAGAAAAAAAAGAAGCAGAAACACCCAAAAGGAGTAGACGCCTGGAAATAATCAAACTCAGGGGTGAAATTAACAAATTAGAAACTAAAAAAACAGTCCAAAGAATCAACAAAACCAAGAGCTGGTTCTTTGAGAAAGTCAACAAGATAGACAGACCTTTAGCCAAACTAACTAAAAGGCAGAGAGACAGTATTGAAATCAACAAAATCAGGAATGAAAAGGGAGACATAACAACAGACACTGAAGAAATACAAAGAATCATAAGATCCTACTTTGAAGGCATATATGCCACAAAATTTGAAAATCTAAGGGAAATGGACGATTTTCTTGATCAATTTCACTTGCCAAAGTTGAATGAAGAACAGATAAACAAGCTAAATAGTCCCATTTCCCCTACAGAAATTGAAGTAATCATTGATAGTCTCCCAACCAAAAAAAGCCCAGGGCCAGATGGCTTCAGTGCTGAATTCTACCAGACCTTCAAGGGCGAGTTAATACCGATACTCTTCAAACTACTCCAAAAGATAGAAAGGGATGGAACATTACCAAACTCATTCTATGAGGCCATAGTCTCATTGATACCTAAACCTCACAAAGACTCAACAAAGAAAGAGAATTTCAGACCAATTTCTCTGATGAACATCGATGCAAAAATACTAAATAAAATACTTGCAAAACGAATACAAGAGCACATCAGAGATATCATTCATCATGACCAAGTAGGCTTCATTCCAGGCATGCAGGGATGGTTTAATATACGGAAATCCATCAATGTAATCCACCACATAAACAAACTGAAAACAAAAAACCACATGATCATCTCTTTGGATGCAGAGAAAGCATTTGATAAAATCCAACACCCATTCATGTTTAAAGTTTTAGAGAGATCGGGAATACAAGGCACTTTCCTCAACATAATAAAGGCTATATATAGGAAGCCAATAGCCAAAATCAAAGTAAATGGTGAGATACTCAAGGAAATTCCTCTAAAATCAGGAACAAGGCAAGGCTGCCCACTCTCTCCATATCTCTTCAATATAGTACTCGAAGTTCTAGCCAGAGCAATAAGACAACATAAGGAGATCAAAGGTATTCAAATGGGAAAGGAGGAAGTCAAATTATCCCTATTTGCAGATGATATGATAGTCTACATAAGTGACCCTCAAAATTCCACCAGAGAACTCCTACAGCTGATAAACACCTTCAGCAAATTGGCTGGATACAAAATTAACTCAAAAAAGTCTGTAGCCTTCCTATACACAAATGACAAGCTTGCAGAGGAAGAAATTAGGAAAACTACACCCTTCTCATTAGCCACAAGTAATATAAAGTACTTAGGAGTTACTCTTACTAAACAAGTGAAGGACCTGTTTGAAAAAAATTTCAAATCCCTAAAGAAAGAGATTGAAGATGACATGAGAAGATGGAAGGATCTACCTTGCTCATGGATAGGGAGAATTAACATAATAAAAATGGCCATCCTACCAAAAGCAATCTACAGATTCAATGCAATCCCTATCAAAATACCTACACAATTTTTTAAAGACATTGAAAGTTCAATTCTGAACTTCATATGGAAAAACAAAAAACCCAGAATAGCTAAAACAATCCTGTACAATAAAAGGTTCTCTGGAGGAATCTCCATACCTGATCTCAAATTGTACTATAAAGCAATAGTAATTAAAACTGCATGGTACTGGCACAGCAACAGGCTGGTTGATCAGTGGAATCGAATCGAAGACCCAGATATGAATCCACACACATATGGTCATTTGATTTTTGACAAAGAAGCCAAATCCATTCGATGGAAAAGGGATAGCATCTTCAACAAATGGTGCTGGTCTAACTGGATGTCTATGTGTAAAAAAATGCACCTGGACCCCTATCTGTCACCTTGTACAAAACTCAAATCTAAGTGGATTAAAGACCTCAACATAAAACCAGAGACACTAAATCACTTAGAAGAAAAAGTGGGGAAGAGCCTGGAACATATTGGCACAGGAGACAACTTCCTGAACAGAACACCAACAGCCCAGGCATTAATGTCAACAATTAATAAATGGGACCTCATGAGGCTGAAAAGCTTCTGTAAGGCAGATGACACCGTAAAGAGTACAAAGCGACAGTCTACAGACTGGGAAAAGATCTTCACTAACCCCACATCTGACAAAGGTCTAATATCCAAAATATATAAAGAACTCAAGAAATTAAATACCACCAAACCAAATAACCCAATCGAGAAATGGGGCATGGAACTAAACAGAGAATTCTCAACAGAGGAATATCAAATGGCTGAGAAACACTTAAAGAAATGCTCAACCTCCTTAATCATCAGGGAAATGCAAATCAAAACAACGCTGAGATTCCATCTTACACCCATCAGAATGGCTAAGATCAAAAATTCAAGCGACACCACATGCTGGCGAGGATGTGGGGAGAGAGGAACACTCCTTCATTGCTGGTGGGAATGCAAACTAGTACAACCACTTTGGAAATCTATCTGGTGCTATCTCAGAAAAATGGGAATAGGGCTTCCTCAGGACCCAGCTATTCCACTCCTTGGAATATACCCAGAAGATGCTCCAGCACACAGCAAGAAAATTTGCTCAACCATGTTCATAGCAGCCCTATTCATAATAGCCAGAACATGGAAACAGCCTAAGTGTCCCTCAGTAGAAGAATGGATAAAGAAACTGTGGTACATATACACTATGGAATACTATTCAGCTATTAAAAACAAGGAATTCCCAAAATTTGTGGATAAATGGATTGAGCTAGAAATGATCATAATGAGTGAGTTAACTCAGAAGCAGAAAGACTCAAATGGTATATACTCACTTATATCTGCATATTAGCCCAACGGGCATGTCCCACGAAAGCCTTCACTTACCAGGAAACAGAGACAGAGGAGAGGACATTCTAGTGGGACTCTAGATGTGAGATTCATGAGAGAAAGGCAAAGTAGAAGGACCCAGAGGGTCCTAGGAGCCTACAAGTAGAACATTATGATAGGCAGATTTGGGCACAGGGGTCCCACTCAAACTAGGCACCAGACAAGGACAATACAGGCGGTAAACCTTAAACCCCTACCCAGATCTAGACAATGGACAGAACACTCTCCACAGTAAAGTGGAGAGTGGGATATTACGTTCTCACACACTCTGGTGCCACACCTCTGACCATGTCCCCTGGATGGGGAGACCTGATGGCACTCAGAGGAAGGACAGCAGGTTACCAAGAAGAGACTTGATACCCTATGATCATATAGAGGGGGAGGTAATCCCCCTCAGGAACTGTCATAGGGGAGGGGAATAAGGGGAAAATGGGAGGGAGGGAAGAATGGGAGGATACAAGGGACGGGATAACCATTGAGATGTAACAAGAATAAATTAATTAAAAAAAAAAAAGAAAAAGAAAAAAAAAAAAAGAAAAAGCCAATATAGTCCTGATGGTTTCCTCACGACTTAATTTCAGAGCAAATATCAGTTTATGCTTTATAGTCTGAGATCTGAACTTCTCAACATATACTCTTTTCTTTTATCCTGTTTTAGTTTTTGTGTAGACATGCCTTTATGATCTGTCCCTGAATCTAGAGCAGTATTCACCTAATATATTGAAAGGAGTTATTCTGAGCAAGGATCTGCTTCCTAGCCACCAGGAGTTTAGGGAAATGAAGGGACTGTGTATTGCATTATGGTAATGAAAGGATGCCTGCTAAATTAATACACTCCACTAAGAAAGGATGGGTGAGTAGAGTGAACAAAAATCAGATGAAACAACAACAAAAAGTATCAATGATAAGATGTGTTAAGAGGTCAGACTATAGATTGGTGGGACTTTTTTGTTCAGAATAACAAGATGAAAAGAGATCATCATAGCCAGATCCTGTCTATTATAAGACTGTAGGCAATGAAAAGTCAGAATGAAACATGCTTCTCAGTAATTCACAGTTCAGTGCAATTGTTAGGAATACAGAAAATCTCCATGTCAATCAATTCAACGCTGCTCCTCCCTTAGACACATAGTATTAAATCTGCAGAAGAGGAAATCAGTTGAAAAATTCCTCCAGAAGATTCTTTGATTCAGGTTAACCATAGTATTTAAACATGTGTTATTGGGGAGTGTCCAAGTAAGAGCACTGGGTATTTATTAAATACTGTTGTTCTTGACTTTTTCTGACAAAAAAAATTGTTACAATGTCGGAAGTGAGTGAATCTGAAAATGAAATCTATTTCTGTTCCTGGATATCATAATGCAAGAAAAACATAAGAGACAGAAAACAATGTTCTCAGAATAATATAAGGATGAACATTGAAGAAAAATAAGTTAGTAAACAGATGGACTGTAATGTGAAAATGGGTTTGTCCATACTTTTAAGGTGTAATTGAGTAGCCCTGAGTCCCATGGCCACATCTGTTACTATGACAGCAGACTATGATCAAACTATATATACTTTCACTGTGTCCATTTCAGAGTTATGAGAATAAAGTTAAAATTCTAAATCTATTCTTCCTTTCAACCCATATTACTCTGGGTCTCACTCAAAACTTGTGCAACCACAGACCCTGCAGCAATGATAACTGGCAGAACCAAGAGATCTGGAGGCATCGCAAATGACCCAAAGGCACATATACCTGCAAGATGACTTACTAACATCCTTTAGTTTCCTTATACACATTGAAAGCCAGCACCACTCCACATTCATTGGGGCTTTTTTACCTAACTGCTGGAAACACTCTGCTGTAGCCATAATAAGGCCTGAGTCAAGAGTGTATTTTTAAATATTACACAGAGTAAGTCAAGTCATCAGCATTGTTGCTAGAGAGCTGATTTTATCATTTAAAGTCACTGGCTGCTCTTCCAAAAGACTTGTTATATACTCACAGCACTTATAAGTGGCTCACAACTTTTTATAAATACCAGTCCATGGAATCCCATGCTATTTCTGGCCTCTTCAGATAACAGGCATTCATGTTGTGTACAGCCATACATGTGGGAAAACACAAATACACATAAAAATAGTAAAAGCATATTTCCCCATTCTGAACACTGAATATTTCTGGTGAAAGATCAAAGGTGATTTGAAAAAAAATGTTTCCAGCAAACCAGCTGGCAATGGGAAAGTACCAACGCAGAAATCTTTCTACTAATAAAAAGATAATTTTAAATACATGAAAAACCCAGGTAACATGTCTTCTCCAAAATTTCAAATCCCATGGGAGTGAACCCCTAGTAAATGACATGCAAGACATTAAAAACAAAGAAGTCAAAACAATGACTATAAATATGGTCAAAGTACTTGAAGAAAACTACTATAAAGAAAATTCAATAGGGAAATCTCTCCAGGACATGAAAATAGAGTTTGAATTTTTTAAGAAACCCAAACTGTAACAGTAGTGGAAAGAAAAATGCAATAAAGCAAATACAACCCTTAGCCTAACGCCACACTAACAGCATTGACAACTGAGGATAAAAGACTAAGTAGGAAATTTTAGTCTCTCACAAGAAAAGAAATTCTCCATGCACTATTACAGTTAAAATATTTGAGACTCAAAGATTTTAATAGATATTGAAAGTTGCCTTGAGAAATATCAAGTAACTTAAAAGACCAAGCCAATTACTATAACAGGAGACTGTTTGACATAACTTTAAGCTCTCAAGGAAAGACAAAGATGTACTCTAACCTCTGAATCATCATACCTTATTTTAGGCTGTAAGAGTCAGAAAATGTATGTATTAAAACTGAAGGCAGAATGAGCTTTTACGGAACACACATATTAAAAGAGTTTATGTGTGCAAAAACAGTTCTACAGAGAAATATAGAATGACTTCAATCTGAAGAGGAGAAAAAACACATCTAAGACACCACAAGGTACTAATAAACGTTGCAAGTACAATGTTTGTTTATCAAGATAGACTCAAGAAAACAGCACGAAAACAAGAAAATGCCAAAAATCAACACGAATCTTTCAATAATCACTACATTACTTGTCTCAATGTCTCAATGGGAACATACAGAGTACCAGATTGAATAAGAAAGATGGTTCATATGTTTCCTAACTCTAACAAGTTCCCATCAACATCAAACATAGACACTTGCTTGTGGGATTAGCTTCAAGTGGATTCCAAGAATATAGAAACAGAAAATTACCATGTATATAGGTATTCTGATGTCTAACAAAATATACTTCAAGCCAAATCTGTCAGTAGATTGAAGAGGAGACTCTTCCTAATTACCAAGAAAATTCCACCAACAAGGTATTACAAACCTAATAGCACACGTACCAAACAGAACTGCACGCAGCTTCATAAAAGAAACAAAATTAGATATGAAACAACAGATTTACCTCCAACATAGTGATAATTAATAATCCACTTCTGCCAATAAAAAGGTAATCTGGTAATAAACTAACCTGAGGAACCCTGGAGTTAAAAAAAAACATCCTAAGTCAAAAGTGCCTAACAGATACAAGAAATACATTTAGACATTGGAGAAAAACAGAAAATGGAAAGACTACATACCAAAAATTCTTAAGAAAGCCAACATCAAAACTCATGAATCATAACATCACAACACCACATAATCCCATTAAAATGGGGTACAGAGCTAAAAAGGCACTCCTCAACAACAGGAATATCAAATAGTGGAGAAATAGTGAAGGAAATGATCAATGTCCTTAGTCGTCAAGGAATTGCAATTCCAAACAACTCTGAGAGTCTATCTTACTCCTGTCAGAATGGCTAAGATTAAGACTCAAGTGACAGCATATGCTGGTGAGGATGTGGAGAAGGGGAAACACTCCTCCACTTCAGCTGGGAATGTAACCTGGAAATCAATCTGGCACCTTCTCAGAACACTGGGAATAGATCTGCCTCAATACCTAGCTGTACCACTCATTGGTATATATGAAGAAGACACTCTACCATACAAAAAGACATTGGCTGAACTATGTTCATACCTATTTTATCCATAATAGCCTGCATTTAAAAACAATCAAGATGTCCCTCAAACAAAGGATGATGAAGAAATTATGATAAACTTACACATAACTCTTCCATGATAAAGAATGAATCTTGAAATTTGCAGGCCAATGCAAAGAACTAGAAAAGATCATCCTGAGTGTTGTAACCCCTGAACCAGTAAGATAAATATTTTACATACTTACATATGGACAGAATACATATATATATCTGTGATACAATCCAAAGATCTAAAGAAACTAACTAACAAGGATTCCTCCTGGGGAAGTTACTTGATTCACAATTAAAAGGGCAAATAGAGTAGAGACAGTAAGAGGTTGAAGAGCGTCAATAGGATGGTACTCTAACATAGATGTCCTCTGAAAGATTCCACCCAGCAGTGCATCAATGAAGATGCTGACTCACAGCAGAGCAATGGGCATTATATGAAAGGGTGGAAGGAACCAAAAAGGGATGGAAGCTTCTTAAGGAGACCAACAAAGAAAAAAATTGTGCATTCAAGGTGCCTTCGGAGACTGATGAAACAATAAAAGGAATGCATGGTGAGAATTTTGAAACCTCTTCACATGTAGCCAATGGGCAGCTCTGTCTCCATGAGGCTTCCCTAATAACAGGTACAGAGGCTATTTCTGACATGGACCCTGGTATCCGTATTTGATCACTTCCCCAGGCAGGGCAGCCTTGCTAGGCCATAAAGAAAGAGGATACAGGTGTACTAAGAAGACCTGATAGTCTGGAATCAGATGGTAGGGGAACAATGACTTTGAGGAGCCTCCACTTGCCACCTGTTTGATGACCCACAAGATCCAGTACCCACAGGAGTAGGAAGCCATCCATGCCTTGATGACCATCAAAATTTTGTCAAATTGAATGTGAGTATGAGAGTTGGGCCTGTTCTAATGATACAGGAGCAGGAAAGGCAGTCCTGCTCTGAGAACACAGAAGTGGGAGAGCAAACCCTGCCATGAGGACACCAGACTGGGAGAGTGGGCCCTGCACTGAGGACTGGGGAACAGGAGAGCCAGACCTGCCATGGCAACACCAAGCCCTGCCCTGATGACATAGGAGCAGGTGAGCTGGCCCTGCCCTGTGGATGCAGGAGCAGGAGAGCAGGACAGGCCCTGAGGACGAGGGATCGGACTCTGCTCCAGGGTTGTAAGTCATCCTCACCAGAACATCTACCCCATGTATGACCTGCTGGAACACAGAAAGGGGCCAGACTCGCAGATTCAAAGATTAAAAATCTCCTTGACAAAACAACAACAGAATATCCCAAAGCAGTCTCAGTGAGGATCCTGTAATGATACTGTAGCACCCAAATCAGACCCATGGTTCAGAGCAATCAACATTGGAAAGTAAAAATATGTGGACAAAAGGCTATACTGCATGATGCACTACAGCTTCTGTGTCAAGATGTTTGTTTGTTTGTTTGCTTGCTTGCTTGCTTGCTTGCTTTATTTTACTGGAGAGAAGTTGCCAGGGCAGAGGGCTGGAGTGAGGGGATGGGGAGAGGTGAGGGATTTTGGTACATGACATGTAAATTTTACACATTCACTAAAATCATGGAAAACAAAAGTAAGGAAATATCACTTATTACAATGATGAATAAAACCTCAATATAATTCTTCAATAGTATTTTAGTGACTCAGTCTTCCATAACATCTTTTGTTCACACTGTTTGCTTTTACTTCAATGCATTGTGCTCATAACAAGTCGTGAACTACCTGAATAATCACATCCAACTTCTGAGATCTGTATATATAAAAAAATACTAGTTACAAATCAGGCATACACTGTAGAACTACAAAATAAAATACTTCATTGTTTTGGGCATGTAACAAAATAATGAAATTTGAAAATAGGAGATCCTACATTCTTTTGGAACCATGAAATTTCTTCTCAAAATCACTGAAAACCAAGAGTCTTTAAAACTGATGTGTGAGAAACCAACTGCTGCTGTAAATTTCAATTAAAAGAGTAGAACATAACAGAATCTTCTGGAGTTCAAAAATAAACAAGTAAGTTACTAGAAATTTAATGGGTTTTAATCAATGAAGGATCCCACAAATACAACATGAGTAAACATGATGATACCTTTTAAGTACCAGCACTCTGTGGGCAGGGAAAGGCAGATATCCATGAGTTTATTCTACAGTGTTATAATTCAGATGCTGAAGGTGAACAACATATACATAGTGAAATTCTACTACAGAGGAAAGTATAACATGGATTTTAAATATGAAAATAATAATGATTCCAGTGCAAAGGGACTTTAGTACAATTGAATGAGGACTTATGAAACCTCATACTCTTATCCAATTATACCTAAATAACAGATATAGAATGATGTGACTCGGGTTTCAACCATTGTCTTTAAATTATCAACATAGATTAATATTAATTTTAACTAAAGTGTAAATGATTATTTCTTCTTGAATGGATTTTATGCCTGATGTCAACACAGGAGTTCCTATCTGGCCTTAACAAAATAATGTAGCACTTAGGGGCAAAAATCAAGCCAAGGAGTGCTGAACTGGAAGCCAAGATAGAGAAAACTTCCATAGCCACCATGACCTTCCCTTTCGTGCTGTGGTAGACAGGGAGGAAGGTGACCCAGACACAGAAGAATACCTGCATACTGAATGACAGAAACTTGGCTTCATTGAATGTATCAGGCAGATTCCTGGACAAGAAGGCCATGGTGTAGCTCCCAAGTGCCAAGAAGCACAGGTACCCTAGGACAGAGTGGAAGGCAACTGCTGAACCCTTGTTGCACAGAAGGATGATGTGGCCATGTTCAGCATGAGCATCTTGATCAATGAAGGGTGGAGAGGTAAGCAGCCAGATCCCACAGAGAACAAGTTCAATCAGAGTGCACACGGGAATGATAAAATTAGGGGCCCTTGATACCATTAGCCACCTCACCATTCTAGCTGGAACAGTGACCCTGAATGCAATAACCACTGTAATAGCTTTAGCCAACACTGTGGAGAGAGCCACAGTGAACAAAATTCCAAATGCTGTCTCCTGCAGGATGCACGAGGCTTTGTTGGGCTTTCCAATGAAGAGCAAGGAACTGAGGAAACAGACGATGAGTGTCAGTAACAGGGTGTAGCTGAGAGCCCGATTATTGGCCTTGACAATGGGTGTGTCTCTGTGCTTTACAAAGACTGCAAGAACCACAGCTGTGAGAACAGAGAAACACAGCGCTGTGATTGTGAGAGCCATACCTAAGGGGTCATCAAAGGCCAAAAAGCTCACAGATTTCTGGAGGCAGTGGTTCTTCTCCAAGTTTGCATAGTGACTTTCTGGACACTTGACACACTGATCCATATCTGTTCAGAAATGAAGGTGATTGTGAGTCAATCTTCAGGACTTGTCTTTCCCAACAAATTCTTACTCCACCCTAACCTGTTGAAATACTTTCTGACTCATCTTCTTTTATTGTTTCTGAAAAATTTAAATACTCTGTGAATAATTTAAAATCTATGCAGTCATCTTTGGCTATGTTGACACAAATGGAAGAACCCTAGGGTTTTTTTCCTAATCTTTGTATCCTTTCCCTGAATTATTAACGCTGTTGCATCTATTTGGTAAGTCATAAGATTAAAGAACAACATATATAAACATGATTACACTCAGATACTACCTTATTAAAATCACTAATTTCTGTATAGATATTTGTGTGTATTAAAATATAGACAATAATATTTGAAAATCATTTCTTATATGCTGTTGTAAGCATTGGTCACATATTTCTTTATTTTCATAAACTCCTTTGTGTACATTACTTTGGTTCATTGTATGAATGGTTTCGAAATAATCTATGCCATTACACCTTGAATTTCAAATCATTCACTAGTAGTATGTTGATACAAGTAGTAATAGCATTATATTTTAACATATAGGGAGAGAATTCTTGTAATATTTATATGTATTAAAAAAGAATACTTGAATATTATGCTCTTAACATTTGTTAATTTTATCTTGAATTTTAAAAACCAATACTTCATAGGGCGTGGTTGTGCATGCCTTAAATCTGAGCACTTGGGAGTCAGAGGTAGATGGATCAATCTGAGTTCCAGGTCAGCTTGGTCTACAAAGGGAGTCCCAGACAGCAAAAGCTACACAGAAAAACCCTATCTTGAAGAAAAAACAAAAATGATACAAAGAAAAAACAAAAAGAAACACATACACCATGGTATACAACAAAATGTTTCTGTTGCATTAAATCATTGTGTATCTGAGAACTATCACCTCATCAAAGAAGTTTCTCTGTTTTACAATATGCACTGAATGTTTATCAACTTTCCTGTCAGGTGAATCAAGTGTCTATTCTGATAGATTGGTTTGTTTCTCTCTAGTGATTATGGAACCCTAATAATTTTTCTCAAGATACATTCTCAAGCTAATCACACACAGCTTATTTCATTGCTTCTATTATGAGTGTTTTGTTGTAACTTTTTTGTTGTACAATGTGTGCTTTAAGTGGACAATTCCAACTCTGACTTAATTTAGGTCCGTGATATATGTTTCATTAACTAATTTTTATATGAATAACATTTCTTTATTAAAAATACATTTTACTTACTCCATAATATTGAATCACTGATATTTTCAAATTTTAATTTTGATCACATATATGTGGTCAGCCTATTTTGACTTACATATGGTTTCAAAATATAGTCACTAACACAAAACTGTGTAGGTTATTGTATTCATGACTGTGGTATTCAAACTGGGTATATTGAATGAATTTACGGACTTAGCATATAGCTAAAGTGCAGGGGACTGATATTTATCAAAAGATTATTGCTATGAACACACTTGAAATTTCATGGTCTGAGTGGAGCATATCACATAATGAAAAATTTGATGCTCAAATTTAGCTTCATCTGCTTACTCTAAAACCACATTGTAAATGGTTTTATTTTTACATTAAAACTCAAAGAACCCTCTCTTTATGGTGATCTGTGATGATCTAAGAATCTGTCGATGATCCTAAGTATAAGTGATGCTTGAATCCCCATCCATAAAGGACGTATAAAACATCTATTTCAACACTCAAGAAATATAATGGAAGCCTGCTACCAAGAAGAGATTTGATACACTATGAGCATATACAGGGGAAGGAGGTCCCCCTCAGTCACAGTCATAGGGGAGGGGAGTAAGGGGAAAATGGGAGGGAGGGAGGAATGGGAGGATACAAGGAAGGGGATAACCATTGAGATGTAATATGAATAAATTAATAAAATAAAATATAAAAAAGAAATATAATGGAAATAAAGGCAAAATGGTTGCAGGGTGAAAGCTTCAAATTGTTTCCTTCTGGAAAACATGTGCATGTCACTGAGGGACTCTCAATAACTGTGCATAAGTTCACTGGTTGGTTCTGATTGAGGATGAGATGAAGAAGAATGAGGGAATTATCTTCTCCTTCCCTGCTAAACTATATTCCGCTTGAATAACAACTGATGAGTATATCCAGCTCCAAGATACAATCCGAGTTCAACAAACGAGAAAATGTCAGTGATTGAACAAAATATGTCCCCCAGAGAAGTGAAAACAATCAGGAAACTTGTAAAGAGATAATTAAGGATGAGATGAGTTTTAAAGTTCGCGAAGGAGGGAGCATAGTTCGGATATATATCTAGGACATTTGGAAAAATACAAAACAGTGAACTGGACAAAAATAAACAAAGTAGAGGTCATGTCTGCTAGAAAGCCAGGTGCCCTGCCAGGACACCATCTCCTCTCTCAGTTCTTCCAGATCCTATCCCATAATATCACCCTTAGTGCCACAACAGAACATCAAATACAGCCTCCCTGTGTCCCTGCCCAAATTTTTGGATCTCACAGATCATCCTCTCCTACTCTTACTTTTGCACTCATCACTGTGTCCTAGGTTCCAACTCAAGCAGGCAACCCCTTCTACATCACAGGTCACACCTACCATAAAACCAGGTAGGCTGCCTACAGACACTTTCCTTTCTCTGTTTTCCTTGAATGAATGCCTGCTAATTTTTAACTATAGCAAGCAACATATAAAATGTAGGGAAACTTAAAATAATTTCGTTAAACTTGGGATCAAAACCAGAAACAGAAGGTGGCTAGAAAGCCACAGTCACCCTGACACCGAAACAAAAGAAAATCCCAACAGGGAAGAAAATTTCAGACCAGTTGACCTTATGAACACTGGCACAAACATAGGCAATAAAATGTCACAAACACAATGGCATTTCAAAAATATCATGCACCATGATCAAGCAGGCTTCATTTTAGGCTTGTAGGCATAATTCAACATACAAAATCCCTTCAATTTGTTCTGTCATAAGCAAACTGAAAGAAAACTGTTACATGAAGATCCTAATAGATGCTGAAAAGCTTTTGACAAATTCCAGCACTCCTTTGTGTTAAAAGTCTTAGTATGATCATGGATACAAGGTGCATAAATAAGCACAACAAAGGTACTATACAGCAAGCCAATAGCCAACATAAAATGAATGGAGAGAAACAGAAATGAATTTCACTAAATTCTGAGACAAGACAAAGCAGTCCACTTTCTCAGGATCTACTCAATGTAGTACTTGAAATTTTATCTACAGCAATAAGACCACTAACAGATATCAAGGGGATATACAGTGGAAGGAAGGAAGTCAAAGTATCCCTGTTTGCAGTGAATATGATAGTGTATATAAGTAATCCCCAAAATTATGCAAGAGAACTCCTATGGCATATAAACACCATCAGGAACGTGGCTCACTATAAAATAATTCAAAAATTAGTAATGCCACTTTATACAAATGAGAAAAAAGCTGAGAAACAAATTAGGGATGCAATACCCTTGACAGTATCCACAGGTAATATAAAGTGTCTTGGAGTACCTCTAACCTAGTAAATGCATGACATATATGACAAGAACATCAACTTTCTGAAGGAAATTTTAAAGAAAACCTCAGAAGATGGAAAGATATCCCATGCTGGTGCATGAGCAGGATTAACATAATAAAAATTGCCACCTTACCAGCAGCAATCGACAGATTCAATGCAATTATCATCAGCATCAAGCACAATTTTTTACATAACTTGAAAGATAAAATCTCCACTTTCCATTGAAATATGAAAATCTCAGGATAGCTAAAGCAATTCTTTACAACAAAAGTATTTCTGCGATGTCACCATCTCAGAGATGACTCAGTTTTCTTTGAGTAGAGAGTTGCTCAGTTTCAAGGTGTATTTTGGCTTTTTCTTATTTCTGTTATCATTTAAGTCCAGCTTTAGTTCATAGTGATACGATAAGGGATTATTTCAATTGTCTCATATCTGTTTAGGCTTGATATGTGACCATTTATATTGACAATTTTGTAGAAGGTTCCAGGAGATGCCTAGGAGCATATATAGTCTTTGGTGTTTTGGTGAAAAGTTCTGTAGGTGTCTGTTAGGTCCGTTTGATTCACGATATCTGTTAGTTTCATTATTTCTCCAGAATGTTTTTGTCTCAATGATCTGTCCTTTGTGAAAGTGGAATGTTGAAGTCACTCATACTAATGCATGGACTTCAATGAGTGATTTTAGCTTTAATAATGTTCCTTTTACAAATGTAGGTGCTCTTTTCTTTGGGGTGTCGATGGTCAGAATTCAGATGTCATTCGGTGGGATTTTTCATTGATCAGGATGAAGTTTCCTGTCTCCTCTCTTTTGATTAATTTTAGTTGAATGTCTATTTTATTGTATATTAGAATGGCTACTCTAGCTTGCCTCTTAGACCTGTTTTCCAGTTACTTTTCTAATGAGAAATATGATAGGAGTCGATATGGGTGGGCGGGGATATGGGGAGGATTTGGGATACATAAAGGGAGGGGAAAATTGATTCAGATTATATCATATGATAAAAGAGTCTATATTCAAAAAAAGGGAGAGAAATACTTTAAAAGAAGTACTTATTTTAAATAACTTTTCTTTAACATATTTTCAGTTAAGCAAAAGAAACATAGTCATGAAAGATATAAATATATATGTACTGAAGATACCAAACACAATCTACCGTCACATGCTGGATTAAACAAGCAAAAGACAATCTTGTCTTGGGAATGATCATAAACATGATGTGAGATATCTAAACTTTAAATAATTCCTATATGTGACTGAGCATGGTCTGAAAAAATGAAATGGTGTTCAACACACTGTGTTCATGGTGAAAGGAAACAGTCTGTTAAATTATGGGCAAGGTGGTCTCTTCTGGGATCAATGCCTGCAACAGACCATTGCTGTAATTCTTAACCCTCCAGTCTCATTCCATTTTCTGAGGAATTGCTGACTCCTGTAGATAGGTTAGAAAGTTGGCTGTATTCCTGTATTTACCTGTCTCATTGGAAATCTCATTTTCTGCACAAGGAATGCAATCAAAGCAGCAGGCAGCCTTGCCTTCCTGGGCAGCTTTCCGGAATCCAAGTCTACAGCTCTTACTGCACACAGACTGAGGAATCTAAGAGAAGTGAAAGCTGTTAGCAAATGTTTGCATTTTTGTGAAACATCTGAGTAAAGGGAGTATTTCTGAGTATAATTGAATATTGGTTTGAATAGGCTTTCACTTACAATTAAAATAATATGTTTTGGTATTGCTACTTTTGGCAGCTTTGGGGCTTATGTAACACACATGTTTAAATACTACGCCAATATATGAAGCCATTGTTAAGAATAGTTCGTTAATATAGTATTCTAGAAGATCAATTTATAACTTCAGATTCAATCTATATCTATACTTATGCGCTGCTACTCTGAGGTTTTATCTTAATGAAGTTAAGAATGGTTGTTGACAACTTCACAGGTTTTGGATTCACTATGGAAACAACTCTTTGAGCATTTCTATGCAGAATTCTATAGAAACATTTATAAGAAGAGGAAAATCACAAAATGGAGTCAGTATTTCATTGTTTGCTGTCACAGAAATAATGGAAAGTAGATAGAAGGTAAACAAACACATTTTTTGATCTCTGATTCTGCTCTGTGAATATGACATCATCACCTCCTCTGGCTCCTGAAAAGTTTTTTTTTCTACCATCTTATAGAGCATGGTCACAATGTCAGCCAAGACAAACCTGTCCTCCTGTGAGTGACTTTTGTTGACTATTTACTCAAAGTAGAAAAGCAAGTATAACACACACACACACAAAACAAACACATGCACATGCACGTGCACACACATACACACACACACACAGACACACACACACACAAACACATCTGCCATACCATCCTACCTTTTTAGAGGTTGACAAAATAGAAAATCTAACCTTACATTTCTCTGACATTTCTTAGGATTTGTAAACAAAAAAATCATTGTTTTGTATCAGTGACAATAACATAACAGACACTCAATGCATAAAAAACATGTGTTCAGGATAATGCCTGGACCACCTAAGAACCACTCCATGGTAGAGAGAGAACCCATGACACTATTGAAAATGCTCTTCTGTGATTGCATACAGAAGCCTAGCATGGCTGCCTCTGAGAGGATCTGACCAGCAATAGACAGAAAAAGTAAACGAGATTCACAGCCAAACATTAGGCAGAGCAAAGGGAGCCTTGTCAAAGAGTGATGTGAGATAGAACAGTCATGATGGGAAAAGAACTCTACAAGAAGACCAATAGATCCAAATAATCTGGGCCAAGAGTGGCTAAAGGAGACTAAAGCAACAACAAAGGACCAGGCATGGACTAGGCCTAAACTTTCTTTACTTATATAGGCATAGGAACCTTAGACTCCATGTGAGTCCCCGACAAATGGGACGGGGGCTATATCTAATAAGTTCTCAGTTGGATGCCTTTCAATCACTTCACTGTGATGAGGCTTCCTCACTAGGACACTGCATAAGAGGATGTGTAGAGTCCTGCTAAGTGTTGTAACAGATCTCTAGGGTGTGGTTTTCCCTTTTCTGAAAGGCAGAGGAGGGAGATGGGAAGATGATGGAAGGACAGAGGGGAGGGAAATAAAGAGAGGAATTAGCAGCTGCACTAGAGATATAAAGTGAATAATTAAGTAAAATTTTAAAACAAAACAAAAGAAATATGTGATCATCAATAAAATGTGAAAGTAAATTTTTCCATTCACCAACCAGAGAATAAAAAATAGTGTGTGTTGTCTGTTGTTATGTGAAGAATTTATCTGTAGCTGAAGATTGGCTGGTAATGAATGAGTGTCCAAAGATCACTACATCCTCAAAATTGTTTTTGTTTTTATGAACAGTCAAAGTATAGCGGTAAGCCTCTACATACCTCTGTAAACCTTGTAGGCCATTGAATCATCTGCTCAGATAAAGAGAGCTGTTGTCCACAGGGAGTACCTGGAGAAAAACTTCCTACTTTCACATTTAATCCAAGACCCTTTGGGAAACCCCAAAAGTTGAGGATGTCATACTGTGAATCTAAGTTTCTCCTCTCGTCCACTACTATGGGACCTCTCATGTGACTGTTCAGTAGGGTGTTCTTGAGGAAAGGAAGGAACTGGAAGAGATGTAGGAACAGACGTTGAGGTACAACAGGAATACTAAAAATATTTTTAAATAATACAAAGTATCTAAATGTTTTTAGCCCCTTATACTGAATACCTTCTCTAAGAGAGGAATCAATGAGGCTGATTAAATGAAAGATTCTTGGATTAAAATGCATTAAAATTTGAAAATCACTTTCTGTTCAAGATAAATCATTGAACTAAACACAGCTAAGTCATCAAGACCGCAAGTTGTCTGGATTCAGCTGATTCAAAATTCTTGGAAAACTAGAGAATCTCACAAACATTTGGAATTTATTTAGCCCTTCCACAGTCAACATGAGGGTCCTGAAGTGTTATGTTAATTTGAAAGTGATCCTTCATAACCCTGCAGTAGTGCCCAGAAACATGTTTACCCTTAAGTATCTACTGCTCCTGCCTCTGCTCTGAAGAGTACATCCTTGCTTATTGGCCAGAGAATCTAAAAGCTATATGCCCAAAATGAATTACAGAGAGAATAAAAAGCTATATAATAAGATATCATATTGCTGATATTACAATACATAAGAAAGGATATTACCTGCCAGGGGGAAAATTCCATTCCTTTTCCTTTAGCATTTTGTTGTATCTCTACTTGTTGAAGATTCATCTCATGGAGACTGTAGGCCACAGCATACACAGCATTATATATATTATAACCCTCTTCACTCATGGTTGTGTCAAAAAGGTGTCTGGGCAGTAACTCCAAAGAAGCATTGGGTTGGCAGTTCTCCAAAAGTTGACAATCAACCTCAGAAAATGAGCACTTGAAGAACAAATGCCAAAGCTTAGGAAGATAAAAGTCTTCTGGGTATTTGTAGGGATTAACTGTTTGAACAAAATTTGTAAAGTCAACCATCTCTTTATGGTGGTGTGAAAACATGAGACTTCCATGAAATGAATCTATCATGAAATAATCATGGTTGTTATCAACATCCCACTGAGAGTTCAAGATCCAGACTTTCCATGTCACTAACAGTTGCAAAATGTGTCGCATTAAACCTTGTAAAGAAGCAACGTCCCCATAAATAACTATAACATTGGCTGTTGATTCCTGAATATTCACCAGATTTTTCCATAATGCACTGGAAAATGAATTCCAGGTGGCAGGGATCATTTTCACAAAGGCTATGCAGATGTTCTTACTCTCCATAGCTTCTCTCAACCCTGAGAAAAACAGAGTCCCTCTGTGGTCATCTGGGAGGATCACACCAACCCAGGACCAGTTGAAATGAAACATCAAAGAAGCTATAGCAAGTGGCAGGGAAGTGTCTTTGGGGGCCATCTGGTAGAGGAATTTAAACTGATCTGGGTTGTTTAAGGCAGGATCAAATGGCCCAAAAGTGAGCTGTAGGAAAAAAATGGAAACCAGAGGAAGAGCATTGGCATCAAACACAATATCAGTTCTGAATAAACAAGTGTCAACAGTCAGGATTAAGACAAAAAATATTTTGTCATATTTTAAAAATCAAACACAATATAGAATTTTCCAAAATGAAATTACTGACATGTATTCGGTTTCAGTGACTAGATGGTCTCATCTACTTCTCCTTCCTTTCTCTTTCAAGTACTGTAAATGTGGATTCATCAAGTACTTCACACTTTCCTTTGATAGTTGATTTCTCCAAATGTCTCTATTTTATATTTTAAGACAGCCAATAATGTAAAAAAAAAAAAAAGGATACTTGATTCCTATTTTCCACACCTGAGTTCTCACCTGAGGTACTTTGTAAACTTGTAACAGATTCCCTATTCGTGCAGATATGGTCATTGATGTTCCTGTGAGTGCAGCAGGTGACATTCTCTTCCTTACACATTTGTAATTAAATAGGGGTTTCTCATCCTGGTAAGCCAAACAAAGGGAGGAATAAGGGTACTCATTTCATAAGGCGTAGCATTGTAGAGATCAAAGCCCAGAGTTGTGTTGGGTAGAAGATGAGGGTTTCTGTTGACCTCCTCAATGGCAAACACCAAGGCCAGAACAAAACGGTAGTTCTTCAATTTATACCTGCACAGATTTCATAAAAGTATACAGGAGGAAGACAAAGAACATAAACCTTAACATTGGTGAAATGGCTATTATAATTCAAGTGCCAATGTTCCTGTAATATAATTACTTTAACATAATATCATGAGTGACTTGAATTAGCAGGAACATTTTAAGTAGATAGGATCAGGTAAGATCTACAGTATTAACACTAATGTATTACGGTCTCGGCCTCTGCACTCAGATGGTAGGCAACTCTTCATTTGTCTAACAATAACATGGTGAGGAAAGAACATGCACTCTGTAGGATGCTAAAAGACACCTACACAAACAATCGCATTTCATTTTAGTGTCAAGTGTGTTGTTCAGAAAACAGTTTCCTTAAAGTTGTATGTATTAACTTGTTCTTCAGGTGGATATAAAAATGCTTCATACAAAGAGTTTTTCAGGATTTTATTGAATCACAATGAATTTATATTTAGGAAAGAGCTATAGAGAAAGAAATTAATTCTACATTAAACATACTTGAAAAGAACAGAAAATTTTATCTTTAAATACAGAATTTTTCTGCTGCATTCTGAACTTTTAATCACATTGCTTTCTATTTTGGTTTGGTTTGGGTTTTTTCCTCATTACTTATTTGCATCTCTGATTCATTGTGCTCTCATATTCCTTTTTTAAAACTTTTTCCCATAGAGTAACTGGTGGTGTGACATATCTGGCTTGCACGATGGCTAAAGGAACATTGCGATGTTTCCTTCCCTCCCCTATACCCCTTTTCCCAGAGGCTACTGAGGCTTTCAATTTGCATGCTTGAAGGCTGTGTTTCTTTTAACCTTAATGGATTTGTCTAGAAACTTCACATGAAAGAAAACAAAACAATAGATGCTGCATAAGTCATAACTTAAAGTTAATAAGTAAGGATGCAATTGTACTGAGCAAAGTGAAATCAAGAAAAACACAACATTTAGGAGCAGTGTGACAGGCTACAAAGACTAAAACAGGAATGCAGAGACTAGCAATACAAATATTTTACATAAAAAATCTGTTACAAAGAATGCTCAAATCAAAAATACCAGGCTACAAAATTGACCAGATATCGAGTCGAGTCTGTACATCTTTGTGAACTTGTATACATTTAGATTAACCATCTGAGTCACATTAAGAAAGTCAAATATCATATATATCTTTCATATTCATTCTCTAGAATATATATCAGAAAGGGAAAGGATGCTACAAACTTGAATTACAAACCACGGAGACATCAAGCTGTTACTCAGCTGGATGCTTTATATTTCCTGTCTGCATCCCAGTCCTGAAAGGAAGTGTTTGGCATAGTGTGTGAACTTGGGAAGAAAGGGTTTATTTGGTGTCTTTATTATGGTTACAATTGCTTTGATGAAATGCCATGGGGAAAAAAACAAAATGAGGAGCTCCATCACTGAAAGAAGTAAGTACAGAAACTGAAACAGGGACAAAATATCGAGTCGAGCGGTAATGTATTTTTATTCCAGAAAAAAATATAGCACAAATTTGTTTGTGTATGTTCAGAAAAATGTTTGGTGTTAAGAGATTGTTAATCTCTCATAGTAAAAACATTGTTTTCCCTTCATGGACTATTTAGATTTTATTTTTGGCTATATAAAATGTTGAATAATACTTATAGAATACAATCCTTTCATTCATCTAGGACAAGAAAGAGAGTCATCGCTCATGGGAAACTGAAAGTGTGGTCTTTTCACATATGGGCTTGTTGCTTGATATAGAGAAAATACAGATGCACATCGGTGCCTGAGCTGCTGAGAGTGAAGAGCAAGGAAAAGGAGAGTAACTGACACATCAGCTATGATGAACTAAAAGGGGCTCCACCCAGCATCCAAAGTCCCCACTCTGCTAGGCCTATGAGACAAGTTTGTGATCTTATTTGCAATAAAATATGATCCTCAAGAAACACAATCTGTCTTGAGTTACTGCACTGAATTACAGATTATTTGCATTTACATATAAAATTTTGGATTTGGGGACATCTATACTATGTTAGTTTCAAAATAGTATTTAGTCTAACAATTGGTTTAAATGTGTCATCACCAACAAATATCAGATTTTCTTTTACATCTGAACATATTTCTTCCACCACAGTTCCTGAATTTTCACTTTACACCCCACCAAAGTTTTAACAAATACACGGTTATGTCACTCAGAGTACAATTCACCTTCATAACTATATTTTCCTACTATTTTTATACCAATTTTTCATGTGTCAATATATTTCCAAGTCCAATTGCTCTATCTCAGGGAGTTTTTAATTTATCCCTAGAGATATGGGACGTCTGTATTGGACCAGCACACTTTATTTCCTCTATAAAGAGACACACTTGAACATTTGTTATTAATGTTCTTTTCTATGGAAATCATAATTTTCTGATGTTATTCCTTAAATTTGCATATTTCAGAGAAGCTAAAATAAGTATTAAGGGTCCATTCTCCTATAAAAGGCATATTAATATATGCATCAATATACCCAAGGAAACACAATGAAACTTATAACCATTTATAAAATCTGTCTGACAATGCACAAGGATTAGCAAAGAAATACTGAGATGCAAATAAATGAGATAGAAAACTATATGTGTAAAGAAGAACGTGTCCCCAAAATTTAATGATGATAGGCCTCTTGTGAAATCAGCTGTATGTAACATAGCTACTATTCTTCACGTTAGCACCATTCTGGGCACTTAGGAGACTTTTGATTCAGGGGCATCCTGTCTTCTGACAAGATCACATTGGATTTGAAGAAAGCCCCAAAAGTACCACTCACTTATCCATGCTCTGAAATAATAACATGAAAATATTCAAATTATCTGGCACTACAAGCATGAAAAATGAAGATCATGATGTTCCAATAACATGTATAGAAAGCAAAATGAATAACATGAAAATGATCACTTTTGCTTTGAAAGAGGACACATTTGGTAATATACCCGACTATACTTGAGAATGGAAAGTGACTGTGGAAAACAGTTTTAATTTTTATATCATTGAAGTTAGAAGAATTCTGAGCCATTACAATGAATAATTGTACTTACTGAATAAGAACGTCCTGGAAATAGTGTGTTGCTGTCATAACAAGAACGTTTTTGCTTGTGTAGTAAGTATGAAGAGGGAAAAATGCACCAACTGTCACATCTCCTTCACGGGAAAATCCATCCTTGACTGTTACATAGCACTCATTGTCAGTAAAGGAACCAACAAAATTGGGAACATATAGCAGCACAAAGGTCAAAATCCAGAACATCCTATCAACACAAGTATATGCCCAGCCATGAGAATGGTGTGTTACAGTTATCTTTATAAAACTGTGTCTGTTTTGGTAGATACAGATCTAACAATGCCCACCAGGAATATATTCAGCCCAAGTGCTTGTGAACATGTGTGTGCCTCAACATTGTTAATGAGTGCAGCAGTTACGATAATCACACCAAGTTCCTTCTGGTACTTCATCCACTTCCATGGAGAGTTCTGAAACTCTTTGTTCCCTTAGGCTCTGCATCTGAGGCCCTGTGTTCTGCCTAAAAACAAGTGGGAAAATATGTTTTGAATCTTCTTCCCTAGGCACAAGCACCATTATTTCAGCAAAGAAGAGGGACAACAAGAGCTAAGGGATCAAGATTCTGGTTGGGCTATTTTGGCAGAGTTTGAAGTAAGAAACTTCACAACTTTGGCTGATGAAAACAAGCCACATCGGAGGTTGCCATGGTAGGTGATTGGGGAAAAGACTGAAAGTACCCATGCCATGCATACACAGGAAAAATAAGTGGAACATGCTTTTCCAAACCAAAGTCAATCAGGGGAATTAACTCTTCCTATTGACTATGAGTGTTTCAGAATTTTTATGATACATAAATCTGTATCTGCAAAACAGTATGATGTCTTCACCCCATAGAATCAGCTTATTTCTCACTTTGGAAAAACCAATTGTCCTGATGTCCTCCTCATTTACTTAATTTCAGACAAAAAAAATAAAGTTCCCTTCTTTATATTCTGAGGCTTGAACTCCACTTCTAATCTTTTCTTTCATATTGAGTTAGTCTTTGAGTAGAGGTGCCTTGTGATCCATCCCTGTATCTAGAGTAGTGTGTTCACCCACTGCTTACCCTGCTCTGAAAACACTAGAGTGTGTGAGAAATCCTTTTCAGTTCTGAAAAAAATACATAATAATTTACAGGCATCACAGTGTATGCCTTCACCTAATATACTAAGGAAAGCTATTCTCATCAGGGATCTGCTTCCTAGACACCAGGAGTTTATGGCAATGAATGGACTGTATATTGTGAAATGGTAATGAAAGGATGACCTCAAAATAAACAGAGTCCCCTAAGAAAAAGATGGATGAGCAAAGTGAACAAAATTCAGGTGAAACAACAATAAAAAGGATTATGATCTTCTTCGGTTGGAGTTTTCCTTCTAGTATCTTCTGTATGGCTGTATTTGTGGGTAGGTACTATTTAAATTTGTTCTTGTTGTGAAATATCTTGTTTTCTCCATCTATGGTTATTAAAATTTTTTGCTGGGTACAGTAGACTGGACTGGCATCTGTGGACTCTCCAGGTTTGGAAAACATCTGCCTCGGCTTTTCTGGCTTTTATGGTCTATGCTGAAAAGTTGGGTGTGATTCTGATAAGTTTGGCATTATGTGTTACTTGGTCTTTTTCTTGGCCTCTTACAATTTTTTTGTTCTGTACATTTAGAAATTTGATAATTATGTGGTGGGCGTTTTATCTTTTCTGATCTACTCTACTTGGTATTCTGAGGCCTCTTGTATATTTATAGGCATCTATTTCTTTAAATTGGGGAAAAACATTCTATGGTTTTGTGCATATTAGCCCAAGGGGCATGTCCCACGGAAGCCTTCACTTACCAGGAAACCGAGACAGAGGGGAGGACATTCTAGTGGGACTCTAGATGAGAGAAGCATGGGAGAATGGCAAAGTAGAAGAATCCAGAGGGTCCTAGAAGCCTACAAGTAGAACATTATGATAGGCAGATTTGGGCACAGGGGTCCCGCTCAAACTAAGGCACCAGCCAAGGACAATATAGGCGTTAAACCTTAAACCCCTACCCAGTCTAGCCAATGGACAGAACACTCTCCACAGTAGAGTGGAGAGTGGGATATTACTTTCTCACATACTCTGGTGCATCACCTTTGACCATGTCCCCTGGAGGGGGAGACCTGGTGGCACTCAGAGGAAGGACAGCAGGTTACCAAGAAGAGACTTGATACCCTATGAACATATACAGGGGGAGGTAATCCCCCTCAGGAACAGTCATAGGGGAGGGGAATAAGGGTAAAATGGGAGGGAGGGAAGAATGGGAGGATACAAGGGATGGGATAACCATTGAGATGTAACAAGAATAAATTAATAAAGAAAAAGAAGAAAATATTTTGAGGCCTTGGTGCGGGCATCTTCTCTTTCCTCATTGGCTTCTGCAAGATTTCCTGAGCCTGTCTTTTCTATCACACTTATTCGGATTGCCTGGACCTTCATTCTCATGCACCTGCCCCTGAAGACTGACCTGCTGGTCTAGGTGAAAATCAACATCCTGGAAGAAATAAAGAATAGAAGAGCCAGAGTTCGAAGCCAAAAAAAAGAAATGCAGTGAAAAATCCTCTGGACATGACTGTGCCTTTATCTTCCTCTGTACACCACCTCATGAGATTGGGGTCCAGGGATGTGTGCTGAGTGTCCACTGGCATCTCACAGTCCAATAAGTTTCTTCCCACCCCTGCTCAGGCGTTAAAGTCTAGTTAAATTTAGAAGCTCCCACTCAAAGGAAAGACATGAAATGAGGAGGACTGATGTTTTCATTTCTGCACTTGCCTTCTGAAACACCTCTATGGAAGTTACTGAGTCAGAATAAGATTCAGCATGGCAGGATCACAATTCCTTCCTCTCTGTACCAGGCTCCCTGATGAAGATGCATAGAGTTCATACCCCATATGGTTTACACTTTCATCCGCAGATCAGATTTATTTCACCAGTTAATTCTTTTGTGTTGCAGGATACTTGATGCCGGTGTGATCCCTGAGATTGTGAACTGTAAAGACAGAAGGGTCTTTTGTTTGGTGCAGTTCAGTTGAGCCCTAATAAACACCTTTCTGTACAGAGGAGTTAAAGTTAGTCCTAGGTAGAGAGGATGAAGAAATAAAACCACCTGACAGGGATTAAAGACTAAGAGGGACTTTGAGTTGAAAGGTATTTAAGACAAGGTGTGGACATAGAGGGAGCTTTTAGGCTTTTAGATTTTAGCTCAATAGCTCTGGAGCTTTTTCACCTCCTTGGTCTTTGGCTTTTGTGAGGGGGGGGGGGCTTTTGAGCTTTTAGCTAGCAAGATTTTGGCCTTCGATGGACAGGACATTCTCCACAGTTGAGTGGAGAGTGGGGTATGATTTTCACATGAACTCGGGTGACTCGTATTTGACCACGTCCCCTGGATGGTGAGACCTGGTGGCACTCAGAGGAAGGATAGCAGGCTACCAAGAAGAGACTTGATACCTTATGAGCATATAGAGGGGGAGGAGGTGGCACTCAGAGGAAGGATAGCAGGCTACCAAGAAGAGACTTGATACCCCATGAGCATATACAGGGGGAGGAGGTCCCCCTCAGTCACAGTCATAGGGCAGGGGAGTAAGTGGGAAATGGGAGGGAGGGAGGAATGGCAGGATACAAGGGAGGGGATAACCATTGAGATGTAACAAGAATAAATTAATAAAAAATTAAAAAAGATAAAAGCCTAAACAAAAATCATGGAAGTTTATATTTCAAATATATTAAATGTAATCTTGTAATGAAAAAAAAAAGAGTTTACCTCAGCTTCTGAAGTTAAAAATACGTTCCAACAACCTCTTTCCTTTGTCTCAGGAAAACTTTTGGTCTGTTATTATCAAATTAAAAATAAATCTAAAAAAATATATATGCTTATCTTGATTCTTGCCATTCCAGTTATCACCTGAGGACTGAAAATGCCCTACATGCCAAAATCTCTAGACTTTCTTTCTGAAAAATTAGCTCATGGAGGGCCACCATGATGCTGTAAATATTAACTACAACAACTTTGGCCTACAATCCTTTCTTGGCCCTAATGACAATTTACACTCTGACTATTAAAAGTTGATAATATAACACCAGCCTGAGAACAGGTTGTAACACTTTGACGAAAGTGTCCTTAACACTACATGACTGTTACAAATTCGGATTAAATATTGATGAAGACATAGTTAAAAATAAATGAATAAAAGTTACAAATTCATAAATTCTATTCAAACTAAGAAAAATTTAAAGATTATATATATATATATATATATATATATATATATCCTCCTGTTTTACTAACAATATTTAAAAATAACCATTTTTAAACTAAAACATACACAAAACTATTGTGTTCTATAGTGATATGCCATGAAAAGAAAAGGTCAAGAAAGTTCCTAGTCTCTTTGTTTAAGGATCTTGATGCTAAAGCAGCTTCAGTTAGTGGCTATTATGTATTATAGACTATTAAAATATAAGTAAGACTTGCAGATTGTTGGTTGCCTCATACATGATTATATTCTTTAAAATATCCATAACCGTGCTTATAGTCATGACTAGTTGCCAAGATGGGCTTTATTTGGCTTCCTATATTTGTTTTCAAAATTAAACAAAAATAAATAAATAAATAAATTATTACAAATTTAAAGATAACTAAATAAAATACAAACTGATGGTCAATCAAACTAATAGTTTTATTAGGTGCTAGTTCAGTCAACAATGAGCATTTTCTAAACTAATCTGTTATTCTGGTTTATGCTTCAAAATAGCTAAAAACAGGCACAGATTGGGCTAAAATATGTTGGCACTCAAGCTTGTCAGAGATCTGCTGAACGTGGCATTAAATACATATAAACTTGTTACGACACAGACTTCCCAAATCCTAACAGTAACTCCCCAAGGTCTCCCAGAAGATTTGGCCATGACAAATGACTTCAAAAACGGGGTTTTTTTTTTTGGTGTGCTAACCACTGGCAAAGACTGCATTGCTCACTGCTATGCCCAGCCAAAACTGTGGACAAACTAGATACCTGAAGAGATATTGTCTCACATTGAAAAAAAATGAGGTGAGGTCAGTCTCTCACATGTTCTTCCACAGAAACAGCCTCGCATCTTCTATACCTGATGGCCAGATTGCCTCTACATATGGTGCCATGGAAACCACAGGAGCTTGGGTGAGACTGCTGTCTAGATGGTAGACTGGCCAGTCATCTCTGTCAGTTTAATTGATACTTAAATTCATCTAGGTTATCTTTCTCAGGTCTCTGATCACATTGACAGCAAGCTAATGGGAGCTTGACAGCTAGAAGACAAATAAGTCCGCTGCTAGTTCATTAGTAAATCCATCAGCTAGTTTAAACTATTAGGTAATAACTCTCTTATTTAAGGAAAAAAACCATAAAGTTTACATAAATCTAAATATATACATTTTAAGTTATAAAAATCTGAAAAACGTCTACTGAAGATCTAAAAAGATGTGTTAAGGTTGGTAAATATTATTAGTTAAATTATCTAAAGGGTCTAAAAAAGATGTTTTAAATTGTATAAAATATTAACATTAATCAATAAAGTTCAGATAAGCTGGGAAAACTCTGACCACATATTATTCAGTCACCAACTCTAGATTTTCATTTCCCTTTGGTTGTTTTCTGAATATAGACTTGTGTTTCTCATTACTGGGTCTCAAAGACATGGCTTTACTGCTGCTGTGTTCAAGACACCTGGTAACTGCTTTTTTCTAAAAACTGGATCCACCTACTACAGATCAAATAAATTCCAGATAAGTATACCTGCTTCTAAAAATACAAATTTTTCCTGGTCTTAAGATTCTTTAACTTCCCTTTTTTGTATTTTTATTAATTTATTCATATTACATCTCAATTGTTAGCCGATCCTTTGTATCCTTCCAATCCTCCCTCCCTCCCACTTCTCCCCCTTACTCCCCTCCCCTATGACTGTGACTGAGAGGGACCTCCTCCCTCTGTATATGCTCATAGGGTATCAAGTCTCTCCTTGGTGACCTATTATCCTTCCTCTGAGTGTCACCAGGCCTCCCCATCCAAGGGACATGGTCCAATATGGGGCACCAGAGTTGGTGTGAAAGTCAGATCTCCTTCTCCACTTAATGGTGGAGAATGTCCTGTCCATCGGCTAGACTGGGTAGGGGTTAGAAGTTTACCGTCTATATTTTCCTTGGCTGGTGCCATAATCTGAAGAGGACCCTAGAGCCCAGACATGCCTGTAGTTTTCCAGGACCCTCTGGATCATTCCCCAAATTACTAAAAAAAAATTATAATTTAATTCTGTCCCTAGTATATATTTGTCCCAACAGATTTTCACTTAGCTAACAGACTCAATCCAAATATCACCTGAAGACTACAAGCTGCGAAGCTATGGACTTTCTAAAAGCTGATGTTAACCAGTCCAGGCGATGTGATTGCTCCATGTCGCTCAACTAGATTATCAAAGCATATGCTTCTGATAAATGCCCCATTGCCCACCCTTTGACTTGCATTTTTGGCCTTACTTGGCCCCTGATAACAATGTCCTAATGTCAGCTGGAAGAAACTACAGAAGAGGGGCTGGAGAGATGGCTCAGAGGTTGAGCACTGACTGTTCTCCCAGAGGTCCTGAGTTCAATTCCCAGCAACCACATGGTGGCTCACAACCATCTATAGTGAGATCTGGTGCCCTCTTCTGGCCTGCAGGTGTACATGCAGGCAGAGCACTGTATACATAATAGTAAATAAATAAATCTTAAAAAAAAATACAGAAGAGACTATGGCGCCCATTATCCCACCTAATAGGCTGAAACGCTATGTCAAAACTAAACAAAACAACACTCTCTAACATGAAGGACAAATGGGCCCTTAGTCCTGTTTATCCTGGTTACATCAACTCTGCTGTACCCACCAGGAAATCAAAATCAAAGATTTGATTTAGGTACAACTTCAAAGGGGGGAATGAAGGAACCTAATCCCAGGGACCCCAGGGACTCCAGGGACTCCAAACCCACCAAAAACCTCAATTGCTTGACTAGACCAATTCCTTGACAGGCTTCAGGTTTTCACTCTGCCTAACTAGGCCAAGTTTCTAACAATTTCTGTGGGAAAAAACACAAAAGTTATGGCTAGTTCATGGACAGCTCTTGGGCAGCTAATCAGCTTATAGAACAAAATGACCAGATACCATGTTTTTATAACTCCATGGCCTTGGTAAAGAACACAGCTGGCCCCACCCAATCAAATTAAAAGCCAACTCCTGAGTAAGAGCCAAAACTTCAGTGGCTCAAAAGTCCCCAATAACCAAACAGCCAGTCCTGAATCCCCTCGTACACTCTGACTCAATTCTGTCATCACAGATCCCTCCAACTGTCTACACATTGAGCCTGCATGCTCATTTCGGGGTCGCCCTCTAGAGGAGAGAGGCGGCCCTAGCATGCTAGAATAAAAACACTCTCGGTTTTGGCATACTTACTGCCTTGGAGTCTTTCTTCAGCAGATAACCCAACCCCTAGCTGTACATACATTGACCACTGACACACCCATCCTCAATGGAGACGCTTCTTCTCATTAAAACATGGAAACACAATTTGCAAGAAAGTTTCCCTTCTATAAAGATACTAAGCAAATTTTGACAAGAGCTGTGAGTCCCCTGACCATGACTTCTTGTCGCACCCAAACATTCTCAGGATGCAGAGGAGTTGGGGACCAGGGGAGCAGCCTGTGGTGACCATGATTGGTATGAGTGACCCGGGAGACTGTTTTGGAGGACATCACATTTACCGATGTAATGAGGCTAGCTTATGTAGCTGGATTCAGGGAGGAGAGCGGGACAAAGGAGCAATGTTTTGCCTTGGAGGTGAGTGTTCAAGGAGAACAAGAATTTTTGTTTCCCTTTAGGAGGTCAAGAGACTGTAGGGGTTTTTGTCAGTTTAGGCAGCCACAGCCAGACACAGTTGAGGTTTCCAAACAAACTTAGAGATATTGAGATTTGGAATTTGCAGGTTGTTAGAAGAAATTTATGAGGATGGACTGAGGTTAAAGAAGTTTCTGTATTCCCAAGAAGGTGCTGGAGGAGAGGATGAGTTGTATCTTATTCAGGGATATTTTGAATTATATTTTTGTTATAGTGGGGACAAGTAGCATTTCAAGTCATGGGGTGAAGGTTTTTATCTCCTCAGGCTGAGATATCATCCATATGCTCACAAATGTGTACCCCCTTTTCTAAATATGGATTCACAGTGGCAGCAACTGCTTCCTGGAATATCGTGGGGGAGGACTCCATATTCTCATTTAGAGGCAGGCCCAACCCTGTTAACTAAAGAACTGAAAAGGCAAAGATGACAATATTCGGAGTCGAGAGGGATAGAAAAATATCTGTATATATATGGCCTGTAGTGGAATGTTGGATGGTAAAGTAGAGACATGGGAAAAGCCATTCAGGAGGGGAGGGGTGGTGGGGTTGACAGATCTTCTTGAAGGTCTCCTTGTTGGCCCATAGGTCTTATAATAGATGATATCCTCTAGGAATCTTTTTAATTGCAAAGATGGATGTATTGCATGGTCTTCAAGATGGGAAGATATGTTGGAGTTGGAGTTGTTCTTTTAAAGGCCATTGTTCAACCCAGACAGGCTCATCTGAGACCCTGTCAAAGTATAGGACATCCAGTCTGCTAGATGCTCAGCCTTGCACCTCAGAGAAGATGTGGTTCTCCCCACTGTACTACCCACTAGTACTTTTGAAAGGCTGCACCACATGATACCCTGCAGTCATGGCATTTCCCATCCCTGAAAGATCCCATCTCTACTCTGTTTTCTGTTCTGATTGTGACAACTGGAGAGGCTTCCCGGTCCATGTAACCTGGCTCCTGTAATTGGGGCTCCACCATGATCTTCCATTAAGGCTGCTGAAATTTCCATGCTGACGTAGCTTCTACTTTATTTTTTTTTTCCATCACTCTTCTGATAAGGAGATCATCTGATCCCAAAGATCCCCATCCATCTCACTCTCAGGTTGCTTTCCACACACCTCCAGGTGTTAAGCTTCCCTGGACCTGCTCCACACAGACACACACACACACACACACACACACACACACACACACACACACACGGTTGCTGCCATCATAGACAAAGAACTGTGTTTATACATTGGGTACAGAATGGGAATAATATTGTGATGGGAACTAAGGTAATATCCCTTGTGACTGACTGTGCCGTTTACAAATTTACCACACCACTGGAAAATTATGATGTATTAAGATGTAGATCTAAAAGTCAACAAACAGAAGCGCCTCAATTCACAGAACACCTAAAATTGTCAAGCCCGTTCCAGCTGCTTGCAGTCACCATATTGTTAAGGGCTTAGCCGAGAAACCAAAGTTTCCACCGGCTCCTTTCTCAGGTCCCTCAGCCCTAATACAAAAGCAATTGATAGGAATATGAACAGGAATATGAACATTTGGAATCTGCAGCCAAAATTTACTCTAGATTATACTAACCATTTGAGTTCATCTCCCCTCTTACACTGACATCCATGGAGCATTAATATAAACAAATAGGTCTGTTCTCAGGCAACACACTTCTCTGTGTCATGTCTAAAATTTCTGTCTTGAAGCTGGGCGGTGGTGGCGCACGCCTTTAATCCCAGCACTTGGGAGGCAGAGGCAGGCGGATCGCTGTGAGTTCGAGGCCACCCTGGTGTACAAAGTGAGTCTAGGATAAGTCAAAGCTACACAGAGGAACCCTGTCTCGAAAAAAAAAATCTGTCTTGCTATTTTTAGTACTTATGTTCTAAGATAATGCTCTAGGGCTAGAATAACTACTTCTCTATCTTTTTTAAATATCTGGAAAATGATGTTCCAAGACTCTGGGGTCTCTAAGCTGTGCATGAGCATGTGGATGCTGTGTGGTTCGTGAATTGTTTTAAGATATCATATTTTCTAATTTGTTCAGATTGATTTGCACATGAAGCCAAGCTAAATGTAAGTCCTCATTCAAGCATTTCCTTGGGTTTTATTTCATGGTGAATTTTGATCATATACAATATTAGCATTGTGCGAAGGATGCAAGAAAATGGATTTACATTCAATGTATTTCTTGGCGCTTTAAGGGTGGAATTTCTAAGGTACAACAAAAGAAGAGTGAGAAGCATTCCCCCATGGGAAGCATGGAGAAGCTTTCAATCTGAGGCTCCCCAAGCCTCTACTTTCTCTTTATGTGGAGCCTTTATAACTTAACTAAGTACTGCTATGGCAGTAAGCCTGGAACACTGAATACAATCTTCCCTAATTCAGTAGTAAATAAAGCGTTAATACAGCTCAAAGCACTCCTGTGTGCACAGATCCCCCACCCTCCAGGAGACAGGGTGATGTCTCAGAGCCTAAGACCATCAGAAATATATTTTTCTACACTCATGTGAATGTCATTCTACCCCCAAAGGAGCTGCTACCTACAGGTTGAAAAGCCGCTGCTCTAGTACCAAGTTTCTGTTTGCGAAAACATTTAAGGGTTCAAAACATGGGACATATTTCCTGGGGAGATGTGTCATATATATTCACCTAATCACCCTAAGTGGGAGCTGAAAATATAACCAAGCACAACTTGTTGAACCAATGGTTTTTATTGAAGTTACCGACAGATGTATGGGAATGAGTTGCTTACCAGAGGACAGAGGATTCAATCAGTTGCTTCCATGAAACTTGGAAACAGCATGAGACAGCATTTGAACGTTGAGCCCCAGAAACACATGGCATCCGGTAGGCATTAGCTACACGTTAAAGTGCATCCTATCTTGTTAGCTTTGTTTATCTAATCCACTTGAAACAGGTACCATGTGTCCAAGTTTCTTCATTTGAGTTAAGCACACTCAATCCTGTCAGTTACAAGGACCTCTTAAAGCAACTTTGAGGGGTGTACTTCCTGCCTTAATCAGCTTTTCTTCAGCTTTTTTGTATCCTGAAAAGTGTCAAATAACATAGTCTTTTGCCTCAGTGTTGTTCTCGTTATCAAGTAGTTATGCGTGAACAGATACAAAGTTCTGTTGAAAAATTCCTACACTGTCACATCTTCAAATTTTTCCTCAGCATAAATACTTGATACTTTCTAAGATTTGAGAATTACTTAAAGGTTTACACAAGTTTCTCACGTACATAATAACGCTCCACTGTGGAGTCTCAGGTGTCACAAAGACAGCTTGAATAAAGCACATACCACATAATTTGCTGTGGAAACTTTCCTTCTCGTGAATTTTCCAATTATTTCTTACATGTAGAGTTTCTGTCCTTTATGTATTTCTGATGAATTCTAAGATGGCCTTTCTCGGTAAAAGATTTGTATCATTCATTGCATTTGTAAGGATTTTGTCACGTATGAATTCTTTGATGAGATCTAAGATGCCCTTTCTGGGTAAAGGATCTGTCACATTCCATACATTTGTAGAGTTTCTCTCCTGTATGGATTCTCTGATGAAATGTTAGACTGCCTTTCCGGTTAAAGGATTTCTCACATTCCACACATTTATAAGGTTTCTCACCTGTATGAATTCTCTGATGAATTCTAAAACTGCATTTCTTGGTAAAAATTTTGTCACATTCTCTACATTTGTAAGGTTTCTCCCCTGTATAGATTTTCTGATGAATCCTAAGATTGTATTCCTGGGTAAAGGACTTGTCACATTCCATACACTTATAAGGCTTCTCCCCTGTATGAATTCTCTGGTGAATTCTAAGACTGCTCTTCTGGGTAAAGGTTTTGCCACATTCCATACATTCATAAGGCTTCTCACCTGTATGAATTCTGAGGTGAACCCGAAGAGTGCTTTTTTGGGTAAAAGATTTGTTACATTCCATACACTTGTAAGGTTCCTCTTCTGTATGAAGTCTTTCGTGAACTCTAAGACTGCATTTCTGGGTGAAGGATTTGTCACATTCCATACATTTATAAAGCTTCTCACCTGTATGGATTCTCTGATGAACCCTAAGGCTGCCTTTCAGGGTAAAGGATTTGTCACACTCCATACATCTGTAAGGCTTCTCCCCTGTATGAAATATCTGATGAGTTCTAAGGTGGCCTTTCTGGGTAAAGGATTTGTCACATTCCAAGCATTTGTAAGGTTTCTCTCCTGTATGAATTCTCTGATGAATCCTAAGACTGCCTTTCTTGATAAACGATTTGACACATTCTGTGCATTTATAAGGCTTGTCGCCTGTGCGAATATTCTGACGCGCGCTAAGATGGCCTTTCTGTGTAAAAGATTTGTCACATTCTCTAGATTTGTAAAGTTTCTCTCCAGTATGAATCCTCTGATGAGTTCTAAGATCGCATTTCTTGATAAAGGATTTGTCACATTCGCTACATTTGTAAGGGTTCTCTCCTATATAATTTCTCTGATGAATTTTAAGATAGCCTTTCCTGGTAAAGGATTTGGCACTTTCATGACATTTGTAAGACTTCTTTCTTGTATAAATTCTCTGATGAGTTTCCTGACCGCCTTTACTGGTAAAACAATGTTCACTTTCATTCCACCTGTGAGATGCACTCCTTGTGTGAATTCTCTGACGTGTTGAAAGACCAGATGATGCAGAAAGGGGTTTGCCGCAGTCATTGTATCTGTAAAATTTCTCTCCTGTGTAGGTTCTGTAATGGTGCTGATGGCAAGACAGTGTACAGAACGGCCCAGTACCTTGGCTGCATTCATAACGTCTCTCTCCTCTATGAATCTTCTGATGTTTTCTAAGACCTGAGCAGCAGAGAAAGGATTTACCACAACCACTACATTTGTAAGTCTTCTCACCAGAGTAGATCCTGTAATGTCTTTCGAAGTCTGACGCGTGATAAAAGCACTTACCACACTCTGTACATTTGTAGGGATAGTCTCCATAATGGCTTCTGTGATGTACTTTGAGTTGAAACAACTGCAGAAAGAATTTACTGCATTTTATGCATTTATAAGATTTCTCCCTAGTATGAGCTCCCTGATGTCCACTGAGGCTTGAGGACCTCCGGACACATTTGGCGTATTTCTTGCATTTCTGTAGGTTTTTGCCACTACTGGTTCGCTTCAGCATGAGTTTATATTTAGGGTGAAATCCTCGTTCGTACCCTGTATCATTTTGTTCTTTGTTTCCTATGTGAATTCTTTGATTTCGACCTACGATGGAACGCGTACCTAAACAGTTTACATAGTCTGTAATTTTGCAGGTGTTTTCTCCAGTCTTCCCAATCGTATGGCTGTTTAGGTTTAGTGATTCAACAGAGGCATCTCTGTGGTTAGTTTTATAGAGGGTATCTTGCGAGATTTCATCAATCATTTGGTGAAGCTCATTGCATTTATAAGACTTTTCTTGGATATTGTCATGCTCATGGACAAGATACCTTGTGCCTTGATTCAAGACCTTCTTGTATTTACAATATGAGCGATGATTCTCTGGAAAAAAAAAAGTGCAAGTAATGATTACTGCACTTATAAGAGACTCAATAAGTGATGTTCCTAAAATTTTCGAAGAAAGGTAAATTAGCAATTCTCAATGATAAGAGTTTAACAGAGGGGTTTCCTGTTTTACAATCTTCATATGGATACTTAGACGAGCCTCACATCTGATCTCTATCAAACGACATGAACTGATAATAGCCTTCTTATTATTTAAATACCGTACCTTACGGAAGGTAAAGAACTTTGAAAAGGAAGTCTCTGAAGGAGCATATTAAGTAATGTTTCTCTACTTCTTATTCATGTTTTGTGACAGAGTGACACTGCGTAAGGTTTGGTCAGGCAGGAATTCATTATGTAACACGCACTGTCATGGAACTCACCATGTGCCCTGGCTTCCCCATCCAAAGTGCTAGGTCCCAGTACTAAACATAGACACCACATGTCAAAAAGCAAAGCCTTCTGCATTTTTAAAATTCAAAATAGGTGAAATTTTTAATGCAATAGTAAAACTAAAGCATTCCGATTATTACGTGCATGGCAATAATTTTCTATTGGTATGAATTTGCAATTTTCCTTGAATTTTGAAGTTTTCATCAAAAAACTAGGTAGGAGGGTTGGAAAGATTACACAGCCCTGCTTGCACTTTCAGAAAATATAAACAAATGTAAAGGAAACATCATAAAAAAAAAAAAGTTATACTGGTAACCAAAGTTTCACTTATTCTGGTAGTCTCTAGACATACCAGAAAGTTTACATATAAACTAAATAGGTAAATTCAAAGGATGAGTCAGGAATTCCATTAAGAAGAGTACTCCTACCCACAAATAACAGATTGTTGTAATTCTCCACCATCACAGCCATGTACAATTCCCTCTGAGCAAAGCTGAGACATTCCCATTCCTCCTGTGAGAAGTCCACAGCCACATCGCTGAAGGTTAACAGAGCCTGTAAATAGAAAAATTACCTATTTACCATGTGCTGCTAGACTAAAAAATAAATAAAATAAAATAAAATAAAATAAAATAAAAAAGCTTCCCTAGTTAAGAAAGACCTAACAATAAGAGATATTTTGTGATATAGATGAGTCATGGCAAATATACAAGGACAAATGTTTTCTAGAAGGGCTACAAAGATGCGTCAGAAGTTAAGCATGGATGCTCTTCCACAGAAAATGCATGGAATGACGTTCATAAGGTCTCCCCTTCACGTTTTTGCTAATGTTTTCTTAGACATGAGTAGCAGGTAAAGGATTTCCCATCATCACTACATTTGAAAATTATGTCTGCAGATTGGATTCTGTTTTTGGTCTTTTTTGGGGATGGGGGTTGTTTTTGGTTTTTTTGATGGATTGTTTTGTTTTGTTTTGTTTTGTTTTGTTTTGTTGAGACAGCGTTTCTCTATGTAGCCTTGGTTGTCCTGGACTCACTCTGTAGATCAGGCTGGCCTCGAACTCACAGCGATCCATCTACCTCTGTCTTCCTAGTGCTGGGATTAAAGGCGTGCGCCACCACGCCTGGCTCTGCACTTTGGATTCTGTAATGCATTGTAAAGTCCTCTAATACGTAATTTCTTTCTCAGCCATCTCATGGCACTACAGAACAGATTTTCAAACCCAGTCCAAAGAGATCCAGTGCTCTTTTTTGAAATCTACAGGGAGAAGGGATATATAGCACATATTCATACATTCAGGCAAATGTTTCAACATGTATAAAATAAAGCTAAACTTTAATTTTAAGAAAAGATGCTTCATAATATAGTCATAGTCTTTGTTATATTTTCTTTTATATATTTTATTAATTTATCCATATTACTCCTTAATTCTTATCCCATCCCTTGTATCCTCCCATTCCTCCCTCCCTCTCATTTCCCCCTACTCCCCTCCCCTATGTCTGTGACTGAGGGGGACCTCCTCCTCCTGTATATGCTCATAGGGTATCAAGTCTCTTCCTGGTATCCTGCTATCCTTCCTCTGAGTGCCACCAGGCCTCCCGATCCAGGGGACATGGTCAAATATGGGGCACCAGAGTTCGTGTGAAAGTCAGATCCTACTCTCCACTCAATTGTAGAGAATGTCCTCTCCATTGGCTCGATCTGGGTAGGGGTTCAAAGTTTACTGCACATATTGTCCTTGGCTGATAACATAGTTTGAGCAGGACCCCTGAGCCCAGATTTTGTTGTATTTTCAATCTCTGTGAAACAAGATGACATAATTGTCTTACAATCAGCAATCTTTAGGGAATATAATAGACACATCTGAAGTCGAGATGCAGGAATGTACCTTTATTAAATATGGGATGCTATCAAACAGAATCCTAATGTGAAATCACAGATGATCAAGGTGTGATGAGCAAAACTTCAGCGTCGACCTTCTTCAAATACAGCCACCAGCTCACTCCTGTCTGCTGCTGGGTTTAACCTGATTCTATTCTAATATGCTAAGTGGACATCCTGAGGCCCAGATACAATGACTCACACTTTGTAGAACAAAGAGGTAGACTATGCAATGCAGAATTGTTGGATGAGTTAAAAGTACTTTTCTTTAAACGGTAAAGGATTGTAACATTAGTGCATGCATTCAGCAGTTCAAACTACACACTGAATAAACCGGCTTGTGAAGTTACTTTATGGTAACATATTCACAACAATAAAATAAAACACAAAAATCAGCAACGGCCAGCATTAAAAGTATTTAAAGTCTTCTACAAGTTGACATAAGCAATATAGATGGTAATAATTTCATAAATACTCTATGGTCTTTTGTTACAGAATTAGATATGTATGCATAAATAAATGGCGCGGGGGACAATGCATTCAGCTGAAATAGAAACATTCTTGTGCGCGTGTGTGTGTGTGTGTGTGTGTGTGTGTGTGTGTGTGTGTGTATGTGTGTGTGTGTGTGGTTTTTCAAGACAAGGTTTCTCTGTGTACCCTTGGCTGTGCTAGACTCACTTTGTAGACCAGGCTGGCCTCAAAATCATAGTGATCCACGTGCCTCTGCCTCTGCCTCTGCCTCCCGAGTGCTGGGATTAAAGGCATGTGCCACCATGCCACGATAGAAACATTGTCTTGAATTAAATCACATTTTTAAATTGAGAAAAGATACTCTTTATAAAAGTTTAATACTCTTTTTGCTCATGAGATTCATTGAAATACGAAATTTGCATTTTCTAATTTCACTTTCTTTTCTTCAGTGTTTCAGCTCATTTTCTAACAGGACATTAGGTTGCCTAGATATCATCTATATATTTTCTTTCACTTTTAAAAAGTTGTAATACACAAGATTATATCCTGTCTCTGTAACAATCTGCATCAGACATGTAAACCTGGGGCCTGGAAAAATGGCTCAGAGGCAAAAGTACTTGCTGTTTCTTCTATAATTCTCTCTACACACATGGCAGCTCATTACAATGTCTAAATTCTGTCCCAAAGTTTTGGTCCTCAGGAATCCAGGGGCATAATACATCATGCACTTTATACAAAAATGTGCAGATGAACACTCATAAATATTATTCTAAGGAAAAATAGAAACAGCAACGCAACTCTTCAGAATCCTTCTTTATGTAATACGTAGCTTCAGGGAGAGGAAAAATACAGGGTGGAAAGCATATTCATCCTCCTAAGGACATGAGGATAAAGGAGGAGGAGGTACGTTCATTTATGCTTGAAACGGATGGCACATGCACAGCACCAAGTCAAGAGTCTTTGAAAACTCTGAACTAGTATATTCTACACAACGCAATACAATATGGAGACAATAATGCTAATGCCACTTCTGAAAAATGAGGGGAAAGGGAAAGAGAAATAATTTTCTGTATTTTAACTTAGCACACAGAGCCTTGGGCAGATTTCCCCCAAGAGACAAATGGATTTCAGGTGTCAACACACCCATGATCAATGTGTGACCTGAAATGCTTAAAAGAGATACCAGAATTCTGTGATCTGCATCTCCTCACAGACACATCGCTGTTCTGGACGACCAAGCCAGACATTCCTTCTGTCCTCTGTGCCTCTAGCTTAGTGATGTCAGTGTCCACATGTTTACACCTAAACACACACCTAAGCCTGCTTCTGGAAACACGGCCATTCCTGAAATGCAGTAAGTCCCAGGAAATAGATACCTTGTAGAGCATTGCCAGTGTAGAGAAGTAAAGTCTTCAATAATTTCAATAATAAAAGGAATTTTCAAAGAAACGTGGACACGACACTGACCTGGGGACCACTTACCAGAGAAGCATTCATTCTTCTTGATGCTCTTCTCCAACTCTCTCGACTCGGAAACAAAAGGCTGGAAATCCTGTTGAAATTTCACAGCAAGGTACCAGAAACAGAAAGCTAAAATTAATACAAGTTCCCCAAAACCATAACGACAGGAGAAATTTTGTCAACATTCCTGTAGACAGGAGAGCATGGAATGATTGAACGCATGATTGATTGGATGGATTGATGATTGATGAAACGAATAACTACTGTATAGCAAGGAAAATGCCTACAGTCTGCGGCCTGCCTCTCACGTCAGCAGGCCCCGGGAGCAAACAGAGAGCACACGCACGCCAGCTGCGCAGCACTACTACTCAGGGTTATCGCTGGGAACTTATCTCCCAGTAATTGGAGTCATAAACAAGTAGCTAGTGAGGGGGGTGGGGCTGGGGGTGGGGGGGGCCTCCAAATTGGATGGCTCCTCCTTTCAACATGGACCTGCTTTTCTAAGTGGCATATACATCTCTGTGTGAGAACACCGATCACCTGAAGTCTACGTGAATGCATTTTATTCAAACATTACAATTCAGGCCACACATGTTCCAAGACAGTGGTTCTCCGCCTTTCTAATGCTGCGGCCTTTTAATAAGGTTCCGGGAGCTCCTAAGTGGATGTATCTGCATGTGGCAGCCCCACCTGGAGATCGTTACAGATGTACGCTGAGAAGTAAGCAGACCACTCACTGACTGTAAAAAGGTCTTTGGTATGTTGCTATAGCTTTCAACCCGCTAAAAGGGGTTTGTAGACTTCTGGGCAAGAAGAATCATCAGTGGCTGACCCCAGATGACGACCCTTTGTGTTGTAATACCAACCTGTCAGACTAGGTATGCCCACCCATGTAACAGTGCCAAGGCTACTTTGTTTGACTGAGGCCAGGCAACAAAGGAAACACACAGATGGCCCTGGAAGCTGGCCAAAGACAGTGACTAAAACGATCCCAGGTCCCTGAGAAGAATGAATTTATGCCCGCTATACTGCTACATGAAGAAATAAAAGATTCTGCTTATTATCATAGCCTGGTGCTGCGTTCAGACTAGGTCCAAATATCATTGTTTGCCACAGGAAATTGTTGTTTCGGAGACGGCTGCGTGCAGGGGCAGGGCTGTAAGACAGGAGAGCATGGAATGATTGAACGAATGATTGATTGGATGGATTGATGATTGATGAAACGAATAACTACTGTATAGCAAGGAAAATGCCTACAGTCTGCGGCATTTTCTACAGTCTGCCTACAGGCTGGGGCAAGGAGACTGAGTTACAAAAAACAACAACAACAACAAAAAAAAACCACTGGTCATATACCATGGCTGTTGGAATTATGAAAACATGACAGCCTGAGTACCCACCCAAAACCTGCCTCAAAACATACAGAAGATACGAGGGAGAAGACGGGGACGAAAATAAGGATAACGAAGAACATGACTAAGGATAATGAGAGTATAACTGTACGAGCTCTCTTTGGAGATCCAGGTGGAAAGGCCACTCTCTTGAAAATGAAAGTGATTTAAAAAAAAAAAAAGGGACGTTAGATAGCATGGATGAAAGTAAACTCCAGGAGTTTTGTAATAATCACAATGGTAAAGAAAACAGATAATGCAAATATTCTACCAGAATCTGCCTCTATAAATATTCTAACGACCATAATGAGTAAGAATAAGCAGGATATCTTTGCATGGCGTATCTCTTCAAGATTCTTGCCTGTGACACACAGTCTGAGTAATGTTGTCAACTCTACCAGAAACAAATCACCAATTTCTACTCCCGTAACATATGCTGTGTTGTTATTTCAACAGTAATAAAGATGAGAAAAGAGGCCGGGCGTGGTGGCGCACGCCTTTAATCCCAGCACTCGGGAGGCAGAGGCAGGCGGATCGTGGTGAGTTCGAGGCCAGCCTGGTCTACAAAGTGAGTCCAGGACAGCCAAGGCTACACAGAGAAACTCTGTCTCAAAAAAAAAAAAAAAAAAGAGAAAAGAATGTGTCCCCTGAAATAATTCTGTCCATGTCTTTAACTGGAAAAGTCTAGCACATCCCAAAACAACACACACGAAAAAAGAGAGAGAGCTTCATTAAAATGTTCGCTGTCCTTTGAGAACTCCCACATGGATTACAACACACGCACAGCAGTTTGAAAAGGAATCCTGAGGCCGAATACAAAAGCTGGACATGGTGGCTCAGGCTTGTACTCCCTGCACTCTGGAGGCAGAGGCAGACCAATCTCTGCACACTATGGCCAGCATGGACTTCATAATGAGTTTTAGCACAGGTAGGGCTGTGTGGAAAGACCCTGCAGGACTCAGAAAATAAGGAAAAAATGAAAACAGATGCTCCACTGACAATATAATGTGTATACATCACAGATAGAGTATTACTGGTAAGATGTTAATGACTATAGCCATACTTGTGGAGGTTGCAAATGTCTATGTAGTGACCCAATCAAATCTTCAGTCATTCCTTACATGATTAATAACTAAAAAGCTTTTTAGGATGAGAATTCACAGGCTCTAAATGCCAATCTCTCGAATAAGTTACTGTTAGAAACACGGAAGTGTGAAAGGGTGGATTAAATTAAATTACAAAAGGGTTGTTGTATCCAAAATGGAAAAGAGAACACTGTTTCTAACGTCAATAAAAAATTCCATGCTAGTAGCAGAGAAACTGATCACACCCCTGACCCACTGCTGCCTGTCTACCAGCCCTGCGGCACATCTGACCTCACAGGTTCTAAAGCCACGATTCCGCACTTATCACCTCTGCACTGATGACTGGTGACTTTCCCAGGACATGGCACATGGCTCCTATAGCTGTGGGAAGTTGACAAGTCTTTGCAAGGCACAGGTGTGTTCGCTCTGCCCCTAAATCTACACCATGAGGACACTGGAGCTCCCTCGGGAGAGGTCCGTTATCAGTCCCTCGGGGCTTAGGGTCCTTGGGGCCTCCCTAAGACCAACCCACAATGCCTAAGCCTAAGGTTCTATTTCAGCTCTAACACTGGCCAGGTTAGGCACTTCCTCTACCCCTAACCAATTTTCCACTCCGTTTCCTGCTCTATCTCTCCTACTCTGTCTCAGACACACTTGCACATAGCTGGCAGGATGCCTGGCTTTGCTCTACAGAGTCGCAGCCACCTCACATGCTTGCTACCAGCCTAGATCTAGCAGGATGCTCAGGATGCTGGACTCTGATTCCTGGCCCCCATCCTAGATTCTCAACCCTTACCTATAGCATCTCACATTGAAATATCCGCCTCCTGACCTAAAGCCACAGAGCAAAAGACGCCAGACAGGTTGGAACCAAAGCAACACGGCAAGCCTTGATGGAATGTCCTTACTCCGAATCACTGAAGCAACACCGGTGCTGCCTGCAAGATGCAACTTGAACAAAGTTCAAGAGACAGAACTCAAAATACAATCTGAAGAGTGTTCAACGAGGTCAAAGGACATAAAGAGGAAACAGGAACAATCTGACTGAAGGACGAAGGACTCCAGCAAATGGCTGAGGAAACAATGAGCATAAAAACAGGACGTGAACATCACAATTAATAGCCACCGAAATCTGTGGAATCCTCCACCTGAAATTAAACAAGACTTGAGGAAACTAAACAAGACTGTAAGCCTGAGAGTAACTCAGTGGAGAGCCCATCCCGCACGTAGAAGCAAACATCAGGGCTTCACTGCAAGGCGAAGGAGCCGGATCACCCAATCAAAGAAATCACAGGTGAAACAAATGAGCAAAATTATGCTGTTTTCCAGCAGCAATATAAAAAGAGAACAGTGTATTTCAAGCCAGGAACACTGGGGTAAATCTTTCACCCCAGCCCTCAGGAGGCTCACATAGGCAGATCTATATGAGCTGGAAGCCAGCCTGGCATCTCTGTAGGATACAGGCCAGTCAGGGATACAGAATGAGACTCTGTTCAGAAACAAAAATGAAGCAGGGTGGTGGTGGCGCACGCCTTTAATCCAAGCACTCCAGAGGCAGAGGTAGGTGAACGGCTGTGAGTTCGAGGCCAGCCTGGTCTACAAAGTGAGTCCAGGATAGCCAAGGTTACACAGAGAGAAACCCTGTCTCAAAGAAAAAAAAAAAAAAGAAGAAACAAAAAAAGACGTCCAGAAACAAAATGAAAAAACCAAACAAAAAAATTAAAGGTATACTTTCTACACTCATATTAAACCTCTCTAAAATATGCCTTTTAGCACAATTACAGGAAGAATATTAGAGGACTGATTGTTCCGGTTTGCATGAGAATGTCTCCCACTGGCTTCTGTACTTCGAGTTAAGTCCCCACTTGGTCTTTTGCCACATGACAGCGGGCACAGGATGATCTCCAGCTCTCGGCTCCTAAACACAAACAACTTCATCATACGTGGGAATCACTCCCAAGTCTTCCAATGCCGATACGACGTGCCCACTGTCCTGTCACATAGCCAGGCTCTGTCACATTTACAGTGACACCTCTCTGTTCCTTCCTGTACTATTTTCTCGAATCGTTATGCAACATCTCCTGATCACATTTATAGTTTCTGCTTTTTTTCTTCTTCTTCTTCTTCTTCTTCTTCTTCTTCTTCTTCTTCTTCTTCTTCTTCTTCTTCTTCTTCTTCTTCTTTTTTTAAAATACAGCTTACTTATTTTAACTTGATTTAGAAGGGTACCTTTTCCGGCATGTAGGTCTGCGCACTTCATACATACAGAGCCTACAGCAGCCAGAAGAGGGCGACAGATCCTCTGGAATTTGAGTCTGGGAGGATGTAAAGCCCCCAGGGCAGGTACAGGAAACTGAACATGGAACCTGCAAGAACAAATGCCCTTAACTGTTTGAGCCACACCCCCCTTTAATTGTTCCTTAATTAGCTACTGTGGAGATTTAAACCAGGGAACAGTGAGACAGAATTCATGGAGCACCGAGGACACGCTCTTCAAGTGCCAAGGTGAGGACCAGCTCAGAAAAGACAATCACGCAGAAGTAGGGGGACAAAGACACACTGGTAAGTTTGGAAGGAGGAGGCAGCGGCCGTGAAAGACATTTGTTCAGTATTATGTGTCTGGGGGCTTACAAGAATGAAAACAGGTTGACCTGAAATATTATGTAGAAAGATATTAATAGGGTTAGATAGAATTTCATGAAACAAGGACTCAAAGACAATACAATGTTTCAACACAAACAGACTTGTTTCTGTGCAGAGACTAAGTACATCTAGTCTAAACTAAAAGAGTGAACCTATATGTGTCAGGACTGGAGATAAAGGGGACACTTTGCTGTATGACAATGATGTCACTGTTACCTTGTGCAGTGCTGTGCAAAGTCACACACACACACACACACACAAACCAGCACTGAAGAAGACGTGATGAGTTCCTAGAAACAAGTGACTAAATCAGCCTCCTCCATTGAACTACAACACACGGGGGCAAGCAGCTGCTGAGACTGGAACAGAAAGAGTTTCCGCCAACGGTGTCTGAGGACTGGACAGATTAGCATGGAATTCTCCCTTGCACAGACAAACCTTATTCCAAAGCCAAAAGGAGAACACTGCATAAAACACAAAGAAGAGGACCACTAGAAAGTCCTCACGCAAAGCTGGCATTACCTCGACACACAAAGCAGGTGAGCCCAAACAAATATACTCAAGGAAAAAAAAAAAATCACAGACCAGTTACCACCAGGATCTACACAAACACAGAGATTGTCTCAAAATAGAGAAATGACAAGAAAGCTGAGCTCACGATACGAGTGCGAGACTGTTTCAACAGTTACAAACTGATCCATGTAAGACACCAACTATGTACACTCAGAGAGAGGATGAAAATGCCTGTGTCAATAGGGACATGAAAGCCCAGTGACAAAATATGACATCTGCTCAGTATAAAAGCTCTCAACAACGTGAGAGCAGAAAGAACAGCCCTCAGAAGAGTAAAGACAAACAAAACAGACACAAAGCTAAGGCCAACAGTATAAAACAGGAAAACTGTAGCCAATTCCTGCTCTAGTCACGACTAACTCAACACAGTGCATCAGCGAATCACAAGCCGAGGTCTTGTTGAGAAAAGAAGAAAATTCAGATCAGGCCACTCACACACTGTCTACAAATACCTTGGACTCCAGTGTGGCGCCATTTACAATGTCAAAAAGTATTATGCAGACTAAGGCAGGGGGGCAGAGTTATCAATGCCCATTCCCAGATTTGGAGTCTATGTGCTACAATCCTAATCTTCCTGGCAAGGCAATGACCACTGGTGCCATGCTGGCAAGGCTATTTTGTGGGTAGCAGAAGGTTTTCTGGCTCAGCCTGAGGCTAGTTCCACAGGGATGATGATGATGATGTTGATGATGGTGATGATGATGATGATGGTGGTGGTGATGATGATGGTGGTGGTGGTGATGATGATGATGATGATGATGATAATAATAATAATAATAATAATAATAATAATACATGGGTTACATGGGAACCTGGACCAAGTACCTAGAAAGGAATCCACTACTGACATGTGTTACCATACGAATGGGTCGGTTCACAACCCATAGCTTAATGCTGCTTTCAGTCTAGGTCAAAGACACTTTGTTTTCAGTGGGCAACAGTCATTTCAGAGACTCAAAACTAATCAAATACAGAGTACAATTGGATCCTTACCGTACAACCTATAATGGGGAAAATCCCTTTTACCACATCTAACATTCTCAGTGAAATTTTCCAGAATCATTACTGAAACAGAATCTTGCAAAATCGATTTCACGCCCCGTTTCTACTGTCTCTTGAGCCCACACCTTGCTCAGCGCCTCTCACGTACCTGGGTCCTTTGCTACTGTCTACTCTGTCTTCACCATCTCGGGCTCTTAGTGGTCACTCACAGGTGAGCAGATCTGGCTGAGCAGTTGGGGAGACCTGCACACGGGAAAGAGATGCTTCAGGGAGATCCTGGAACTTTTCATGGAACAAAGCTGAAAGATGCAAACACCTGCAAAAAAGGATAAACATGAAGGAAAAAGAAAATATCACAAAAAAATGTGTTGTTGTTTTTTTTAAGATTTACTTACTTAGTATTTATACCGTGTTCTGCCCACTTGTACCCCTGCAGGCCAGAAGAGGGCACCAGATATCACTATAGATGGTTTTGAGCCACCATGTGGGTGCTGGGAATTGAACTCAGGACCTTTGGAAGAGCAGACAGTGCTCTTAACCTCTGAGCCATCTCTCCAGCCCCCAAAATGTTTTTTAATAGAGATTTCATTTTACTCTAAGAAACGTGAGACTCATTCACACACAGTTCACACACATGCAGAGTCATTTTCCTAGGTAGCCTGAGAAGCAAGAAAACTATTCTGATCCACAGAATCCAGACTGCTGCACTGCTACAATAGGAGGTCTCTGGGGGGTTAAAATCCCCTGAGATCAGGGTCCAGGCATCCCCATAGCTGCTAGAAGTCCACAGTCACAGAAATCAGTGCTAACAAACCATGAAGTAAGAAACAAGAGAGCAGCCACACGTGCGTGGGCACAGTGATTTTCTTGAACCAAGGAGACATTTTTTTTTCCGATCTTTTCTTTTAATGACTTTTTTCCTCTATGACCACACAGAAAAGTTATTGTGAAGAACGACCAGACAGATCCGGAAGCTGCCCATCCTGGTCTTGCCAATACCATGCGTGGAACCTCACCCTGATTGGCTCTTCGATGTAGGAGATGGGGCCCCCTCTACCTCTACACCCGGAACCCATGGAATCCCAGGTGGGAAGTGGGCACTGCTGGTCAACTTTACTGTCAATTCAACACCAGGTATATCCAGTGAGCACAATTAATACCTACAGAAAAAATATATCTCAATTACCCAACATGTAGAGAAAGGGGAAGTAAAAAGAGGAAACTGAGCGTTCCTGCAAGGTCGCTGGCTCCTTGATGTCACTCAACCTGGCTGCTTCGAGACTGCTGGCTGTGTGCCCTTCCTAGGACGAGCTCACAACTGCCACTACTGACAGCTTCTCTCGCAATCGTGCCAAATAACACTACCTCACCTCAACTGCCTTGACTGTGGTGTTGCCATGACTCTCGCTCTTTTTCACATCACCCTCTTTGGCATAGCAAACTGTGTCAAGGCGTCCAGGGACACATTCTGTAGGGGGTGTTACATTCCCTAGACGGCAACAAAACCAAAACCCTTGAAACCTCATCCCAGGCCCAATGCCCTACAGTCCATGAAACCTCAGTTCTTTGTGGGACCCAAGTCTGCACTGCCTAATTTTGTTTTTAATCTATAGTGAGTTTTCTACCTATAAAAAAAAAATCGCACAGCCTGATACCATCTTCTCACAGCATGCATACCGGGCTGGCCTGGACTTTGTTAGGTCCAGGACAAGTGGGTAACGGAAGTGCCTGTTAACATAATCATAAGCAGACATCTTTAGCTAAGTGCTTCCTTCCTTCCTTCCTGGTTCCTCTGCTGGATTTCTCCTCTCTCTTCCCTTCTGCCTCTCTCCACCGGCCCCGGCCCCCATAGCCAGGATCAGTCTGACCCTTCCACGTGCACCTGTTTCCTCCCTCTTACTATAAAGCCCTAAATTACCCTGTAAGTATCACCTGCCCAAGAATCGGATGAAGTTCCTGGGAATTGTGGGAGTTGTAGTCCTTGGAAAAATAGCAAGGCCTCATGAGAAAACATGGCAGCCTATAGGTTTGTCGTTGTAAACCCCTGGTCAGTATTTGATTTTTTTTTTCTTTTTTAGTATTTGATATTTATAATAATGCTTGTGCAAATGGTGGAAGTGGATTTTCCTCCCACAAATCTCAAGATTAACACAAAAAGCCTCGCCAACCATACCCTGGATCAGTCACATCCTCAGTTCTCATCAGACCCAACATATAAACATTAATAACTAAGCATTTGAAGACACGTTTCTGAATACTGTATTTACATCCAAGAGTGACTACATCTCAGATGGAAAGTTACTAGGGAGTAAAACTTTGATCATTAAATGTTAATGTTTATAACTATAACTATGGTGCTTTATAAAGTATATTAACTTAGTCAATCAAATCTGCACTGGCTCCTCATCTGGCTAATACCTACAAATCTCTCTGGGGATGCCTATTCCCTGGGGCCACTCTCTTGAATAGGCAAACAGTGGAACAGGGAAGTTAAGAGAACATGGATGAATTTTAATCCGAGGAGCTTTGTAACTGCTGCAGCAGAGAAGCCCGGGTGCACACTCCAAACACTCTAGGAAATTATTTTAGGAAAATATTCTTGGAACTGAAAAAAAAAAAAAATTTTTTTTTAATCACGTTAAATCTCAGCTCATAGGATCTCAACCTTCCCAACAATGGTAAGATATCCGCAACAGAATCTAAGAGCGGCGTCCTTAAGAGCAACCCCACCCCTGCTCCGCTCCCTCCGGTTTCCCAGCCCGCAGCCCCTCTGACCTGGGAGCGTCCAGGGCCGCCGGGGCCGCGGTTCCCGCCGCCGCTGCACTGCTGACTGCTGACTCTCCTAGGCCGGCAGCCAGGAAACTGCGTTTCCCTGCGTTTTCGGGTTTGCAGACAGATCCGGGCCCGCGTAACCTGCACAAGGTTAGGGTCCACGTGGCTCCCTGGGGACCAAAAGGAAATGGTGGGTTTTCCTCCAACTCCGGCCTGGATCTTTGCAGCAGCTCCCTCAGGCCCCGCCCACTACGCCGGGTTCCAGTCACGTGGTTCCACCAAACCATTTCAAACCCAAGAGTCCACCCTGGGTTTTGTTTGTTTGTTTGTTTGTTTGTTTTGTTTTGTTTTGTTCTGCCGATCGACACTCTCCTGGTCCTGCGAGTATCCTCGCCCCACGGAAAAAACCCACGCCTGCTCCGCTCCTCCCGTTTCTCATCCCGCAGCCCCTCTGACCTGGGAGGGTCCAGGGCGGCCACTGCGCTGCTGACTGCTGATTCTCCCAGGCCTGCAGCCAGCAAACTGCATCTGAGGATAGTTTTTGGGGTTCACTGGGCCGTGGATATGGAGCACGTGCTATCTACCCCCACGTACCCAGCGGAATGGTGCACACTGTCCCGGAGACCTGCTGAATACGCCCCCCTCCCCACCCCCCGCCGCCCCCGGTTCTGGACACGTGGTTCCCCTACACCCTATCAAGCCCATGGCTTTCTCTTCCTTAATTAGTTTTGTGGAATCCAACCAGCTGTTTGCTCTCCCTCTTCGCATTCCTGAGCCTCCAATTACCTACACCCTGGGGGAACCAGACCCTTCAGTCAGGGCTGCCCTGAACCCACTCTGCAAAGCCTCCCCCACATGCTTGCTGCCGGCCAAGACCAAAACTGGATATGTTAAGACGTTGCACCCCGATAGCTGAGTCCCATAGTGAATTCTGAAATCTTCAGATAAAAGACAGGCAGCCGGGTGTGGTGGCGCACGCCTTTAATCCCAGCACTCGGGAGGCAGAGGCAGGCGGATCTCTGTGAGTTCGAGGCCAGCCTGGTCTACAAAGTGAGTCCAGGACAGCCAAGGCTACACAGAGAAACCGTGTCTAAAAAAAAAAAAAAAAAAAAAAAAAAAAAAAAAAACAGGCAGCCTAACTTCCTAGCTTGGAATACAATACAAGCTTCCTAAGCTAAAAAGCACGAAAAACAACCAAGATCCTAAACTTTGATTTCTTTTGGTTACATTCACAGCACAAAATACTTAAAAATGAGACACATCTTGCATTCAAATCCCATCTTTAGCTGTATTCCCTTAAAAAAAAATTTTTTAAGTAATACCCAAAATTCAAAACCCGGAGTCATAAAAACAAGATTGATGAGTGCAAGCAAAATGATCGATGGGCATGGAATTGACTAAAGGAAATGGGGGGACAATGTAGGATAAGAAAAAATAATTGAAATAAATAGTTAGGAACGTTGTAAAATACCCAAACTGAGATGAAAGAGGAAGTGAATAATACAATAAATCTAATAAATCAAAGGCATCAAGTAGGACACAGATTATAAGATTTAAGGGCAACAATTTAGATGTAATATGAATAAATTAATAAAATATATTTTTTAAAAAAGATTTAAAGGCAAGGCAGAAGAGATGGATGATGCAGCCTATATATATATATATATATATATATTTTTTTTTTTTTTTTTAAACAAAATGTTCCCTGCAGGCAAGTAACACTAGTTAAAGGTGAAAGTGCAATATGGGAAGTAACCCTTGCACTATAAATGAGTTGTATGGGCGAAATACTTCATACTAGAGTAGAAGTGCGCGCGCGCGCGCATGTGTGTGTGTGTGTGACAAAGTAACCCCAACTCTCCTTACGTAAAGAGAAAATATAGAGAAAAAAATAGAGAAATCCCTGAGTCTAATTTCATTTCCTCTCTAATTAAGACCATTAATAACTTGTAACCAGCCCCATTAAAACAACAAGCAGCTATTAACCAAAAAAGCAACCAAAATCTAGCCACCCCACCTTAATGGAAATGGGATATCATTCTCTTAGGGTTGCCTCTTGCTTGATTTTGATGCATAGAATACCTTCTAGGGAGTCCAAATAAAATTGGGGCGGGGGGGGGGGGGGAAATGGTTAAAGCAAGCTAGCAATAACATTTATGGTCCAATCTCTAAATGCTGGGAAATTCCAAGCATAATAGAAGCCCTGTTTGGAGTAGTCCAGTAATTTTAAAGCTATGATTACAAACAGTTTTAGGATAATTAAACAATGCAACTCAATCGTTAGTTGATCGATTCGTGCTTGACTAAATGAGATCAGCAGCTTTCTTTGAAGCTGTCCTGGGAGAAGGTTTTGAAGGAACAGCTTCTGAAGCAGCTGGGGCTGGAACATGGAGGATGCCGGAATTAATTACGCGTCAGTGTCTCAGCATCCTGATGGATGCTTCTTGTCAGGTTTGAGCCAGCATCACTCGTGTCTTGTTCTTTTGTTTAAAAAAACATATAATTTCTCTCAAGTAATATACAATTCTAAAATAATAAAGCCATGAGATGGGCAGGATGCACAGATCAATTAAAATGTTTTCTGGGGGAGGGGGGTTTGGGAGGGCGCTGGAGAGATGGCTCAGAGGTTAAGGGCTCTGATTGCTCCTCCAGAGGTCCTGAGTTCAATTCCCAGCAACCACATGGTGGCTCACAACCATCTTTAATGTGATCTGATGCCTGCGGGTGTACATGCAGGCAGAGCACTGTATATGTAATAAATAAATAAATAAATATCTTTAAAAAATAAATAAACTGTTTTCTCTGCTCTTTTTAGGAGCAGGAGAAAGACATCTGTAAATCTTTACTTATGCCGTATGAAGGATGGCATTTACAGGTCATGGGGATTTTGTAACTACAAGACTTTTTGGCTGCCAGGGTCGAGCCCCAGGGTGAAGGTCAGGGCCGGAGGAAGGGTGGACCTAGAGTAGGGAGGGAGGAACTAGTCAGGCACGGGGACCGGGAGGTGTTTTGCAGCCTGACTGATTGACAGCCGAAGTGCTTCTTTATTTACCTAGAACTCAATAGACAGGGATACTTGCATGTTGCCCAAAAACACAGATCACATCATTTTTGTGCCCAGATGCGTGTTTTAACCCCCTCTTGGTCATAAGTTTAGCCATCGTTGATAAACTGTGAGAGAACAGAATTATCTTTTACATCCTTTTACGATCATCAACCCCACAACTCAACTGTAAACAATATTCAAGTTTCAAGAGCACGTTTTTGCCAAAGCATGAGAGCCTGTTTCCCAGCCTGGTAGCTCTTGCTGTTTCAAGGGCACGAAACAGAAAGAAATTCTCCAAGCCATCCTGGACAGATTGTCATGTCCCTCCCAGGCAGTGCATTATTAATTTTTAATAGTCAGAGTGCAAATTATCATTAGGCCCACAATGCAACACTTATATTTTATATATTTGTAGAATTTATTCATTTGTCTAATCTTGGTTATACAGCTGCAGTGGCCCTGCATGAGTAAACTTTTTGTAAGCAAGTGAGGTATAAATACTTTATTCTTTTATCTTATACCCATACCCATGTCCACTAGTATGAGGTAGAGGCTTTTAATGTTATCCACTGGCAATTTCTCTAGCCTACCAAACACTGTTTACTTTTTTAAGTTTGCTTTGTTCTGATTATCTTGTTCCTGAGTAAGGAACATCCCAGGGAAAAATGTGCCCCTTACAAAAATGGGGGTAGTTAAGGACATGGGTCCATGGGTGAAGTGTTCATTACGCAAGCATGAGGACCTGAGTTCAAATCCCCAGGACCTAAGAAAAGAGGTGAGTGTGGTGGAATGCACCTCTAATCCCATCTGAGCTCCAGGTTCAGTAAGAGACCTTCTCTCAAAAAGTAAGGTGAAAGTCTGTTGCGATAGCTCAGTGATTCCAAGTGCTTGCCGCTGAAGACCCGAGTTCAAACCCCAGAACCCACCTGGGTAGAAGGAGAGACGTAACAACCGCAAATTTTCCCTTATCTTCAGCACACACATCATGGCACCGGTGCCCCACCCCCTCACCACACAAACACACATATGAGTGTTTGTGGAAACTGGCACAAGGAAGCCCGAATGTCATCCTAATGGACCAAACCATTTGAACAATAAACTTAATAACATTGTATTGGATCATTATATAATTGTGAAAACGTGTGTGTATATATATATATATATATATATATATATATATATATATATATATATATATATATATATATATGAACCCATGCTCACATGGATGGTTGGATGGGCAGAAAAATAAATACTAATGAAAGGCAGTGTTCTTTCCTGAGTATTTGTAGATGTTCTTCTTGAGACTTCACTTCAGCCCTCCAGCATGAGGTACTGGTTTCCAAAGAAAACAGCAAGGTGGGCCAGGTGGCTGAGCCCAGTCAGTGAAGTGCTGGGCACATCCACATGAATACTAAGTATCAGCCCCCAGAATCCATGAGAGAAGCCAGGCTTGTAATTACAGCACCAGGGAGTCCACCCCAAGCTTGCTGGCTAGCCAATCTAGCCTAATTTCCATGCTCCAGGACCAGTAACAGAACCTGTCTCAAAAACCATAAGGTGGTCTCAGCTGCTAAGAGGATGCAGATTCAATTCTTAGCACCTACGTGGCAGCTAACAGCCATCTGTAACTCCAATTTTAGAGGATCCGGCACCCTCCTCTGGCCTCCACAGGCCCTGCACACAGGCAACACACATATTCATGCAACCAAATTCCTCATACACACAAAATAAAATAAATAAAATATCAAAAAAATCACAGGAATATGCTTATATATATGTATATGCATGCATGTGTATATACATATCTCTATATAAAATATGTATACACATATGCCTATTTATATTTTGGAGAGCACCTGGAGGCATCTTATTGTTTTCTATGGCTGCCATGTATCTCAGGACACAACATGAGCATCACTGAAGAAAATCAGAATGGGAACTCAAAGAGGGCAGAAATCTGGCGGCAGGAGCTGATGCGGAAGCCATGGAAGGGCGCTGCTTGCTGGCTTGCTCAGACTGCTTTCTTATAGACTCCATGACCATCAGCTGAGAGATTGAACCACCCCCAGTGGGCCGGACCATCCCCTATTAATCACTGTAGAGGAATGTTAATTCAGAACATGGGTGTTTTGCCTAGAGATCACATCCAAAGCCCTTCTAGGTCTGTGTGATCAGGCTGGCAAGGGATCGCATCCAAAGATCTTCTAGGTCTTGGTAATCCAGCTGGAATACAAACACGCCTTTAATCCGGCAGACAGAGGCAAACAGATCTGAGTCCAAGGCCAGCCTGGTATAGAGCTTTATATCAGGTAAAGAGAAGCTTAGGTCCAGGCATGGTAGTAGATGCCTTTAATCCTAAACAAAGGTAAAGTTAGTTTGTAGAAGGAAGCACCCACGTTTGAAAGTGATGTCTAATTGAATGTCAGAAAAGGTGATGAATCAGAGAAAATTTAACAGACTTGGTAATGCCCAACTGTCATGAGAAGACAGAGAAAATGGAAGCTACTTACTTACAAGGCAGTTTTACAGAAAAAGGAGGAGTTTTGCCAGGACAGTAATAGAGAGATGGGTTGCAGAGAGAGAGAGAGAGAGAGAGAGAGAGAGAGAGAGAGAGAGAGAGAGAGACAGACAGACACACAGACAGACAGACACACAGACAGACAGACACACAGAGAGACATAGAGACAGAGACAGAGAGATAAAAAAAAAAGAAAGACAGAGACAGAGAAATAAGGTGAAGACAGAATGAGCCAGAAAATGAAAAGAATCCAGAAGATTAGAGCAGATTACTGAGTTACTTTGAGGCCAAGGAGGACAACTCAGAGGCCAGGAGAGAAGCCATATTGAATAATTCAGCTGGGAAAGGAGTTTGATCCAGAACAGCTAAGTTGAACCAGCCAGCCCAGAGCTCGATAAGACAAGAAAGGGTGAGTTTATTAAGCAGTTCACTGCTTTTGCCACCCAACTTTGCTCCATGTTCTTGGTGTTCAAAGCACCTGCGTGGGAAAGGAGGCGGAGAGGAATGGGAAATCAGAGAGGCCGAAAGGCTTCTGGAAGAAAGGAAAGCTGGACAGGCTAAGAGGGCTTTGGAGGCAAGTTTGCTGCTAGAGGAATTCTCCAGGGCTACATAGACATCATAAACTCTTCCAGGCTTTGTGCAACATGTCCCTGCTAATGATGGCGGTGTGGCTTTGATGAGATGGCATGGCATCCAGTAGATGTCCTAGATCTAAAGCATTTTAAAGAGTCTATTGTACAGTATAAAAATGCGTTCATCTTTCATTAAACAAATGTTAAGGAACTGGCTATGCAACATAGACTTGTTCCCCAAGATCGGAAGGGATTTGTGTCAGGTGTATTAGAAACTGGTCAACAGTTACAGTGGTGACCATGGTGGAGGAACAAAGTCACAAAAATAGAACCACAAAATATAACAAAGGGGATAAATGTTGTTAAAAATCAATTGCTTGGTGAAGGATGTTATGCTGACTTAGGAGAACAAATCTGATCTGAAGATGTAGTAATTGACCAATGTCTTGTTGCAACCTTAGGAGCTTGGGAAACGGTTGAGGAGCCTGGTAAAAACAACCACCTCATTTACTATATATTGAGATAGATAGATAAACTGGTTGATCGATAAATAGCTATGTAGAGAAATAGATAAATTGATTGATTGAAACACAGTTATGATTATGCGTTATAGTAAGTGGATAAATGGTATTCAAACACTCCAGAGATCTACAGAATATAGCATTTTATAATAAAGGGCCTTTCTGACGGAGAGACATATCTGCTCCTGGCAGCACCTCCAAATGTACTTCCATGAAGATGAGGGCATCAAAAAAACACATGTGCCAAAATAGCTATTGGACAAAAACAAAAACAGAAACAGAAAACTGTTCTTATCTCTACTGCCGGTAGCAGACTGACTGTCCAAACCGTGAGGAAACCTGACACTAGGGAAATGACTGTCCAACTTTGCAGAGACTAGGTGGACCAGTCCTTCGGAAATTCCCGCTTTACAGAAAAGCCTCTAGTAGGCTGAAGACCGGATGCCCCCTTCCCCAAAATATGGGGACAAAAAAAAAAAACTTTGGTGACCGTCCAGGCGGTCAACTGTTCTCTGTCATTTCTATACTTTTAGAAGCTGCTTGCCTGAGCCTCCTACATATGAGATAATATTTTCTTCTTAAGTCTCTGATGGGATAGCAATAAGATGACTTACCATTATATTGCTTTAGTTGCTTAAGGTCTAAAAACATGTTTTAGGTTGATAAGTGTAAGTTATAATAAGAAAGTGATTTAGGAAACTTTTGGACACTAAGGTAGGGCTTACTAGGCTAGGACAGATAGTGGAATACTTTCTCCAAGATTGTCAAGTACAAATGGACTGGGCCTTGTAAATCTAACTTTTATACCTGGTAATTCTCATAAATATTCTTCTTGTATATAGTTTATATTTTTAATGGAAAGGGGGGTTATGTAGTGGATGTAAATATGTTTTTGTTTTGACCCCTAGTGTGGGATGTGAAATAGACTTATGCGAGGGGGTGTGTGGGTATTTGTGAGTTGGAAACAGACTTTTGAGATAACAGGTGGTGTTTGTCCACTAGAAGAGGAACTGCTCGGGTTGATAGCACCTTTGCTGAATTGGTGGTTTGCTACTTACTGGGTCTGCTGAAATTCTATTATCACTCAAAGGAACTGAGTCTAAAAAAACGGTCTACTTCTCCCGTTCCCGTGAACCTATATGAAAGGCAGGGGTAAGCATTAAAGAACCCCAGATAAAGGAGGTTTGGAAAAGTTCAAAGCCCACAAGATTTACTCAAGTTAACCTCAGGTCAAGAGAAGGAGCTAGAAACCAGCTAACAGGCATTAGAGAGCAGGAGGGACTTTGAGTTGAAGGGGTATTGAAGACAGCCTGCAGAAGTAGGAGCTTTCTTTAGCCTTTATTTAGCTCTTTAGCTCTTTAGCCTTTAGCTTTTTAGCTCTTGAGTTCCTCAGGTCTTTGGCCTTTGACCAAGCAAGCCTTTGGCCTTAGGGTTTTTTTTGGCCTTTACTTCCTGGCCTGTCAGCTGAGCTAGTGAGCCTTTTGGGCTTTTTTCATCAGGATTAGAGCTGAGTAAAAAGGTCAGCTGGGTGCTTTCTCTGTCTCTCTGAGCTAACAGGTTTACCCCCCGGCATCTGGTCCTGAGTCTTTATTGGTAAAATAGTACGTTTGGGATTTTCATTTGAAAGGACAATTGCTTTTTAAACAAGATAGAGAAAAATCTGCTTTTACTGTGCCCGCATTTAACCATCAACAACCTAGGAGAAGGTACCAGTCTTGCCACAAAGAATGTTAAACAGCGCCACCTTGTGTTGATATTTTGTACAGCAGCTGTTAGAAATAATTCATAAACAGAGTGCTCACTCTATAATTTTATCATTATATGGATGATATCTTACTGGATGATTCTGAACTGAGGGGAAAAAAGTTGTTTAAGAGAATTTTGTCTTGTTGGTAATAACAAATTGCTCCAGAAAAACACAAAGAGGAGATTCTATTTATTATCTAGGGTATAAGATAGACCCTACAGACAATCGAGCCATTGAAGGTACAGATCAGAAGAGATGAGTTACAGACTCTTGACGATTTTCAAAACTCGCTGGGAGAAATGAACTGGGAACAGCCCACAAGTAAATTAACTACTCAAGAGCTAAGAATTTCATTTCAAAGCTTAGAAGGTGATTAAAATAAGAATCCAAGAAAATTGTCAGCTGAGTCAGAGAGAGAACTGGCCTGGATAGAAAAGAAATTACAAGATCCACATGTGGATTGCTTAGATCCAAAGTGCAATTGTGTGGCGCCCGCGCCACCGCGGTACCGAGTCTAGGGCGAGGGACTGTGGATTTAACTCATGCACACACACACACACACACACACGCACGCACACAATAACACAGCGGGTCCTTCGTGCTAAGAGAGCAGCAGCCGCAGCCGCCGCAGCCGCCGCAGCCGCCGCAGCCGCCGCAGCCGCTGCAGTGGTTTATTCTTATCTGTCCGCAGAGTTCCAAAGAGCCTTCTTATAGGCAGCCAAACAGGACTCCTCCTCCCAGGTGAAATCCCTCTCAAGAGGTAATCACACACAGGAGGACAAGTCTCGAGGAAGGGAGGGGCGCGTTCTCAGAGCAGTAAACATGACTAGCTAACCAAGATAAACACAGACATGGAAGCTGCTAGAAACAGGACATGAAACAGCAAGACAGGCAGGCAGCCCAGTCGGGCCTGGTTCCTACATAATTGTGTTTTATTTCTTTTCCCTACTACTCATTCTCCCTCAGAAATTCTTTGTTTGTTTGTTTGTTTTTCTTTTGGAGGGGTGTTTTGTTTGTTTGTTTGTTTGTTGAGACAAGGTTTCTCTGTGTAGCCTTGGCTGTCCTGGACTCACTTTGTAGACCAGGCTGGCCTCGAACTCACAGTGATCTGCCTGCCTCTACTTCCCAAGAGAAATTCTTTTTTTTTAATGTATGATAATTTATTCCTATTACATCCCAATTGTTATCCCCTCACTTGTATCCTCCCATTCCCACCCTCCTCAGGCCTATTTTTTTGCCATTGGACCCCTGACAGAAAGGGACCTCAACCCCACTATTTGACCTCAGCCTCTTAGGTCCTCATCCTGAAAGTGCTTCCCCTCCCTCTGTGTGCCTGCCGAGCCTCCCCACCAAGGGGAAGTGATCAAACTGGGGACACCAGAGTTCATGTGGAAGGCGGTCCCTGCTCTACCTGCCACCATGGAGAATGATATGTGCATTGGCTATGTCTGAACGGGGGGGGGGCGGGGGCGGGGGCTGGGGTCAAGGTTTACCGCATGCATCGTCCTTGGTTGCCGCGCGACAGTTTATTCAGGGCCTCCTGGGTCCAGATCTGCCAACCTGTGGGGCTCCCAAACCTTCTAGGTCCTGTCTTCCCCGCTCCCCGTGCACCGTACTTCTAAAACACTCAGAGCTCCACTCACAGTCTGGCAGCAAGTCCCAGCATCTGTCCAGGGCCCCTTGTGGGTAAAGTCTCTCAGAAGACATCCATTTCTGCCTAATATCCACTTATAAGTGAGTATAGAGCATATACACCATGTGTGTCTTTGGTTAAGGGGCATCTAGGTTTTTTTTCCAGATTCTAGCTATTAGGAATAAAAGCTACTATGAACATAGTTCAGCAAATGTCCTTGCTGTTTGGAGTAGCATCTTTTGGGTATATATGCCCGCGCCCACAGGAATTATTGTACACAGAGAAAACAGTATCTTAGGAAATTTTCAGCACAGAATAAAAAATTTTAGAAGTTTTTTTTTTTCTATATAGAAAAATTTTCTGGATTGATTCTAAAAGAATAATAAAATGGCCAGTTGGTGGCAGTGGCTGAGGTAGCAGCAACAGTGTGTGCCTTTAATCCCAGACATGGGAGGCAGAGGCCAGCCAGGTCTACAGACTGAGTTCTAAGACAGCCAGGTCTGCATAGACAAATCCTGTCTCAAAAAAAAAAAAAAACACTACGAAAACAATGAAAGAAAGAAAAAATAAGACTTCATCAATTAGAAGGAAGAGACCCAGCAGAGATTGTAGTGCCTACACTAATGCTGAAATTACCCTATGATGGACAGTTAATGAGAAATGACAAAGAGCTTGCAGTGAATTTTGGGGGAGAAATTTAAAAAGTATCCCCAAAGCAGATAACTTCAGTTTATAAAAAAAAGAAAAAGTTGGATACTTTCTCATATAGTAAGGAACACCTATTTCTAAAGCTCCTACCTTTTATAGAGATGTCAATAAATTGGGGGTGGCAGGTTATAAAAGTAAGTCAAGGCCCATATGCTTCAGCTAAAAAATACAAACTGTTAGAAGCTTCAAATTTTCATAAAAGACATCGGGCTGGAGAGATGGCTCAGTGGTTAGGAGCACCGTCTGCTCTCTCAAAGGATCCTGGTTCAATTCCCAGCATCCACATGGCAGCTCACAACTGTCTATAATTCCAAGATCTGACACCCTCACACCAATGCACATAAATTAAAATTAAATAAAATATTTTAAAAACAAAAAATAAAATAAAATAAAAAAGACATCATGTAAATAGTAAAAGTTTAAATAACTTTTTTCCCTACGACCTGGCTACAAGACAAGGACATTATAAAAATATAAAATTGTCCTATGTCCAAGGACATATAAAAATTGTCCTATATGTTCTTTGTACAATCACACGCCATTACCTCATTTCAAAGTCAACTGCTACTCTTCAAGCCCTGTCAGCTTGTTTTTAGCTCCACTTCTTGGATTAAACATGTGTATTAGGGATCAATTGCACCAAACCAAAAAAAAATATATATATATATATATATATACACCAGGTTTTTAAGTTCACAGTCTGAAAGATCACAATGGGATCAAATATCTTGCAACAGTGTCTCGTTGTCAAAGAATCCTTAAATTAATAAGAACATCTTTAAGAGGCATTTTCTGTAGGTCTCTGAGGTTTTGGAATGCCACCTATTTATTCATTTTTACATAATCTATCTATCTATAGATTCATATCTGTTAAACCTAGGATGTATATTCGTGTGCTAAATTAGACTAATATCCAACATGGCCATGAGTTGATCAGCGAACAATTAACTTGCATCACTTAATTATCCTAAACAGTTCATAATTGCAGCTTTTAAAATATCGAAAGTGAATTTTATACTATAAATGAGTTAGTTGTATAGGTACAATACCTCATACCAGTGGTCTGCCTGCCTCTGCCTCCCAAGAGAAATTCTTATTTTTTAATGTATTATAATTTATTCATATTACATCCCGACTATACATCACTGTTTTGCATCCATGTATATATGGATGTAGGTGTTGGATTCGTTGGAACTAGAGTTACCTATGAGCTGCCATGTGGATGCTTGGAGTTGAACTTGTATTGTCCAGAGGAAAAGCCAGTGCTTTTAGCTGCTGATCCATCTCTCCGGCCTAGAATCCTTAGCTTTGTAAGATGGGCATTTTTAGTGGGTCTGTGTCCTCCTGTGAGGTTCCCATTTGCTTCAGCATAGTCTGCATCCAAGGTTTTGGGGTTTAAGTCGAGGTTTCGGAGACACATTTTCAAAGAGGATCAAAAGTCAAGGCTACCACAGCTGACTCAGTCATCCAGAGAACCTACCTTGTGGGATGCGTGGCCCAGCCATGAAACATTTTTCTGCAAGCTGAGCATCAGGGAGTTAAGTTCCAGACAAAAACTGCATACATGTGGGGGCATGTGAAATATAATTCTCCTTCTATATATGCCCCCCCAACACCAAGACAGTTGATGGAATAATTTTAGTGATGATGAGGACAAGGATCTCTGTGTTAAAAAAAAAAAAAAAAAAAAAACATACGGTCTCAGCCAGGCCTGGTGGCGCACACCTTTAATCCCAGCACTCGGGAGGCAGAGGCAGGCGGATCGCTGTGAGTTCGAGGACAGCCTGGTCTACAAAGCAAGTCCAGGACAGCCAAGGCTATACAGAAAGACCCTGTCTCGGAAAAGAAAAAAAAAACACCCATAAAAAAAAATATAGTCTCTTATTCTGAATTCCTTTTCATAAGTGAAGAGAGTAGAAAAAACTCACACCCCCTCTAGCAGGAAACCAAAGGCGCTTACCCACAGGCCCTGAATGCTGGCAAACCTCTCACATAGAAATGGGCATTACAGATGCAAGGGAGGTGGGAAAACTTTTAGCCACAAAAGCAAATTTCTTGATCACCAAAGTATACACACTGAAGAAAAACTGTGTAAATGCACTGGGTGTGAAAACGTACCTCAAAAGAGTCCATATTATTAGGCATAAGAACGCCCACACTGAAGAAAGGCTTTACGCATGTCATGAGTGTGGGAAAATAATCAGTGATGGGAGTCATTATCCGGACCCGCCGGACAATCAACTGGGACCCTCGGACCCCTAGGGAGAGAATGGGGGACAAGAGACGTGAAGAACGGACAGCAAGTCAAGGAGTCTGATCAAGCTGACCAACTTTTATTTTTTTTAAAGATTTATTTACTTATTATGTATACAGTGCACATTAGATCACATTATAGATGGTTGTGAACCACCATGTGGTTGCTGGGACTTGAACTCAGGACCCCTGGAAAAGCAGTCAGTGCTCTTAACTGCTGAGCCATCTCTCCAGCCCCCAGATTTTATTTTTTTTACAGACAATTATATACCATTGAAGCAGGAGGCTGAGTGGGGTGATCCAGGTGGGCGGTTTTCCGCAAGCTATCAGGAAGTCAGGAAGTTTGGCAGGGCGAGGGCCCCTGTGGTTCTGGGGCTGGGTGGAATTGTTAGGCATCTGGAACCACAAGATGTTATCTATAGACTTCGTTTCGCTCGCTCATCCTCTGAAGGCCTCTGTAATTCCGGGAATACTGAGAACAGCTGGAGAGTGCCTTGAGGGAGGGGAAGAGGTTACAAGGCAGCCTTCTGGAATGTACCCTGAGGCAAGGAGGGAAAGAGGTCACAAGGCAGCCTGCCCCAGGTCCACTCAATGAATTACACCAAGGTCCAAGATGCTTGCTTGGCTATGGTCTTGGCTCCCCACAGACATCCTGTGTCCTTCATGGTCCAGCACCAAGGGCTTCAGTTGCTGTTCCTCACCAGAACAAGACAGCTCCCAGGACACCTTCAAAGAAAGTTTCCAATCCCAATTGGTCCAGCATTTCAGACTGTCCCACAAAGGACTCTAATTAAGCCTGGAATTTCTCAACATTTAGAAACTGCACCACAAATGCAATTCCTAGCTTGGTTAACCACTTCCCCAATTTTATTTGAGCCCCTACTAGGTATTATTTGTCCAAAATCAGCCAGAAGAAGCCTAAAGAGAATGACACCCCATTTCCTTTAAGGGGGATCAGGTAGATTTTTGGTTGCTTTCTTGGCCTATAGAGGGTTATTATCAATGGGAGTTGGTTACAAGTTATTATTGGTCTTGTTTAGAAAGAAAACAAGATTAGACTCAATGATGTCTCTCTTTTCCGTTATCTTCCATTCTTAGGTTTGGAGCTAGAGGTTGAAAAGAAAGAAGGGGGAATATAGAAATATATAGGGAAGACTTAATGCCTCAGTTGTCACTCACAAAGTTATTTTTAATTCACTGGTATAGAATTTGGTATATAGATGCAAAGTAAGTTTAATTCTAGATACAGTGGTATAGAATTCAAATGTAAATTAATTCTTCACACACATTGTTGTGTATATATATTTTTTTTTCTACTCTAATATGAGGTGTTGTACCCATATAACTCAATTATAACAAGGTTTTACTTCCAAATCTTTGAAAATGCTATTGCTGGTCATGTCAATCACTAGTCTTCTTTTATCACAAGAATATACATCTTAGGTGCAGCAGATAGATATAATTCTATAGAAAGATAAGTTAGATAAGGTCTTCAAAAACCTCAGAGACATGCAGAAGATAGCATTTAAAAATGTTTTTAGCTGGACATGGTGGCAGACACCTTTAATCTCAGCACTAGGGAGGCAGAGGCAGGGGGATCTAAGTGAGTTCGAGGCCAGCCTGGTCTACAAAGTGAGTCCAGGACAGGCAAAGCTAACACAGAGAGACCCTGTCTCGAAAAAAAAATGTTTTTATTATTTTAAAGATTCACTGACAATGAGACAGGTAAACTCCTGGCAACATGCAGCTTACCTCAAAGATGATGATGAGCATCAAAAACCTCCTTATGGAGATGGCTTCAAATGTGGCCAACAAGCCACTGGACAAAATGTCCTCATTTCTACCACAGACACACTTCTGCCTAAAAAAGGGCAAGCTTGGATGCAGGCAGAGTCGATGGCCAAACTCTGCCAACACAGGGTAAGCAAGTCCTCAATAGTTCCTGCCTCACAAATATGTCTGTCAGATATATTGGGCCAGAAGGCTGAAGAAGATGCTCCAACTTCATAGAGTTTTGGGTGACTATTCAGGTAGCAAACTGTCTCTGTCATCTTCTCATTTGGAAAGCTACTAACCTGCACTCCAGCATACTCAGGTAATCAAGTTTATTCCTTCTCAAGTCTCTCATGGAGTTGAAGACCAGGTAGCTTAGTTTTACAATGAAGCTTGGTTTTTCAGGGGTTAAGATGTTTTTAGGTCTAGATAGATGTTTTAAGTTGACAATGACAAGATGTGATGGAGACTGATTTACATTCAGATTTTTAGACACACCGAGATAGGAAAGATGTTTTCTTCAAGGTTGTCAAATACAAATAGCCAAAACACTAAGAATGTAACATTTATATAATCCCTGATTGTGTCCTGGTTCTTCTTGCTATAGGTAGTTTATGGTATATACATGTACTAAGGTAAATGTATATGTAAAAAAAAATAAATAAATAAATTTTTTCAAGGAGAAAAATAGGCTATGTCTGTATGAGCAGCTGAAGAAACAAAGAATGAGGGGTTCATGATGTTTCATGCTTTTTCTTTCTTTGTTTCTTTTTTTCTTTTTCTTTTTTTGGGGGAAGGGTTGTTGCTTTATCAAGACAGGGTTATTTGTCAGGCGTGGTGGCGCACGCCTTTAATCCCAGCACTCGGGAGGCAGAGGCAGGCGGATCGCTGTGAGTACGAAGCCAGCCTGGTCTACAAAGCGAGTCCAGGACAGCCAAGGCTACACAGAGAAACCCTGTCTCAAAAAACAAAAACAAAAACAAAAAAACAAAGACAGGGTTATTTGTGTAACTAAGCCTGGCTTCACTGGACTTTGGAGACTAGGCTGGCGTAGACCACACAGAGAACCACCGGCTTTTGCCTCCTGGGTGCTAGGATTCCTTCCTTCTCTTCTCTTTCTTTCTTCCTTCTTTTTTTTGTTTTTCTTCTTTCTTTTTCTTTGTCAGGTTTTCAACAAGCATCCTTGGATGGTCTGCAACATCCTATGGAGACAAGGCTTGTCATGGACACAAAGATCTCCCCACCTGCCCCTTACTCCTGACTCCTGGGATTAATTCACTTTGAGACAGGGTCTCATTATTTTTCTCCGTCGGGCCCCAAGCTCCTGTCCCAGCGGTCAGTGCTCTTGCCTCAGTATCCACCAGAGAATTCTGCTTGGACTGGGGTTTAATCCACCAGAAAGGTTTTATTAGCTGGTCAGTGTCTACACTGTCTGTTCGGATCCCAATGCAGCTCCAAGTCTTTCTCATGGGGAGCTTTTAAGGACAAAGCCCATATTCTGGGTTGACATACCGCAGTTAACAAGAGCAGTCAGCCAGAATTGGAACTCCAGAAGCCAAAGAGGAAGCTTAGTCCATTTAAAGACTTTGCCAGAACTAAGGGCTTTGATGGACTAGGTCTTTGTATTGGTTTTGGCAGGTGGTTCTGTCTCCACGCTGAGCTTTACAGCCTGAATGGTTCTTCCATGGCGGAGCTGGTTGTGCTAAGCTGTGGGTCCTTGTTTCTAGACTCCCAAGGCACTTGGAGTACAGACGGGCACCACCGAGCCTGACCATCTTACTTGTCCATACTTAAGGCCTGAGGACTGATATTTGGGTTCAGTGTGTTGTGAGGATGGCTGTGATCCATCCCCATTCGTAACTCATAATTATAGGCGTTGGGATAGTGGGAAGGCTCAGTAGCCCAGCGGTGGGCAGGGCAGGGGGAATGACAAAAGATGGAGTCCCTGAGACTCCACGATGGCACGTCATCCTGCAGTAGGATGGGTAAGAGTTCTCGAGCCTGTAAGACCTGGGTGTCAGGTGGGAGTTACAGAACCAGGGCTACGGCAGGAGTGACACAGGGAGTCAGCCTGGAGGAAGGCTTAGTGTTAACACCAGGAAAAAGGGCACAAAGCCATGTGCCCTCTGTGTGCGTTTCTTCACCGAGAGTGTGAGCAACTTCGTGCATGCAAGCCCTGGAGAACGGGGGGCGTATCCTGTCCCTGAAAGTGGCTTTGAGGCAGAAGGTTTGTAGACAACCCAGGGGGAGACTGAGGTCCGAGGACAGTGTCTGTGTGCGTGGTCCTGCTCAGAGAAAGGGTAGAGAGCGGGTGAGGCCCCGTGAGGAGGTAGGACAGAGGCACAACTCTCCGCTGTCCCCCACAGCAGCCCGAGGAGCTCCCTTATTTAGAGACAAACTACTCACTAGGTGTGGTGGTGTGCGCTTTCATTCCAGCAGGCAGCAGGCAGCAGGCAGCAGCAGGCAGATCTCTTGAGTTCCCGGCCAGCCAAAGCTGCACAGAGAAACCCTGTCTTCAAAAACCAAAAACCAAAACAAGCAAACAGAAACCACATGCTGCCTCTGTAGTGCGCCCAAGCTGTTTCCCAGGCCCACTATAATCTTAGCACAGCACACGCCATGTCAGAGGCAGCGCTCTATTATGAACCCATCACATTGGCCCCAACACCTGCCAAAACAAAGAGCAAGCGGTTCCTCTTCCCAGCGAGGTCCCTATGCATTGTCCTTGCTGTGATGCCCCTGCAGCTCTGCTTCTCGCCAACTGCAGTGTGACAACCAGGATGTGGTTTTTGTACCTAAAAGACAAAGGCTGTGTGTGCTCTCTCCAGGTCCCCAGCTGTCCTGGGCTGTCACCCGTGTCACCTGTGCTCAAGGACATCCTCCTGCTTCTGTTGCCATTAGAAGCTGTGGCCCCGAGAAACTTTTTGTTTGTTTGTTTTCCAAGACGGGGTTTCTCTGTGTAGCCTTCGCTGGCCTGGAATCTGCTGTATAGACCAGGCTGGCCTCAAACTCAGAGGTCTGCCTGCTTCTGCCTCCTGAGTGCTTGGATTAAAGGTATGTGCCACCACCCCCTGCTACCCCTAAAAACTTTTAAAAATAGATTTATTTTTATTTTCTGTGATGACTGCATGTATATCTGTAAGTCATACACACGCATGATTCCCATGGAGGTCAGAATCCCTGGAGCTGAAAATGGGAGGGAGGGAAGAATGTGAGGATACAAGGGATGGGATAACCATTGAGATGTAACAAGAATAAATTAATTTTTTAAAAAAACTATTTTTTAAAAATCCCTGGAACTGGAGTTACAGATGGCTGTGAGATACCGTGTAGGGACTGGGAATCGAACCTGGGTCCTCTGAAAGAACAGCCAGTGCTCTTAACCACTGAGCTAATTCTCCAGAGACGTTTCTGCTCATGTGGTGGAAATGGTATGCCCTCAGCAACTCCTCCTTGCCTCCTCCAAGCCTGACTGTTCGTTTCCACTGTCAGCTGTGTTTAGAACTGGAGATGGAGGCACACGTGTGTGTGTGTGTGTGTGTGTGTGTGTGTGTGTGTGTGTGTGTGTGTGTGCGCGCGCGCAAGGACATTTTCAAAGATGATTAGCTGAGGCTGGGAAGGTCCACCCTAGGGTGGGTAGGAGACACCATCCTGTAGAGTAGGAGCAGGATGAGGAGTTAAAGGGGAAGGGAGAGAGCCAGGAAGTCCCAGCATGCCCCTCTCTCTGCCCCCTTAGCCACCCCGCCCTAACCTGGATCTCACCACACCGTCCCTTGCTACCTTGGACTGACAAGCTGAGGCCAGATGAGTCTCCCCTCCTCCCGGCTGTCTCAGCTATTTGACGCAGGAGAGAGACACTAACAGTGATCTCACTCAAGGGCGCCGAACAAGCCAAGTTGTGTCCTGTACCTGACTCATTTCACTCATCCCAATATCCTCTGGATGGCAGGCAGCGCTTCCTTCAACTTGACCTTTTTGTTATTGTTTGTTTTTAGGTCGAGTCTCTCAACATAGCCCTGGCTGTCCTGGAACAATGTCGACCAGGTTGGCCTTGAACTTACAGTGGTCTTTCTTCTTCGGCCTCCTGAGTGCTGGGATTAAAAGTGTGCACAGCCATACCTGGCTAAATTTCGTAAACCCCTTGTTGATGTTTCTGGGTTTTTTTGGGTTTTTTTGTTTTTGGTTTTGGGTTTTTTGGGACAAGATCTTGCCCAGGTTAGTCTTGAGCTCATAACCTTCCTGAGAAAAGTGTGTGTGTGTGTGTGTGTGTGTGTGTGTGTGTGTGTGTGTGTCCTGTGTCTCTCTGTGTGTGTCTGTGTGTCTATATATGCAAGTGTGTCCTGTGTCTCTGTTTATGTGGCTATATATGTGTGTATGTTCTGGGTCTCTGTGTGTGTGTTTCTGTGTCTGTGTTTGTGCTTGTCTCTCTGTGTATGTTTGTGTCTGTGGTTTTTTTGTGTTTGTCTCTATGTTTGTGAGTGTGTGTGTGCCTGTGTGTATGTTTGTGTGTATCTCTGTGTGTATGACTGTCTCTTTGTGTGTGTGTATGTCTGTGTCTGTGTGTCTGTGTGTGTGTGTGTTGTATGTCTGTGTGAGTGTTTCTGTGTATCTGTGTGTGTCTATATGTGTGCCTATGTTTGTGTGTCTGTAAGTATATGTCTGTGTGTGTCTCTGTGTGTTTGTGTGTGTTTCTCTGTGTGTGTGTGTGTATGTGTCTGTGTCTCTGTGTCTATGTCTCTGTGTGTGTGTCTTATGTCTGTGTGTGTTTCTGTGTGCCTGTGTGTGTGTCGATGCATATGTGTGTGTGTGTGTGTATTTGTTTCTGTGTGTGTCTGTGTGTGTCTGTGTGTGTGTGTCCAGCTTTCCCTAGGGCTGGTGGTAAGCACTGTTAAAATCTCTTAACAATGGCAGGGTATAGTCGCATTCACCTTCTATCCCAGCACTTAGGAGGCAGAAGCAGACAGACCTTTGTGAGTCTGCAGTCAGCCTGGTCTACACAGGAAGTTGCAGGCCAGCGAGAAATGCACACTGAGTCCCTATTAATAACCACCATTATTGTGTTCTTTAAGTTCGTACTGCAAGTGATTAATTTTCATTCTCTCATGACTAAAAGCAAAGATATTTCAGTTTGGAGCATCTGACACCCCCCCAACTTGCCACTGCCAGATTATGCCTTGTTTTTCTGGCTACTTTGACTACTGGTCAAAAACGGCGTGACTCCCTGATGCCAGCACCAGCCACTTTGAATACTCCACAGATACTTTGGGAAAACTAAAGAGCAGTCTCGTTTCTCGATGAGTCAAAAGCCATTTTTTGATGCCGTCTTAGACACTACCATGTCAGCGGCACAGCCCGCTATGGGGCTGGTCCACACCAAAACCCTCCCTCAGTGTGGCAGTGCCGGTCAGTGAACGGGGTGGGTATGAAGCAGGGCAGAGCGTCTACCACCTCGCTCTCTTCCATCTATCCCCTGTTTCCTTTTTCCCTGGCATTGTGCATTCAGACAGCACAACACGGTGCCTGTGTGGAGTTGTCCTTTCTTGGACTTTCAAGATTCCAGACCATGAAGCAATTTAACTCCCTAGACATTACCTAGTGTAATATAGTGTTCGGTAATGTCATAGCAAGTGAACACGGTTCACAACAGCAGTGCACACGGGTTGCTTGATTATAAGAAAGCACAGACCTCCACCACAGCACTGTGTTCTGAACCCTATTTCTTCTTCTCCATCTCCTCTTCCATTTGGATCCCTTATCCTTAGATGTCTAAGGGCCCAGGAGAGCAAGACATGACTCTTTCCCAGGGAAAGCACATAGGAGGTCTCCACAAATGCTGGGTAGATGGGCTGATGGGGTCACCTCATTTCTCTCAAGTCTATAAACAAGATCTTTCTTTTTTTAAATTTTTTATTTATTTTTGCTTTACTTGGATTGGTTGAGGCCATTAGATCCCTTGGAACTGGAGTTACAGACAGTTGTGAGCTGCCATGTGGGTGCTGGGAATTGAACCTGGGTCCTTTGGAAGAGCAGACAGTTGTCTTAAGCACTGAGCCATCTCTCCAGCCCTAATCAAGATCTTTCTTAAGATATGAAAGTATCTCCCATATAATCCTGGCTGGCCTCCAACGCGCGACACAAGCCGTTGCCTCCTTCTTCACGTTATATAAGTGTTCCTGTAATTTGGCTGGTATTAATTTTTAAAAGTAGAGATTGTGCGTATTTTTGATAAAAGTCAGAGTTAAGTAGTCTGTCGTAAAGGGCACTTGACTTTCACTTCTGTCCTTCAGAGGTGACAGAATGAAATTTGCTGAAGACTTTAAAAGGCCAAACCTTTGACTTCTACAGCTCAGCTGAGCCAAACAGGATATGCATCGGTAACTGTTTTGGCAATTAGGTGCCAAGTACTAAGACCTACTTTTGAGCTGTCCACTATGGCCTCTGGTCTTTGTTTTCATGACCTTGAGGATCGCAAGGGCTGCCGAGGTGTACACAATGTGTCCAGTGGAGGGTTTTTTTCCCTTTCTGGGCAGCGTTAGAAATGGAGCCAAGGGCAAACTGTAGCTAAGCAGGTGTCTACTGCTGGGGGACCCCTGCAGCACTCTGCTAGCCTTTCTGGGGTCTCCCTCACCAGAGCTGGTGTTAGGGTTTGGGTAGAGCTCACAGAGGTTAAGCTTCCTGTCCCAACATGGCAGAAGAAATCTACTTTTTTTTTTGTTTTTTGTTTGGTTTTTCAAGACAGGGTTTCTCTGTGTAGCCTTGGCTGCCCTAGATTCACATTGTAGACCAGGCTGGCCTCGAACTCACAGGGATCCACCTGCCTCTGCCTCCCGAGTGCTGGGATTAAAGGTGTGCACCACCATCGCCCGGCTTAAGACATCTACGTATTTCACCACTGATTATAAGTATAAAACTGTTTCACTTGAACCATTAATAGTCTGTCTACCAAATATCTCTACTGTTTTCCCATCTTCTCACATTTCTCTCTCTCTCTCTCTCTCTCTCTCTCTCTCTCTCTCTCTCTCTCTGTGTGTGTGTGTGTGTGTGTGTGTGTGTGTGTAGATATATTTATTTGTTTGTGTGTATGTATGCTGTGCTGTGCTGGCTAGCCTTTTCTTTTCTATTCTTTTTTCTGATTTTTTTGGAATAGGGTTTCTATGTATAGCCTTGGCTGTCCTGGAACTCACTCTGTACACCAGGCTGGCATTGAACTGGAATATCGACCTCCCAAGTGCTATGTTTTAAGGCATGTGCCAACACAGCCTGGCAGTGTGCTGGCTGGTTTTATGTTAACTTGATATAAGCTAAAGTCATCAGAGAGGAGAGAGCCTCAATTAAGAAAATGCCTCAGCTGGGGGGCAGTGGCGCACGCCTTTAGTCCCAGCACTCGGGAGGCAGAGGCAGGCAGATTGCTGTGAGTTCGAGGCCAGCCTGGTCTACAAAGCAAGTCCAGGACAGCCAAGGCTACACAGAGAGACCCTGTCTCGAAAAACAAAAAAAAAAAAAAAAGAAAGAAAGAAAGAAAGAAAGAAAATGCCTCCATAATTTCAGACTGCAGGCAATCCTCTTAGGCATTTTCTTAATTATTGATTAATAGGGGAAGGCCCAGACCACTGTGGGTGCTGCCACCCCTGACTTGTGTTCCTGGGTTCTATAAGAAAGCAGTCCAAGTAAGCCAGTAAACCATGCCCTCTGCGTCAGCTCCTGCCTCCAGATTCCTGCCTTGTTTGAGTTTCTGTTCTGACTTTTTTCAGAGATGAGTGGTTATATGGAAATATAAGCCAATTAAACCCTTACTCATGTTGTTTTATCACAACAGTAATTTTTTTTTGTTTTCTTTTTCTTTTTCTTTTTTTTCTTTTTTTTTCTTTTTTTTTTTTTTGAGACAGGGTTTCTCTGTGTAGCCTTGGTTTTCCTGGACTTGCTTTGTAGACCAGGTTGGCCATGAACTCACAGCGATCTTCCTGCCTCTGCCTCCCAAGTCCTGGGATTAAAGGAGTGCACCACCACGCCTGGCCACAACAGTAATCTTAACTAAGACACATGGCATATATACAATACAGTTGCTCTCCAACATGTAAATAGACGTATGTGTATGCATATTTTACACTCACATGTGGATATACACATTCATACATACATATACATGTATGCATATTCCTGTGCTTTTTTGAGATTTTTATTTATTTTATTTTATGTGTATGGGGAACTTGCCTGCATGAATGTCTTATGTACTGCATGTGTGCAGTCCCTGTGGAGGCCAGAGGAACGCGTTGGATCCTTCTAGAACTGGAGTTACCAATGGTTGTTCTCTGCCATGTGGTTGGTTACTGGGAACCAAATCAGCATCCCCTGAACAGCTCAGACCACCCTGGTAATTCGGCTAGATTGGTTGGCCAGTGAGCTTGGGGTGGTCTCCCTACTGCCGGAAGTACAAGCCTGGCTTTTCTCAGGGGTTCTTGGGGATGAAACTCAAGAATTCAGGTGGGCCTATCTAGCACTTCACTGACTGAGCCAACCCTGGACTCATCTTGCTGTTTTCTTTGGAAACACGTAGCTCACACTAAAGGCCTGAAGGGAAAGGAAGTCCTAAGCGGAGCGCCTAGAAATACTCAGGAAAGAACTGTCTTGCATTCATATTTACTTATCCGCTCGCCCAAGCATTCATGCCAGCGTGGTTCACATATTAGTTCACAATTATATTATAATTGTATATTATATAATTTGTTGTTCTGATTGTCCAATAGGAAAACCATGTTCAGGCTTCCTTGCGCCAGTTTCCAAAGACTTTTATATGTGTGTTCATGTGTTGTATTCCTGTGTGTGTGTGTGTGTGTGTGTGTGTGTGTGTGTGTGTGTAGGCATCAGTGCCCTGGTGTATGTGCATGAAAGTTGGAGACAATTTGCAGTTGTTAGTTCTTTCCTTCTACCAGGTGGGTTCTGGGGTTTGAACTCGGGTCTTTAGCAGCAAGCACTTGGAATCACTGAGCTATCCCAACAGGCTTTCACCTTATTTTTTCAGACAAGGTCTCTTACTGAACCTGGAGCTCAGATGGGATTAGAGGTGCATTCCACCACACTCGCCTCTTTTCTTAGGTCCTGGGGATTTGAACTCAGGTCCTCATGCTTGCATAATGAACACTTCACCCATGGACCCATCTCCCCATTTTTGTAGGTGGTGCAGTGGATTAACCTCAGGGCTCTGCACAGACTGTAAAATTACTCTAGCACTATGGTAGTGAACTAGTGACAAAATGTGAGTTGGCGGGTAGGTAGGCATGGTGCAGGAGGGATGCAGCCCGTCACGGCGAGTAGGGAGGCATGGTGCAGGAAGGATGCAGCCCGTCACTGCGGGTAGGGAAGCACGGTGCAGGAAGGATGCAGCCCGTCATGGCGGGTAGGTAGGCATGGTGCAGGAAGGATGCAGCCATCATGGCGGGTAGGTAGGCACGGTGCAGGAAGGATGCAGCCCGTCATGGCGGGTAGGGAGGCATGGTGCAGGAAGGATGCAGCCATCATGGCTGGTAGGTAGGCATGGTGCAGGAAGGATGCAGCCATCATGGCGGGTAGGGAGGCATGGTGCAGGAAGGATGCAGCCATCATGGTGGGTAGGTAGGCATGGTGCAGGAACTCGAGGTGGTTGATCACATCTACAGGCAGGAAGCAGAGAGTCAGGAATTCTTGTGTTCAGCTGGTCTTCTCCTTCCACTCAGGCTGTGATCGTAGTCCATGCTGCCCACGGGAATGTCCATCTCCCTACATAGACGAACTCAGCCAAAATCTCCAACACAAACAGAGCGTTGTCTTCAGGGTAAATCCAAATTCAATCAGGATGATGATCAAGATCAGCCATCCCACACTGCAAACAGGGCACATTTCCCTTTCAGAGCTTCCTGTCCCCAGGAATGATCAGTGCCACGGGCCATCTCAGTCGAGTATAGGTCGTTGGCAACTAGAGTCCTCAAAGCGTTGGTGGACAAAGATAGGAGAAATGACAAACAGACCAACCCAGGGGAGAGTTTAAGTCTGAGTGTCACTATCTGGAGCTTTCTTAAACACTTTATTTGTAAGACATAATATAAATTATCAACTGATGATTAATTCTGAGCCATGTTTCTTTTAACAAGTGGAACGGAACTTGGGGGTGAACTCCGGGCCTGAATGGCCCTTGGCTGCAGTCCCAAGTTAGGGCGTTTCATAGCAACATGGTCATGTTTGGAAAGTTGTGATATGAGAGTAGCTTAGGAGAAAAAACAAAGACAGAATGTGCCAACACAAGAAGGCTGCAATCAGTTATTCCTGGCAGAAACATCAGGCCCATTCCAGGAGGCTCTCCCTGGGCAGGGGTAATCACCTCAGTTTGTGCTGTAACATTTGTCACACAGACTCCACTGGAGGGGTCGTGACAGATCAGCACCACACCCAGCCGACAATCTCATTTGTGTCACAGATCTCTCTCTCTTTCTCTTTCTCTCTCTCTCTCTCTCTCTCTCTCTCTCTCTCTCTCTCTCTCTTTCTCTCTCTCTCTCTCTCTCTCTCTCTCTCTTTCTCTCTCTCTCTCTCTCTCTCTCTCTCTCTCTCTCTCTCTCTCTCTCCCCCTCCCCTTTCTCTCTCTCCCCCCTCTGTCTCTCTCCCTCCTCTCTCTTCCCTCTCTCTCTGTCTCTCTCCCCCCTCTCTGTCTCTCTCCCCCCTTCTCTCTCTCTCTCTCTCTCTCTCTCTCTCTCTCTCTCTCTCTCCACTCTCTCTCTCCCCTCTCTCCCCCCCCCACTCTCAGGATAGTAGGTTGATATGAACCTGAGACAGTCTATACACAGCACCGACTGTGGTCACTGGAGCACTCTAGTTTGTAGCCAGTCCACAGTGGCCTCTGGGCTGTGGACAACTGAGAGATCATGGTACAGCGATGGACCCCTCATGCTACTACTACTCACTGCAAGACTCTACTGTTTAAACCTCCTTGAGACATGCTTACAGACAGAGGTGAGAAAGACAGGAGCAGGGCACCAGGAATGATGTGCCGTGGCAGTTTAGCGGACTGTGTGGTAGGAAAACATCAGTAGCCCCTGAGGACATGCACATGGCCAAACACTTGGAAACTATCCTGGCTGGGAGTCACTGAGAGCCCCAGATGATGCCTCAGTGTCCTCAGTGGTCCTGTCCAAAGGGATGTGCTAGGATCTCAAAATGGCTCAGACAAGCACATGCACTGAACTCAGGCAGATGCAGTGTGCTGGTCTGTTGGCTCCGATGGAACTGGTCCTTGACTCCTGTAGTTCCACGCTTGAAGAGGACATGCTTGGAGCCATGAGAGGTGGATAGCAATGTGACCAGGAAGCAGAAGTGATAGGTGGGAGAGAATGACAGGCCACGTGCCTCAGCCCATGGGCTGCTTAGAAAGGGCAGCTTTAACCGCTCTTTGGCAAAGGTAGAATCAGTTCTTTCCAGGAAGTGAGGACATCAGGACGTCTCTGGCCATTTATTCTTCAGAGTGGGAGGGGCTCCAGTACCCACTCCTCTGTGGCAAGTGTCTAGGGGAATCCATAAGTGCTGTGTCTTTGCCCAAAGGTATTTGGATCTCCTTGTAATCAGTGTTGGGGGCAGGTGGCACTAGGCTCAGGGCAGAGAGGTTTATAAGGAAGCAGGATCTGCTTTGAGAAGGACATTTAGCACTCTCCGCCATGAAGGGGACACTGTTCCTGCTGGCCTTGCTGGTGACCAGAGAGCTGGGCTTCCAGACAAGTGAGAGCGGAAACAGCAGCCTCCTCTCTGACCCTTCCCCACCCCATCTCACTCTCATAGAGATGTCTAAGCAGTGTCCTGAGGCTGATCTGGGGTGGGCAGGGGGGGGGTTGTCCCTGGGGGGTTGCAGGGCAGGAAGTCTGCAGAAGACCCTAGAAGCTTTCTGCAGCAGTTGTGGTGGGTGGGGTGGGGAGGCGGAGGTGTGATGGTGATGAAGGGCCCTTCATCCGCATGCCCAGTGGAAGCTGCGTCGTGTGTGGGACACGTGTGAAGGTTAGTTATGCAGGCTGGTACACTCGCGTATCCCCCCTTCCGCTAAGACTGTGTGTCTCATGGCAACCCTGTTGTATCTTGAAGATGACAGCCTTTAGGTGGGCAACTCTGTGGGGAAGGTCAGTTAAGATATTTGTAGATGTCGCAAAGGACCAAGAGACCCCATTTCTGTCATCCTGGGGTCCTTTAATGATGTTCTTCTGTCTCTGTTTACAGCATTCCTTACCGTGAAGCTGCTATTGCCATAGGCTCTGGAAGCAGAATGTTAACACAGTCTGTCCTTAATAAATTCAATGCTGGGAGCTGGAAAGATGGCTCAGCGGTTAAGAGCACCAACCGCTCTTCCAGGGGTCTTGAGTTCAATTCCCAGCAACCACATGGTGGCTCACAACCATCTATAATGTGATCTGATGCCCTCTTCTGGCATGCAGATAGAGCAATCATACATAAAATAAATTAAATGAAGAAGGAGGAGGAGGAGAAGGAGAAGGAAAAGGAGAAGGAGAAGAAATTCAATGTTACTGTCCAGCAAAGAATCGCTTTTCAAAAAAAAAAAAATCCAGGATTGCTACAAGGAAGAAGGAACAATAACCAAACTTTCACAAGACCAAACTCTGGTAGCATCCTCCCTTCCCCCAACTCACCCATGCAGCATATGGTAGTATTCTGCTGTGGAACAAATTATAAACATGATGAGTAATGCGTGTCAGCTTGTCTAGAAAAGAACGTTCAGACTCTCGCTCGCCCCAGCACACGTCAACGCAGCATGCCCAGTTAGTTCTACGCAAGTTCCTGAAATTCACTCCCACATGGTGGATAAAAGCAGGGTTCTCATCCATAGTTAGGAAGGCAGTGGTGGATCAGAGGAGTCCCTGGTGTGGCTTCCCCTCAGGTAGGACACCCTCAGCTCTATGTATCTCCTCTGCAGCCTCCCTTGACTCTACTCCCCTGCCTCAGGTGGAGTCCTTCTTCCGGTGGCATTGTCAGAGCCACAGCCAGGACCACCCTCTATGACTCAAATGCCACCCGCCACGCCAGGGAGTGCCTGTAGCTGCTGACCACAGCGTCTCCTTCACTTACATTTGTCTCTTGTTTTAAGCATAAATGGATTATAGAGGTGTATATTTTGAGCTGTGCAAATCTTGTCCTACTTGCCAAAGGGCTTTAGTTTCAGTGGCAGGTCCTGCAAATCCACGGCACTATGCAAAAGAGAATTTATCCTAACACACCCACACAGGGGATATCTTTGTAACATGGTCATACAGCCAATGTGCCAGACAGGTGTCCACAGTGCGGTAGACATCACCAAAACTCATACTCAGCCGTCTTGTCCCTTCTGCAGACCTAGTCCCCATCATACCTTCTAGAACCTTCTCCCCTTCATTCTTGCCTGGCTAGGGTAGCTGTGGATAGGCTGCTCCTGCAACTCCCTTGGTGCAGGGTCTGTTGATGGAGACGTGAATTACTGCAGAGAATTTTCATCCCCGTGGATAAAGAGCGGCCTCATCATGGGTGCTTGGGGATTCCTGCTGAGGTCCTGCACCTTGCATGTAGTCACCTCTGTCCCTTTCTGCCTTTTTAAAAATAAAATTTAACATATACATTTAATATACAATAACCTACCTACGGCAAGAGCAACCATGACACAATCAGGAATTATATAAATGTTACATTCTTAGTGTTTTGGCTATTTGTATTTGGCAGCCTTGAAGAAAACATCTTTCCTATCTTGGTGCACCTAAAATTCTGAATGTAAATCAATCTCCATCACATCTTGTCATTGTCAACTTAAAACATCTATCTAGACCTAAAAATATCTTAACCTCTAAACAACTAAGCTTTATTGTAAAACTATGTTACCTGGTTTTCAACTCCATCAGAGACTTGGGAAGGAATAAATTTGATTATCTGAGTATTCCGGGAGTGCAGGTTAGTAGCTTTCCAAAAGAAAACATGACAGAGACAGTTTTCTACCTAAATAGTCACCCAAATTCTATTATGTTGGAGCATCTTCTTCAGCCTTCTGGCCCAATATATCTGACAGACATATTTGTGAGGCAGGAACTACTGAGGACTTGCTTACCCTGTCTTGGCAGAGTTTGGCCATCGACTCTACCTGCATCCAAGTTTGTCCTTTTTAAGGCAGAATTCTGTCTGTGGTAGAAATGAGGACATTTTTCCCAGTGGCTCGTTGGCCACATTTGAATACAACTCCATAAGGAGGTTCTTTGATGCTCATCATCCTCTTTGAGGTAAGCTGCGTGCTGCCAGGAGTTAACCTGTCTCATTGTCTGTGAATCTTTAAAATAATAACAACATTTTAATGCCATATTCTGCATGTCTCTGAGGTTTTTGAAGACCTTATCTAACTTATCTACCTTATCTTTCTATAGAATCATATCTATCTGCTGCAGCTAAGATGTATATTCTTGTGATAAAAGTAGACTAGTGATTGACATGACCATGATTTGATCAGCTAACAATTAACTTGTGTAACTTATTTATCCTAAACAGCCTGCAATAGCACTTTCAAAGTATTGGAAGTAAACTTTGTATTATAATAGAGTGATATGGGTACAGTACCTCATATTAGAGCAATATATATATATATATATATATATATATATATATATAAAATGTGTATGAAGAATAAATTTACATTTGAGTTCTATACCACTGTATCTACAATTAAACTTATTTTGCATCTATATACCAAATTCTATGCCAGTGAATTAAAAATAACTTTGTGAGTGACAATTGAGACATTAAGTTGAGGAGTGGATTCACTAATCTACATTTTGTTCTGTCTTCCCTATATATTTCTATATTCCCCCTTCTTTCTTTTCAACCTCTAGCTCCAAACCTAAGAATGGAAGATAAGGGAAAAGAGAGACATCATTGAGGCTAACCTTGTTTTCTTTCTAAACAAGACCAATAATAACTTGTAACCAACTCCCATTGATAATAACCCTCTATAGGCCAAGAAAGCAACCAAAAACCTACTGACCCCCCCCTTAAATGGGGTGTCATTCTCTTTAGGCTTCTTCTGGCTGATTTTGGATGAATAATACCTAGTAGGGGCCCAAATAAAATTGGGGAAATGGTTAAACAAGCCAGGAACTGCATTTGTGGCCCAGTGTCTAAATGTTGAGAAATTCCAGGCTTAATTAGAGTCTGGTGTGGGATAGTCTGAAATGCTGGACCAATTGGGATTGGAAACTTTCTTTGAAGGTGTCCTGGGAGCTGTCTTGCTCTGATGAGGAACAGCAACTGAAGCCCTTGGTGCTGGAACATGAAGGATACAGGATGTCAGTGTCTAGCATTCTGAGAGGAACACATCCTGTCAGGTGTGATCCAATGTCAGTGTCCTATTCTTTTGTTCTGAAAGCATATAAATTCTCACAAGCATTATACAGTCCTAAAATTATAAGTGTATAAGGTGTGTGTGATGCACAGAACAATTAAGGCTGGTTTTCTGCTCTTTGTATGAGCAGGGGGAAAAAAGACATCTTTAAATCTTCATTCATTCCGTATGAAGTATGGCATCTAATAGTAATTCATATGGATTCTGTAGCCAACAAGAAGCATTGTCTATGCCTAGACATTCATGTCTCAGCCCGTCTCAGAGCTGTTCCCATATGGTGGAATTAGCAATATAAGTTACCTGCTTGTTCTGCAGTTTAAATTCTTTACAGCCTGATTGTATCCCCTCCCTCATTCCCTCCTGATACCCACCTCCCTCACCCCTCCCTCCCTCACTCCCTTAGCACTCAGAAAGGGGAGCCCTCCTCCCCTAACATCTGACCTCAGCCTATCAAGTCTCATCTGTACTACCTGTAACCTCTTCCTCTGCTGCCTGGCAAGGCCGTCCTGTCAGGGGGAAGAGATCTAAGTTCAGTGGCCAGAGTGCATGTCTGAGGTAGTCCCTACTCTCCAGATGTGGGATCCACAAGGAGACTTTGCTACTACACCCGAGCAGTGGGTCTAGGTCCACATCATACATGGCCCTTGGTTGATGTTTCAGTCTCTGTGTTGAAGTGTAGTTATCCTGTATTACGTGGCTAATATCCTCTTATGAGTGAGTATATACTATGTGTGTCTTTCTGGGTCTGGGTTACCTCACTCAGGATGATCTTTTCCAGTTCCATCCACTTGCCTGCAAATTTCAAGATTTCCTTGTTTTTAATAGCCGAATAGCATTCCATTTCTGTAAGCGTACCACAGTTTCTTTATCCATTTACTCTGGTTTCTTTTCAGGTCGCGTAAATCTTTTCGCCTTTTACAATGGCCAGTTTTTCCAATTGTGCTTGTAGTAGGGCTGGCCGAATGCCTTCGGAGATGAAGGCACTTGCTCCCAACCCTCGTGACCTGAATTCAATCCCCAGGATCCACAAGGTAGGAGAAATCTGACTCCTCCTCAAAAAATTGCCTCTGTCTGCCTTTTCCACTGTCACACTCCCACTGGTGTTAGCCAACCATAACGTTCTCAGTTCATTACTCCTCTTCCTTGAGGAGACTTACAGACACTGACAAAGCCGTTTCCTATACTGATAGCTACGTATGGTGCCCCATAAATTGTCAGCATGCACACACACACACACACACACACACACACACACACACACACACACGTGCCTCTCCTCACATATAATTAATAAATAAGAGTGTAATTTTAAAAGGAAGCAGAGGGGCTGGTGAGAGGCCTCGGTAGTTGAGAGCCTTCGCTGCTCTAGCAGATGAGCTGGGTTCAGCGAGCTGTAACTGTAGGGGATGAGTTCTCTGACCTCCACAGACACCTGCACTAACACATATATACCCATGTGCATACACAGCCAGCTACACAGAATTTAAAATAATAGTAAAAACAAACAAACAAACAAACAAACAGAAAAACAGATCTCAACACTTGGGAGGCAGAGGCAGGTGGACCACTGTGAGTTTGAGGACAACCTGGTCTACAAAAGCAAAACTTTCTTTTTGTTTGTTTGTTTGTTTGTTTGTTTTTCGAGACAGGGTTTCTCTGTGTTCCCTTGGCTGTCCTGGACTCGCTTTGTAGACCAGGCTGGCCTCAAACTCACAGCAATCCACCTGCCTCTGCCTCCCAAGTGCTGGGACTAAAGGCGTGCGCCACCACCGCCTGGCTAGCAAAACTTTCTTTATCTTTGTTTCTGCCTATGCGCTCTCTGTCTGGTCATCTATCTATCTATCTATTGTGTATCTAACTATCTATCTACATAATTATCTGTCTATATACCTATGATCTACTGCATGTGTCAGGCTCTCATATAGTCTAGGAAAGCCTCAAATCTGCTATGTTGCTAAGGATTACTGTGGTTTCTGTTCCTTTCTTTTCTTTTTCTTCTTTTGTCCTTTCAAGACAGGGTTTCTCTGTGTAGCCTTGGCTGTCCTGGATCTCACTCTGTAACCCAGGCTGGTCTTGAACTCAGACTGCCTAGTATCATGAGTGCTGGGATTTACCACTCCGCCCACTTATAAAATTTCCAGTTGAGGTGAAAGGGCCCTGGAAACCAGCTTTGGTTCACCTGGTAACACTACACTAGTGCTCAGTCCCGCCACCTGATTCCACAAACACTGAAGTAGCACACTGTATCACTCCAGAGGTTCATGCAGAAGGCTCAGAAATTCCAGGCCAGACTAGGTTACTACAACCCTGCTGGCAAGGTTGAAGTCTGGCCTTACTCGATAGCTCCTGAGCTCAGTGCCAGGATGGCGGATTCCTTTCCTCAGCTGGGTTCCTTCCTCTCCCGGATCTGGGGAAACCCCAGACCCTCTAAAGAGAGTCACATGGCCCTCAGGAAAAATTACAGGCCCAACCCTTTCATGATAAGAAATCCACCCAGTGTGGACCTGGCGATTCCTGGGAATACTCCACTCTATGCTAATGAGACCTTAACTAATAGCAAATGACCTTTAAACTTAACTGGAGCTCTTCACCCACCCGTAGGATAATGAAGCATGTGTTCTCCTTCTTTGGGTAAGATTGAGCTATTGTATATAAATGAAACATCCTTGGCACCCCCAAGACACAGCAAATCAGACGCATTTACCCTCAAAACCCCTCCCACTGCCCAAGGTTTATAATGTCCCTCTTTCATGAGATAAATGTTCGCTCCCTTTCTCACCCATTCCTCTACCATGACTACCTGAGACACATCACTTATTCTGGGAAAGGACAGGATCCTCCATTCCCTGTAGAACTCACCTCTTGACCCTCAGGGCTTGGCTGCCAGCCAGGCATCTACAGCTGCAGCGATCACCGCTGGAGAGGAAGCAACCCACTGACCACTAACGAAGCAGTGGCTGCACCTGTGTTCTAGCTGTAAACCAACAAAGCATGGGCATCTGCCTGTATCTTCTGCCCTTGCTTTTTAGCCCCTGTCTCCACACCTAAGAAAAACAAAGGAAAAAGAGGAGAGGAGTCGCTGACTCTCTGAATAAGACCAATAATAACCTAAAACCAAACTCTCATTGATAATAAACATCTATAGCCCATGAAAACAACCAAAAGCCTACCCAACCCCCCTTAAGGGAAATGGGGCATCGTTCTCTTAAGGTTTCTTCTAGCTGATTTGGAATTAAGAATATCTTTGTAGGGACCCAAATAAAACTGGGAAAAATGGTTAAACAAGCTAGGAATAGCATTTGTGGTCCAGTCTCTAAATGTTAAGAAATTCTAGGCTTAATAGAAGTCCTATGCGAGATGGTCTGAAATGCTGGACGATTGCGATCAGAAGCCTTCTTCGAAGCTGTCCTATTCTGATGAGGAACAGCAACTGAAGCACTTGGTGCTGGAACATTAAGGATGCAGGATGTCAGTGTCTCAGCAAGGCTGGAGAAATGAATCCTGTCAGGTCTGATCCAGCCTCAGCATCAGGTTGCTTTGCTCTGTAAACATATAATTTCCTCACAAGCATTATATAGATCTAAAATTATAAAATGTGTAAGGTGGGCAGGTTGCACAGATCAATTAAGGCTGGCTCTCTGCTACTTCATGCCATATGAAGAATGGTATGTAATAATAAGTCACGGGCACTCAGTAACGCACAAGAAGCCTTGGCTGTGCATACACATTCACGTCACAGCCAGTCTCAGAGCTGTTCCCATGTAGTGGGATTAGCAACATAAGCTACCTGCTTGTTCTGCAGTTTGAATTCATCTAAGTATCAAATGACTTAAGTTAGCAGTCTCTGTTTTACCTGGGATTGTTTAATTTTTACTTTTTTCCAAGAAGAAGTAGAATATTACCATTACCAAAGAATATACAATCATTATCTACTTGAAATTACAACAAGACTTGTATAGTTCTAAAATGTCCTTCTCTGGACTCTGTTGTGCCTGATATATAGGCTAGGTTGCTACCTGTTTCCTGAGATAACAAATCCTGTTTAGAGACAGGCTGGATGCCCTGAGCAAAAGAAAAAGCCTTACGTTTTAAATAAACTTTTTATTATCCCAGCCTGCCAGGGTTCGACTAACATTCTGGAGGAAATTTTTCCTGTGTAGGGACAGAACACAAGACATGCAGAAGGGGGCAAGTCTGGATTCTAATCAAACCCTGTTTATTGAAAATTTTCACAGAGTTTTTATAGGCACAGAGGCATGGGTATTTGCGTAAGCAAGGGTTGCTATGGATACCTAACTCTGGAATGCTCTAGCAGGTGTCTACCTTTCCAGCTGCTATAATTGCAGAAGAGAGAGAAATTCCAGAGAGAAAAGGAAGTTGTGAAAATCTGGCTTGTCAGGAAAAAGTTCCCAGAACTGCTGCTCGCAGGCAGCTGGCCTTTAATCTGATTTTACCAGTAGTCTTACTGGAAAAGCTGGTTGATAGCCAGAAAGGAGTAGCTCAAGGGTCTTAGAATGACCAGACCCCACAATAAACCACAACAGGTGTCTAACTGCCAAACCACGACAGGGTCAGCTGGTTTCTGGTAAATGGCAGACTGCTGGAGAAATAGGAACCTAGGCTCTGACAAGATGGCTGAACATTGGCCGTATAGCCCGTCCCCTACATTATATAAACTCCCATTTAATTTCACAGTTTAAACACACCCTAGGCATCTTGTACCTGGGTTTTTACATTTTTTTGTGTGTGTGTTTTTATCTCACCCCATCTCTCCATATAGGGTAGACTCTTCCACACTTTAAACGTACAAATTGTAGCCTTGGGGTCTCTGGGACCTAACTAGGCTGCCATGTACTTTGTTACCTGTAAGTCTACTGTCTCTTTGCATCAGGTTTGACTGCCCCCTGCCCCCATGAAAATGTCTTAGGTTTAGAGGGATAAGCCAGCTGCCATAGCAGTGACATCTTAACTCAGTCAACAATCAAAAGCTTTTTCAACATGGCAAGCATGCAGCTTGAGTGTCTGCCTCCCTGCCCAACCTTGGGTCCTTACATTGGCCAACGGACATGTCATTAGGCCAAAATGTTCTTTGGCACAAGTTCTCCCATGGAAGCCCCACTTTCAGGGAGATTGACTGGCCTTTTTTAGAGCAGTGTGATATCTTTTCTCTTTATGTAAACCTAAAATTGATGAATATCTATCTTTTAGTAAGGACATAAAAATCCATTATTAAGTAAGTGAATTACATGGTAATTTTAAGGAAAACTTTGTCATTTTGAATCCTACCTAGACTGTCTTAGTATGTAGCTTATCTTATCAGCAGGACCCCCATGCCCTGATTTACCCAGCCTGGTCTAGAACTCACAGAGATCTGCTTGTCTCTATTTCCAGTGTGTTTGGATTAAGGGCACGTGCCACCATGGCCCTGCTCACGTATTTCAGCTCAACTCCAGCCAACGTCTTTTTTAAATCTTTTTTTTTTTTTTTTTGAGAGAGGGTTTCTCTGTGTAGCCTTGGCCATCTTGGACTCACTTTGTAGACCAGGCTGGCCTCGAACTTACAGTGATCCACCTGCCTCTGCCTCCCGAGTGCTGGGATTAAAGGCGTGCGCCACCACGCCCGGCTTGTCTTTTTTAAATCTTAAGCAAAACTCGGGCAAGGACACAAGACATTTCTAATCCCCTCCTATCATCCCTTGCAATTCAGTTGTTGCTAAATTGTATAGGTGGGTCCTTTCCAGAGAGAACGGACAAACACCTCACAGCTAAAGACCTCTGTGTTCCTCTTCTCTCTCTCTCTCTCTCTCTCTCTCTCTCTCTCTCTCTCTCTCTCTCTCTGTGTGTGTGTGTGTGTGTGTGTGTGTGTGTGTGTATGTTCCTGTCTGTCTTTCCTATCTTTCTCTCCTCTCTTTTCTCTCTTCTCCTCTCTCTCTCTGTCTACTCCTCTTACCTCCCCCCCTCTCTTCCTCCCTACTCTCTCTTCTTCTTACTCTTCCTGTCTCTGTCTCTCTCTGGGGTTCCCCTCCGTCTTTCCTTCTCCCGTGTTCACTTAAGAAACTTCATATAACATTTTAAAAAAGAGAGAGAGAGAGAGAGCTCCGTATTCCAGTCATTATCAGTCTACTTTCTATCAGGAAGCTCTGTTCCTTTTTCCCTTCTTACTGCCAGTAACTTAGCCTCGAATGTCTGGGCTTTCTCACTACTTCCTCCCTGACTCTCCTAGAGAAGGTATAGAAAAATTGTGACCGCCACTAAGCAGTTTGCAAACGAATCCATAACAATAACAGTCAAGAGATCCAAGAGCCTTCTGCCATGGTGCCTTGGAGAGGGACCATAGCAGTCTGGTTTTTTGTTTGTTTGTTTTTTTAAGATTTATTTATTTATTATGTATACAGTGCTCTGCCTCCATGTACATCTGCAGGACAGAAGAGGGCACCAGATCACATTATAGATGGTTGTGAGCCACCATGTGGTTGCTGGGAATTGAACTCAGGACCTTTGGAAGAGCAGACAACTTTCCTAACCTCTGAGCCATCTACCCAGCCCTTTTTTTTTCCCCCCTAAGTAGTTCACTCCATTCTCCAGTTTGGTCTAGAAGACTGCCAGCCTCCTGGTTCTGCATCTCCAACCTGCCATGTGTTGCAGCCGTCACTGCTCTTTGAGAATTGAGGCTGCAAGCAGCTGGGAGCAGTGCCTGTGACATGCTGTGGCCCATGGACGCACATGTGTTAAGCTAGTGCGCATGCTTTTCAAGCCTGGAAAGCTTTGAGGAAATAAAAACCACCACCGTGGATGAGGATCCCTTCCTCCCTTCCTCGTTTCTAATAGCTGAGGTGTTGGGAAACAGCTGGTTTTTACAGGCCTGTATGGGGCAGATCAGTTTGAGTCAGTCACCTCTGCTTTGCTAAGTCTGCACAGTTTTGTCTCCCCTCTGTCTGCAATAGATTCTACGCTTGGATAATCTCTCAGGGAGCCAATCCCCCACCACCACCAAACTATGTCGAAGTATTTTTTTTTAATAAGGGTGTGTATAGTTGCATCGAGCTGGGTATGGGTTCCTTTCTTGGGGAGGCTGGGCTGAGAATCTGGTGGCAGAGTTTTCTTCAGCCTAGAGGCTGAGTTCTCCGGCGACTTTCTGGAGGAGGCTGAGGAAGACCCTGTCCCAAGAACTGGTCACTGGGAAGGCCTCCTCAGCAGGTGGGGGTGGGGGTGGGGTAGGGGCTTTCTAGTCAGATCTCCTAGCTTGAGGGAGCACAGGATGGCCTCGCACTTACACCAGGAGTCTGTTTCCCTTCCACGGAGGCAGGGGAGGATCCTCAAACTGTAAGAAGGCCAGACAGCTGAGCAGCACGCTTGGTTAAAATAAAGACAATTGAAATCGGGCCAGAGCGGTGGTGGTACACGCAGGCCTGTAATCCCAGCACTTGGGAGGCAGAGGCAGGCGGGTCACTGTGAGTTCCAGGACAGCCAGAGCTGTTACACAGAGAAACCCTGTCTCAAAAAAACACAAAAATAAATAAAATAAAATAAACACAAATGAGAATTGAAAAAGCTAGATTTTAATTCACTAAGGTATCGTTAATAAAAGAAAGACTAAGACAGGGTGGTACGGAGGGAGAAATGGGGCGTGAGCTCTGAGTTTTTAAACCAACAGTATATGAATTTCAGGAAGCCCAGGACACCTCCAGGGGCTTGTCTCCAGGGCACCTTTGCTAAGCGTTTCTTCAAAGAGCCAGCTTTTGACACCTTTCGGCCTAAAGTCTATGCAGTTTGCTTTGAAAGTGTCTCTGGCCGGGCGTGGTGGCGCACGCCTTTAATCCCAGCACTCGGGAGGCAGAGGCAGGCGGATCGCTGTGAGTTCGAGGCCAGCCTGGTCTACAAAGCGAGTCCAGGACAGCCAGGGCTACACAGAGAAACCCTGTCTCGAAAAAAAAAAAAAAGAAAGAAAGAAAGAAAGAAAGAAAGAAAGAAAGAAAGTGTCTCTGCAAGGAACAAGCCTTTGACACATTTTAGGGTCTTGTGGACTGTTGCCAGCAAGGGTAAGGTACGCCCGCCTATTTCCAAGCATGAAGCCTACCTGGAGGGCGTCTCTCCTTCACCTGCAGACAAAGGCCCACTGCTGGGGGCTAATCTGTTATGCTTAATGCATAGCAGGATGGCTTAATGTTTATTATTCGGCCTATAACCATTATTACAATAATTATTACATTATTATGAAATTTTCTAAACCACTGGCAATCAATGAAACACAGACACACAGTTATATTTTAAAATAGCATTAGTTAACCTGGAGCAGGGCAGATATTAATCTCCTAAACTACTTCCCATTCGGGGCCAAGGATCCCATACCATGCCCAGCCCCAAGCCCTCTCCTTCTAGCAATTTCCATTGCTCTACCTCCCACCCATAATCCCTAATACTTGCTAATGCTCTTCATCTGGGCCAAATGTTCCATTCAAGCCTGCCATGTATTTCTTCTCCACCTAACCCGTAGCCCTGGCCTCTTCCTCCTCTGGCCTCTTCCCATCTCTTTAGGTCCTCTCCCAAAAGTCCTCAACCCTTAGCCACGCCTATCCCTGCCCTGCCCAGGTGTGTTGGCTTTTTACTGGACAAACAGGAAGCAGGTCTTAGGCAAGGTCGCCAACATTTTGCTGCACGTGAGTCGGCTCATCTTGGCGGAGCAGACCTCACCTCCAACGTGGCTGTGTTATGTAAATATGGTTTTTCTTTTTTCTTTTTTCTTTTTCTTTTTTTTTTTTTTTTAACATTTACAATAGACCTTATTTAAAGTGAAGCATCTAGCCGGGCGTGGTGGCGCACGCCTTTAGTCCCAGCACTCGGGAGGCAGAGGCAGGTGGGTCGCTGTGAGTTCGAGGCCAGCCTGGTCTACAAAGTGAGTCCAGGACAGCCAAGGCTACACAGAGAGACCCTGTCTCGAAAAACCAAAAAATAAAATAAATAAATAAATAAATAAATAAATAAATAAAGTGAAGCATCTACAGAGTCAATAATGCTTAAATTCTGATTCAGGTTGTAGATAGCTTTGTAGAAATATGCTGAGACCAGGCACAGTCACAGATCTCACTTCTCCGCCCATTCTTCTCTCTTTTCCTTTCTCGAATAACCTCTTTCAGGTAGGGTTCAAGATAGTATTTGTCCTCCTTCTATTTTGTCCACTGCACCTTAGGCAAGATCTGATGCCTCAGAGTCAGATCCAGGGCTCTCTTAATGCGAAACATCCTGTCATTATAAAGGTCCTCAGGAAGCCTTCTTATGGCTTCTTTTACGTCTTCAGTTTCATATATTATATCACCTCGCATTAACCCCAGTTTATTGAATCCTGCAGCATTATAATACCATTTTCTTTTTCTTTTCTTTTTTTAAAATCAATTTATTCTTGTTACATCTCAATGGTTATCCCATCCCTTGTATCCTCCCATTCTTCCCTCCCTCCCATTTTCCCCTTATTCCCCTCCCCTGTTCCTGAGGGGGATTACCTCCCCCTGTATATGCTCATAGGGTATCAAGTCTCTTCTTGGTAACTTGCTGTCCTTCCTCTGAGTGCCACCAGGTCTCCCCCTCCAGGGGACATGTATAATACCATTTTCGAAAACCATCCAGCCACTTGCTTGGCGCTGCAACAGCAGCCCTACCCGCCATTTTGACCTGAGAGTGCAGCTGTATATATATAGTTTTTCTAATCCCGGGTTGGGGATTTCAGTCTGAGCTTTAGCTTGGCTACACCCATTCATTGTCTCATGGAGGGGGCGTGGCTTCTGCCACCTGGAAAAGCCTTCCTCCTGCAGCACAGAGAGGGGCGTGGTCTAGGCCTTTGAGGGTATAAATAAGAGCGTGGAGCGAGCGAGCAAGCCGTACTTGGCTGGTGTGGGGCATGTAGCAGTTCGAAGTGACCAGAGACAGGCAGTGCCAGACTGAGAGAGAAACTTTTTAAGGCTCAGCAGTTTGGAGGAGACTTCTGGATGCATCTGCAGTTGAAGGAGATGGGTATAGAGACAGAGACCCTTTAACCCTAAACGGCCAGGAGAAGCAAATTGGCCCACTCTCTCCACTAACAGTCTCTTTCCTACATAGAGTTGGGAGGACGGAAGGGAGGTTGAGGCCTACACACCCCAAACAAAGTAGGGCTTGGGAAAAAAAAAAAAGAGCACTACAAGTGTCAACCAAGATGGTTGCTAAGACACAAAGTGCTAACAAGTGACACCCAGATGTGGCTTAGGAATAACGGAGAATTTGGTTTCTAGTGCCATATAGGAGCTGGCAGGACATGAAGAAATGAGTGTACTGTTTCAAGACATCAGCAAACTGTTTAAAGCAGCTGATGCTGCGGGGTTCTCTTCTGAGCTGCTCTCAGGTTTGTTTGTTTGTTTGTTTTGGCTTGTTGTTGTTGTTGTTTGGTTTTGCTTTGTCTTCTTTCTGTATTCTGTTTTTAAAAAGATTGGAAGAATGGCTGATGAGCTATGCAAGCTGGAAATGTCACCACTCAGTTCCCTAGATCTGGAAAGGATTACAGAGTCGGTGGCACAACACGAGAGTTTGCCAGCAGAGACGGACACACGTGGAAAGCACATAGCGCTGCTGATAAAGGGAGGGGAAAAAGCGTTCAGGCTTGATGGTAACTAACAATGTCAGTTCCCTGCTCCACGGGCCAGGTGTTGAGAGCACCTGCTGGCGCGCGCACGTGTGTGTGTGTGTGTGTGTGTGTGTGTGTGTGTGTGTGTGTGTGTGTCAGGAGCTGTGGAAGGGCAGGAAGCCACACAGGAAAAAGGGCTCTGGAAACCACTTGGGGAACTGCCTAGGGCTACACAGGTGCCATCAACTTTCCCAGTCTCTGTGCAGCATGTCCCTGTTAATGATGGTGGTGTGGCTTGATGCACAGAACAGTAAAGGCTGGCTTCCTGCTCTTTGTATGAGCAGGAGAAAGCCACCTGTAAAGCTCCTTTCATGCCATACGAAAAGTGGCAGCTAATAATGTGTCACATTGATTCTCTAGCCGTGGCATTTACATGTCATGGGGATTCTGTAGCCACAAGACTTGTTGCCTGCTGAGCTCCAGCCCTGGGTTGCGGGTCGTGGCTTGAAGAGACGTAGATGCAAACACTGAGGGAGGAAAGGGAGGAACGAGTCAGGCACAGGGGTTGGGGGAGTTTTGCAGCCTGGCTGATGGGCAGTTGGGGTGCTTCTTTATTTATAGTGAACACAATACAGAAGGATAGGTGCAGGTTGTTCTAAGCCGTAGACCAAATCATTTTTGTGCCCAATTTCTTTCTTCTTCGGAGACTTAAAGTTCTTTTTTTTTTTAATGTTTTTTATTAATTTATTCATATTACATCTCAACTGTTATCCCATCCCTTGTATCCTCCCATTCCTCCCTCCCTCCCATTTCCCCCTTACTCCCCTCCCCTATGTCTGGGACTGAGGGGGACCTCCTCCCCCTGTATATGCTCATAGGGTATCAAGTCTCTTCTTGGTAGCCTGCTATCCTTCCTCTGAGTGCCACCAGGCCTCCCCATCCAGGGGACGTGGTCAAATATGGGGCACCAGAGTTCGTGTGAAAGTCGGACCCCACTCTCCACTCATCTGTGGCGAACATCCTGACCATTGGCTGGATCTGGGTAGGGGTGAGACTTGACGTTCTTTTTTGTTTGTTTGTTTGGTTTTTTTGTTTTTGTTTTTTTTTTAAGGTTTATTTATTTATTATGTATACAGTGTTCTGCGTGCATGTACACCTGTACACCAGAAGAGGGCACCATATCTCATTCTAGATGGTTGTGAGCCACCATGTGGTTGCTGGGAATTGAACTCAGGACCTCTACAAGAGCAAACAGTGCTCTTAACCTCTGAGCCATCTCTCCATACCCCGAGACTTGACGTTCTTACCATTCAGGACTTCCGCTTGCTTCTTTAGAGCTACACCAAGCTACCTCATATTATCTTTGGCCATTCAGCCTGGTGGTGTTTTTTTTTTCTAATTTCTTCTTCAGCCTGTTTATTGCTTGTATAAAGGAGGTTAACTACACCTGAGACAACACAGGTGGCAGGTGTGTGAGGAGGGTCAGTATCTCTGCTGCGCTTTTAATCTGCCCAAGGCCCTTTCCAGAGTTACAGACACACTATTGGTATTTGTGGCTGAAGCTGTCTCACCTCTGACAGCTGGCAGCTACCAGGCTGCACGGAGCTTGAAGCCTGATGTGTCCCTACCTAATGTGCCGTCCCTGGATGACAGGACGTGCAGAATAGACATAGAATAAGATGACCACAGTCTGCCATAGATACATCCAAACACTGGGTTTGATTAATGAAAGTTGAGAGCAGCACACTGGAGAATCTTCTCTCACTGCATTGGGAGAGATAAAGGGATACCGACAGTTTCAGGCCTTCTCTGGTTGTTTCTCTGTAGATACTCAGAGCAATGGCATATACTGAAATGTTTCTGGATTTTCAGAAAGTGGAGAAAGAAGAAAGGGGATGCCAGGGGCTGGAGAAGATGGCTCAGAGGTTAAGAGCACCGTTCGCTCTTCCCAAGGTCCCGAGTTCAATTCCCAGCAACCACATGGTGGCTCACGGCCACCTGTAATGAGAACTGGTGGGCGGGCCCACATAGGGGCAGAATACTGTATAGATAATAAATAGTATTTAAAAAATAAAATAAAATAAGAAAGAAAGGGATGCTGGTCCTGTGACTCAAAGCTAGGCTTTATTTTTCATGAGGCTTTGTTTCCTTCAAAGTAGAAATCTTTTTTTAAATTTTAATTTTATTAATTTACTCAGATTACAACTCAATTGTTATCTCATCACTTGTATCCTCCCATTCCTCCCTCCCTCCCGCTTTCACCCTATTCCCCTCCCCTAGGTCTAAGACCGAGGGGGACCTCCTCCCCCACTATATGGTCACAGGCTATCAAGTCTCATCTAGGTAGCCTGCTTATTCTTTCTTTGAGAGCCATCAGGACTCCCCACCAAGGGCAGGGGGGTCAAATATGGGGCACCAGAGTTCACGTCAGGGTCAGTCCCCGCTCTCCACATAACTGTGGAGAATGTCCTGTCCCTTGGCTAGATCAGAGTAGGGGTTCAATGTTTACTACTTGTATTGTCCTTGGTTAGTGCAATAGTTTGAGCAGGCACCCCTGGGCCCCAATCCACCCATCACAATGTTCTTCTTGTAGGTTTCTAGGACTCCCTGGGTCCTTCTATTTCCCCACAAAGTAGAAATCTTATCCAAAGAGGGTGAGTCCAGTTTGGATATGCCAAACTTTCTGGTTTTTCAATAGATGCAGGAAATCTAGATTTTTTTTTTTTTTTGGTGCTATTTCTTTAACCATTTCTGTTTAACTGAACCATTTCTTTCACTAAAGCTCCACTGGGGTGGAACTGATGTGCCCTGTACTGTGCATAAAGTATAAAATATGGTAGGGGTATTTTTGAGACAGGGTTTCTATCTGTAGCCCTGTAGACCAGGCTGGTCTCAAACTCACGGAGATCTGCTTGTCTCTTGACATGGCTGGCATGGTGTGCATTATTTAACGCACAGACCCGGGAAGTCATTGCAATCCTGATAACAAACACCTTCATTTATCCTACCGTTCCTCCCTCCCCTTTACAATCCCTCCTTCCCGAACTGCCCACTCTGGTGTTCGCTGATTTATTTTACTATAGGGCTTTGTCTTTCTCTTTCAGAAGTTTGTGTAAATAAAATAAGTGTCTTCCATTCCTGTACAACCATTAAAGATGTCTCCATGAAAAGATGAGCGCCTAACTGTGTGTTTAAGACACTTCTCTGCTGCATCATTAGTTCATGGTGCGCTCACCTGTTAAGGGACCATTAGCTGTCTTCCAGTTTGGGACCATTCCAAACAAAGCTGCGATGACCCTGTTAGTCTCTCCTGTGTGTCAATATCGAGGCACCAAAGCCTGGGTGTCTTGTTTCTGCCTGTGAGATTTCCCCTCTAGACATGATGGCACAGGGATGTCGGCAATAAAAGAGCATGATACTTACGTGTCCCAAGAGCAGGAGCATACATCATACATCATGCCACACAGAGCCACATGAGGGACCAGTGTTGATTAGGAGCCAAAAACAAACAAACAAACAAAAATCCAACAACAACCCAAGTAGGAAGCCTCACTCTTTGTTTGGGGATTCCACAGGCAGAGAAAACAGTGTTAGGTTTTAGTGGTTTGGATAACCTCAATCAGTTTCAGATTATAATCACGCCTGATGGTCCTAGGCTGTGGTTTTGGAAAAATACTGACTTGGGGTGTTAAAGCTCAAGACCGTCTGGGGTCATTGGTTTTTCACTGGCGAGCTGTGCTCCTGCTGAGGCCCGTGGCTCTTTTTAAGGACCAGGCAAACTTCCTGAGGAAGCAGCACGCGCTCACCAATGAGGAAACTGACAGACAGAGCATTTCATTAGTCAATGGTTGCGCACACCCTTTCCCTTACACACTCAAAAACTGTGTCCTGTTTGTACGCCCCTTTCCTACCAGCAGCTGGACGCTGAGTTCCTCAGCTGGCTCACCAGCACTTGCTGGGCTCCATCCGGCTTCCCAGTGTTTGCCGCTCTCGTTAGCTGCGCTATTATTTTGTGCCTCCCTACTAACTAATGTTGGTCATTAATTCTTGTTTGTACTGCTTGCCATTGCTCGCCTTTTTAGCTGTTTGGTTGTTGTTTTGTGAGTGAGCGTGTGATGCAGAGCACATGTACGTACGGAGGTCAGAGGACAGACCGTCCACACCTTATCTAAGACAGGTCTCTGCCTGTCTGACACTGCAGACTCCAGACTAGCTGGCCTACACATTTATGGGAATGCACCTATCTCCTCCCATCTTTCCACAGAAGCACTGGGATTCTAGACATGGGCTTCCTAGTCTGGCCTTACAAGGGAGTCAAACTCCGGGCCCCAGTAATGCACAGAAGCACACTCTACCCACTGAACCTTCTCCCCGACCATTTTCTCTCTTCTGTATTTGAGCGTCTACTCAACTCTTTTTACCAGCAAATTTCTTTTGTTTATTGTGCAGTTTTGTATGTGCTTCCCAGGCAGGGTCTCTCTCTGTGGAACTTGCGACACAGACCGGGCTGTGATGGATTGTTGACATTCACAGCATCCGAGTCACTCCACTGTTATGACTGACAACTGAGGACCCGCAGTCCTGTGATAAAGCCCTGAGGCAGCATATAAGGTGAGTAGCTGTGCACCTCGTTGCTGCCCATTTCTCTAGTGAAGCCTGTGGCTCTTTACATGTGATTTGCCCTCAGACAACCGGCTTCTTCCAGCCTCACAAAGCTGCAGTAAGACAGGTACAGTATAGTGCCCAACGTTCAACCCAGGCCTCGGGAGGCGGAGACAGGTGGATCTCTCTCTAAGTTTGATGCTGGCCCAGTATACTTAGCAACAACAAAAAAAGAAGACTGCATTGGCTTTCCCATATTCACCTGGCTACTCAGGGGCAGCCACCCTGCTCTCAGCTGCCACACAAGTCATTTCTCTCTCTGTCTTCAAGACTTCCTGAAGACCTCACCCGACTCCGTCAAAGCACACAGACATGGGGCACAGAACAGAGCTGCACGTGTTTATTAGAACTAGCCTAATAGACTGAACTTAGAGTGGACAGGTGTCTGGATTCCAACTTGAGGAAAGAAAGAAGACAGGTCAGCAAGATGGCACTCGGATCAGGCATTTTGTAAAGATGGGTTGTCTTAAAACATTCGATATTTGCTATTAAATTTTAAAGCAAGAGCCATACTTTTTGCTTAGTCATCTTTGGTATGGAATGCCAGGCATTCTTGGCTGGAGTTGGTGTTTCTCTGGAAAACAAAAGGACAAAATCAGGAATCCCCAAGCGCCCATGATGAGGCTGCTCCTCCTCCACAGTGAAGTAAATTCTCTGCAGTGACTTGGGTCTCCATCAACAGACCCTGCACCAAGGGAGCTGCAGGAGCAGCCCATCCACAGCTACTCTAGCCAGGCAAGAATGAAGGGGAGAAGGTTCCAGAAGGCACGACAGGGGTAGGTCTGCAGAGAGGACAAAATGGCTGAGTATGAGTTATGGTGATGTCTCCTGCACTGAGGACATCGGTCCGGCACATTGGCTGTATGACCATTTTATAAAGATATCTCCTGCGTGGGTGTGTTAGAAGAAATTCTCTTTTGGATAATGCCACGCATTTACAGGACCTGACACTCAGACTAAAATCACGTTGGGAAACAGGGTGAGCATTGCACTGACCAAAATATACATCACTGTAATCCAGGTATGTTGAAACAAGTGACAAATGGGAGACAAACAGAAGCTGTGGTGAGCAGGTGAACTCACTCCCTGGGGTCGGGGTGGCATTGGATCTATGGAGGGAGGTTCTGGCTGTGATTCTAACAATGCCATCAGAAGGAGGGCCCCATCTGAGGCAGGGGAGTAGAGGCAAAGGAGGCTGCAGAGGAAGTGGGAAGTGCTGAGGGTGCCCTACCTTTGTGGAAGCCAGAGCAAGCACTCTCCTGTTCCACTGCCTGCCTTCCTATGGCTGAGAGACCTATGTTTAACCATCATGTGTGAGTAAAGTTTTAGAACTTGCATTGAGCAAGCTGGACACTACATGCCGCATTGATATGTGCTAGGGTGGCCAAGCTTTTGGACACCTTTCTCCAGATCACCGAACACTCATTCCTGGTTGTATTGATCTTTTGTCCACAGCATTCCACCATATACTGCATGAGTGAGTTGGGGTACGGAGGAACTTACCAGGATTTTGGATTTCCAGTAATTGGTCATCAATCCTCCCTCAGTGTAGCAATCCTGGATTCTATTAAAAGCCAGTCTTTCCTTCCAAGTAGGATTGAAATCCTTAAGCTTGAAATGCATTGGCGCCCTTTTTCCAAAACTTATGGAAGCAATGACTTTATAGTAGTCCTGGCATGCTTCCGCTGTAAACAGAGACAGAAAAGCATTAAAAGACCACAGGCCGGCAGAAGTGGAGGCTCATGAACCCTTGCCACATCCACGAATGGATTAACTGACTTTAACCAAAGTCTTGCCCTCCCTATGGCTGCTGTCTCCCAGATACAACAGGGTTGCCATGAGACACACAGTCTTAGCGGAAGGGGGGATACGCGAGTGTACCAGCCTGCATAACTAACCTTCACACGTCTCCCACACATAATGCAGCTTCCACTGGGCATGCGGATGAAGGGCCCTTCATCACCATCACACCTCCGCCTCCCCACCCCACCCACCACAACTGCTGCAGAAAGCTTCTAGGGTCTTCTGCAGACTTCCTGCCCTGCAACCTTCCAGGGACAACCCCACCCCCACCCCCCAGATCAGCCTCAGGACACTGCTTAGACATCTATATGGAAGTGAGATGGGGTGAGGAAGGGTCAGAGGAAGGGTCTGTTCCCGCTCTCACTTGTCTGGAAGCCCAGCTCTCTGGTCACCAACAAGGCCAGCAGGAACAGTGTCCCCTTCATGGCGGAGAGTGCTAAATGCTCTTCTCAAAGCAGATCCTGCTTCCTTATAAACCTCTCAGAGCTCCAGATACCTTTGGGCAAGGACATAGCATCTGTGGATCCCCTTGACACTTGCAACCAAGGAGTGAGTATTGGAGACCCTCCCACTGGGAAGAACCAACAGCTAGAGACATCCTGATGTCGTCACATTCTGGAAAGAACTGTTCATATATTTGCCAAAGAGTGGTTAGAGCTGACATTTCTAAGGAGCCCACGGGCTGAGCCAAATGCCCTGTCATCCTGTCCTTCCTGTCACCTCCGCTTCCTGGTCATACACCTCCTTGCCTCTCATGGCTCCAAGCATGTCTTCTTCAAGCGCGGAACTGCAGAGGTGAAGGAGGACTTCTGTCACCGTAGGGAGCCATAGCCAACAATCTGGATCGTCCTGAGATCAAGCCATGAGCAGAAGTGTGTGTGTCTGGGCAATTCTTGTGCCCATCTGCACATCCGTTTGGACAGGACCCCTGAGGACATAAAAGGCACCATCTAGGGCTCTCAGCGACTCCTCACCAGGGGAGTCTCTCAGGGTTTGCCTCTGGGGCTGATGATGTTTTCCTACCACAAATTCCCCTAAAGTGCCACGGCAGCTCATTCCCGCTGTCCAGGTCCTGTGTTTCTCACCTCTATCAGTAAGCATGTCTCAAAGAGGTTTAAAGAGTAGAGTCTGTGCAGTGACAACTGTCAGCAGTAGCATGAGGTTTCCATCCCTCGTACCATGAACTCTCACTTATCCACAGCCCAGAAGAGGCCACTCCGGACGGCCTATAAAAATAGAGTGGTCTTGTGACCACAATCAGTGCTATGTGTGTAGGCTGACTCACGTTCAAATCAACCTGCTGCCCTAAGGGAGATTGTCGGCTGGGTGTGGTGGCGATCAATCCTGGGGACAAGGAGCTCTGAAACGGAAGCTCACCCTGCTTGCAGTATGATGGCTAATCTTGATGGTTATCCTTGAGTGGATTCAGAGTCACCGTGCAGACAAAGTTCTGCCCGTGTTGGAGTTTTAGGTGGGGTCAAATGATGTAGGTAGACGGATATTCATGTGCGCTGCACGGACTGTGGTCATAGCAGGAGTGGAAAAGACAAGACCGGCTGAGCCCAAACATTCTTGTCTCTCTACTTCCTGCCTGCAGATGTGCTCAGCCACCTCGAGTTCCTGCACCATGCCTACCTACCGGCCGTGACGGGCTGCATCCTTCCTGCACCATGCCTACCTACCCGCCATGATGGGCTGCATCCTTCCTGCACCATGCCTACCTACCCGCCGTGACGGGCTGCATCCTTCCTGCACCATGCCTACCTACCTGCCATGACGGGCTGCATCCTTCCTGCACCATGCCTACCTACCCGCCATGATGGCTGCATCCTTCCTTCCTGCACCATGCCTACCTACCCGCCATGACTGGCTGCATCTTTCCTGCACCATGCCTACCTACCCGCCATGACGGGCTGCATCTTTCCTGCACCATGCCTACCTACCCGCCATGACGGGCTGCATCCTTCCTGCACCATGCCTACCTACCCGCCATGACGGGCTGCATCCTTCCTGCACCATGCCTACCTACCCGCCATGACGGGCTGCATCCTTCCTGCACCATGCCTACCTACCGGCCGTGACGGGCTGCATCCTTCCTGCACCATGCCTACCTACCGGCCGTGACGGGCTGCATCCTTCTTGCACCATGCCTACTACCCGCCATGACGGGCTGCATCCTTCCTGCACCATGCCTACCTACCCGCCATGACGGGCTGCATCCTTCCTGCACCATGCCTACCTACCCGCCGTGACGGGCTGCATCCTTCCTGCACCTTGCCTACCTACCCGCCATGATGGCTGCATCCTTCCTGCACCTTGCCTACCTACCCGCCGTGACGGGCTGCATCCTTCCTGCACCGTGCCTCCCTACCCGCCATGATGGGCTGCATCCTTCCTGCACCATGCCTACCTACCCGCCATGATGGCCTGCATCCTTCCTGCACCGTGCCTACCTACCCGCCATGATGGCTGCATCCTTCCTGCACCGTGCCTACCTACCCGCCGTGACGGGCTGCATCCTTCCTGCACCATGCCTACCTACCCGCCGTGACGGGCTGCATCCTTCCTGCACCGTGCCTACCTACCCGCCATGATGGCTGCATCCTTCCTGCACCGTGCCTACCTACCCGCCGTGACGGGCTGCATCCTTCCTGCACCATGCCTACCTACCCGCCGTGACGGGCTGCATCCTTCCTGCACCATGCCTACCTACCGGCCGTGACGGGCTGCATCCTTCTTGCACCATGCCTACTACCCGCCATGACGGGCTGCATCCTTCCTGCACCATGCCTACCTACCCGCCATGACGGGCTGCATCCTTCCTGCACCATGCCTACCTACCCGCCGTGACGGGCTGCATCCTTCCTGCACCTTGCCTACCTACCCGCCATGATGGCTGCATCCTTCCTGCACCTTGCCTACCTACCCGCCGTGACGGGCTGCATCCTTCCTGCACCGTGCCTCCCTACCCGCCATGATGGGCTGCATCCTTCCTGCACCATGCCTACCTACCCGCCATGATGGCCTGCATCCTTCCTGCACCGTGCCTACCTACCCGCCATGATGGCTGCATCCTTCCTGCACCGTGCCTACCTACCCGCCGTGACGGGCTGCATCCTTCCTGCACCATGCCTACCTACCCGCCGTGACGGGCTGCATCCTTCCTGCACCGTGCCTACCTACCCGCCATGATGGCTGCATCCTTCCTGCACCGTGCCTACCTACCCGCCGTGACGGGCTGCATCCTTCCTGCACCATGCCTACCTACCCGCCGTGACGGGCTGCATCCTTCCTGCACCGTGCCTACCTACCCGCCATGATGGCTGCATCCTTCCTGCACCGTGCCTACCTACCCGCCGTGACGGGCTGCATCCTTCCTGCACCATGCCTACCTACCCGCCACGACGGGCTGCATCCTTCCTGCACCATGCCTACCTACCCGCCGTGACGGGCTGCATCCTTCCTGCACCATGCCTACCTACCCGCCATGATGGCTGCATCCTTCCTGCACCATGCCTACCTACCCGCCATGATGGCTGCATCCTTCCCGCACCATGCCTACCTACCCGCCATGATGGCTGCATCCTTCCCGCACCATGCCTACCTACCCGCCATGATGGCTGCATCCTTCCCGCACCATGCCTACCTACCCGCCATGATGGCTGCATCCTTCCCGCACCATGCCTACCTACCCGCCAACTCACATGTTGTCACTAGCTCACTACTACAGTGCTAGAGTAATTTTTTTTTTTTTTAGTATGTGCAAAGCCCTCAGGTTAATCCACGGCACCACTTACAATAATGGGGGTAGCTAAGGATTTGAGTCTGTGGGTAAAGTGCTTATCATGCAAGCATGAGGACCTGAGTTCAAATCCCCAGGACCTAAGAAAAGAGGTGAGTGTGGTGGAATGCACCTCTAATCCCATCTGAGCTCCGGCTTCAGTAAGAGACCTTGTCTTAAAAAATAAGGTGAAAGCCTGTTGGGATAGCTCAGTGATTCCAAGTGCTTGACACTTAGCTGGGAGACCTGAGTTCAAACCCCAGATCTTACCTGGTAGAAAAAAAAAAGTAACTAATTCCTGTAAATTGCCCCCTGGCCTTCATGCACACACTTCATGGCACCTGTGCCCCCCTACACACACACACACACACACACACACACACACACACACACATGAACACAACAAAAGAACGCACGTACAAATGCCTGGGGAAACTGGCACAAGGAAGTCTGAGCACGGCCCCTAATGGACAGATCTCAACCAAGCTGATCAACAAACTCAACAGCGTTATATTGGGTTATAATCTAATTGTGAAATAATACGGGAAGCCACGCTGACATCAACGGTTGGATGAGCAGATACGTAAATAGGAATGAAAGACAGTGTTCTCTCCCGAGTCCATGCAGATGCTCCGCTTAGGGCCTCATTTCCGTTCAGGCCTTAAGGTTAAGCAACATGTTTCCAAAGAAAACAGCAAGGTGGGTGGGGGTAGGCCCAGTCACTGACCTTACGGACACACTCACTTGGATACCTGAGTTTCAGCTCCCAGAACCCATGAGAAAAGCCAGCCTTGGACTTTCAGCCCAAGGGAGCCCACCTCAAGCTCACTGGCTGGCCAACCTAGCAAAATCAGCAAGCTGGAGGAACAGTAACACACCCTGTCTCAAAAAACAAAACAAAACAAAAGCTAAAAGGTGGTCTCAGCTGTTTAGAGGATGCAGATTTGGCTCCCAGCACTAACATGGCAGCTACTCTGTAATTCCAGTTCTAGAGGATCCGACACTGTCCTCTGGCCTCCACGGGCACTGCACACATAGAACATACAAGATATTTATGCAGGCAAATTCCCCATACATAAAATAAATATAAAAATCCGGGCACTGCACACATAGAACATACAAGATAGTCACGCAGGCAAATTCCCCATACATCAAATATAAAATCTCAAAAAAGCACAGAAACATACATATGTATGTGTATGTATTTATGTGTCCATACATATGTATATACAATATGTACATACATGCATACATACATCATATATATACATATTTATATGTTAGAGAGCAACTGGAGGCACCTGATTGTCTTTTTCTGGCTGCCATGTGCATCTGCGTATGTATGCCTTGTGAACTGTTACTGAGAGAAAAGAACGTGACTAAGGGCTTACTCGGCTTATGCTTCCATATCATCATTCATCACCAGATTAAGTCAGAACAGGAACTCAAACACGACAGAAATCTGGAGGCAGGAGCCGATACAGAGCCCGTGGAGGTACAATGTCTGCCGCCTGGCTTGGGCTGTTTTTTTTTTTTTTTAAGATTTATTTATTTATTTACTATGTGTACAGTGCTCTTCCTGCATGTGCATGTGCAGGCTAGAAAAGGGTGTGTTAGATTACCTTAAAGATGGTTGTGAGCCACCATGTGGTTGCTGGGAATTGAACTCAGGGACTCTGGAAGAACAGACAGTGCTCTTAACCTCTGAGCCATCTCTCTAGCCCCGGAGTGCTTTTTTTTATTTAATTTTTTTACATATACATTTATATTATTACACGTATATACAATAGATTACCTATAGCAAGAAGAACCATGACACAATCAGGAATTATATAAATGTTATATTCTTAGTGTTTTGGCTATTTGTATTTGACAGCCTTGAAAAAAAAATCTTTCCTATCTTGGTGCATCTAAATTTCTGAATGTAACCTTAATCTCCATCACATACTGTCATTATCAACTTAGAACACCTATCTAGACCTAAAAACATCTTAACCCCTAAACAATTAAGCTTCGTTGTAAAACTAAACTATCTGGTCTTCAACTCCCTGAGGAACAAACTTGATTACCTAAGTATACCAGGAGTGCAGGGTAGTAGCTTTCCAAATGAAAACACGACAGAGACAGTTTTCTACCTGAACTTTGGAGCATCTTCCTTAGCCTTCTGGCCCAACATATCTGACAGACATATTTGTGAGGTAGGAACTATTAAGGACTTGCTTACCCTGTGTTGGCAGAGTTTCACCGTAGACTCTACCTGCATCCAAGCTTGCCCCTTTTTGGGCAGAATTCTGTCTGTGGTAGAAATGAGGACCAGTGGCTTGTTTGCTGCATTTGAAGCCATTTCCATAAGGAGGTTCTTTTCTTTAATGCTCATCATCCTCTGTGAGGTAGGCTGGGTGTTGCCAGGAGTTAACCTGTCTCATTGGCAATGAATCTTTAAAGTAATAAAAACATTTTTTGGTTTTTTTTTTTTTCCGAGACAAGGTTTCTCTGTGTAGACCTGGCTGTCCTGGACTTGCTTTGTAGACCAGGTTGGCCTCGAACTCACAGCAATCCCAAGTGCTGGGATTAAAGGCGTGCGCCACCACCATCCAACTATAAAAACATTTTTTTTATTACACATGTCTAAAACAAACTGCATACAGCAGGGAGGACCATGTGACAATCATGAGAATAATGAGTTCTATACATGTTACATTCATGGTGACTTGGCCATCTGCATTCGTCTCGTTTGAAGTAGTGTCTTTCCTGTGTTGTTGGGTCTAGATTTCCGAATGAGATTCAATATTTATCCTATCTCAACTCTAATAGCTTAACTTCTTTATCTTGATCTCAAACGATCTTGTTAGATGCAGGCAGAGTCGACGGCGCACTCTGCCAAGTCAGGGTAAGCAAGTCCTCAATAGCTCCTGCCCTGAGAACAAGTCTGAAAGAGATATTAGGCCAGAAAGCTGAAGATGAGGCTCCAACGTTATAAAGTGTTTTGGGTGACTGGTCAGGCAGTAAACTGTCTTAAGTCAATTTATACATTTTAAAAACATTTTTAAATGCCATATTCTGCATGTCTCTGGGGTTTTGGAAGCCTTATCCTTCTATAGAGTCATATCTATCTGCTGTACCTAAGATGTATATTCTTGTGATAAAAGTAGACTAGCAATGGACACGACCATGATTTAATCTACTGACATTTAATTTGTATAATTTATTTCTCCTAAACAGCTTGCTATAGCACTTCCAAAGCACTGGAAGTAAAACTTGGACTGCTTTCTATGAGAAAACCTGACCACCAGCCCAGAGGGGCCACTACACAGCTGGGCTGTCCCCTATTAATCAATAATCAAGAAAATGCCTAACAGTTTTGCCTGCAGTCTGAAACACATGGAGACATTTTCTTAACTGAGGTCCCCTCCTCTCTGATGCCTTTAGCTTATATCAAGTTGATATAAAACTACCCAGCACATTGCCAGGCTGTGGTGGCACACATCTTAAATCACTACACTTGGGAGGCAGAGGCAAGCAGGTGTGCTAGTTCAAGCCCAGCCTGTTCTGTGGAGTGAGCTCCAGGACAGCCAAGGCTATACAGAAAAAAAAAAACCCTATCTCAAAAAACAAGAAAGAGAAAACAGAAAAGAAAAAGCTATCCAGCACAGCACACCATACATCCACAAATACAAATGAATGTATCTACACACACACACACACACACACACACACAAGATAAATATATGAGGAGATGGTTAAACAGTACAGATATCTGGTAAACAGAATATTAATGGTTCAAGTGGTAAAAGTTTTTATAATTATAATCTGTGGTGAAATATGTGCATGCCGTGTGTCTTCTGCCATGTTAGGACAAGGCAGCTACCTCTGTGAGATCTACCCAAACCCTAATGGCCGCGCTGATAAGGGAGACAGCAGACAGGGTAGCAGAGCACTGTAGGGGTCGGTCCCCCAGCAGTGGACGCCTGCTTAGCCACAGTACGCCCTTGGCTCCATTCCTAATGCTTCCAAGAAAGGGAAAAACATCCACGGGAAATTTTTTGCAGGCTCTGCAGCCCTCGGGACCAGCAAGTTCATACAAAGACCAGAGGCCATAGCAGACAGCTCACAAGTAAGTCCTTCGTACCTGGCACCTAACTACAAATCCTGTTTGGCTCAGCTAATCAGTGGAAGTAAAAGGCTTAGGCCTCTTTTAAGTCCTCAGCAAATTTCATCCTGTCACTTCTAAAGGACAATAAGGGACAGTCAAGTGCCCTTTACAACAAACTACTAATTCTGAGTTATCAAAACACATACAATGTTTACTTTTACAAAGTAATACCAGCCAAATTACATACATGATTATATTACTTGTATAGGGAAGGGGGGGGGTGTTAAGAATTGGAGGCCAGCCTGAGTTATATGGGAGATAGCTTCCTGTTTTAAGAAAGGTCTTGTTTATACACTTGAGAGAAGTAGTGACCTATGGTGGTTTGTTTTTGTTTTTGTTTTTGAGTTTTTTTGAGGGTTTTTTTGTTTGTTTGTTTTTTGTTTTTTTGGTTTTTTTGTTTTCTTTTTTTTTTTTCTGGGAAAGCGTTCTGCCTTGCTCTCCTGATCCATTAGACAGCTACAGGACACCAAAAGGCATCCAATGCAAGTGTAATTCGGGGAGAGGAACTAGGGTTCAGCGCCCAGCGCTGTGGTGGAGGTCGGGCGTGTTCTTACGGCCAAGGAACCCTTGTGCACTGCTGTTGCGATCCACGTTCAGTTGCCTGACATTACCCAACACTAGGTAATGTCCAGGGAAAAGAAGTTAATTTGCTGCATGGTCTGGAACTTTGGCAGTCCATTATACAACAACCCCACGTATGCTGTCCGGGGCGGAAGGCAGAAGGGTAGCAGGGGATATGTGGACGGAAGTGAGGTGGCAGAAGCCCCGCCCCGCTCCACACCCACCAACCACGTGAAGTGCTCGGCACTGCCACACTGGGGATGAGACTCCAGGAGGGTTTTGGTGTGTCCTAGACACATAGCAGGTTGTCCCTCTGCCGTGGTGGGTTCTTGATGTGGTCTATTACTGCACCGAAAAATGAGGAGGGCTCTTTAGTTTTCCCAAGGTTATCTGTCGGGTATTCAAGGTGGCAGCTGCTGGCAACAGGGAGTCATGCTGGCTTTGTGACCAGTAACCAAAGTAGCTAGAGCAGCAAGGCATAGTCTGGCAGCGGCCCATTAGGGGGTCAGACGCTCCAGACTGAAATATCTTTGTTTAATTATGAGAAAATGAGCATGAGGCGCTTGCAGTGTAAACTTAAAGAAGACACTAATGGTGGCTATTAGCAGGGATTCACTGTGTGCTTTTTGCTGGGCTAGGACTTCCTGTGTAGACCAGGCTGACCGCAGACGCTGCCTCCTAAGTTCTGGGATTGCAGGTGTGTGCTACCATACCCGATTACTGTTATTAGATTCTAACAGTGCTTACCACCAGCCCTAGGGAAAGCTGGATACACACACATACACACAAACACACACACACACACACATTTTAACAATGCTTACCACCAGTCCTAGGGAAAGCTGAATACACACACACACATTTTAACAATGCTTACCACAAGTCCTAGGGAAAGCTGGATACACACACACACACACATAGACACATGCAGAGAGACACACACATACACTCACACATACACACAGACACACTTAGAAATACACACAGATACAGATACAGACACACATGTATGTATATACACACATAAACAGACACAGACACACACACACACGACAGACAAGACACACACAGAGACATACATAGGGCATACACACATGCATAGACTCACACATAGTCATACACAAACACATAGAGAGACACACAATCACAAACACACAGAGACAAACACAGGACATACACACATATAAAGGCAAACACAAACACACACACAGAGACACAGGATACACACACACACACACACACACACACACACACACACACACACACACACACACACAGAAACAGACCTTTCTCAGGAAGGTTATCAACTCGACTAGCCTGGGCAAGATGCTGACTAAAAAACAAAAAACAAAAAAACCACAAAACTTTGACTATGGGTTTAAGAGGTCAAGTTTACCCAGATGTGGTAGGGAATTACCTTTCATCTCAGCACTCAGGAGGCCTATGTGAGTTCCAGGCCAATCTGGTCTACACTGTACCAGGCCAGTCAGGGCTGTGCTGAGAGAACTCTATCTAAAAACAAACAAACAAACAACAACAAAAAAAAAGTCAAGTGGAAGGATGGCACTAGAAGCAGGAAGACTTCTGGGTGAAGAGACGGGTTCACAAGAAGCCATGAAGCAAAGGAAAGGAACAGGGACAAAATCTGGGGTGGCAGGGTCACCAAGGGGTCAGTAGTTTATGATCTGGCCTGGCCTAGCCATTGGCTCCTAGTGAGGTTTCTAACTAAATGTTGAGTGCCCTAGTGTGACAGGGAGACCCGGGCCTCACTCTGGAGGTCTGACTGAGAGGCTTTCACCCCATCCTCATCATCGTTTTCTTTGGTTGTCACATGGCATGTGACCTTAAAAGGAACACTAAGAGGGTGACTAGGCTGAGCCAGGGCCCTTTGTTGACCAGGATCTGATCCTCCTGCCAAAATATACAGGTCCCCCTGACAAACACAGCCCCAGGAAGTTCCAAGCAGTGTCCTGGGAAGGGAGGGTCCAGGCAGAGCTCAATCATAGGCCTGTCCCTGCCCAGCGAGCAGCCAGGGGCAGTTATAAAATGAGCCCAAGCCGGAGAGGAGTACCTGCCACAGGTACCATGAAGCTGGCTGGGGCTCTCGTGCTGCTGGGGGCCGCCCTGCTCCTGACCTCAGGGGGAGGTGGGTGTTAGAGTGCAGGTGTCAAGGATGCAGGGTCTCCTGGCTTTCCCACCTTCACCTCCTGGGGTATTGTGAGCAGACCGCATGGAAGGTTCCCTGTGTTCTGATGCAAGTCACTCAAGGGAGGGTCGCCTTCTCTCTGTTTTCTAGATTGTGACGTGTGTCCAGCTATCGCAAAGGAGGCTCATCTGTTTCTTTATGGGAGCGTATCTGAGTATATTAATTTCATCAAACAATACAACTCTCACTCTTTGCTACTGAAAACTGCTAAAAAGCTGAAGACATGTGTGAACAAGTTGACAGAGGGTAACAAAAAGCACGCAATGGCTTTGCTGGTGAGCCTCTCTCTTGTGTCTCCCCCAGGAGCCTGTCTGCTACCCTGCTCATTCCAGGCTAGGGGGTGGGGGTTTGGGCTCCTCCCCAGCAGGGCAATTTCTCTGTAAATGCAGAAAGATGACCCGCCTGATTGAGAATGTCAGGAGGATGGGCCAGGAAGGGACACAGAGGCTGCCTGAGCTGGGTCCGCCTGTTCTGCTCAACCAAGCCAGATGACATACCTGACCCCATTTGGTCTCCATCAGCCTTTTGGGGCCACCCATACCAGCACCCTGTCTTCAGCCTGGTTCTTTCATCCCAACTTTTCAAGTCTACCACCGCCACCATCCCCAAAACTCATCTTTTTCTCTTGTTCCATGCATCTCCAAGGTCGTTGTGTAGACTCCAATCCAGGGGCATTCTAGTGAAGAATTTAAGTGAATCCACTCTTATCCCTAGAAATAGTAGAAAAAGTCATTGCCTTGCCTGCTTGTGTCTGAGGGTCAACACAGGGACCCAGATGCCCCACAGGCTCACCGGGAGTCCTGCTAGGTCCTCCCAATTCTTCCCACACAAGCCCATGATCTCCCACAGGATGGCTCACCCCATCTAGGTGGAGTGGAGGCTCTTTACAAGGCTTGCCTTGACACGGCTTGGTGGACAGGATAGAGAAAACGTTCCCTGGCCCTGGCTTCAGTTCCCTCAACAGGAGGTGTCCTGTGCATGGTCAGTGTAGCCAGAGGTGTGCTTTAACCCAGAGACCTCACCTGGCTTTCTCTTTTCAGAACAGAGTATTTAAAAGCCCCTCGTGCTGATGGGAGTCTCTTTGCCAGGAAGCTTCAATGAAGTCACTTACCTACTCAACTCCAGAGGTGCTGCAAACCCCAGGTGTCCAAAAACAGGAACCCAACAATAAAAGCCTTGCAACTCACAAGGGAGCCTGGGCTGTTTTGATTTGAGACTGGGCATCAATTGGGTTAGAGCATATGGCAAAGGCTACCAGTGTAACTTTGAACTGCCACCACTCAATTGCAGTGCTGCCAGGAGGCCAAAGCGTGAGGCCTAGCCAGAAACAGAACTGGGTTTATGTTAATGCCAACTACACAGCTCTGTTCCCAGCTCCTTCCCCTCTGGATGTTATGCTCAGTGGGGACCTCTAGGAGACCCTAGAGCTTCAGGACACTTCCCGTGCCTCTGTTCCATGGCCATGGTAATAAGCCCTTTCCCACACCAGGCATTAATAGTTGCTTTGGGGAGGCGCTCCATTACTGAGCCATGTCTTCACGTGAGTCTTGAGGCTCAACCCAGTAGGCTCAATCTGGGGTATATCTAGGTTCCTCATGATGCGGAGGCTTATGGAAGGCCCCAGGAGTACAAGTTCTCTCATTATAGAGTATGCTCTGGGGGAAAGTGGGGCATAGAATCTTGTTCATAATGCTATGATAAAACACCTGAGGCTGGGTTTTTATAAAGAAAAAAGATCTCATCATTTTTAAGACTTCAGGTCCAAACTCCTGAAGACTACTCTTTCAGCCTTTGGGGAGGACCCCATCACCAATGGAGGGGCGGAATACAGCGCTAGGCACACGGCCGTGTCCATGTGAAGGTGGTCTCCGTCATCCACACAGGGGGACCTACTCAGCCAGTCTACATCAATTTATTCCTTCCCAGTGTAACACCCCAGAGGATTGAACACCTTTCAGTTTTTTCCCCACTTACACATCCCACCATCTCTCACATGGTGATGCTGGGGACCAAGTTTCCAGCACATGAAATCTTACCAGAAATAAAGAACCCATATTCACACCAAACAGTGCAGGAGGCAGCCACCTTGCACTGGCTGAGGCCTGCTATCTGTGACCTACTACTGCAGCGCACCAGTTTCTGGCTGGAGCTTGCTTCTGAAGGGTCTGCTGCTTCTCTGGGGGCTAAGGGTGGTCTAGGGACCACGAGGACGTTGTGCAAACCCTTCACTCCACATGAGGCACTAACGCTTCCTTCTACAGATTTGGAAACTCCGGAGCTTCTGCCTCTGGGGCGGGGCTCAGCTCACAGCACGTACAGGCCTGGAACTTAACCGCAGCTCTACAAAAACCAAGAATCTTGGGGGTGCTTCTTGGGAAACCGGCACCAGAAGGATTACGTGGCCCAGCCTTAGGCAGACAGTGTCCTAGCCTTCAGTGAGTGTGCAGGTGTCATGTGTAAGAGGGCCAAGGCTGAGGAGGATAGTAGTGACAGACAGGCAGTTGTTTGTCCACTCCTGCCCAGTTCTCTGGGGACTTGGCCCAGAGTGGCATTAGCTATGGCCTCTTCACCCTGTACAGCCAAAAGCACTTCAGGTCAGAATCAGGATTGTATGACCTTCCAGATCTTTCTATCTGACATCCTGAGGTACGTGCACGGTATTCATGAAGCTCCAGGTTCCCAGCTTAGTGAGCTGTCGCCATGCTGAGACAGGTTTTGGTGATGCAGCTGTCTGGGAGGCATTTCTGCTCCTTGTGAGTCACTCCAATAAAACTCACTGGGTCACCAGCTGGATTTCTGTGGTATCCATACTTCTGTCTGCCCCTGATCGGACCCTTGTCCACACCTTTCCAGGAGCAGTGACACACAATAGGCAGTGGAAGCGTTCAGTGGGTAAAAGTCCTTGCCATCAGGCCTGACAAGCAGAATTTGATCCCCAGGATCTATATGATCCAGGGAGAGAACTTCCTCCGGCAGCTGTGCTTGGGCCTCCTAATGTGCGCCCTGCCATGCACACGCGCGCACACACACACACACACATACACACACACACACACACACACACACACTCAAGTAGTATTTTCCAAATGTACTAAAACTTTAAAGTGAGCCAACATATGGTGCGCGCGCGCGCGCACACACACACACACACACACACACACACATTTAATTCCAGCACTTGGGAGACAGAGCAAGGCAGATCTCTGAAAGTTCAAGACCAGCATGGTCTACACTGTAAATTCCAGAACATCCAGAGCTACTGATGTGGAGCAACGTCTTCCAAGATCGAGCCGTTCCATGTTGTAGGAAGTTCCCAAAGGAGGAAGGTAAACAACTCAAAACAGCTTCAGGGAGTCCCTAAAACAGACTCACTATGCCGGAGTGAGCACTAAGCGCTGACAGACCGAGTGCTGAGCCACCTGCAGGCCCTGCAGGGAGTTCCAGGCTCCCGGCAACGTGAGCTGTCGCCGTGCTGCGGTGGGCCTTAGTGATGCAGCTCTCTTTTAAGTCTTTCTGTGTCTATGAGTAACCTCTCACCCTTACTCCTGTAAGGAACTCCAGTTAAACTCACTGGGTCACCAAGTTGACTTCCCATGCTTTGGTCTATCATGGGTTCTCTCTCTAGGGCAAACAGATGTGTGTTGTGTCTCCCCAGAACAGTATAGTTGCATAACCACCACCAACTACATAGTGAGATTCTGTCTCAGAAAAAAAAAAAAGTGAGATCTCAAAGAACTTATATATCTGTGTTCCTAGAACTGGTTATAGTCACAAACATAAAGCAATAACAAAATATTTTTCAAGAGACAACTAAGAAAAAATGTGATACATCATAATGGACTGGCCTACATCACTCTCTTCAAGAAAACACCTCTGGACTTGCCAACGAGAGCAATTCCAGAGACTTTAACCACTAAGAGGGAGACGGACCTTGGATACAGCAACCAACATCTCAAGGATGGGGAGCTGCTCTGCCTCCCTACAGCGACAGGAACAGCTACCTCAGGCGCCTGGTGCCCTGGCTTCCTTACTTTTATTTGTCTCTTTGATCGGTGCATGAGTGAGTGTGTGTGTGTGTGTGTGTGCATCTGTGCATGCATGTGTCTGCGTGTGTGCATGCGTGTCTGTGTACCTGGGTTGGTCAGGTGTCAACATGTGTGATGGCAAGTCTCCCCTTCTGCCACATGGGTTCGAGGGATTAAGCTGAGGGCCTCAGCCTGGGTGTCAGAGCCCATACTGTGGCTGCTTCTCCACTCTGCACCCCGCCTTGAACTGTGATCTAAAATAAACCATCTCTGCTGAAGGTGCTTGCATCAGGCATTCTATCAGTTTTGAGGGAAACAGCTGACGTGGTACACATACTCAGTGACAGAAACACATACAAAGCAGTGTCATCCAGGTTTGAAAAGGGGAGGGCACCAGACACACTTGTCCCACACATATATACATGCGAGGAAACAAACAGGAAGAAAAAAGGAAATTAATGAATTTTGAAATACAATTAATTTATTTTTATTTTATCTAATTGGTGTTCTGCCTGCTTGTGTATGTGTGTGATGGTGTCAGATACACCGGAACTGGAGTTACAGACAGCAAGGAGCGGCCATGTTGGAGCTGGGAATTGAACCCAGGTCCTTTGCAAATGCAGCCAGTGCTCTAAACTGCTAAGCCAACTCTCCAGCCCCCAAAACTCTTTGTAAAATGGAGAAGGAAGCGCTACCTGCCAGCCAGAGGATGTTGGGATGAGTGAAATGAGTCAGGTACAGGACACAACTTGGCTTGTTCAGCGCCCGAGTGAGATCACTGTTAGTGTTTCTCTCCTGCGTCAAATAGCTGAGACAGCCGGGAGGAGGGGAGACTCATCTGGCCTCAGCTTGTCAGTCCAAGGTAGCAAGGGACGGTGTGGTGAGATCCAGGTTAGGGCGGTGGTGGCTAAGGGGGCAGAGAGAGGGGCATGCTGGGACTTCCTGGCTCTCTCCCTTCCCCTTTAACTCCTCATCCTGCTCCTACTCTACAGGATGGTGTCTCCTACCCTAGGGTGGACCTTCCCAGCCTCAGCTAGTCATCTTTGAAAATGTCCTTGCACACACACACACACACACACACACACACACACACACGTGTGCCTCCATCTCCTACGGGGTTCTAAACACAGCTGACAGTGGAAACGAACAGTCAGGCTTGGAGGAGGCAAGGAGGAGTTGCTGAGGGCATACCATTTCCACCACATGAGCTGAAACATCTCTGGAGAATTAGCTCAATGGTTAAGAGCACTGGCTGTTCTTTCAGAGGACCCAGGTTCGATTCCCAGTACCTACACGGTATCTCGCAGCCATCTGTAACTCCAGTTCCAGGGACTCTGACCTCCGTGGGAATCATGTGTGCTTAAGACTTACAGATGTACATGTGGCCAAAATGTCATAACAGAAAATAAAAATAAATATTTTTTTTTATTTTTAGGGGTAGCAGGGGGTGGTGGCACATACCTTTAATCCAAGCACTCAGGAGGCAGAAGCAGGCAGATCTCTGAGTTTGAGGCCAGCCTGGTCTATACAGCAGATTCCAGGACAGCAAGGGCTACACAGAGAAACCTTGTCTTGGAAAACAAACAAACAAAAAGTTTCTCGGGGCCACAGCTTCTAATGGCAACAGAAGCAGGAGGATGTCCTTGAGCACAGGTGACAGCCCAGGACAGCTGGGGACCTGGAGAGAGCACACACAGCCTTTGTCTTTTAGGTACAAAAACCACATCCTGGTTGTCACACTGCAGTTGGCGAGAAGCAGAGCTACAGGGGCATCACAGCAAGGACAATGCATAGGGACCTCGCTGGGAAGAGGGGCCGTTTGCTCTTTGTTTTGGCAGGTGTTGGGGCCAATGTGATGGGTTCAGGATAGAGCGCTGCCTCTGACATGGCGTGTGCTGTGCTAAGATTATAGTGGGCCTGGGAAACAGCTTGGGCGCACTACAGAGGCAGCATGTGGTTTCTGTTTGCTTGTTTTGGTTTTTGGTGTTTGAAGACAGGGTTTCTCTGTGCAGCTTTGGCTGGCCGGGAACTCAAGAGATCTGCCTGCTGCTGCCTGCTGCCTGCTGCCTGCTGGAACGAGAGCGCACACCACCACACCTAGTGAGTAGTTTGTCTCTAAATAAGGGAGCTCCTCGGGCTGCTGTGGGGGACAGCGGAGAGTTGTGCCTCTGTCCTACTACCCCACGGGGCCTCACCCGCTCTCTACCCTTTCTCTGAGCAGGACCACGTACATAGACACTGTCCTCGGACCTCAGTCTCCCCCTGGGTTGTCTACAAACCTTCTGCCTCAAAGCCACTTTCAGGGACAGGATACGCCCCCCGTTCTCCAGGGCTTGCATGCACGAAGTTGCTCACACTCTCGGTGAAGAAACGCACACAGAGGGCACATGGCTTTGTGTCCTTTTTCCTGGTGTTAACACTAAGCCTTCCTCCAGGCTGACTCCCTGTGTCACTCCTGCCGTAGCCCTGGTTCTGTAACTCCCACCTGACACCCAGGTCTTACAGGCTCGAGAACTCTTGCCCGTCCTACTGCAGGATGACGTGCCACTGTGGAGTCTCAGGGACTCCATCTTTTGTCATTCCCCCTGCCATGCCCACCGCTGGGCTACTGAGCCTTCCCACTATCCCAACGCCTATAATTATGAGTTATGAATGGGGATGGATCACAGCCATCATCACAACACACTGAATCCAAATATCAGTCCTCGGGCCTTAAGTATGGACAAGTAAGATGGTCAGGCTCAGTGGTGCCCGTCTGTACTCCATGTGCCTTGGGAGTCTAGAAACAAGGACCCACAGCTTAGCACAACCGGCTCCGCCATGGAAGAACCATTCAGGCTGTAAAGCTCAGCGTGGAGACAGAACCACCTGCCAAAACCAATACAAAGACCTAGTCCATCAAAGCCCTTAGTTCTGGCAAAGTCTTTAAATGGACTAAGCTTCCTCTTTGGCTTCTGGAGTTCCGCTTCTGGCTGACCGCTCTTGTTAACTGCGGTATGTCAACCCAGAATATGGGCTTTGTCCTTAAAAGCTCCCCATGAGAAAGACTTGGAGCTGCATTGGGATCCGAACAGACAGTGTAGACACTGACCAGCTAATAAAACCTTTCTGGTGGCTTAAGCCCAAGTGCAAGCTGAATTCTCTGGTGGATACCCCACACTGAGACAAGAGAACTACTCAGCCAGCAGCTCTAGTCCAGACCGGACAACATAGTAGACACAATCTCAAAAAGAAATCATCCCAGCAGTCAGGAGGAAAAGGCAGGGGGACAGATCTGTGTGTGTCCAAGACAAGCCTTGTCTGCACAGGGAGCTCCAAACCATCCAGGAAACTTAGTGAAATCCTATTAAAAAAAAAAAAAAAAGAAAGAAAGAAAGAAATTAAGAAGGAAAGAAGAGAAAGGACAAGAGAAGATTCCCGGGCATGCCGCTACCTCTTTATTCCCAGGACTCGGGGAGGCAGAGGCAAGCAGATCTCTGTGAGTTCAAGGCCAGCCTAGTCTACAAAGTGAGTCCAGAGCAGCCATGGCTTGTTACAGAAAGAAACCCTGTCCCCCCAAAAAAAAATCAAACCAAAAAAGGAAGAAACATCATGATCCGTTTTCTCTTCATTTCTTCAGATGCTCACACAGACATAGGCAATTCTTCGAACTGCGCTTACAGGGCTGTGTAGATGCCTCAGGAGATAAAGGTGACTGCCACAAAGCCTCAGGACCTGAGTTCAATCCCTAGCAACCACACGGCAGGAGAAAACGGACTCCTCCAAAAAAATAAAAAATAAACAAAGCTTCTGGCTGCCTTTTCCACTGTCACACTCCCACTGGTGTTAGCCAGCCATAACGTTCTCAGTTCATTACTCCTCTTCCCTGAGGAGACTTACAGACACTGGTAACGCTGTTTGCTGCACTTTGTTGTTTTCCAAACTTTTTGTAGAGTTAAGTAGTTCTGTGGGGTGCTGCATAAAGTGGCAGCACGCACACAAGTGTCCTTCCTAACGTAAAGTAAATAAATAAAAATATAATTTTAAAAGGAAGCAGAGGGGCTGGTGAGAGGGTTAGGAGCCCTCACTGCGTTAGCAGAGGACCTGAGTCCAGCAATCTGTAAGTCCAGGTGATGACAGCTCTGACCCCCATGGCCGCAGAGGCCAAGTCCAGTTCTCTCTGCCCAACACTGCATGACACCTTGGAGCAGACACTCCCTCATCAAAGTACATTCAGCTATGGGGATTCTGATGATGGTGGTGGTGGCTGGGACCACATTTAGAGCAGTAACCCACTTGTCTTTTTTTTTTTTTTTCAATTTTCTGAGAGACAGGGTCTCTCTGTGTAGCCTTGGCTGTCCTGGACTCACTTTGTAACCAGGTTGGCCTCAAACTCACAGTGATCCACCTGCCTCTGCCTCCCCGACTTGTCTTTTATTTCAACATTTTATGGAACTTAAAAGACTGAGTGTGAGCTGTGCTGAGAAACAGGGCTTCTCTGTATAGCCCTGGCTGTTCTGGAACTCCCTCTGTAATCCAGGCTGGCCTTGAACTCAGGCTGCCTCTGCCTCCCCAATGCTTGGATTATAGGTATGCACCACCACCTCCGACTGGTCCATTTCTAAACTTTCCAAATGACATAAAGGGCCCTAGGAGCCCTGGTAACACTACACTAGTGCTCAGTCCTGCCAAATGATTCCACAAACATGTAATTAACGCATAGCATCGCTCCAGAGGCTCATGCAGGAGGTTCAGAAAGTCCAGGGCAGCCTGGGTTACTACAAAGGTAAGATTAAAGTCTAGCAATACCTAATAGCCCCTGAACTTGGTGCCAAAATGACAGACTCCCTTCCTCAGCTGGGTTCCCTCCTCTCCCCCTGATCTGGGGAAACCCGAGATCCTCTAAAAACAGTCACACAGCCCTCAGGGTAAATTACAGGCCCAACCTTTTCCTGAGGATTCCTGGGAATATCCCACCCTATGCTAATGAAAACTTAAGTTTTCAGCAAATGAACTTTAACCTTCCCTGCCATTCTTCCCCCACCCATACAATAATTAAGTACTGTGTTCCCCCTCTTTTGGTAAGACTGTGACATTGCATGTAAATGAAGTATCCTGGGCATACCAAGCCACAGCAAGCTAAACACATTCACCTTCAAAACCCCTCCCATTGCCCAAGGTTTATAATGTCTCTGACTTAGGAAATAAATGTACACTCACTCCATTCTTCCACCATGACTGTCTGAGACTCCTCATTTATTCTGGGGAAAGATGGACTCCCTATTCCCTTAAGAATTAACCTGTGGACCCTTGGGGCTTGGATGCCAGGCATCTATAGCTGCATCAGTCACCACTGAAGAGCAAGCAAGCCACGTACCACCAACGAAGCAGTGGGCAGACCTGCATTCTAGCTGTGAACCGACAAGGGAGTATCTGCCAGTATCTTCTGCCCTTACAAGGGGGTTTAATGGAAGGGCTGTAACACTGCAGGGTCATCACGGGCTTGCAAACGATGAAGTTTCTACTGCTGTCTGGTACCAGCCATCTCATCAAAAAGATCTAATTATAACACAGTGGGAGACTCTTTTCTATACCCCTATGAGATCCAGGAGCCCTGTGCATGGGCCTCACTCTGCGTGCTCTAGCAGACTTGAGACACTGAGGGTCTATGGACCCCCATCCAGAATCCAACATCACCTGGACTATCCCGACAGAGAAACGCCCTTCCTGCAAGGCACGCAGCCATGGAGGCAGCCCGGCAGCAATGGCTGGGAATGGGGAAAAACACAAATGGAGACCCTGACTCAAAATAAATAAACAAACAAGTAACAAAGGCAAAGCAAAACCAAACAAAAAACGCTACCACAGCAGAACCAGCAGCCCCGTCACTGACAACCCAGACAGGACATGTGCTCACAGCTCCCCGGGCATGGCCGCAGGCAAGCAAAGGTTCAAAATCTCCTCAGTACTTCCCAGTGACCATAAGCATTCTCTCCCTAAAGAAAATCTAACTTATAGGCACCATGTGCTGAAGCTCAAGAGCTCCCTTTCCTGAAGACCCTGACAAACGATGCCACATTGAAATCTGAAGCAGGTACAGACAGATTTTAGAAGAATTTATGCAGAAGTAGTTAAAACTACAAATGTTCTTACCACGGTGACTCTAGTAGCTACATGGCACATGAACATGTCCATGAGCAAGCCTCCTGCGACTAAGAAATAACCACCTTGATCCAAGTTTTTAGAAGAAAACTATATTCTTTTAAAGAAAATGCAAACATCCTCCAGGAGGGAAAAAAACTTAATTTAAGTCAAATCATATGCTTTTGTGGTGGAGCCTGATACAGTGTGCACAGATGCTCCCTGGCCCGGTCTTCAAGTAGCCCCCTCCTGCACTCACTCATCCATATTCATATATTCCCCCTCTCTCTCTCTCCTCTCTCTCTCTCTCTCTCTCTCTCTCTCTCTCTCTCTCTCTCTCTCTCTCTCTCCAGGTCTTCTCTGCTCAGGGTCTTCAGAGGCTGATGATGCCAGCAAAACACCGGGGCTAGGATCCAGAGCACTGGGAAAATGCCCCTGAAAACACCCACCAAGGCCAAATCATGGTGTTCCTAGGTTGTCTCTGCTCCCTGGCCCTGTGACCGCACACAGGTAAGGCATGCCTCCCCCACCAGCACAAGCCCTGCCTCTGGGAGCTGAGACAGGGAGGAGCAAAGTGCACTGGAGAGGCTGTCCTGGGACCCAGCAGGGGAAGTGGCTTCAGGCACAGAAGGTGAATAAATAGAAATTGCTTCTTTGCCGCTGGGGTCCGGCCCCTGCGGAAGGGACAGCAGCTGGGTGGAGGGGGGGAGGGGAGAGCACAGGTCACCCCTCCCTCAGATAGCTGCTTCTCAGAGCTCAGTCACGTGCACAGCAGGAGAGGGGAGCGGGCCCTGTCCGAGGCGCCTCAGGTGGCAACGGCGGCAGAGCAGGTGCCCCTCCAGGGGGTAGCAGCGGCGTCCCTCCTCCCCACTCAGCTGCATCCCACAATCCTGCAGAAGAAAAAACACAACCCTGAACACCAGTGAGCAAGAGAAGGGGCATCCTCACCAAGGAGACACGAGGGTTGGGGCAGGTACGCAGGCTGGAGCCTTAATGACACCGAAGAGGAACAAGCTTGACACCAAGGACTTGGACCCAAGTACAGTCTCAGGGAAAGGACAGGGCTGGGCAGTCAATGCGGTCTCAGCCTAACATGCTATGGTGGTTTTGTTTGTTTCTGTTTTTAGAAATAGGGTCTTTCTTTCTTTCTTTTTAAAGTTATTTATTATTATGAATACAGCCCTCTGCCTGCATGTACATCTGCAGGCCAGAAGAGGGCACCAGATCACATTATAGATGGTTGTGAGCCACCATGTGGTTGCTGGGAATTGAACTCAGAACCTCTGGAAGAGCAGTCAGTACCCTCAACTGCTGAGCCATCTCTCCAGCCCTGAAATAGGGTCTTTCTATACTCATCCATCCTGGACTCCCCTATATAAACCAGGCTGGCCTCGAACTCACAGAGATCCACTTGCCTCTGCCTCCCAAGTGCTGGGATTAAAGGTGGCACTACCATTCCCAGCTTCACAAGCTATGGGGGGTTTTTGGGGGCTTGGGGGTTTTTTTGTTTTGGTTTGTCGAGACAGGGTTTCTCTGTGTAGCCTTGGCTGTCCTGGACTCACTTTGTAGTGTGGGAACTGGACAAGGCTAGCTTCCCTGAGCAGAAGCCCCCTCCCTGCCCTGCGCTCAATCAGCTTCAAGTCAACTTCCCTTCGGGAGCTACACCGAGGAGCTCACTTCCCTGAGACCCAAACAAAAGCTCACCTTACCAGATTAGGGCCAGCTTCCCCTTCCCCAATTGTGTGGGAGACCCTCAGTGTAACAGCTACAGCAGATGAAAATTTAGGTAAGAGTTCCCCTGAAGATAGCTTCCTATGCCCCTTACCCAACTATGTGACGTCAAGGCTGGAAAAGTCCCACTTGCGGTTTCTGCCTTTCTAAACCTTGTATCCCAAGGAGCCGAGGCCGCTCACCTTCCTCAGCCTCTGGGAAACGAACAGTCCTTGGCTCCAGAGCAAGATCAATAAAAAGACCCTGTGTACATGGCATCTGGCTGGTCTCTGGTAGTCTGTGGAGGCTTCATGACTTGGGCATTACAGTAGACCAGGCTGGCCTCGAACTAACAGAGATCCTCCTGCCTCTGCCTCCCAGATGCTGGGATTACAGGCGCGTACCACCGTGCCCAGCTCCACAAGCTTTGGTTTTAAAGATCAAAGCAGGACCGGCGACATGGCTCAGTGCTAAGAATGTGCTACAGAACCATGAAGACCACAACTCACATCCCTGTAACCCACAGAGCAAGCCAGACACACACACACACACACACACACACACACACACACACACACACACACACACACACAGAGTTAACATACTACCCCCAGTCTGCCTAGCAACCTATGACGTCTGCCCAGCAGGATATAAAAACACAAACCATCTAGTCTCTCTCTCACCTTTCTCCTCTCTTGCTCTCCTTCCTCCGTCTCTCCCCACCGCCCACCTCTCTCGCCTCTTCCCTCCCTCCCTGGGCCCTCCTTCCTTCTCTGCGCATGCCCATCTAATAAACTTCCGCATAGCATATCTGCCGGCTGCTGCTCAGCTCTCCTGCCACATGCAGCACACCTCGCTGTGATCCCATCACTGCCCTGCCCGAATGAGCCCTTCCAACAGACCTCAGTTTTCTGCTGATGAAAATTTAAAATTATATTTTAAAAATCACCCACGTGGTTCAGGCTTTCTCCTTTCCACGTGGCCTGCACACTTGCAGCTAACCCCTCCTCTCGCCTCCAAAGGCGTCCTCCAGCTCTCTCTCTTCCACAGCAGCCTTTTGGAATTTAACACAGATGGGCTGGGAGCAGGGTCAGCAGAAGGCGCCCCAGGCTATCAGCCACCACTGAGTGTGCCCCGCTGGTCCAGAGTCCTTGAGGTGGGACAAGCATGCGCTGGGCTGCCCCTCCCCGCCACCACAGCCACCTCACTAGGTAATCTCAGTTGCTGAGGATTTTAAATAGCATCTTCTGATCCACAGCCACCTGCATTTGGGTTGCTCTGCCTTATGACCTGGGCCCTCCTGCCCCAAGCAGGAGAAATCTAGGAGGAGGTGCTCTCACTGGAAGGCTTGAAAGCACAGCTATCAAGATCTGGCACTTTCAAAATTTCTCTGCAACTAGCTGCTCACAACACATAACAAGTCATCATGTTGGTTTTGGGATAAAGGGAGTGGAGTTATTGCCCCATCACCATCTTGGCTGAGGGCAAGCATCTGACTAACCACCATCTTTGTTTTGGGAAATATGGCTACATCTACCATCTTTACAAAGGGCTGCCATCCCTGTTCGAATCCTTACTAAACTTCAAATACAGCTTTTGTCTTTTTCAATGGTTACCTAATTTTGATTTTTACATTTTCAAGGTTGTATTTTTCAGCCTGGTTCAAATGTTTTTATTTCTAACATGTCTTTACTAATTCCTAGACAAATAAATAAATGCTGTTCCTCCTGGATTCAACTACAGGCTTCCTGGCTAATGGGTGTGATACAACTTTCAAATTGTTCTATAATGTTCTGCTGTACAACATTCACTTGTTTACAATGTCAAAACTTGAGTGTGGTGGCTTACCTTCATTCTTAAAGCCTAAAAAGCACCGCCTTATAAGTATATTTAGCCTTATTTTTTGCTAATCTATAATATAGCTTTCAACTTTTATAAGCTATAGACCTTTTATAAACTGAAATATACAAAATGCTGTTCTGTTCTCTTTTTATGGACTGTGTTTATGAAGTTTAAGACTCCAACTTAATAAGCATAAAGCCTAAAGTCTTAGTCTTTAATGATTAAGGTAAGCTATACACAAAGTCTGTCTACCTAAATATTCTTAAGATAGACTCTGGTCTCACTGCCATCTTAACTAAAAGGCTGAGGATGGTTCCTAAACCCCCATACAGGAACTGGTAAAAATTATTTTTAAAATCTTTAAAGCCCAAGCAAGAGAAGCCTTCTGGACAGGCTCAGCTACAGCTGAAAACCATGCTCCAGGCCTCAGCCGCTGCCCTGAGGCAAGGAAAGAGAGGTCTGCAATGCCCCACTCCCACAGGGATCCAGCTTGAGCCAGCTCAGCCAGGGACCTGTTTCAGATGTAGCCAAAAAGGGACACTGATCCCACTGCTACCTGAAACCCATACCCTGCCTGCCGCAGACTGGCCTATGGGTGTCACTGCTCACATGCAGGCCTGTCCTCTGTGTGCAGCCACTGGAGGGTCAACCAGTACAAGAGCTTTAGACACTTCCAGCCTTCACGTTCCTTGACCTGGCAGGGCACAGATGGCTCTCAGATTGAGCAGCCAAACCCAGAGTACTGCTGCAATTCTGTTTTAACCTCATACTCAGGCTACGCAGTCACACTGCCAACTCCTACCATGGGAGGCCTCAGACACCTTCCCAGGCCTCTTCATAGGCAGGAGACCAAATTTCACCCATCAGGTCTAGATGCAGTCCACCCTGTTACCAGACTTGAAGGACTGGTCTCAGACGGAGCCTGTTAGGAGACCCAACTTTAAACCTCACTCCTAGAGCTACTGTCAAGTCTACATACAACCTACCAAGGTACCAGCCTCACAGGTCAGGTCTCAGATACAACCCTTTGCCACTTTGAGCTGAAGGACAGTGGTTGCTCATAGCAATATCACCTATGTCTGAAAGCTTCCAAGAAGGTGCTTTATGAGTGTTGGAGCATCTGAGAAGGTGTTTTACGGTTGGTACAAGCAAGTCATGAATGTTAGAAGGTCTACGGGAGTATCTTAAGTTGGCAAATACAAGTTATGACAGTCAAAACGTCTAAAAGGATGTTTTATCTCTTATTGCTATGCTACTGCTGCATTGAGACTGTTCAGAGCTCTGACACTAATCAATGGAGCTCTGACTTATTAATCTAACTGTGGTAAAACATTCTAATATATGATCCTCTATCATAGCTCCAAGCTCAAGATTTTAAATTTCCTTTGGTTTGTCTTTTACTTAAAATGTTTCTGGTTGTGCTTAAATTATACACAACCAGTCTTCTGAACAGGGGGAAGAAACCCCTTTCATGATGTGTACTGATGCTGGAAGTCAAAATCAAGTGAGCTTTTGCTCTTCTGCTCTACAGGTTCTGTTCTCCTCACATTGCTGTTCCAAAGGTATCAAACAGTTCCATAAGGCTCTGCCTTTTCTAAGCTCAGCTCAAAGAGTAGTCATGCTTATAACCCAAACTTTTCCTCCAAGCTTCTGCTATGCTGTATGTCTACTGCCTTTTCCTACAATGTGTATTTCACTGCAAATTACAAACAATAGTGATGCCTAAAATTTATCTCTTTTGGCAAACCTAAAAGGACTCTTAAGTTACAGAAAATCTACCTCTCAGGTCAAGTGAAACCCAGATAAGTACTGGTAATCAACAGTCTAAATCTCCACCTATTGCCTATTTTGGAGGGTGGGATTCCCTGGTATCAGGACTCCCCTCCCTAACTACCCGATTGCTACCTTTCTACACCCAACACTGGCTAATTAAGTGAGTTCCCCCTTCCTAGTCCGTGTAAACGCTTCCCTTTGTCCGAGAGACTGTCAACACCTCTCTGATTCCCTGGAGCAGAGATTCCCAACCCCAGGCTACATGACTGTGGCTGGTCCTTGAGGACCTCCAACTAGGACTTTTCCCACTGGGCAAGACCACCAACACAGTTCTGTTTCCGCTGCCACCACCGCACTATCCTGGTGCACTAGGTGACTATGTCCCCGGGCCAGTTCATCCACCAGAGCTGGGCTCTCTTGGTCACTGGCCAACACTGACGAGTCACTGGGTCAGTCTGTTCCTGTCTTTTTGAGTCACATTCTGTTTCTGGGGATGCACTAACGGATTACTGACTTCACCTCTCCATTGGCCGACCCTCCAGCTCCTCTGGGATGCCTTCTGGAGCTGCTAAGCTTACACACCTCTGCAGCCAAACTTGGACAAATCCAAAACCAGACCTTTTTAACTGCCACCATCAATCACATAAAATGAAAGGAGGCACTTCATTTTCCAGTCTTTTCCTTGTTCTCCCCAAAGTGTCAAATATACACCTAAGGAAAAATAAAAAGTTCCCTGCATTGGAGCTTTTCTCTTCTTTACTCTAAAACTTCTGTCTCTGCTTGCTCTCCCAAGAGTTGCAAATGCACACCTAAAGGGAATTTTCTCCCTAACCTACTAACTTTGCCTTCGGCCCACATATATGGTCCGGTATCCTGCCAGACTTCCTACATCTGGGATGTCATTAAAACACCTACCCACAGTGCTCCAGTCCAACCTCACAGATCCTGTCAGCTGGACCTGCACTGTTCTTCCCAGTTACAGATGTTCTGAGACCCTGGACAGCAAACACAACAGCCTGCTCTCCCTGGACCTGGCCAACATTTCAGCCTTTTAAACCCCCTGCCACCGCCCTGTCAGCAAGAATCAGTCGAATACATTGATTTCTTCTTCTCTTACCCTGAGGTAAGGTGTGCTCCAGACCCGGGACAATCGGCTCCAGGTTCCCCCAGCACTCCTCAGTCCCCATCTGCTGCAGGACATGGTTGCCATACCCCGCCCTCTACCCTGCACTTTCCAAGGCACAGCTTTTCCTTCTCCTTCAACTTCACCTTCACCATATAATCTGATCATTTGGTTGCTCTTCTCTTTTCTCCCTTGCATGGCAGCCAGAGCTGCTTCCAATAAAAATCAATCCAATGTCCTCATTTTTTTAATTATAGAAAAAGGGAGGAATGTTAGCATACTGCCCAAATCTGCCTAGCAACCTATGGCGTCATTACCTCCCTGCCACTGGTCATGCCCCTACCCAGGAGCACATAAAAGGACAAACCCACCTCCTCTCCTCCCTCTCATCCTTCTCCTCGGTTGCCATCTTACCTCTCTCTTCTCTACTCCTGTCTCTCCTTTCTTCTCTGTTGTTATCTTTCTTCTCTCTTCCTGTTTCCTCTCTCTCTCTCTCTCTCTCTCTCTCTCTCTCTCTCTCTCTCTCTCCTCTCCTCTCCCCCCATTCCTTCTCCTCCCATGCTCATATGATAACCTTCTCCATATTTTATCTATTGTGTGGTGCATATTTTATATCTTATTTTTCATATTTAAAACACATACAACTTCAAACTCCTTAATAATTTTTTAAACAGCAACAGCTAACAGGCAGTTGTCATAGCCACATCTGTAACTCCAGCATTCCAGAGGAAGATATAGAAATTCAAGTTCTAGGCCAGCCATGGCTATATAGTAAGACTGTGTCTCACAGGAACCAAAGTCAAAATTTGCAGTCTGTTTATTAGACTGTAACCTCAGGAGGCTGAAGTAGGAAATTGGGTTTGAGTCTAGCCTGGGCTATTAAAAAACCACAAAGGCTGGAGATCTAGCTCAGCAATTGTTGGGGTGATCAACAAATACTGAATTTCTGGCTATGAAAAAGTGTGGTTTTAATTGTTATTTGAAGCTTGCAACACACAGCTAGCAGGATATGTAAATGTCACCTGCTTTTAAAAATACTGCCGGACGGTGGTGCACGCCTTTAATCCCAGCACTGGGGAGGTAGAGGCACGTGGATCGCCGTCAGTTCAAGGCCAGCCTGGTCTACAAAGCGAGTCCAGGACAGCCAAGGCTACACAGAGAAACCCTGTCTCAAAAAACAAAAACAAAGAAACAAAAAAAAAATACTGGAAGCTGCCCAAGGAAGGTGATTTCCCCAGCCTACTAGTGGAGTTAGGAATGTGACTTCTGCATAATAAAGAACTGGCAGTGGAGCTGGGGCGGGAAATCCAGACAGATGGAAATACAGGAAGATGCAGGCGGACATGGAGAGATGTGGATGGACACAGGAGACAGAAGGAAATGGAGCAGAGAAGTGAGGACCAGGTGGAGAGACAGAGTACCGAGAAGTCCTCTTCAGTTACCAGCAGGCTCAGAGCCTGCCCACAAAAGGCCAACGGCCTTAGACTACTTAGATGCCTCCTTGTCTTAACTAATATACCTCAAATGGGATTCAAGAAAGCTCTGCAATATCTGACACACCAACATGGGATCCAAAATCCAGGCTTAGGCACAGGATTGAGATCCCGACTGGCCACGAGTTCTGGACACAGGAAGCAGATGAGAGAATCCAGGCAGGAGAACGTGGCTGAAGGAGCAGAGTCAGAGAGGTGAAATTCCAGACCTCAGAGCCAGAAATGTATGCTCTGAGCAGGCAGTCACCAGAGGACAGAGTTTAGGGAAGCTTAAGTACAGAAATAAATATAAAATAAATAAGTTTGGAATTGTCAAAAGAAATAAGTGGAAGTGTTTTGTAAATGTGAACAATAAAGACTCCAAAGGAAGCAGAAAGTTAACAAGATTTAAACATTTTTTTCCTATATTAAAAATTGGAAAACAGGCCGGGCGTGGTGGCGCACGCCTTTAATCCCAGCACTCGGGAGGCAGAGGCAGGCGGATCACTGTGAGTTCGAGGCCAGCCTGGTCTACAAAGCGAGTCCAGGACAGTCAAGGCTACACAGAGAAACCCTGTCTCGAAAAACCAAAAAAAAAAAAAAAAAAAAAAATTGGAAAACACAATAGCAGAGGGCATTTGGATCCTGTAGCTTTATTTAATTACCAATATAAACTTAATTATAATATGTTCAGTAATTTTCGCTGTTTTCTATTTCCACTCTAAGAAAAATCAGAATAAAGAAGAAAGGAAATCTCTTTGTCCTTATTCCTCACGTTGACAAGAAATAGGCTTAGATAAGGAGAGAATGGAGACATAGAATGCTAACAAGCCATAGAACAGAAATTAGAGATCCTTTAAATCAGAATAAAGAGATTTTCTCAAGGTAGGACAGAAGAATTCAACCTCAAGCCTACAGCTCCGCCTTATGATGAGATTGTAGGCTAGTAGTCTACACCTGTTAAAACAAACAAACAAACAAACAAACCTACAATAATTGTTCAAGCAACCATAAAACAATTACTAGATTATGAAGAATTTAGATGGCAGCCCATAAGGATGCTAGATCTAAAAACATTTTAAGAGGCAATGGTAGCCTATGGCGCGTGCACTCACCTTATACAAAACAGGTACTAAATAACTGGGCCAAGAAAAAAAATCATATAATTCCCAAAGATTGGAAAGATTTACTATCACCTATCTTAGAAAGTGGCCCTCAACTACAATACTCACATGGTGGAGAAAAGAGGCTTTAGCTATGGAGCAAAGTAATAGGACTACAGGCATTAATATTCATTAATATTGTCAAGGATCCGCTGCTGGGTGAAGGTCAGTGTGCTGAGTTACAAATGCAGGTCATGTTTGACGATGCCACCTTAGAGCAGTGTCATGCAGTAACTGTAAATGCCTGGGGCAATGGGGAATCATTCACCAAGGTGACCCAGGGCTCAGGCGAATCTCACTGCTAACTCCAGCTGTAGACAGAGCACTATTACACCAGATGCAAAACAAGTACTCATCGTGTCTTTGCTTTTGAGAATGCTAAAGCTGAATGCAAACGGGCTGCTAGACCTGTAAAGGAAGATCTTCTCCCACTTATGAATGGACTAAAACTACCGTGCATACTGATCTAATGCGTACCACGCCACTCTACTAGGACAAGCAGCTGCTACAAGTGTGAGAGCTCTAAATGGCCAATGCTTCGGCTGTAGAAGACATTGCCCGAAGGACTGAAGACAAACAATTCCCAAGGATGATATTTTCTCTAGTGTCAACCCAGGAGAGAACTTCCTGAGTCTGTATAAGATGTGGAAATGGTGGACACATGGCTCATGAATATAAATCATGCAGAGATATATGAGGCAATTCCCTACAATGGGGAAACAGCCAAAGGGGCTTTGCTTGGCCCTGACAAACAACCTGAGATCATCGTTCTCTGTCAGCCAAGGAGACTGTTCTAGAGAACAGCTACAAAAATTAATGTCTGATATGACAGACAGTGCAGTTCTAAGCTTAACTACTTCGAAGAACAGAACAAGATTTTTAGAGTTACTAGGAAACGAGTATTTGGGAAACTGCTATAAAAGATCCCACACCAAAGCAGAAACTACAACTAAATGGAACTGAGACTGAAGACCGCAGGGGAAGATGTAACAATAACTTCACAAGGTTCTTGGAATCCAACTTGGCAACTTCAGAAGACACAGCTCCTAGGGACTGGGACACTGTCTCAGGTAAAAACAAAGTCTAACATGGATTACATGTGTAGGACCAGAAGGTTAGAGAGAAAGAGTAAGGCCATAGACGTGAGTTTATGGGGAAGAGACCTACTGCAACAGTGGAAAACACAAGTTAGCATTCCTTCAAATTCAGAGACATGTCAAAAAATAAGATATTCCTGATAAAGGTACTGAAAAATGATGAACACATTCTATAAACCTTGCCCTACCTATTTAAAGCTGATTGATTAATTTTTTTTTTTAATGCTGTAGCTTGATATGCGGAAAAAGAGAGAGGCAGAGATGGAGGTTTGCAGGCCTGGGGTCAGGGGACCACAGGGCAAGAGAGCTGAGGCAGGTACAGGAGGAGGGAGAGAGGCGGTCACGATGGGCTACGGCGTGGATGGAGGGGAGCAGCGCAAACGAAGAACATGAGCAAGCACCTTGGGATTATGGATGGGAAGCAGCCCAGGCAGGAACGATTAAAGCACATGGCTTGCCATGGGGTCTAGGAACTGATCAGGACAGTTTAGAGGGTTAATTCTGCCCGGTCCCAAGTTAAAGGAGGCCATTTAAAATACAGCTGTGTCCTTATTGATTGTAACAGCAGTTCAGATAATACGGCCATAATAAGTATATGGCCACCCAGCACAGGGCTTACACCTGAGTGACAGTCTGAGAAGTCCTGGGTGAAAGGAGGTTTCTGAGCCAAAGAGCTGGGAACCAAAGCAAGAGGCACGGCTCTCTTAAGAGGAGCTGCTGCCTTCCAACAAAGTACTGAACGATTGCTGCTACGGCCGCTCTGGGACTAGAGCCTGACGGCGCAGCAACAGGGTTAAACGCAGCACGCTAAAGAAAACTAGGCCGACAGCCGCAGCGGAAGTGCAAAGAAAGCCCCATGGCAGAGACCATTCGGATCCTTTCCGGCTTTGTATTGGTTGTTGTCAGGGACCTGGCTGCACTGTGTTCAGTGCTGACCATGGTTTTCTGGACCCTCTCTACAAAAATTCAAAATGAAATGACCGTGAGTAGGAAGGGAACTGAAGGACTTACTGCAGCTGGAGCTCAGGGCTCTCTGGCTACAACATGTCTGTCAGCTGTCTTTGAAAAGGGCCTGCTGATACATTTTAACAACTAAACTCCAAGGAATGATGTACAAGGTTTAACTGCTGCACCCTAAGAGGGCACAATTGGCCCAAAACTTAGAAATTTCCTGTTTCTTTGTGTGATGTTTGTTTAAAAGTTTTGAGTTACAATGATATGGAATGGAGATGAAATATTTTAGGACAGTGGTGGCACAAGCCCTTAATCCCAACACAAAGGAGACAGACACAGACAGATCTCTAAACCCTGGATCAGCCTGGTCTACACAAGGAAGTCAAAAAGGAACCTGCTGAAGAACCACTTACAAAGACAGTCCTTACAGTTCCTATGTAAGTTTCTTCTTAATAGTGGATAATAGGGGGGCTGGAGAGATGGTTCAGAGGTTAGGAGCACTGACTGCTCTTCCGAGGTCCTGAGTTCAATTCCCAGCAACCACATGGAGGCCCACAACCATCTATAATGAGATCTGGTACCCTCTTCTGGTGTGCAGGTGTACATGCAGGCAGAGTACTGTATATATAATAAATCTTTTTAAAAAAATAATAATGGATAATATGCTGGGCATGGTGGTACATGCCTTCAATCCCAGCACCCAGGAGGCAGAGGCAGGCAGATCTCTATGAGTTCGAGGCCAGGCTGGTGCACAAAGTGAGTCCAGGACTGCCAAGGCTACAGAGAAACCCTGTCTTAAAAAACCAAAAATAATAATTGTTGTTGTTGTTATTATTATTATTATTAGTGTAATAATAATAGTAGAAGATAGTTGTGTCCTTACTGATCTAGAGGATGGATACACATCAATCTTAGGTTTATGTAAGAAGTTGCACTACCCTAAAAGACAGGAAAACTGGTGGGAAAGGCATTTTGGCTTAAATGAGATATTCTGTTAATCAATTAAGGACCCAAAGCTAGGCGGGAGATGAACATGTGAGCTGACTGGCTCCCACAGGCAAAAGCTAAGGTGATGTGTCACACTGCTGTGGGCTTATCCCTGTAGAAGCAAGGCGTGTGAGGGGACAGGAAGTGATTCAGCCTAGCACACAGAAACACAGAGGGGGGCTCTACACATGCCAGCCTAAGTGAGGGCCCAAAGCACAAAGGCTCTACTATTCCTATGTTTGAAAGGTGGAACCACCCATTCCATGTGGAGAAAGGAGTGGGGTGAAAAAAATAGCTGCAACAAATGTAGAAACCCAGGCCCAAACCTGTAAACAGGTACAAGATGCCTCTCTGCACCTCGGGGCAACCGGCTTATCCCTTTAGATGCGGGACGCTTCCTCGGGGGACAGGAGATGGGTTGGCCTGCAGCAACTGGTGCCCAAGAGCCCAGAGGAGGATATTTGGATCTATACCGTCTTGTTTATATTTCAATGTGATACTCCGTGTATGTTCAATGGTAATATCATACATCCTCTTTGAGAGAGGTCAAAATGGAACGGACACAGGTAAAATTACATCAGCCTATAAGTCTATGAACTCAACCTGCAGAACAGGCAGCTAACTTATACCACTGACCCCAATACGTGGGAACAGCTCTGGGACTGGCAGAGGCACGGACTTCTACGCATAGTCAGTAATTCTTGTCGGCTACAGAGTCCCCACGATTGACTATTACATGTGACATGAATGAAGATTTACACATGTCTTCCTTCTGTTCATAAAACGAGCAGAAAATATCCTTAACTGATCTGTGCATCCTGTACATCTCATGCATTTATTCTCTTAGAACTATATATTGTCTGGGAGAAGACTCCTCCCCCGGGAGCTGAGGGGCTGACACAGTTATTCCAGCAGGTTCCAGCCTCAACTGCTTCAGCTGCCGTTCCCCATCAAAACCCGCTCCCAGGACAGCTTCAAAGAAAGCTGCTGATCTCAGCTGCTCCACTCTCTAAATGTTGAGAAACTTCAGGCTTTAGAGAAGTCCTGGTTGAAAAAGTCTGAAAGGCTGGACCAATTGAAATTTAGATTTTTTTAAAAATATATATGTACTTTCCATAACAGTCAATGAGACAGGTAGCATGGCTGCTGAAAAAACACTATTATTTTAGAAAGAACTGCTGAATTAAATTAGCCTACAGACTATAAAGATGTGTTAACCTCAGTCAGGAAATGTGCTCTGTTGGGAGAAAAGGCTATGTATTTATCTCCACAGGAGAGAAAAATCTATGGATTCCTTCAAAGTTAATAAAGAATAGATTTGACCACGGGAGACCTACTGGCAACCTCGGCTGCAGACTCAGGAGACCCAGAAGAACAAAACACACGATGCGAATGCGGATCCCGCTATGAGAGACAGCTTGGAAGAGTGGCTGAGGCATGAATGTGTCTGCATTCTTTAGGCGACCAAGTCCTCATGACCTCTTATTATATGTTCATCCTTCCTATGGCATGGATAGGGACTTATGACACCCTAACAGAGTCTGGTTATGCAGCCCAAACAGAGCTATACACATTGGCAGGCGTCTTTCACCTGTTCAAACACAGAGCAGAAAACCATTGGCTGGATTTGCACACTGCACATTACAAACATGTTTTGATGAAGAAATGTCCCTACAATGTTGCCAACAGCTACATAGATGTGTGGATGTGTGTGTGTGTGTGTTTGTGTGTATATGTGTATGTTTGTGTTTGTGTGTATGTATCTATATTGAGTTCTAGGACAGCCAGGGCCACACAGTGAGACCTTATTTTTTAAAAACCAAACAAACAAAGCAGTGCGTAGTGGCACATGCCTTTAACCCCAGCACTCGGGAGGCAGAGGCAAGCAGATCGCTGTGAGTTCGAGGCCAGCCTGGTCTACAAAGTGAGTCCAGGATAGCCAAGGCTACACAGAGAAACCCTGTCTCAAAAAACCAAAAAGAAAAAAAGAAAGAAAGAAAGAAAGAAAAAGGGTGCCTGGTCCCTTGTCCATGAAGGAAGTGGTTGAATCATTAAAGAGATTTTGGGTCTTTGGGGGTATATTCTCAAGGCGACTCAAAACCCGGGAGCCTAAGGCAGTTAAGAGTACAAGTTCTAGGGCTGGGTAACTTTAATCCCAGCTCTTGAGAAGCAGAGGCAGGTGGATTTCTGAGTTTGAGGCCAGCCTGATCTACATATCCAGTTCCAGGGCAGCCAAGGCTATACAAGGAAACCCTGTCTTAAAAAACTAGAGTACAAGGAGCCAGGCATGGTGGTGCACACCTGTAATCCCAGCACTCGGGAGGCAGGTGGATTGCTGTGAGTTCGAGGCCAGCCTGGTCTACAAAGCAAGTCCAGGACAGCCAGGGCTACACAGAGAGACCCTGTCTCGAAAAACCCAAAAAAAAAAAAAAAGAAAGAAAAACAACAACAAAAAAACAAACAAAAAAAACCCTAGAGTACAAATTCTGGGCCAGCCTAAGCTAATAACCGAGTTCTATGCCAGCTATGTAGAGTCCCTGTCTCAAAGACAAAACAAAAAGCCCCATGGAATCTTGTGATCTTTTTTCTCTCTGCACTGGCCTAGGGAAGCCAACACTCTTCAGCCTGCAGGGCCTCTATCCCTACCCTCTGGCAGCTTTACCAGCAATGCAAAATCTTACACACACACACACACACACTTTTCTACATAAGCACAATTTTTACTGCCTCAAGCTACCTTCATTGCCTGCCTGGTTAACTTTTACTCAACAGTCAACTCTTAGGCTGAGTGTTACCTCCTCCAGGAAACCTTCTGTGATGTCCCAAGGTTCTGACAACTCTCTTCAACAGTACACATCACCTTTTGAGGGCACTGCTAAGTCTGAATTTCCATCTAGTCTACTAAATCCAACACCTCACCTAGTGAAAATGTGACTATCAGAAAGAGAAACGGGCGCCTGTGTGTAGGAGGCCGGGGCTTACCTCACAGTGGTAACACTCCACATGGTAGTCTCTGTCCATGGACACCACACGAATGGTTGTCTCACAGCCCTAGAGGAAGAGGCAGGGTTCACACGCGTTCTTCCTGGACTTGGAGCACTATGACCTTTCCATTAAAGCACACCTACAGTGTCCGCACTACGCAGGCACGCCCCATGCACATGGACGCTGAACTTCTGCAGCTTCCCAAGAGTGACTGGGCATGCGCCCTGGCCATCTTCCCCAACTGGAGCCACACATACGCATGTGACAATAAGAAAATGACAGCCGGGCAGTGGTGGTGCACGCCTTTAATCCCAGCACTTGGGAGGCAGAGGCAGGTGGATCGCTGTGAGTTCGAGGCCAGCCTGGTCTACAAAGCGTGTCTAGGACAGCCAAGGCTACACAGAGAAACCCTGTCTCAAAAAACCAAAAAAAAAAAAGAAAAGAAAAGAAAAGAAAAAAGAAAAAAAAAAATGACACGAGGGGCTAGAGAGAAAAACCAGCAGTTAAGAGTACTGCCTGCTCTTCCAGAGGACCCAGGTTCAATTCCCAGCACCCACATGGCAGCTCACAACTGCCTGTAACTCCAGGATCTGACACCTTTATACAGGCATACATTCAGGTAAAATACCAATGCACATAAAATTAAAATAAATAATTTTCCTTTTAAAGGAAGAAAGAAAATGACATGAGTGCTGACTCATGGCTGCATTTTCACCTCTCCAGGACCAGGAACTCCCACTACCAGTCCTGCTTCCTCAGGATGGTGACTGGGACATAGATAATTCATGCAGAAAGACCCAAAATTAAGAACTGCACAGGCGAGCCGGGCATGGTGGCGCACACCTTTAATTCCAGCACTCGGGAGGCAGAGGCAGGTGGATCTCTGTGAGTTCGAGGCCAGCCTGGTCTACAAGTGAGTCCAGGACAGCCAAGGTTACACAGAGAGACCCAGTCATGGGGTGGGGGAGTGGGAGCTACACAGGTCAAGGCCTTCCTCATCTGTCCTCTGGCCCTAGGCCACCCAACACCCACTGCAGAACTTTCCTTTTGCAGGGAATGGAGCAGAGTGCTGCAGTGGAACAAGTTAAAACCAGGCCACAGCTTCCTTGTAATTCACCCGGGGCTCGCCTGCCCCACCCCTATCTATTCCTCAGCCCCAAAGAGAGCACAGGATGCACAGCCACCGGGAGCCACTCCTTCTGTGGCCCAGGGTCTGAGGCAGAACGGGCAGGAGCGAGCAGAGCCTCAGGGCCGGCCGCCTGCCACTCCCAGGTGAGGTGTGCCTACCTGTGCGGGGAGGATGGGGCGGGCACAGGAGGCACACTTTGGTGCAAACACCCTGAAAAACAAAGGAAAATGCAGTGAGAAGATGGATGAGTAGAGGTAAGAGCACAGGGGCCGTCTGCCACCACAGCTCCACGTCAGCCTGCCCCGCCCTCCCGTGTGGACACCAGCCACTGCAGTTCCTATTTGCCTCCTCCTCCAGGATGGCTTCAGACTCTCTCTCGACATCTCCTGTGTACTCTCTGGCCCCTCATACCCAGACTGAACCCATCCCTAGGGGAGACCTCTGCTCCACCCTGAGTACCAAGGACAAACGATGGCACCAATACCCAAACTCAGCAGTGGCACAGGCCCACAGCACATAAACAGACTGGCTGCCATGGGACACCAGGGCTCTTCTCTCTTGGGAGCAAAGGGCTAGACAGCAGGAACAGTCCCGTGAGCTCACCAGGAAGAGGAGGGGCACATGTAGGGAAGTGGAGGCAGGAGGCGATCAGGAAGCATGGCGGCCCTGCCTTGCCCTTCAGGCTTCCATGTGAACCATGCCCCAGTCTCATGTTTTGGGAGGCTGTGGAGCCTTTTGGAGGTGGGCTTGGCTAGTGAAGGTCATCATTAGAGGAAGAAACTTAATGGTTACACCTCACACCAGGCTCTTTCCTGATGCCCCTTCTTTCTGTTCCACCAACAGCTAAGATATCTCATCTTCCTGCTCCTGTCCCCAAAGCCAGAGCTGTCCCCAGCACTATGATGTCAACACCAGGCCTTGCCCATGCCAAAATAAGCCTCTTACACTGTTCTGTGAAGGATTCTGTCACCAAAGTGGGAAGCGTTACTAACACACCTGCCACACAGGCTGAGAAAACACAGAGGGGCAAAAAAGGACAAAAGCAAGAATCAGAGAGGCAGAGGTAAGCAGGAACAGAGGGTCCGTGAGCTCCACTGCCCCAACAAGGGGAACTCACACATGGTAGTCTCTGACGCAGTAGATGTTGTTCTCCACATCCACGGTGAAGGGAACACCATCCAGACAGTCGTTGCACACCGAGCAGCGGAAGCAGCCCGGGTGGTAGGACTTGCCAAGGGCCTGAAGGATCTGGAGAGGCACTGAAAGGTCAGTGCAGGCGGGACACTCAGCACGGCCCCTCCAAGGCCGTGGCTCAGGGCCCTACCATCGGTCTGGAGCAAGAGAGGGGCGGGGGGGGGGGGGGCCTCCGGGAGACCTGGGAGGTTCTCACCATCTCCATGATGAGGTGTCCACACACGCTACACTTGTCAGCTGTTTGCTGGAACCCGGAGTACTGAGAGGGGACACAGGATCCAGGACGTCACGTGACAAGGGGGCACTCACTGCCGCTGGCCTCAGGTCTGCATATGAGTCCGAAGGAGGGTCCCGCCCCTGCTCCCACCCAGCTCGGCCAGCAACACAGTGGAGACTCACCAGGAAGTCCTCCTCGCAGTACACTTTCTCACCCACGTTATAGAAGGCCTTGCCGCGGAGGCGTCTCCCTGCAAGGGAAAGGGGTGGGAGATGCTGGGACCAGGACGGAGCCTGGCTTGAGGCTCAGTACTCACCTCTAACCAATGTGAGAGTGAACTACGAATATCCTTAAGCATCCTCCCAGTGCTATGCTACTGTTATAAATATTTCAAGCTAGAGTGGTGGCTCCCACCTCTAACCCAACATCCTAAAGATGAAGGCAGGACCCCAAAGTCTGAGGACAGCCTCGGCTACAGGATAGGACCCGCCCTGAAAAAAACAAATAATAAAAGTTGAGTGTGGTGGCTCGTGCCTGTAACCTTAGCACTTGGGATGTGAGGGCAGGAGGAACCTGAAGTCTATGTTCATTCTTGGCCGCAAAGCATCACTGGAAGCCAGCCTGGGCTATAAGACAGCCCCTCTTAAACAAAAAGAAACTGCAACAGTGGACAAAACTGTAATAAAAGCAAATACAAGAAGGTCTCCTCCTGTCACACCTCTACTATGTCTACTGCCTCACCTGGCATTACCATCTACCAGGAGGTGCCAGGAGCCACTAGCAACGGGAAGAAACTACTGCCTGGTGAGGGTGCTTGTGAAAAATATGCAGCTGCTTTAAGCATGTTGGTGAGATATTAAGTAGTTTTTCTCTTAAACAGCTTTGTGGCCTACTTTGTAATTTCAGATCTCAAGAGGCAGCAGGAATTCAAGGCTACCTTGAGCTATACATAAACATCCTGCCTAAAAATACATCAGAACTGGGGGCACACAATGGCATGGCTCAGTGGTAGAGCCCCTACCTAGAATCCCCTGAGAGGACAAGAGAGATCGGGCAAGGTACCTGGAAAGAGTGGGCTCTCAAAGCTAGGGATATTGGGCAGCAGTAGAGTCCCTGCCTAGAATCCCCCAGTGAGGGGCTGGGGGCATGGCTCAGTAGTAGAGCCCCTGCCTAGAATCCCCCAGTGAGGGGCTGGGGTGTGGCTCAGTGGTAGAGCCCCTGCCTAGAATCCCCAGTGAGGGGCGGGGGTGTGGCTCAGTGGTAGAGCCCCTGCCTAGAATCCCCCAGTGAGGGACTGTGGTGTGGCTCAGTGGTAGAGCCCCTGCCTAGAATCCCCCAGTGAGGGGCTAGGGGTGTGGCTCAGGGGTAGAGCCCCTGCCTAGAATCCCCCAGTGAGGGGCTGGGGTGTGGCTCAGTGGTAGAGCCCCTGCCTAGAATCCCCTAGTGAGGGGCTTGGGTGTGGCTCAGTGGTAGAGCACCTGCCTAGAATCCCCTAGTGAGGGGCTGGGGTGTGGCTCAGTGGTAGAGCCCCTGCCTAGAATCCCCCAGTGAGGGGCTGGGGTGTGCCTCAGTGGTAAAGCCCCTGCCTAGAATCCCCCAGTGAGGGGCTCTGGGTTAGATTTCCAGTACCACAAAACAGAAAAGATTTAGTCTTGTGCCAGAAGTTCTAGGCAGTGTATAATAATGAGACATGAAATTTAGAGGGATGGAGAATAGAAAGAAGTAAAGCCATCTATAATTACAGATAATATGATTATGTTACACAGAAAACCATTAGTATCCCATTAGCCCACTTCAGTTTATTGTAATTGTATGACAGGCTAGAAGCCAGCATATGAGAACCAAATGCTTTTTTGGGGTATGGGGGAGGTTAGTTTTTCAACACAGGGTTTGTCTGTGTCGTCCTGGCTGTTCTGGAACTCAACTCTGTAGACCAGGCTGGCCTCAAACTCACAGAGACCCGCCTGCCTCTGCCTCTGCTTCTGCCTCTTAAGCACTGGGATTAAAGGCGTGCACCACCACCATCCAGATCCCATATGCATTTTTATTCTGGCAACAAATATTGGTTAAAACTTTTAAACCTACATTTATGAGGCTGGAAAGATGACTCATGGTTAAGACTGGACTGTTCTTGCAGAGGACCCAAATTAGGTTCCCAGCATTCACACTCGGTGGCCATAATGAACTGAACAGCCAGATCCAGAGGGAGCTCCTAAGGACACTCTCAGGGCATTGCTGTCACTGAACATACACAGACGCACACAGACACAATGACTGACACACACACACACACAGAGAGAGAGAGAGAGAGAGAGAGAGAGAGAGAGAGAGAGAGCGAGAGGGAGGGAGGGAGAGAGAGAGAGAGAGAGAGAGAGAGAGAGAGAGAGAATTAAAAAGAAACTATGCTGATAACAGCATAAAGACAGAAAGCAACAAACTTAGGGAGATATGGGATAAACCTAGGGAAATGTGGGAAGGTCCTCTGTGCTGTTAACCCAGACTTGCCCCACAGAAACCCAAGACATAGGCTGAGAAAGCACATCACAGAGTCAACCCTGGCGCAACTTGCACGTCTTGTAGGCAAAGGCTGGCAGCTCTCTAACAGGACTCTCTTGTGCAAAATTGCCTGCAGAGTAGACTCCTCAGGAGACAGAGAGCATCCACCTTAGGAAAAGTGTGAGTCTGTTTGCTGTCCAGCATCACAAAGATGAGAGGTGCTTCTGGGACAAGGGACAAGGAGATTTTGCTGACAGCCTATTGTAAAATATCGGGGTAGGCTTACTGGAGTGCCAGCTTCTCCAGAGGCTGAGGCAGGAGGATTGTTGGAACCAAGAAGTCTGAAGTCATGCTGGGCAGCACAATGAATCCACCTCAAAAATGTTTTTTAAAACTATAATTCCTGGGCTGGAGAGATGGCTCAGAGGTTAAGGGCACTGACTGCTCCTTCAGAGGTCCTGAGTTCAATTCCCAGCAACCGCATGGTGGCTCACAACCATCTATAATGTGATATGGTGCCCTCTTCTGGCTTGCAAGTGTTCATGTAGCCAGAGCACTGTATATATAATAAATAAATAAATCTTTTAAAAAAAAAAAAACTATAATTCCTAAGCTTAAGTTTCTAGGATTTGCCACATAGCCGGAGAGTGCAACATCACCCAGGACCTCCCCATCCCATGAAAGCCAAGAGTCAAGCAGAACAGGAAGTGTGTGTGAAGGCTCTGACCCAGAAGTATGTCCATTCCATCAGCAGGTTAACTGCCAGCACGCTGCTGGGTAAAATTCTGCACCTTCCCAGCTCACAACAGCTGTGTTCATTTTCAGGTGCTACCCAATCTCAACATCTTTTATTTTCTGTAGAAATCAGTTTGTTTTTATGGTGGCTCCGTCAGGGAAGTGCTTGCAATGGCGGCACACCCTTGCCACCCCAGCAGCCTACCTACCTGAGGAGGTGACATGGGCAGTACTTGCAGCTTGCTGGCCAGCTACAGTGGCCTAATTGGCAAGCCTCGGGTCCCAGTAAGAGACCCTGCCTTAAATTTTTTAAAAATTCCTAAAAAAACAACACCTGGAACTAACCTCTGCACACATATGACTCTAATATGAAATTGTTATCAATGTAAACATAAACATAAACATTAACAACCTAAACTGCGTGTTGAGTGTGGCTGCTCATACCTGTAATCCCATCACACAAAAACTAATGAACTGGGCTTAGTCAAAACTTAACATTTCTTAACAAAAGCATCACTGAGGAAAGTATTCACATAGTGTATATGTCCATAACTTCTTTGTCTTTATTTCCACCCAAGAAACGGTTTCTCTGTGTAGCCTTGGCTGTCCTAGACTCCCTTTGTAGACCAGGCTGGCCTCCAACACACAAAGATCCACCTGCCTCTGCCTCTCTGAGTAGTGGAATTAAAGGCGTGTACCACTGCACCCCAGCTTTGCTCAGTAATTAAAAGGCAAATAATCAGGCAAATCACGCCTAGGCTGTAGAGCTGGCTGTTCCAGACAGCGCTAAGTTAGGTGGGGTAGAGAGAAGGAGGAGGCGACAAGTCACTTATAAACATCACCCACACAGGGCCTGAAGCCTAAATTCCAGGAGGGTGAGTGAGTGGTGTGCTTTCATGGGCCTCTTCTTTATGAAGCAAAGTGTGTAAGGGTCGCCATAAAGGACAAATAGGAGAAATAATTTATCCATTACAGTGGTTGGAATAAAAATTGGGATGAATGGGTTCCAGAAAGCAGAGTACTCAAATACGCAGACACCAACTTGCAGAAACAGGGAGAACGTCAAAAGGCCAACCAGGGACAATCTGCAGAGGGCAAGATGACAGGGGAAAGAAGACATCAGGTCTGCAACAGAAAAATGTTTAAGTGAAAACAAAAAAGGAACAGGCAGAAAACAGCGGGAAATGGTGGCAGTACAGTGAGACGCCTCAGCCTCCTGGGAAGAAAAGAGCCCGGGTGGCTCCTGCAGCTGACGATGAAGACACATTCCTGAACAGAGCTGAAGTTAAGGTAAGGATTCCTGCAGAGCTGGAGCCATGGCTGTGGACGCCTGGGGCTTGATCACAGACACAAACAGCTCTTTTATCTTCCTGCCAAGAAGAACGTGGATTCCATTTTGGAGGATTATGAGAAACACAGATAATACGGAGCGCGCTGTTAACGAGGCTGCGGCCGGATGGAGGGGTACTTCACTGTGATGCTGGCCACCCAGCGACTCCACAAATCACAGAGACCACAGTATGCTGAAATGCTCACGGGTCACCCCGACGCACCCACGCCCCGGGTGTATGGAGAGCCACATTTACTGAGATTATTTGTGCGAACTGGAGCGATGTTAGCTCACACACCTCTAGATGGGAAACGCCCTGCTTTATTCCTGCACTATCAACATGATTTCCTCAAGTACCTGGCGGAGGCTTCTGCGCTTTTGCTCAGTGCCTGTGACTGTGAAGCGGCTCCTGCCGAGTACCATCGGAAAGCCGCGAGGGGTGCGCGCTCTCACTCGTGCCTGGAGCCTGTGAACAGTGTAGTTCAGTCCTTCTCTTGTACAAATGATGGACTTTGACGACCGTTAGCGTTTAACAGAGTTGATATTTGTTTTCTGTTTCTATTTCATTTCACTGTTTCTCCTAGTGTCTTCAGTGATGGACAAGAGAGACACGCTGTAGAGTGTTTTATTGCCTGGTTGACAACGCTGCTTCTGAATGCTGGGGGTTCTGTTCCTTTGGCACTACCCACTTTTATAATACGTGTTAATGCTCTACGACAACATGCTCTGATTCCTAGTGCCAAAGGTTCACTTCAGAGTATATAACTGAACACTCATCCATCGGGGCTCTTTTTTTTTTAATGGTGCTTAAAGAGCCCATCCATCCTCTATGCATCATGTTGTCCCTTAGGCATTTTATCTTTGCTCAATTGTTCAAGAATACTGGCTTGTTTCATGGTTTTAGTATTTGTGTCTAATGTATATTTTAACATGATAGTTGCAACACATAGTGTAGCTCCAGCTTTATGGAAAAATCTATCTTATAGGAGTTGTTTTTCAGATCTTAAAATTTTTCTTTAAATTTCAAAAAAAAAGAAAAAAGAAAAAAGAAAAAGAAAAAGAAAGAAAGTCAAATAATCAGCAAGTGCAGGCAGGAGGATACATTACAAGTTCCAGGCCAGACAGAGCTAGCTGGCTAGAGAGACCCTGCCTCAGAAACAAAGAACTCAAAACTAGTTGAGAGACGCCAGTGGTTAAGAGCAGAGAGCCTGAGTTCAGTTCCAGCACCCACAAGGATGGCTCACAGCCACCTGGGACTCCAACCACAGAGATCTGACACCTTTGACCTCCTTGGGCAGCAGCACTCACATATACTTAGTTCCCCCTTAGACACACGAACACACACACACACACACAGTAATTAAAAATAAAACCCCAAGCCGGCACAGTGGAGCACGCCTGTAATCCCAGCACTGGGGAGGCAGAGGCAGGCAGATCGCTCTGAGTTTAAGGTCTACAAAGTGAGTCCAGGTCAGCCAAGGCTACACAGAGAAACCCTGTCTCGAAAACAAAATAAATAAACAAACAAACCCTAAACAAAACAAAAAGACAAGTAATCCTCAGTTTTATAAAAATGGGCAGAAGCTTTGAACAGTATCTAAATAGACAAGCTGCCTGAGGCACCGAGATGCTTGCTGCCATGCCGACAGCCTGAGTCTGATCCCTGGATCCACACAGAGGAGGAGAGAACTGGCTCCTGCAGGCTTTGCACACACACACAAATATATTACAAAAATGTAAGCTTTTTCTTTTTTTGTTTTTTCAAGAAAAGATATAAGGGGCTGGAGAGATGGTTCAGAGGTAAAGAGCACTGCCTGTTCTTCCAAAGGTCCTGAGTTCAATTCCCAGCAACCACATAGTGGCTCACAGCTATCTACAATGAGATCCAGTGTCCCTGCAGGCATACATGGGGGCAGAGTACTGTATAAATAATAAATAAATTAAAATTTTTTTTTGAGACAGGGTTTCTCTGTGTAGCGTTGGCTGTCCTAGACTCACTTTGTAGACCAGGCTGGCCTCGAACTCACAGGGATCTGCCTGCCTCTGCTAGGATTAAAGGCATACGCCACCACGCCTGGCCAATAAACAAAATCTTTAAAAAAAGAAAAGATGATATATTAATGGCCAAAAAGCAAACAATAAGATGCTCACTGGGAAATGCATATTAAACCCACGACAAGATTCCACCAGCAGAAGTTACTTAGAAAGGGCATCAGCGCCCACTACTGGCATGCATGCAGAACAGTGTGATTCTTAGGTTTCTAAGGACTGTCAATGTACAACGCCTTGGGAAGACATTTTGGCAGTCTCTTATAAAATTAAACATACACATAACCGGGCTGGAGAGATGGCTCAGAGGTTAAGAGCACTGGCTGCTCTTTGAGAGGTCCTAAGTTCAATTCCCACAACCACATGGTGGCTCACAACCATCTGTAATGAGACCTGTGCCCTTTTCTGGCCTGCAGGTGTACATGCGGGCAGAACATCGTATATATAATAAATAAATCTTTTTAAAAATATATATGCAGGGATGGAGAGTTGGCTAAGTGGTTAAGAGCACTGTTTGCTCTTCTAAAGGACCCAGGTTCATTTCCCAGCACCTACATGGCAACTTACAACTGTCTGTAACTTCAGTCCCAGGTGATCTCACACCCTCACACTAATGCACACAAAATTAAATAAATTTTAAATATATATATATTTATATATATATATATGTATACCCTATGACCCCAAAACCCTACTCCTTGTAATTTCCTCAAGAGAAATGAAAAGCATGCACAGCAATGAACTCTGCAGGAGATGGAAGCAGCCTAGTGCTCATTAACGATGACAGGAGAAACAAGCTGGGGCTGCTCACACAATGGGCGGCTGTGCCACACTCAGGAGGCACACACTACTGACACACGCAACATGGATGAAAAGAAAAGCCACCACCGTGAGAGCCGCTGCCCTACAGATAAAGCCCACTCTAAGGGCTGATGACAGCCTGAGCCACTCGGCAGCCCCAGCCTGGGCAGCCCTGCCCCACCGCCATTGTCTCAGCCTTGTAGCCTCCTCGGGTTATAGATGAACAAGGCAAGATACGAGAAATTATTTTTAAATTGGGTTATGTGTGCACGTGCTGTGAAAGGCAGAGGTTAACACTGGATGTCCTCCTTCATCGCTCGTCATCTTATTCTTTGAGGCAGAATTGCACCCTGAACCTGGAGCCGGCAGATGAGCTGGCCAGCAAGACTCTGGGGTCCTCCTGTCTCGGCCTCCCTGGCATGGTCACCACATTCAGCTTTTTTTACATGGATGTTGGGGCTCGAACTCAGGTTCTCATCCTTGTGCAGTATGCACTTTACTGACTGAGCCGTCTCCTGCCCACTCCTCCCCTTTTATTTTAAATAAGAAATATATATATATATATATATATATATATATATATATATATATATATATATATATATATGGACAACATTTATTCAGCAAGAACAAGATGGGTGTGCATTACTGACTTAGCCAAAGGACGGTGGGACATGAGGCCTAAGAGGCAGTCTTCTCATCATAGCACATAGACTTGTCCAAACTGGCACCTGAAGAAATGGCTGTCCATCCTAGATACAGAGGGATCTGGTTGTTTCTGTTTGAGAAAGGGACTCTCTGTCACCTAGGCTGGCCCTGAGCTCAGTGCTTCTCAGCCTCCAGCGTGCCAGCATTACAGGTATGAGCCACTGTCTTCCTGCCCCAAAAGTAGCCTCTCTTTGACTCGGTACTATGTATTATACTGTGTTCTGGTGGTTTTCAGTGTCACCTGCCACAGCTAGGGTCGGCAGAGAGGAAGGAGTCTCAGCTGAGGAAATGCCCCTGATATCCAGCTGTAAGGCATTTTCTCAATTAGTGATCAGTGGGGGAGGGCCCAGTCCATTGTGGGTGGAGCCATCCCTGGGCTGGTGGACGAGGGTTCTGTAAGAAAGCAGGCAGAGCAAGCCAGTAAGCGGCACCCTCCATGTTTTCTGCATTAGCCCCTGCCTTTAAGATGCTGTCCTGATTGAGTTCCTGCCCTGACTTCCTTCAGTAGTGAAGTGATGTGGAACCCTTTGCTTCCCAACTTGCTTTCTGGTCATGGTGTTTCATCACAGCAGCAGAGACCCTAAGACACACTCTGAGATCAAAATATCCCACGCAGGGGCTGGAGATGACTTAGCATTTAGGGGCATCTGCTGTTCTTACAGAGGACCAGCTTCAGTTGGAACAGCCACACGGTGACACAGCCACTCAGAGCCCCAAGTCCATGGGACCCAACAGGCACACATGTGGTGCACACTCATGCACTCAGGCAAAACATTCATACACATAAAGCAAAATAAATAAATCTATTTTCTTTTTCAATATTAACCTCAAGTGCAGATGGATACAAGCCCCGTCACCCCATGCCTCCCTCCCTCCCAGGCAGAGAAGCCCCACAGCCAAGGCCCAGAGAGAAGGTGACCGAGAGCAGCCTCCTTCCGCCCCAGAGCTAAGTGTCCCCTCTGTCTGAGCCTCGGGTGTGAGGGAGTGACGGGGGCAGCAGGGATGGGTGGGGGTTACCTACCGCAGGAGTCACAGATGAAGCAGTCAGTGTGATACAGGCCCCCCATCGCCTGGCACGCCTGCCTCGCTCCGTAGATGCCAAGCCCACACTTGATACAAATGCCTGTGTGGGAGAAACAGAACAGCAGCTGGCACTAGGCTCTATGGAGTTGGGTGGCCAGCTGGGACGCTGGTCAGGTGCAGACCTGCCTGACCCTAGGCAAGTTGGCTTCCCAAGGCCAGTGTCACCAGGTCCCTAGCAACTAATATTCACTACAGGGACACCACTGTGCATCGCATGTGTGATGTTCCCCACAGGCATTCTTTTGGAGACTTAAGGGACCCAGTGGATACAGGCCATATCCTGTATGGGTCTTGAAGGCTGCAGTTCAACTCTGCTCTTGGGGCAAATATTCTGCTTTCTAATCCACTGAGATGAGCGACCCTGATGTTCCTGCCATTATCAACAGGACAGCACCAGCCATCCTGCCTTCCTTGCTGTGTCAGATACTACGAAGCCATGAACTGGAATAACCTTTCCTCCTTGAAGTGGTTTCGGCCAGCGAGTTGGCCACAGTGGCTAGAAAGGCTGTGTATATAGGCAGCATGCAGGGCTGGCTGCCGCTGCCTCAGCACCGAAGAGCTTCACGGAGCACAGGCACAGGCAGAGACCAAGTCGACTATCAGCTTCAACCATCAGCATTAGAAACCTAGAAACCGGGGCTAGAGAGATGGCTCAGTGGTTAAGAGCACCGTCTGCTCTTCCAAAGGTCCTGAGTTCAATTCCCAGCACCCACATGGCAGCTCACAACTGTCTGTAACGCCAAGATCTGACACCCTCACACCAATACACATAAATTTTAAGATTAAATAAAAATATTTTAAAAAAGAAAGAAAAAAAACTAGAAACTGCACGCCACACCTCTCCACCCCCGACTGAAAGACAACCTTCCTGCTGCCTCTGAGCCAGATCCTGCTCTTCAGAATAAATATGTACCTTCAGGCCCCACACAGGCACACTCAAAGGCGTCACTGCCCTTGACAGGCATCCCTCCCCACCTGTACAAGATCCGCATATTCCCCAGCCCATTCCACAGACACCCACGGCCTGCTGCCTGCCCGCCCCACATCTTAAATGCAGATGAAGTGTAGTGCATAAAAACCCCCAGCCCCAACGACCAAGTATTCCAGAGGAAGGACCCAGAGCAGGAGCTACACAGTGTCTGATAAGGAGGGTACATGTCAGATGATGTGTGTCTCTGACCCCAGTACTCAGGAGAACAAGGCAGGAGGATAGCTCAGAGTTCCAGGCCAGCCTGGACTACATGGCAAGCTGGAGGCTAGCCAAGGGTCTATATGGAGACTCTGTCTCAAACAGCAACCAAGAAACAGCAGCAATGATCATTATGACAATGGTAAAAACACTATGGAGAAAAGTCAGGCTCATTAAGAATAAATCAAAGAGCCAGGTGCACACACGGTGCACAAACAGGTAAGCAGGGACACACACACACAGACAACATACACATATCAATAAAAGCACCCAAAAAACCCTGCAATTTTTACAATATTCTTTTTTGTCTTTGTTTTTCTGAGACAGGGTTTCTCTGTGTAGCCTTGGCTGTCCTGGACTCATTTTGTAGACCAGGCTGGCCTTAAATTCACAGCGATCCACCCGACTCTGCCTCCCCAAGTGCTGCAACTATAGGCATGTGCCCCACCACGCCCAGCTTTACAAAGATTCTTTAAACAAATCTATGGCAGCTGGCCACGGTGGCACATGCCTGTATTCGCAGCACTTGGAAGCCAAGCCAGCTGTGGCCAGCATGGGCTATGTGAGACCTCATCTCAAACAATCTGAACCAAAGGCAAACCTAGAGGGCCAGGTACGTTGATACATGCCTCTTATTCAAGCACCTGGAGAGGCTAAAGTAGGAGCAGCTCAGGTTCAGGGTCAGTCTGGCTCCGTGGAAAGTTCCAGAACAGCACAGCTGCACAGAATGATCTAGGGGCTTCGTGGCAGAGTGCGTACCTGATGTGTGTGATTTTTATATAGGATGGTGAGGGAGGTCCTCTGTAGTCTTTACATCATGTACTGAAAGGAGAGTGCTTTCTATACAGGGATCTGGAAATACCGGATGGAAGTGGGGACCACCCCTTCGGGCCAAGAGAGGGGAAAAACCAGAGGACTGGCCAGCAGCGCTCGAGGGATGCCAGGCTCTAACCCTTGTACACTTTGAGACCAGGTCTCCAGGAGAGCCCCAAGGCTGCCCCCTTCAGTTACTCAGCATCTCTGTGGTCGCTTGCTTGAGAACGACCCCATAAGCTCTTATGTTTGAATACTTGGTCCCCAATTAGTGAAACTATTTGGGAAGGATCAGGAGGCGTGGCCCTGTTAGAGGTGTGTCTCTGGGAGGGGTCTGAGGTTTCAAAAGAATCTGGGTTATTCCCAGAGTGTTCTCTCTGCCTTCTGTATTCAAATCAAAATGTGAGTTCTCTACCAGGTGCGGCAGCGCTGCCTTTCATCCATGCGCTCGTGAGGCAGAGGCAGGAAGAGATCTGGAAGTGCGAGACCAGCCTTACGCACAAGGTGAGTTCCAGGACAGCCAGAGCTGTTAGAGAAACCCTGTCTCATAAAAAAAAAAAAAAAAAAAAAAAGATCAGGCTCTCAGCTGCTCCTGTGGCCATGCGGTTGCTCCATCGTGGGCTCTAAGCCTTTGCTTTGATCATGTGGGTCTTGGGGAAATGAACTCAGGTCAGGCTCAGTAGAAAATGCATAAACACACTGAGTCATCCCAGCGGCCCTCTTTGTGTTGCCCCAGCTAGCTTTCATATCTGAGGCTCACGGAAGCGCCCTCAAGCTGTCTTCTAAGTAGCAATGCTATGCGTCACCCCCTCTGACTTCACTCTTCAGTCTGCCCCTAACATACTAGCCACCTTCTCTTCCTAGAGTGAAAGACGGCTTCCTCCCCCATCTTGCTGCTCCCCCACCAGCTATGAGAATCAGACTTTGCCATTTACTTGACTGACTGACCACAATCAACACTGGAAGATGGGGGTGGGGAAGCCCAGCATGGTGGTGCACACCTTTAACCCCAGCACTTGGGCGGCAGAGGCTGGCAGATCCCTGTGACTCTGAGGCCAACGTGGTCTATGCTGTACGTTCTACACCAGCCAAGGTTATGACAGCAAGATGCTCTCAGAAGTAAGGGTGTGGAGAGATGGCTCAGTGGCTAAGATCACTGCTCTTGAAGAGGACTGTCTAGGGTTTGATTCCTACCACCCACGTGGATGCTCCTGACCATATAGACCTCCAGTTCCAGGGGATCTGATACACTCTTTCTGACCTCTGTGGACACCAGGCGCAGCCATGGTGCACAGACATACATGCAGTCAAAATATTAATACATAAAATTAGTAAAAATCTTTTTAAAAAACAAAGAATAGAAGGATTAAAAGGTGCGTAAGAGGGGAAGTTTCCATGTTACATTAATTTCTGTGTACAGTTGATTTTTCTCTAAGTATGTACCCAGATTGCTTTAATCACAACACTTTGTGTAGGAGTATATGCCTCCAATCTCAGTGATCAGAAAGTCAAGCAGGAAGACAGTGAGCGCTATCTAGGCCAGCCTGAACTACAAAAGGAGACTCTGCCTCAAAAATAGCTGACCTGCCAGGTATGGTGGCGCACGCCTTTAATCCCAGCACTCGGGAGGCAGAGGCAGGTGGATCGCTGTGAGTTTGAGACCAGCTTGGACTACAGAGTGAGTTCACAACAGCCAGGGCTACACAGAGAAACCCCATCTAGAAAAACCAAAACAATAAAAAATAAAAAAAATTAATGTTGGGGCTGGAGAGATGGCTCAGTGGATAAGAGCACTGCCTGCTCTTCCAGAGGACCCGGGTTCAATTCCCAGCAACCACATGGCAGCTCACAATTGTCTGTAACTCCAAGATATGACACCCTCACACCAACACAAATAAATTGAAATTAAATAAAAAAATTTGATGTTGTACATGTCCATGTGCGGTCTGAGGACAACTTGCAGGAGTCAGTCTCTCCTTCAACCACGTGGGTTCTGGGGATCAAACCAGGACAGTTTGGGAGCAAGTTGCTTCTTTAGCCCCTCAGCCATGTCAGCCAAGCTGGAGGCTAGGGAGAGTGACATGTCACCCTCTCAACAGCAGGAGAGCAAGGCTGGCCATGGGCTGGAAACACGGAGGGAGGAGCAAGTCCACAGAGAGTGAGAATTCTGAGGGAAGTGGGCAGCAGGATGGGCGTCACAGACCAGAAGACAGAAAAGCAAACTACTGAGGCTAAGGGCAACACAGAGTCCTGCAAGCCACTAAGGTCGGAGATCTAAACTTCTCCAGGGCCAGTGAAGTGGGTCAGAGGGTCTTGCTGCTAAGACTGACACCTAGGTTCAAGCCCCGGATCTACATGGTGGAGGGAAAGAACCAAGTCCCACAAGTTAGCCTCCAGCCTCTATACACACGCTACAGTATTCATGCACTCACACCCATCACACACACACACACACACACACATACACACATGCACATACAAACACGCATATACATACACGCAGACACACATATAGAGAGACACGCACATACATGCATGCAAACACATACACACATACATACATGCAAGCACGCATATACACGCACATACACATACATGCAAACATATACATACACACTCACATACATATATGTAAACACATACATACATACATACATACACACACACACATAATTTTTTTAATGTTTTAATTTTTTAAAAAGTTCATCCTAGTCTCAGGGACTTTCTCCAAACTTATGATAGCTGGGCAGAACAGCAAAGTTGGGGTCACTTCAGCAATTCAGAGTGGGGGTCCTGTTAAGAATCAAACAAGTGGGGGCTGGAGAGATGGCTCAGGAGATAAGAGCACTGTCTGCTCTTCCTGAGGTCCTGAGTTCAATTCCCAGCAGGCACATGGTGGCTCACAACCATCTATACTGAGATCTGGTGCCCTCTTCTGGCCTGCAGGTGTATATACAGATGGAGAGATGGAGCACTCATACATGAAATAAATAAAATCTTTTTTAAAAAATCAAACAGGTGTTGGAACCAAAAGGCTGCTGAAAAGAAGCAAAACCAGGGTGTGGCCCTAGGAACCTTAGCAACACAGGGGTAGGTCCAAGGGCCTGAGGCTGTGGCCTCCCTTAGGCAGTGGAACTGGCAAGAAGGCAAAGTGCCAAAAACACCAAGTAATGGCCCAGGGTTACCCAGGGAGGGGTCAACTGAGGCAGAGCGTAGCCAGGAGGGAACTGGGGATGGCTCAGGAGGAGCAACACTGCAGACAAGGCTTTTAGAAGTCAGACTCCCTTCTGTAATAGGTATTTAGTCAGGTCGAAAATTTTGAAAATTTTTAAACCACCAGCTGGGGTGGTACATGAAGATAATCCCAGCACGTGGGAGGCTGAAACAAGAAGAGCACAAGGCTAGCCTGGGCTAAGGCTCTGGCCTTCAAAGTAAAAAAGCAAACAGGCTGGAGAGATGGCTTAGCATTTAAGGGCACTGGCCTCTCTTCCAGAGGACCCTGGTTCAATTCCCAGCACCCACATGGCAGCTTACAATTGTCTGTAACTCCAATTCCAGAGGCTCTGAGACTCTCCCACCAATATACACAAAATAAAAATTAATTTTTTTTTCCAAATTAAAAAGCAAACAAAGCCGGGCAGTGGTGGCGCACGCCTTTAATCCCAGCACTCAGGAGGCAGAGGCAGGCGGATCGCTGTGAGTTCGAGGCCAGCCTGGTCTACAAAGTGAGTCCAGGATGGCCAAGGCTACACAGAGAAACCCTGTCTCGAAAAAAAACCAAAAAAATAAAAAAATAAAAAATAAATAAAAAGCAAACAAATGCGGGGCGTGGTGGCATACGCCTTAATCCTAGCACTCAGGAGGCAGAGGCAGGAGATTCGATGTGAGTTCGAGGCCAGCCTGGTCTACAAAGCGAGTCCAGGACAGCTAAGGCCACACAGGAAAACCTGTCTCGAGAAAAAAAAAGAAAAAGAAAAAAGGCAAACAAACATGATGGGCTGGAAAGATGGCTTAGCAGTTAAGAGCACTGACTGCTCTTCCAGAGGACCCAAGTTCAATTCCCAGCACCCACAAGGCAGCTCACAACTGTCTGTAACTCCAGGATTCAACACCCTCACCCAGACATACATGCAGCAGGCAAAACACCAAGGCACATAAAATAAAAATAAATAATTTTTTTTAAAAAATTAAAAACAAACAAACATGAAATTAATACCTTTCTGTTTTCTGTTTTGCTGTCCAGGTCTCATTCTGTAGTGCAGGTTGGCCTGGGATGCATAACCCCTGCTGCCTCAATGTTCCAAATGCTTGGATTCCAGGTGCTTATTTTAACTGGAAACTGCCATTTAACATATTCTTTTTTTGTTTGTTTGTTTGTTTGTTTTTCGAGACAGGGTTTCTCTGTGTACCCTTGGCTGTCCTGGACTCGCTTTGTAGACCAGGCTGGCCTCGAACTCACAGCGATTTGCCTGCCTCTGCCTCCCGAGTGCTGGGATTAAAGGCGTGCGCCACCACGCCCGGCTTTAACATATTCTTGGTTTGGAGTATTGGGGTCTAGCTTTTAAACCAGGTATGGTGGCTCACACCTGTAATCCCCACACTCAGGAAGGCAGAGGAGGGAAATATGGCTCCCTGGACTCAGTTGGTACCCAGAGTGAGATCCTAACTAAAAGAGAGGGCCTGGGGATAATGACTCAGCTGACATGGTGCTTCCATAACATGCATGAAGCCCCCGGTTCCACCCTCATCACCCCATAACTTGGCTTGTGGTAGTGCACACCTGTAATCCCAGCACTTGGGGTGAAGGCAAAAGATAAAAGCTATCCTTGGCTAAAGAGCACATTCTAGACCAGCTTGCACTAGATGAGGCCTTATTCAGAGAGGGGACCGTCTCTGCTCAGCCAACTCTTGTCTATGAGTTTTTGCTGCTCGGTGGCGAGGAACCCTCACCTCCAGCAGTCTTTGGCCACCAGTGCCTTTACTTCCGTATTACCTACTAAGGGTAACACAGTCTCTCTCATAACCCCGTGGGGCCAATAGACAGAGCAGTGCCCAGCCCCTAAGTGTGCGGGCACAAGGAGCTGATCAGATGCTCAGTGTCCCCTTCAGAAGATGCCCGGGTCTACTCCCAGCCCATTAACCAGAATCCCTATCATGACAGGCCAACTCTACAGCCCTTATGCCCTTGGCCATCCTGGGCTACAATCCTTCATACCCTTTCTTCCTCCGCTCTGGAACGCACCCACCTGACCTGCTAAGGGATAGCCTCTACTCCCCCAAGATCTACCTCAATGGAACCTGGAACTGCTAGCTCTACTGAATTTGAGAAGGCTCCAAATCTGCCAGCCCTGTCCCAGGCTTGCTAACCACGCACACACCCCCAAGCCAGGAGCCACACTCCTGACTCACTGAAGGTCCTGTGCCAAGGAAAGCCACCAGAGAGAGGCTTTGGAGCCTTGCTACTGCACGGGACTCCTTCAGCAGGGCTGTTTTGAGTCTTACTCCTTTTCTTTTCTATTTGATGGTATAAAACCCATTTTCTCTTCCCACGTTTTGAAACAAAGTCCTGACTGCTTTGGAACTGTACGCAGACCAGACCACCTTTAAACTATCCTACTGTCCCCCGTGCTGGGATTACAGACCTGTACCAACCATGCCAACCTAAAGTGTAAAGTCTGAGTGTGGATTTTTCTTTGTGTGGGTGGGTTTTCCCCCCCTATGTACGTGTAACCAGCTGTAAGGCTGGCTTGGGGTTTTATTTGCTTTACCTTGCTGGGGAAGAAACCCATGGCTGTGATAGGGCAAGCACTCTATCACGGAGCTACTCGACTAACTCAATATTCCTTTAGAAAGAATCCTATATATACACGACTTAGCCCAGAAAGGCCCAGAGAGGCCTGTGTGGCTTTCACACAGTCCCACCTGCAGCCATTACCGGCACTGAAACTTTCTGTCCCACCGGTTCAGGGTACCTAGGGCACCCCATCTCCCATGCCTCACACAGTTGGAAGGGGAGGAAGACTTCTGGTCAGCTCTTCACCAAGCAATGCTAAAGATGAAGACGAAGCAAATCAGGCTGAAGGATGGGTTAGCAGAGCGCTTGCCGTTCCCAACAGCCTTAATGCTCACAAACCGACGGCTACTCGAGCTCCGAGAGATCTGACACATTCTTCTGACCTCCCAGGGTACCTTAAACATACACATAACTAAATCTTTTGCAGCATCCAATTGCCTCTGATCCCAGCACTCCACAGGCAGAGGAAGGAAGATCTCCCTCGGGTTGGATCAGCCAAAGCTACCTAGCAAAACCTTGTCTGTTTGTCTGTCTGTCTGTCCTCCGTCCGTGTCTCTGTCTCTCTCCCTCTCTCTCTCTCTTAAGTGTCCAGAAAACAGCTTACTCTATCAATCAACCTGACTTTGTTTGGGTCCCTAGCATCCGTGGAAGGAGAACAGACGCTCCCAGCGCCTCGCGCACCCCCGACGCCGGCCCCGCGGGGCTCACCGAAGTAGTCCCGCGCCGTGCGCGCCTCGAGCGCGCGCTCCAGTTCCCGCGTGAGCGCCTCCAGCCGCCGCTCGGCCGCACTCGGGCCGCCCTCCCGGCCCGGGGGCAGCGGCAGCGACGGCAACGGGAACGGGAACGGGGCAGGCTCCGGAGAGCGGGCGGGTGCGGGGCCGACGACGGGCGGCAGCAGGTCCGCGTAGGCACCCGCCGAGCCGCGGGAGCCCAGGCTGGACACGCTGGAGCGCGCGCTGCCCCCCGACGGCGGCCCGGGGCCGGGGCCGTGGCGCTGGTCGTAGCCCAGGCTGATGCCGCTGGAGCGCGCGCTGCCGCCGTCCGAGCCCGCCAGGCTGGCGCGGGGGCCTCGCTCGGGGCGGCCGGGGACGTCGGGCGCGGCCTCGGGGCCACCACCGCCGCCCTTGCCTCTGCGGCCCGGCGCTGGCGCCGCCTCGTCCGCCGCCCGCGGCCCTCGCCGCACGCGCCCCGGGGAGTCGGCGGTCGGCTCCGGTTCGCGCAGGCCCAGCCCGGCCAGGAGCAGAGCCGCGTCGTCCGCGGCCGTCCGCGAGCGCTGCATGGCCGTCGGCCCGCCGCCGCGGCACGTCACCTCCGCCTCCGCCACCCGCTGCTGCCGCCACCGCCGCCGCCGCCGCCGCCGCTCCGGGAGCGCCGCCGCATCGTCCGCTTGCCCGGAGCCCGCAGCCCGCCCCGGGACCCCTGGGCGCGGGGCGGGGCGGGGCCCGGGTGGCGGTCGCTCGGCGTGGGCCGCGCGCTCGCGCGGGGCCGTGGCGGGGAAGGAGGGAGGGACGGAGACGCGCGCCGGAGGAATGCGCGCGCAGCTCGGGGCCGCGCCCCCCCCCCTGCTCCGAGGCCGCGCGGGGGGGGGGGACGGCGAGCGGGGGAGGAGAGGGGAGGGGGGGCGACTCCTTTGCCCCGTCTGGAATGCGAGGGAAAGAGACTGCGCAGCGGCCTGTGGAATGTAGGGGCGGCGACGGCGGGGCTGAGGGGTACAGCGGGCTGCACGGGGACACACGGGCGGGCCGACGGGGTGGCCCAGTCTCTGGTCTGCGGTTTGGGGGGGCTGGGGGGCTCGTCAGGGCGCATTCCACATTCCCGCCAGTACCCCCTTCCCCCCCCCCCGCGCCAGGCTGAGCCCTGAGACCACATCCTCCCACCCCGTATCCCTCCCGTGCTCTCTGCTACGGCATCTCCGCTGTGATGCAGGCTGCCCTGTGCCACATGGATGTGGACACCGATGTGGGAATTCTGGCAGTTTCAAAACGGGCCATCAGTGTGGGAATTGTAGAAACTTGCAGGTACAGCCGTCCCGATTACACAGTCTGGGACTTAGAATCACAGGATGAGTTCCAGGACCCACTGTGAGTCCATCTTCCGCCAAGCTTGCTTCTTTTAGCAAGGAGCACGTGTTGGTTCTTGCAAAGGACCCATCTCAACTTCCCTTGGCAACTAGCCTTGACTCCAGTTCTAGGAGATCTGACCGGCATGACCATGGTGAATACACGCACATCCAGGCAAACACACACACACAGACAGTCTTTTTTAAAAAAAAAAAAACTGTTGACAACCACAAGCCCCTACTTTAACTGGAGAGCCACAATACAGTTTGGTTTTGTTTGGTGGGAGGGAAGGGGGGGTTCTCAGAATTACTATGAACTTAGAACCAGTATCTACTAGGCCTTGAAAAGTCCAATTGGTTCCTTTTCTCAGTGGTACAGTACTTTGGTCCCTCTGAGTAAAGGATGCAGAAAGGCTAGCAGTAACATACCTAGGGGACATGGCCTCCCCTCAATGGCTTCTGTGTCCCTAACTGGCTCAAGTCTGGAAGCTGGCTAACAGGCCAGGATTCTCAATTGCTATGCTCCAGTGTTGCTTTTTCCCTATTTATTCTAGAGTTTTCTGCTTACATAGGTTGAACTAAAGGGACTCAGCATGGTCGTTCTAGTTCATGAGCATTGGACAAGGGAGGGCCCAGCAACCTGCAGCCAGTGGCAATCTGTTGGCCTTGGGTCTCCCTCCCTCCCTCCCCTCCTCCCTTCCTCCCCTCCTCCTCCTCTTCCTCCTCCGTGTGTCTGTCTCTCTCTCTCTCTCTCTCTCTCTCTCTGAAAGGCACTAAGAAGTAGGAGCCCAGTCACTGTGTGCAGAATCTTCCTGCAACTCCCAAGGCCAAGCTCAGCTAGTGTGACTGTGGTAGGAGTCACCTTGAAATGCAAGGGCTCCTCTTTTATAGCTTTAGGGCATGGTCACCTTCTGAGCATCAGTGCAGGTAGGGGGCGCTATCCCTAGAGACACAAACTAAAAAGTCTGTCTTCCGCTGGAAAGAGCTGTCATGAGAAAGAAAACCAAACCCCATGTCCAGTCCCAGTGACCCAGGGAAACATGTCCAAGTCAAAGTCCTCTCCCTTCCAGGCACTCTTTGCTCAGAGTGAGGCAGGACAGTCCCCAGGTACCCGGGGTAGGGAACTAGGCAGCCCGCAGACTGACCTGCACAGAAGCCTGGACTTCATTGTGCAAAGAGCCAGGCAGGACACCTGTACCCCAGATGGAATTAAGAGTGGCTGGCCCAGCCGGGCGTGGTGGCGCACGCCTTTAATCCCAGCACTCGGGAGGCAGAGGCAGGTGGATCGCTGTGAGTTCGAGGCCAACCAGACTCAGAGGGACTGGTCCACCAGCCTTTGCCTCTCAGGTGTTGGGATTAAAGGCTTGTACTACCACGTTCAGCTCCTATTTGTTTCCTTTGTCCCAAAAAAGCTTTTGGCTGGAATTTGTTGTGCTTTGGATTGAATGCAGGAGGAAAATGTTCCTGCTACGTGTAGAAGTCAAGAAGCAGATTCCCAGTATCTATAAAAGTTATCTATAAAAATACTTCTCTAAAAATATATCCTCCCTAAAAACAGCCAAATGGAGAATTCTGGACCTCAAGAATACTGCTTTAAAATGCTAAGAGCTAGCTTATCCTCTGACCTCCACACAAGTGCTGTGGCACACCCCCTCCCCCGCAACACAAATATCTGAGCATACACATATTTTTGAGGGGGCGTTTTCGAGACAGGGTTTCTCTGTATAGCCTAAAAGGCTGCACCACCACGCCCAGCTATACACATAATGTTTAAAATGTATTTTTTGGGACAAGGTCTCTTTGAGTAGTAATGGCTGTCTGGAACTCACTCTGTAGACCAGGCTGGCCTTGAACTCATAGAGATCCGCCGGCCTGTGACTTCCAAGTGCTGGGACTAAAGGCATGTGCAACCACTGCTGCCTGGTTGAGACGGATTGCAGAAGTGTTACTGGGTTATTTATTCTGTATACAGTGGGTTATTTATTCTGTATACAGTGCTGCCTGCATGTACACCCGCAGGCCAGAAGAGGGCATCAGATCACATTACAGATGGTTTTGAGCCACCAGGTGGTTGCTGGGAATTGAACTCAGGACCTCTGGAAGAACAGTCAGTGCTCTTAACCTCTGAACCACCTCTACTGCCCGCATGTTTTTTAATTATGCGTATGTCTGAGTTGGGCTTTGTAACGAGAGTGCAATACTCTTAAGTGTTAAGCCATCTCCTTAGGTTATTTTTAGAGCCGGCCTTCTCAGGATGAAATTACAGGCCAGCAGCCAAGCCTACCTTGTATTTAGATGAGTTCTGGGGATTCTTTGTGCGAGAGGGCACACTCCAAGACATGTGTGGGGGTCAGAGTCAGCACAGAGAAGTTGGTCCTCTCCTAACGTGTAATCCCAGGGGATTGAACTGTTTTCAGGCTTCTGGCAAGCACCGCCACCCACCAAGCCACACTGCCAGGCCAACTTTTAAATCTCTGCTTTTCTGCCGCTAAGTGCTGCTGTCATCAAACCGATGTTCTTTCATGGATCTCCGCCCCAGCCAGCTCTGGAGGCACCTATGTTGGTTGGTTTTTTGTTTTGTTTTGTTTTTTTTGAGACGGTCATGAGACACAGGGTGACTTCAGACTCCAGAGACAACCGAATATGATCCTGAATTTTTTTTTTTAAGATTTGTTTATTATTTATACAGTATTCTACCCACATGTGTGCCCGCAGGCCAGAAGAGGTCATGAGATCTCATTATAGATGCTTGTGAGCCACTATGTGGTTGCTGGGAATTGAACTCTGGACTTTTGGAATAACAGTGCTCTTAACCTCTGAACCATCTCTCCAGCACCTGATCTTGAGTTCTTTATTTCATCTTTCTGCCTCCACCTACCAGGTGTGTGCAGGAAGCAGCACCCAGGAGAGTTGAGACACTTTTGTCCCCTGTGTGTGTCTAGAGGCCAGAGGTCAATTCCGGGTGGTCTTTCTCAGGAGCCATCTACCTTGGTTTTTGAGACAGGGTCATTTACTGGCCCATGAGCCTCAGCAATCCCGTCTGCCTTCCCAGTACTGGGATTACAAGGTGTGCTACCATGACGTAACGCCCAGCTTCTTCACACAGGAGGTGGGGACCAAACTCAGGCCCCCACACCAGCATGGCAGGCAGATTGGCAACAGCAGTGTCCCCAGCCCCAGTACTCACGCGTGTGACAGATACAAGGCCACTAAGGCAGCAGAAGCAGATAACAAGAATGCAGATGCCATTTATTTGGTCCATAAGTACAGTATATTTGCTGTTTGAGTTTACAAAACATCAAATATAAATAACTTGAAACTGTAACAAATACACAAAAATTGGCTTCTTACACAGACATACCAGGCAGTACAAACTGAAATTTTGAGTAAATTAACATTGTTTTACATTAATATACACAGTGCCAGGTAACATTTAAAAACAAGTCTCAATGCATAGCACTTGACACTTCTGTGCATCTTTCAGGTGAGAGTATGAAAATGGTTAGATCTAGGCTAAAAATAACTCTTCTCTAGCCAAAAATAAAGGCATAATATTTATAACCAGGTCCCAGCGTTCCTACCCCACAGTATTTCCCACTAGGAAACGATAGCTAAGGCTATGTACAGGGAAGGCAACATGCACGCACCCTTCAGTTCATCACTGGTCCACCCTGCTCTGCTCAAAGTCTCAAACACTATTCCTACCTCAGTACAGCAACGGGTCTCTAACAGTCTTAGCAAACAATGCTTTTACAGGAGCGGACCCACCAAAGCCGCCGCAGCCTGTGCTTTCCCTCTGCAACAAAGGACTTAACCTTCGGCTCCGACCAGATCAAGGAGCCTGCTCAGTCTAAGGCTATGACGTCATCAAGATCCTCCGGCTGCTCCAGGCGGCTCCTCTTGGCACTGGCGCCCTCGTTCTCCTCCAGTTTCCGCTTGCGGGCCCTCTCGTCCTCGCTGCCGTCGGCGCTATTGGAAGGGCCTTCTTCATCCGAGTCAACTATGAGCACATCATCTTGCTCTTGTGCTTATTTCAGAAAACAATGCAAAGAACGGTGAAGTGTGGGAGATATTAGTTGCTCGCCTAGGCTTCACAACATACAGCTCACTCTGAATGAAGCCACCCTCACTGGCCACCCTCAGAGAACGCCTCCAGTGTTCCGTGTAACAAGCATGTCTACTTTTAGGAAAAGGGTGTTACTAGGGAACCGAACTGACCCAGGGAAATGTCCTATTTTTTTTTCAAAGCAAAACAAAAAACTGTGACCAGCACTTAATTAAACACGTACATTATCATGCCTCCTGAGAGGGTCCCCAACTGAGAAGGGCAGGGTCACCCTAACAGAGGAAAGAGCAGCAACAGCAACAAGCCACTTACAGCCGCCAGGGACTGCTTGCTCTGAGCACTGTGCACTCATCTAATCATCCTATAAAGAAGACAGCATTATTACCTCACTTCCAGATAGGAAACGGAGGGCAGAGATGGACCTCCTAGAGCCACAGTGTGGCTTGTGCTCTTTAACCCTACTCCCTAAGACAGTGTGTCTCCCAAGTGCCAAAACTAAAAGCAGAACTGCATCTTCCCTACAGAGCCTTCAAAACCTGCCCACAGTAGAGCATCAGTGTTTATTCCCCTTAGATGTTCTGAAGAACTGAAGTCTCAAAGACAATGCTCCAGCTTGGGGAGAGGACTGGGCCAGCCCAAGAGGGGACTTCCACAGCCTTGAGCTCGCCCGTAAATTCTCAGAGGATGCTACAGCCCTGAGCAAGCATTCTCAAGAACACCAAAAGGCAAGTGGTCGAGTAAGTAGGAGAAGTTAAAACCTGCCTGTAATCCCAGCACTCGGGAAGCAGAGGCAGGTGGATCTCTGTGAGTTCGAGGCCAGCCTGGTCTACAGAGCAAGTCCAGGAAAGCCAGGGCTACACAGAGAGACCCTGTCTCAAAAAACAAAAAATAAAATAAAAAAACTGAATAGAGAGGTCAAGGAGGTAATGGTCCAACCAAAGAGCAGCTCAGGATGGGGTCTGAAAGGCGCCAGGTGTCAGCAGCAGGTGCCCTGAGAACGTTCTCAGGTGGGCTTTGCTTAGGCAGTGCCTTCCTGGAAGCCACACTCACCCTGCAACGACCTGGTCAAAGAGCCAGATGCATGATTTGCAACTTCAAAATAAAACAGGCAGTTGGCAGCTTAAACAGAACAGACCATGGACCAAGAACTGAACCCACAGTTTGCTGTGAATCCAACTGTGTTCCAACTCCGTCTAGGAATCCCCCTAGTTGTAAAGGTCTTCCTGGCTCATGAAAGTCAAAGCTCCATTCCAATTAATTCCCAAGCAACTAAGCCTTAGCATTTATACGGTGTCTGTCAAATTACCAGCTTAAGTCCTCTGGCTTGGAGGTGACTCACCTGTGGAGGTGGAAGGCTGGGCACCGTCATCACTGCCGTTAGTGATGCTTTTGGCAGCATCTTCAGCTTGTTTGGGCCCCACTTTTTCTGGGGCATCACCAACAACCTCAAATTCAACATCCTTTCCTAGATCTTCGCTGAAAGAGAGACGCAGGCTGTAAACCAGAAGCCAAGCTGTGCCGACATAGTAAAGAAGCAAACCCACAGCTGGGAGCACACACTGCAGCCCCAGAAGCCTTTTGTTTCTAAGACACTTGTGAAAATTCCACAGAGCAGAGCTTCTCCGATTCAAACAGTGAAGCCTGTGTCTTCCTTATGTATTGCTAACATGGAAACTGAGGCAGAAATACTGCAGCCCAGCACCACGGAGATGTCCTTTCTTGGGCTGCTTTGTCCAGAGTTCCTTCACTCCATCTGTGCCCTGGTCCTGGTGTTCTGGGGACAGGGTTATGTGGTTTCTGGGTCTCCCCACCTTTATTGGCAACTCGCTACTCACACACAAGTCCCAAAATACGCATCAATGTCTATGCATCAAGGAGAACAGGGGACGCACATTTTACAGGTGGTTCAGTGCTGAGAGCTGAAACATAAGGAAGACAGACACTCCATACCCCGATGTGCTGCTCCTGCAAACACTGACCACCCCTGCCCTTTCCTGATGTTTTCTTTGACAAGTAAACACAAGCCTACCACTGACCTCACCCCAGCTGCTGTCCCAGTGAGGCCAGAGCTAGCACACCACTGATATCTAGCTTTGAGTCCATTATGTAATTTTGTAGAATTTATAGTCCTACTAACACTCTGAACAGGAGGCAAGACTACTGTGACAACCTTTTAGGTCACTTTGCTGGGACTACTGGGCACATTTACAGTACACGGAAGGACCAGAAAAATGGCTCAGCAGTTAGAGCACTCAGTAGCTGCTCTTCTAGAGAGCCTAGGTTCCACACCTAGCATCCACATGGTGGCTCACAACCACCTGCAAAGTAAGTTCCAGGGGATCCAATGCACACACATGACACAGACAAAACATCCACGTCAGCCGACAGCAATCAGGTTGGTCTGACATCCACGTATGTCCTGTCATGGTACACATGAATGCGTATGCATAGACCACACACTCCCTCAGGCAAACATAAGTACAGATGAAATAAATATAATTTAAAAGAGCACTAGCTGTTCTTCCAAAGGTCCTGAGTTCAATTCCTGGCAACCACATGGTAGCTCACAACCATCTATAATGTGATCTAATGCCCTCTTCTGGTGTGCAGGCACACATGCAATCAGCATATTATATACATAATAAATAAATCTTTAAAAAAATAGTAAGATTAAAAACATTCAATTTATTTAGCATATGTTTCTCATTGTCCACATGTGGAAGTCAGCTGACCAAGGGGAGTGAAATCTATCTTTTCCCTACATGAGACCTGGGAACTGAATTCAGATCCCCAGCACCCTCAACTGGGCCACCTCACCGGCCCCAGAGATGTGCCTTTGAGAAGAGCTGTCAGAAGCATAGATGATCAGCCCCTGATCAGCCTGCCGACTTTAGCCTGAAACTGTCCTGCTGCCCATCACTGTACGTCTGTGTCCTGGCCTTTTCTGTAGGTACAGGCCCTGCACAGCCCTTGTGAGCAGCGCAGCTTCCCCACAGGGCCCTGGCTCCACTTTCTCCTTGTGTGTGCTTAGTTCTTACCCCCCAGAACTAGCAGCTCCTACCTGTGGAGAATGTTGATCAGTAAAGTGTAGTCCTGAAGGAAGTCATCTGCTTGAAGTCGGCTGCCATTTCTAATTCCAAAATCAGACAACTTCTTGGGGTTGTTAGCTGAGGGTGAGCAGAAAGAAAATGCTTTAGTTATGTCTCAGCAAGGCAGCGTAGCTCCTAAACACTGAATCCACTCCGTCTGGACTGTGCTCCTAAACAATCAGCATTCCCAAATCCTGACCCACAGCACCCAAGAAAGCGATGGAGGTGACGACACTGCCTTGTACACATGTTAACTAGTTAAAAATGGTCTTTCACATGCTTGTGAAGCTAGCACTTGGGAAGTGGAGGCAGGGGAATCAAAGGCTACGGTTATTTTCTGGGCCAGCCTGGGCTACAGTACTTTAAAAAAAAAAAGAGTCTATGGAGAAGAAGCCTGTCCACTGAGAGATCAGGGATACATATTCCTGGCAGAAAGGCCACGTTAAGACACAGCAGGGAGGAGATGGGCTCCCAGCTGAGTCTCTGAGTGCTGCAGGCAGTGGTGTTTACAGTCACAGCAAATCATTACCAGGCACTTAGGGAATTCAGCCCTGAACTATCAACTACCAAAAAGCCTTGCAAGGATCCACAAACACCTCCCATTCAACGCAAACAGACCTGAAATTCCATGGACTCACAGGGCCTTCAGAGCATTTTAACATACTCCAATCCCGAGATGCTCTGCAGCATCTCAATGAACTCTTTAGTGAGTTCACGGCACAGAACAGCAGATAAACGTTTTCTTCCAGGTAGGGACAGTTGTCTGGAACATGGCCTGCCTATGAAACCAGACTTCCCAAGTGGCCAGCCATCAAGACCTCTAATTACACATGGCTTAATTAAGACCTCAACTAATTTTTCAACAAGCAAAACTACTATTAACAAGAATCCTGATGCTTTTTGGCAGGAGATAGGGTCTCAAACTCAGCAATCCTTTTACCTCTGCTTCCCGAGTCCCCGGATGAAGGCATGCACCGCCACGCCTGGCTGGCCTCAGACTTGCCACGAGGGCAGGCTAGCCCTCACCATCTGACCCTCCTGCTTCCTTCCCCTCTGTGAGGGCTGGCACAGGAGTGTGCGGCACCACACTAGTTTAGGCAGTGCTGCAACTGAACCTAGGTCTTTATGCATGTCAAGCTGGCATTCAATCAACCTATTACATTCCTGCCCTGACATGAAATCTCAAGAGCCAGGGAGCAGTTCAGTGGTAGAGGGGTTGATCTACCAAGCGCAAGCCTCCTTGTCTGTCTACCAACAAGACCTTGCCACTCTTGGATAAAAAAATAAAACCTTACGCTCGCCAGTGTGACTAACGGCCTGAAGAGCACGCTCACCACCAACCTAGCCCCAGAGCCCAAGACACAGGCAAAGCAGCCTTGGAAATGAACAAAAGTATCATAATGTGTAAACAGCCAGTGTCTGCACTAGGTCACTGACAAGTCCTTAGGATGCCCCGGCATGAGTCAGCTTCCAAATTTGCAACTGTGGAACACAACCACCACCTTGAGAGACCGCCCGCAAGCAGCCTCAGCCAGGACTATGACAGCAAACACCATGCTAACACATGCAATGAGAGGGAGCCCAGCTCCTCACTCCTTTAGGAGGCCACGTGAGGGCGGTACCTTCTGTCTCTCCCTCTTCTGAAGATATCAGGATTGTTCCTTTCCCATCTTCAATTTGGACATCTGGTGCCACCATAGCAAACTTTTCTTTCACTATCTAAAAGTGGAGAAATTAAGTATTAATTAGTGTAGGTGATTAGAGACCATAAAAAACCCTATATTGCTCTACTATATAGGTTTACTTTTTCACTGGAGAGAATTCAGGTTATTCTTTAAAATTTATTACATAATTACTGTGCACGTGTGTTATATACACGAGTACGTACACACAAGTGCCACACTACACACACACACAGAGCACACAAAAGCTTTTGGAATTGGGTCTTTCCTTCCACCAAGGGCCTTGGGCTGTCAGCTTATCTGCCCCACTGAGTGTTCTCTGCCCTTTTTAATATTCTCTCTGCTCACGACAACTGGAACGCAGGAAGCTGCCTATATCCCAGCCCCACATGTGCCCGTGGATGCGGAGCAGACACAGCCTGAGGGCCCGGTCCTCCCCCCACAGCAAGCTTAGGCTTCACATCTGCTGCACATCACCTCAGTCTCCATGTCAACCCTGTCATGGAAGGTGTTTGACAGACGCAAAAACACCTAACCCAATCCTCAGATAACCTTTCCTGTTTCCTCAAGTTCAAAGATGCCATGTATGGAACCTCTCCCAAGTGTGAGCACCACAGTACTGAGTGTGGTCCTCCAGCTCCACGGTAAACAGCAACTCTGTCCTAGGAAAGCAAGTTACACATCCTCCAAGGGGAGCCACTGCCTGACATGTGCTCTAGAGGAAGAAGCTCAGCCTTAGCACTGTTCACCCACTAAACCAACTGAAGGCTAGGTCACTCATGGGGAATGGCTTTCCCCTCTGCCTGTCCCCTGCTTACCCACAGACACTGCTGTGCTATCATCTAGCCCACCAGGCACACCGGCTCCTTCTAGGAGAAGGAACACGTCCTGGGACCACCGACAGAGGCCATGCAAGAGTCAGGGCTGCAATTATCAGATCTTAAGCGTGTCACAGCCACACTATAAAGTGTCACTGTAAATTCCACCCTGGAAAAGAGAACCAGTCCTTGCACTTGCCTTATCCTGTAAGGTGAGGACGGTCACTTTGTGGACATTCAGTCGCACAGTCACCTCCGGCTTGCTGGCACAAACGTAACAGTTGGTGTTGGGAGGATCCAGTGCACAGGGCACCAAGAGTTTCTTTCTTGGGTTTGGCTGTTTATTCAAAAAAATCTTCAGAAAGAAAACACAAGCAGGAATCAGAAACACTGAGTTACCATTTTTATAGATGAACCTAAAAATAAAAAATTTCGGGGGGAGGGTTCAAGACAGAGTTTTTCTGTGTAGCCCTGGCTGTCCTGGAACTCCCTCTATAGACCAGGTGGGCCTCGAACTCAGAGATCCAACGGCCTCCACTGCCTGCATGCTTAGATTAAAAACACATGCTAATAACACCCAGTCTTAAAATCTTGCTTACTGAACAACCAATCAGAAATGGTGTCAGTATTTTCCTCTGGATGTCAAAAAGGATCTGGGAAATGGCACTCTAAGAGGCCTGGTTCTGTATCTTTCTGATCAGCTGCCATGGAGAAGGCTCAGCCTAACAAAAAGACATCTCCTTGGCACAACAGTCTCCTGCCACATGATTTAAAATTAGCAAGCGTAAGGGCTGAGCCATCATCTGATGGGTTTGTGCCCCCTTGTGTCTGTCAACAAGACCAACACCCACTGAGGCAATCAATGACACCGCTTTCACAGATGCCAGGAACTAAAATAAACTGTCTTCCCAAACAAAATCTGATGATTATGACAACATTTTTATGAAGAAAACAAACGTATTTCTTACAGTGATACCCTGACTCTATTATCCAAACAAACAATAGTAACAAAATTAAGGACCAAGGCAAATCTAAAAACTAACAGTGAAGCTAGGCTGATGGTGTGCACCTTTCACCCCAGCACGTGGGAAGCAGAAACCAGGCCGTGTGAGCGCTGAGAGCAGCCTAAGTGACACACAAAGCTCCAGGCCAGCCTGGTCTGCATAGTGAGACCATCTCAAAAAAACAGTCTCCTGGGGGGCTAGAGAGATGACGCAGCAGTTAAGACCACTGACTACTCACTCAAAGGACACAAGTTCAAACCTCAACACTCACAGAGTATCTTACCACCTCTAACTCCAGTTCCTAATGATCTGCAATCCTCTTCTGACCTCTGAAGGTACTAGGAATGTACATATATTCACATAGGCAAAAACCACTCACACATAAGTAAACCTAAAACACACACACTGGTACTTTGAATAAAAATGGCTCCTATAGGCGCATAGAGACTGGCACTATTGGAGGTGCAGCCTTGTTGGAGGAGGTGTGTCACGGAGGGTGGGCTTTGAGAACTCAGCTCAAGTCAGGCCTAGTGCGGCTCATTCTCTTCCTGCCGTCTGAGGACGCAGAAACAGAACACTCAGCTTCTTTTCCGGCACTTGGGAGGCAGAGGCAGGAGATTGCTTTGAGTTCGAGGCCAGCCTGGTCTACAAAATCTAGTCCAGCCTACACGAAGAACATTATGATGGGTGGATCTGGGCCCAGGGGTCCTGTTCAAACTATGGCACCAGCCAAGTACAATACGTGCAATAAACTTTCACACGAACTCTGGTGCCCCATATTTGACCACGTCCCTTGGATGGGGAGGCCTGGTGACACTCAGAGGAAGGATAACAGGTTACCAAGAAGAGACTTGATACCCTATGAGCATATACAGGGGGAGGAGGTCCCCCTCAGTCACAGTCATAGGGCAGGGGTATAGGGGGAAAGCAGGAGGGAGGGAGAAATGGGAGGATACAAGGGATGGGATAACAATTGAGATGTAATATGAATAAATTAATAAAATATTTTTTAAAAATCTAGTCCAGAACAGCCAAGGCTACACAGAGAAACCCTGTCCTGGAAAAAAAAAGAAAAAGAAAAAAACCTTAGAAATTAAAAACATAGCAGCCTAAAATAAAGACAAATAAACAACTGAATCAAAGGGCTGGAGAGATGGCTCGAGGTTAAGAGCACTGTCTGCTCTTTCCAAAGGTCCTGAGCTCAATTCCCAGAAACCACATGGTGGCTTACAACCATAATGAGATCTGGTGCCCTCCTCTGGTGTACAGATGTATGTGCAGGCAGAAAACTGTATACATAATAAATAAATAAATCTGTTAAAAAAAATCAAGCCGAAAGTGGGGTAAGGGATGCACACACTCCCACGGTCCTTTTCAAGTCACCCTTAGCTATACAGTGAGATCAAGGCTGGCCTGGCCTACATGAGACTTTGTCTTAAAATCCCAAAGGCATTTCCTTATTCGGGGTAGCAGTACTTGCCTAGCACAAGAGAGGCCCTGAGTTCAATCTTCAGAACATTTAATGTGTTTCTTATAAAGTTACTTTAAAAGGAGGTTAAATAGCTGGGTGTAGTGGTGGCACACATTCTTAATCTCATAACTCAGGAGGCAGAGGCAGATGGATCCCTGGGAGTTCAAGGCAGTCTGGGCCATACAGTGAATTCCAGATCGGCCAGAGCTACATAGTGAGACACTATCTCAAAAACCAAAACCAAACAAAATTACTCACAGTTCTACACTGGTCTATTTTTCCAGATAAGATCTTTAATCCTTCCAACACTATCAAGCCGGCGATCACGGCATTAGTAGTAGCTATAGCAGGAATGATGTTCCCCGCCATTGCTAGAGGAGAGAAACAGACATATTTGGCTGTCAAAAAAGAAAACTCAACAAGTGTTTGCTGATCACACAATGAAAGCACAAACAACTTACATTTTATATCAAATCTGCTCTTCATATTCATGCTGAAAATGTGCATCCTGAGGTTTGCTGCAGAAGTGACGAAATCCATTGCAGGTGGGTCGTCCTGGCAGTAACACAAATGACAAACTGTCCAATCAAAGTCATTTCACTGGCATTATCTTCAGAATAGCCACCATTTACAAATTTGTCATGTGGCAGTCACACACCAGGCTGGACAGATGAGGCCTCAGGCACAGTAAGCAGCAGGAAGGGCTCATCTGGCTGTCTGGCCCACGAGGACAGTCTGCCAAGAACACTAGGAAGCACCGTGCTTGCTAGGAAAGCATTCCTACTTAAATACCCTGGAGAACTGGAAGGATGGCCCAATGGTCAGTTACGACCACTATGCAGCCCTTACAGAGGGCCAGAGCGACACACGGAAGTCATACCTACAACTACAGCTCCACGCACGCACCCACGCACAACACTGATACACATCAAACAAAAAGTAAACACATCAAGCCGCACCAGCAGGGTCTTCCCCAGATGCGGCTGGGATTGTCAGGCGATAGGTCTCTTTATCGTATGTAACTCGAGAGCTGAACAGCTATCTTGTGTGCTGCGAGAGCTACCGAGGAATGACTAAGTGGCATTCTTTTTTTGTTTTTGAGGACAGGGATTTTCTGTGTAGCCCTGATTGTCCTAGAACCCACTCTATAGACCAGGCTAGCCTCAAACTCAGAATGGCCTGCCTTCTTCCCGAGTGCTGGATTCCTGAGTGCTGGATGAAAGGCGTGCACCAACATGCACAGCTCAGGTTTTGCTGTTTTTGTTAGCATTCATGTTTTTTACCTGCCCTTAGCCTTAGACTGTTTTCCCACGAGTAAGAATGAAGAGCCCAGGTGACTGCTTCTATGCCCATCACATGCTCTCAAATGACACCCCAATTCAAACTCAAATGCAAAACACCCTGACCTCATAGTCTCTACCTTCAAAAGGTCTCATTGCATAACACTGGCTGTCCTGGAACTTACTATGTAGACCAGCCTGGGCTCGAACTCACAGAGATCCAACTGCCTGTGCCTCTAAGCACTGGGACTAAAGGCATGTCTGGCTGTCTGGCTGTCTACTTCTTCTTCTTCTTTTTCTTCTTCTTTTTTTTCCTAGTTTACTTTTGGAGATGGGGTTTCTCTGCGTTATCTTGGCTGTCCTGGACTCAATTTGTAGATCAGGCTGGCCTCGAACTCACAGTGATCCACCTGCCTCTGCCTCCTGAGTGCTGGGACTAAAGGCGTGCGCCACCACGCCTGGCTCTGGCTATCTATTTTTGGTAGTGAGACATAGCTGGCTTGCTCTAGAAAATGCCCTTCTGGTTGGTTTATTTATTTTTTGACAGCCCTGGCTGACCTGCACTCACAGAGATCTGCCTGGCCCTGCCTCCTGAATGCTAGGACTCAAGGTGTCCACCACCACACCTGGCTATATGCCTTTATTCTTAAAGAAATGGCTTGTGGGGCTGGAGAGACGGCTCAGAGGTTAAGAGCACTGGCTTTTCTTCCTCAGGTCCTGAGTTCAATTCCCACCAACCACATGGTGGCTCACAACCATCTATAATGTGATCTGATCTGATACCCTCTTCTGGCCTGCAGGTGTATGTGTAGGCAGAGCACTGTATACATAATAAATAAATACATCTTTAAAAAAAAAAAGGAAGAAGAAGAACAGGAGGAGGAGAAATGGCTTGTGGGGCAGGAAAGACAGCTCAGTAATTTAGAGCACTGGCTACTTTCCGGAGGTCCTAAATTCAGTTGCCAGCCAGCACCACATGATGGCTCACAACCACTTATAACTCCAACTCCTGGGGACCTGCTTAGCTCCTCTGGCCTATGTGGGCACCTGGGATGCCTGCCTCGCAGATGTGAAACATCACATATACAAAAAAACAAATAAAGGGCCTGGCCTCGGACTTCATTAGCCACAGGCACAAGGGCAGCAGTGCTCAGCTCCATGAGCTCCTTATTTGGCCCCAGTGAAGAAACAGAAACTTTCCAAATCACTAGAATAACAACAAAGAAAATATTTTAAAATCTACCATTTATATCACATAAACCAAGACTGGTGTTTATAAGAATTTCAAAAATCTAGAGTCTCCAACTTTGTTTTAGACATCTTCTGATTCAGCGGAAGTTTCAAACTTTGTGCATACAAAGTTAAAGTTGTCTGAGGGTTCTAAAAATGGCCAAGCATTTTTCCCTTCCTCTGAGATGCATAGCAAATCTATTTCCCTTCACAGGCTGGGGATCAGACCCAGGGCCCCATGCACACCAGGCAAGTGAGCACCTCACTAAAGAGCTAGACACATCCTCAGTCCCCACAGCAAAACTGTCACTTTGTCAAGTAATCAACTTTACCTGCAATTGAAATGTCAACTAAACACAATTTCAACTTTAAAAAAAACTATGCTCTTGGAAATAGAGCTCAGTTTATAGAGCGTCCCTCTAGCACGTGTGAGGCCCTGAATGCAATCTCCAGCATCATTTGAACTAGAAAAGTAGTGTACAACTGTGAGGAAAAGGAGGCAGCAAGACCAGAAGATCAAAGTCACCCCAGCAGCCTGGAGGATACACCCTGTCTCAGATACTACAAAACCAAAACATCATCATCTTATTTTTGTATAGAGAGGCCTTTCTGAGTTACTTTTCAAACAGGCTCATGCTAGAGCCTGGGATAGCCTCAAACATGGTGCTCTACCTCAGCATTCCAAGTGCTAGGATTACAGGTGTGGGCCATGCCAGGCTCCACACTCCCAGACTTCTGAAACATTCTATCCACTCCAACAGAAAGGCAATCTCAGCACTGAGTGTGGCAGCACATGCTTTCAAGTGTAAGGTCAGCCCGAGCCACGCAGTAACACCCTTTTGAAGAAACGCATAGGTTGCCAATGTGTCTCAGTTAATTATCGAGCACAAACAAGGGCCCAGGCTCTGTCCTGAAGGTGTGTGTGGACAATTTGTTTGTTTTTCATGACATGATTTCTCTGTATAGCCTTGGCGGTCTTGGACTCTCTTTGTAGACAAGGCTGGGCCCTGCCTCTCAGCATGTACCATCATGCCCAGCTTTGTCTTTTTCTCTTCTTTTTTTTTTACTATGTTTAAGGTCAAATGAGGCAGATGAGCTGCTGCCTCCAAAAACAGATCTGTTTTTCTAAGTCAGTCAAACATGCCACTAGAATAAATTATTTTCTAGTCACTAAAACCATAAACCATGGGTGTGTTACTGGAAGCCAAAATAAAAATTTGTGACATTAAGTTTATGCACATAAAAATTCACATTCAAATACAACAACTGGAAGCAGAGATGGTGGCACACGCCTTTAATCCCAGCACTTGGGAGGTAGAGGAAGGTGGATCTCTGTAGTTCGAGGCCAGACTGGTCTACAAAGCCAAGAATACATAGAGAAACCCTGTCTCGAAAAACCAAACAAACAAACAAACAAAAAAACACCAAAAACCCAAATATACCACGTGAGACATGTAATGGACGGACACAGATCAGGACAAACCTTATCCCAGATGAGCTCGGCTCCATCCCCCTTCTCTGCTAAGTGAACTCTCAGAGTCTCAATGCTCTTTGAGAACAGAGTTGCATAGCTTTTTACGTCAAGAACCTGCTGGTCTTTCAAACCCAACTGGGGCTCACTCTGTTGATCGGATGCATTGGTTTCCTCTCCTAAAAATGAACAAGAATGTTTAATAAACACCACCTTGCTCTAGTCAACAGATTCAACTCCAAATTCAACCCAAATTCCTTGATAAGTCTCACAACAAGTCTGTATGCAAGAAAACCGCTGAAGCTGCGAACCATCTAACACCATGTGGGATCTCGTGGTATTTGAGGGACATCCAAGAACATAATGGCCGGGCTGGAGAGATGCGAACAGTTAAGAGAACTGGCTGAACTTCCAGAGCACCCAAAGCCCTCTTCTGGCTTGGTGATAACTTACACTCATGTGCACATGCACCGCCTATCTGTAAGTATAAGGTTACTGTGTAGTTTAAATTCTGATTCCCTGTCTAAACGTTGTGTAAACTCTGTTCTCCAAATGCCCCCTTATTGTGTTAACAAAGCAGCTTACAGCCGATCGATGAGCAGGGGAGAGAATAGGGCTGGACTTCCTGCCAGCCAGGGGAGGAGGGGGAAAGAGTTAGGAGAGGAAGGGGAGGAATGAGCTGCAGGGAGAGGTCCAAGGAAGATCAGGAGGAAGGAGCTGGAGCCAGGGAGGAAAGCTATGAAGTGCAAGTATTGCTGGGAGTACAAAATAGCAAAGAGAACAGACTTAAATTGCTCAGATCCTGTTGTGAAACTTTGTATTATAAGAGTCTCAATTATCTGTGTGATAGCCAGGTTAAGAAGCAAACACAGTTGTATAAAAATAACTGCAACATGTCTCAAAAAAACAAAATAAAATACAAGGACAGCCAGGCATGGTGGCACACGCCTTTAATCCCAGCACTCGGGAGGCAGAGGCAGGTGGATCGCTGTGAGTTCGAGGCCAGCCTGGTCTACAGAGCGAGTCCAGGACAGCCAAGGCTACACAGAGAAACCCTGTCTCAAAAAAAAAAAAAAAAAAGAAAAAAAAAATATATATATAGCCAGACACTGGGAAAACTGCCAGCTTACAAGAGCAAGCCCAGCTGGCGGGTCTCACCTCCTCTCTAATCACTGCATCTAATGTCTGCTCATTATGCTCAGCCCAATCACCTGTGCACCCAGACACCACCCCAGGGGGGCACATGAAGGACCAGCTGCAGTCTTTACCTTGACTCTGTACTTCAGCCCAGTCCAGGGGAACTGGAGGTTTCCTCTTGCGCCAGAGTTTGTCCATTGTCAGCAGATACCTAATATCATCTTTAAAAAGCTGAAATAAACAAAGCCCATGAATCCGGTAGAGCCAAAGTTGATAAAAGCAGATCAAATTTTGCTGCTATACTTTAATTATAGCATAGAATCAGGCTTAAAGGTACAGTGTATAAGCCAGGTGCAGTGGTGCATGCCTTTAATGCCAGCACTTGGGAGGCAGAGACAGGTGGACCGCTGTGAGTTCAAGGCCAGGCTGGTCTACAAAGCGAGTCCAGGGCATCCAAGGTTACACAGAGAAACCACCCCTCCCCCCAAAAAGGTATGGTGTATAAAAGCAGAGTGACAGTTTTCACCAGTACAGGAAAAGCTCAGGTATTTGAAGGAGGCAGGACAAGAGCCCCCTCAGTGCTGCTGAGCCTTCTGCACACCCACCACCCCCATATCAGTGTGAAGCACAAGGACACAGACAGGACACCCCAGCCTTGCAGATCCCTCAAGAAACACTCAGCCGACAGCAGAATGCACTGAGAATAAAGGGCTTAGAACTCACGGAAGACTTACAACAGGCAGGCCAACCTGCTAAGGGGCGCTGCACCCCTCCTGCAGGACACTTCCATTAGCACAGCAGCTATCACTTCCCAATGCAATGTGACTACACCTTGCATTTTATTAGAACATTAGTATGTAACTAAAACAAAACTAATTCAAAGCTACAGACTACTTCACAAGATTTGAACTATCTATATACCATTAAAAAAGAAGGCTCACTCCCTAAAGGTGTTCACACAGGCTGAAGGCCTCAGTTTGACCTTAGTGTGGCACTTTCCTCCAAGATACAGTATTTCATCCTGCAGGGAAGCTCGTCCAAGAGCTTTAGGAAGTCTTTGCAACTACCCAGGTCTACCAGGTAGAGTGTAAGGTTACACATATAAGGATAGCTGGCCAGGCGAGGTGGCACACGCCTGTTATCCCAGCCCGCAAGAAGGCAGAGGGAGGTGGATCTCTGTGAGCTCAAGGCCAGCCTGGTCTACAAAATGAGTCCAAGATAACCAAGGCTACACAGAGAAACCCTGTCCCAAAGAGAAAAAAGGGATAGTTACAAGGCTTGCTCTAATCAAGACAGAAAGAAGCAGAGATCAGTCAAGCGGCCTAGAAGAGACACTCTGACCCGTAAGGCTTTTCTTCTGCAGGGTGTGCACTGTGCTCCAGCTCTGTGACCTGTCACTACGCTACAGTGGCTTTGGTAATGCAACTGTCTTTGAGTTATTTCTGCTCACCAAGTAACCCCAATAAAACTCACTGTTTACCAGGCGCTGGTGGCACACACCTTTATTCGCAGCACTCAGGAGGCAGAAGCAGGCGGATCTCTAAGTTTGAGGCCAGCCTGGTCTACAGAGCAAGTTTCAGGACAGGCAGAGCTATACAGAGAAACCTTGTCTTAAAAAGCCAACCAACCAACCATCCAACCAAAAACAAAACCCCCAAACAAACAACTCAAAACCCACAGCTCGGTGGCTCGGAAAGCTGAGGTCTGGTGCTAGCACCACTCTGGTTTGTCATCAATTCCCTCGAGTAGTTCGCACAACCTTTTTTGGAACCAATGTAAAGGCAGAAGGGCAAAACTCCACAAACTGTCCTCTGACCTCCACATGAGCACAACATTAACATTAAATTAAATTAAAAAAGAAAAGAGTAAACCCAGAAGTAGAGTCATGTTTATCAAATGTGAAGCCCTGGGTGCTCAGGAGATGACTCAGGGGTTAAAAACACTCTTTTTTTTTTTTTTTTTTAAAGACAGGGTTTTTCTGTGTAGGTAGTCCTCCCTAGCTGTTCTAAAACTCACTGTGTCCCAGGCTGGCCTCAAACTCACAGAGACCCACCTGCCTCTCCTTCCTAAGTGCTGGGATGAAAGGCGTGCGCCACCATTGCCTGGCAAGAACTCTGTTGCTTTTGCAGAGGACCGGGGTTCAGTTCCCAGCATGCACATGGTGGCTCACTACCATACATAACTCCAATTCTCTCTGGTCAGAACCCCACCTCTGAGTCGAGTACCAGCATACACATGGTCTTTGTATGCAAAACAGTCACACAAATAAAATAAATGTTAAAGTGTGGCAGGGAGGAGTGGGGAGGGGTGGGGGAGGGTAGAGGTGTTCCGATTACACAGGCAAGAAGACAAGCCTAACCTTGGTGAAGAGTTTAACTGGATCGTATCCAGTTGACTTAGCCCATTCCTTAGTGGAAATACGCTTGATGTCGCCATCTTCACTGGACGCTCGGGCTCTGGCTTCTGCTTCTGTTGGTTCCCCTACAAAACAAGCGTCGTAGTCTCAATAATTCTCAATATAATAATTAAGTTCTCACCTGTGGGAGAAGAAGTCAGTCATATGCAACACATTCAGAGCTTCAGGGCAATAATATGATCACCAGTCTCTCTTTGTGCCCCAGTGTTTTTAATGTAAATTTTATTTTACATGCATGGATGGTGTGACCTACATGAGTGCATGAGTACCCCGTGGATAACTTGTGCCCTTGGAAGCCAGAGGAGGCTAGCCAACACCAGGGTGCTAGGAACTGAACTCAGGTCCCCTGGAACAGCAGCCAGTACTCTGAACCCGAGCCTCTCTGCAGCCCTATGACTCAGTCTCTAAAGAGCACACGTGTAACAGTTCAAAGCACAGGCCTGTAAGTAGAACAGTGACTAGATCTGTGAAATGCCTGTGAAACGTCTCATCTTGATGAGACAGGGTCTCTCTGTGTAGCCTTAGCTGTTCTGGACTCAGTTTGTAGACCAGGCTGACCTCAAGCTCACAGGGGCCTGCCTGCCTCTCCTCCCTGAGATTACAGGCGTGCACCACCTTGCCTGCCTTCGTCTTGATTTCTTCATCAATGAAACAGAAGTACTCCTTTGTTAAAAGGTTTTAAAATGCCACAAGGATGGGTGTGGTAGACAGATGTTTAATCCCAGCACTCTCGGCGGCAGAGGCAGATGGATATCTCTGAGTTCCAGGCCAGCAAGGTCCACTTAGTGACTTTCAAGACAACCAGGGCTACATAGAAGACCCTGTCTCAAAACAAATAAAAAAAATAACCTGCCACCAAACAACAAATCAAAAACCACCACCAGCCCCCCAAAAACTGGATGGGGGCTGGACATCCACGCAGGCAAAACATCCATACACATAAAATAAAAATTAATAATTTTGGGGCTGGAGAGATGGTTCAGCGGTTGGGAGCACTGACTGCTCTTCCAGAGGTCATGAGTTCAATTCCCAGCAACTACATGGTGGCTCACAACCATCTATGATGTGATCTGATGCCCTCTTCTGGCCTGCAAGTGCACATGCAGGCAGAGCATTGTATACATAATAATAAAGAAATAAATTTTTAAAAAATATTAATTTTTAAATGTAATTGCACATTAAGTATGGAATCTCTAGCACATAACAGCAACCATCGCTGTTCCTTAAGGCACCACTATTAAATTAGCAAAGAAAAAAATAAATAATAAATAAATAACACAGTAAAAAAAGAAATTAGGAGAGAAAAGGCAACAGTCACTTACAAGCAGCCTCAGGGTCAGCTCTGTCAGGAGACACTTCTTGATCAGCATCTTCCTCTCCAAACAACTGGCTGCAATTTCAGAACAGTGACCATTTAGGTACAGTGACCATTTAGGTACAGGTATTTGGAACCAATGTGATTATTGTTCCCAAGTGCCTAAGTGACAATAGTACAATGCTCAGCAGGGACACCCTAAGCAACTGATGAGCCACAGGCCACAGTCCAGGAGTGCCGTGTCACTCTGTTCACACTGTTTGCTCATGGCACCTAGGCTAGATCTGAGATGTGCATTTACAGCTATCACTAGATTCAAATATTCCACTATGAATGAAACCGTGTTAGTAGAGACAGGCATGCTTCTTTCTTGAAGAGCATTTCACCCTAGGACACTCACAAGGCGCCTGCCCCACAAACATGACACATCTGCTCCACACTCCCAAGGTGGGGAAACTCAGCAGAGAATAAGGCACTTTGTATTCTTTTGGAAAAGAAAATAATGCTAAATTAAGCTGATATTCATCAGCCAGGTTATCCTAAAGCCGGTTTAATCACTCAGATACAGACGTGCCAACCTTTCCTCAGGGATAAGACTTAGCACTACTTCTTGGTAACCTTTGCACACATTTTCCCCCCAAAAAAGAAAACCCCTAAAATTACAGGGCTCCTATTTAACTTCCAATAGTACTCTGTGGGAGCTGCCAATGTTTCATACCCTGCTGGACTGCCTAATGGGGTCTTCCACTGAGTGAGACATGTCTATTCATGTTAGCAAGGTCAAGTTAGTGTTTTGTGGCCAACATTCAAAACTGCCGTCTCTGTCATGCAGGCAAATACTCCTGCAAACTGAGCTGCATGTCCCACACTCCATGCCACACTCAGGTGTGTGAGACACAGTCTTACTAGGTACTGGAATCACTAGGCTGATGAGGCTGGCTTTGAATTGAAGGTGCTGCTGTTACAGGTATGTGCCACCATGTCTGCTTTTGATCAGCCACACTTTTATTGCTTTTAGAAACACATTCTGGATCACAAACTACAGCTGACAGCAAGTAAGTCTCTCTCCACATAAAAGCCCTTTACGACCCAGCACTTGCGTAGATAAACTCTTGCTTCCACTCTTTGTATGGTTTAAACTGTGCCCCAGGCTGAAGACATGGCTCAGTGGCTAAGAGAACTTTCTGCTCTTACGTAGACTTGCCTCCCAGCACCCACATGAGAAAATCTGACCCCCTCTTTTGAACTTAGGGCATCAGGTATGCATGTGGTACACATATATACAAGCAGACAAAATACTTCATATATATAATTAAAAAATAATAATTCCAAGCCAGGTGCAAGGTGGGTGGGGGGAGGCTGCACACCTTTAATCCCAGCACTTGGGAGACAAAGACAGGTGGATTTTTGTGAGTTAGGGGCCAGCCTGGTCTACAAAGGAAATCCAAGACAGCCAGGGCTACACAGAGAAATCCTGTCTCAAAAAATCAATCAATCAATCAATAAATCCCTAATCCCAATAACAGTTTTCTACCTAGACCCTCATTTCACTGAGATTTACATGTATTACAGAATAACAATTTTTCCTCACACTGACACCAATTACGCTTAAAAATTAAGCAATAAGCCGGGCATGGTAGTGCATGCCTTTAATCCCAGCACTTGGGAGGCAGAGGCAGGCGGATCACTGTGAGTTCGAGGCCAGCCTGGTCTACAAAGCGAGTCTAGGACAGTCAAGGCTACACAGAGAAACCCTGTCTCAAAAAACAAAAAACAAAAAAACCCAAACAAAAAAAAGATAAGCAATAAAAATTTCTGCTGTCCTAGAACTCCCTATGGAAAGCAGGCTGGCCTAGAGCCTGCCTCTGCCTCTGGATTGCTGGGATAAGGAGAGAAATGAGTCTTGAGTGCACTTCCTGTGTGCCTGGAGGCGAGGAGAGGGCGCTGGACCCCTGGTACTACTCAGAGCTACATAACCCCTGCATTTGGGAGTGGGAGGACCAGGAGCTCAAGGTCATCCCCAGCTATGTGACATGGTCCAGGGCAGTCTGGATGACAAGAGACCCTGTTGGGGGGTGGGGGGGTAAGGAGTGAGGAGAGGAGAACATTCTCTTGAGAAGTGAAAGTTGTTCAATGCACTGTCCTAAAGAACATGGTTGCACTCCTTGGAGCAGGCTGCCCAGGACACGCACAGTGGAAAGGTGAGGGAGCTCGCAGACCACCTCAGCAAAGTTACCAAGGCCAGCTCAGCAGAACCTGGCCACGCTGGAAGCATCTGCCCTCACGCAGGACAAACAGTGCCACGCAGACGACACCAGACAACCCCCACCAGCAGGTCCCTGTGCTGATCTACTACTCGAGCCAAACCCAAGAAAGCAGCCAAGAGCTACAGAGACATGACAACTCACAGTGTCCAGGAGGGGACTCTGGGGATGACAGGACATTCTGTAAGAACTCCCTACCCCAACCCAGGACTTCTCTGTGTAGACCTGGCTGTCCTGGAACTCATTCTGTAGACCAGGCTATCCCAGTACTCAGACACCCACCTGCCTCTGCCTCCCGAGTGCTAGGATTAAAGGCGTGCGCCACCACTGCTCAGCAAGAAACTTTCTAGTCACTCATGTTATCAGCACTGGTTCCTTAGATTTGAGGTAGGTATCAAGTTAATATAAAGTGTTAAGGGAAATCTGCACCTGGGACCCTATTCCCATCTGGAAATTGTGTGCTAACACTGCGTTCTCTGTTGGTTCTTATTTACTGGCGCTGACCCCTTGTTTAAAGACTCCTCCGGCAGCAGTGTCAGTCTTTCCTCATTCATGAGGCCTGGAGCCGGCCTTCTTAGCTCCAGTCAGGCATCGCACCACTGCAGGGGCACGTCTCACCTGCTGTTACAGTTGGTTCTGGATGGGTCCTGGACAGGCTTAAAGATCCAGAGCACGGCCTCATGCACACACCAGCAAGTGCTGTGCTGCTGAGCTCTAACCCAGCCACACTAGGTATTTTTAACTTCCACTGTGACTTCTTGTCTAACCAATAGTTATTTATAAGCATGCTTTCATATTTCCAAATATATACATTTGTGGAAACTTAGCTGTATGCCTGTCCCCAATACCAGACTAAATATCCAAAATTTCATACACAGCATGCAAAGAATGCTGAGTTAAACCCAAGAAAACCACTGGTGTCTCTTCACCATATTTAACCACTGTAAACATAACCGTTTTAAGACTATTTAAATAAAAATGGCCTCACTCTCCACAATCAGTTCTGAAAAACATGACAGAAATATATAACACTTACTTGAACAAATACTTTGCCCAAACGATGCAATGAATAGGTTCTGAAGGTGTGTTCCGAATTGTACAGCCAGGGAAAGTCCTCTGGGTCGGCTTAGGATGACATTCGTAACACTCAGTCACACCCTATGAAGTTAGGACACGAGAAAGCAGTGGTCCATGATGGTTGTAAGGTAGTGCAATTGTAGACACTCCATTCACTCACTCACACTCCTCCTGGGATTTATGTTGTCAAGGTAAATTTTAAGCATTAGTGCCTGCAAAATCCTCCCTGTCCATAGAGTCTGGAGTCGCCACACGGAGGTAGTCGAGTGAGCAGTCATAGCTGCACCCCACAGCGCTGAAGGCAGGTCCACAAAGGCAGTGCAGTACAACACCACACCACACTTACTTCCGACTTCACCTAACAACAGAACTCCAAGGGCAGCTTCCTAGCCAAGTCTTTAAAGGGCAAAATTCTGTCAATACCTTCAATACCCTGATATTCCTTAAAATCTCATAAAAATAAACTGGAATGATCCTCTGTCTCAGGAGATACCAAGGGGTCCCCAGGGAGGGAGCACCAGATGAATCCCTTTTTACCTCAGCATGTCTCAACCTCAGCCTGCATACGGGAGCATAAAACAGTCTTTCTAATAACAGGTAAAGAACCAAAACCCACCACAGCTGTTTTAGTATAAATTAAATGGCAGGTTCAGGATTTCCACGGTTGTGCTCTTCATCTTCCAAAAAATGTCTTGGATGAAGCCATCACAGTAGGGGAAAAAAATGAGAGACCTACTGCCAGGACGCATCCAGACTCCATGCCCCCGCTGGTCTACACACCGACACACACAACAACCCCTATGCAACGCACAGAATAAGCTTCCAAGACTAACACTTCAATACAAGGGCCACATTTGTGACACAAATACGCCTTGTCAAAAAATAAGACAAACCAGCCCATTTTAAGTGCTTAAAAAAAATACTTTCGAGCATGCAAAGCTTCAAATGTAGCTTTTAATGTTTATTTCCTGAAGGAGCTAAAACACAGCTCTGAAGAGCAAGCCAATCACAACCCAGGGTTTTATAAAATGAGGGCTGAGTGCACACCATCTACTCTTGTTCTTACTAAAATGCTTAAATGCTTAAAATATTTCACAAATATGCTCAAATGGTTTCAGTTCTCTTCAGATCTGTACATCCAGATTAGTTTAGATAAAAATTAACATCACTGACTGGAGTTAGGATTACTATCTCATTTCTACAGCTGAACTAGACTCCCAAATCCAATAATTAACTAGACTTACTGCACTTATGTAGTACGTGTGCGTGCAGGAGCACCATAGCACAGGCGCGTTTGTTTTCTCCTTACAACATGCAGCTTTCCAAGGGCTCACGCACAGGTCTCAGGCGTGGCAGCAAGCGCCTGCTGAGCCATCTCACTGCCCCACACCAACTTCTGATTTGTTTTGAGACAGGGTCTCACTACATCGCCCTGGCTGGACTAGAACTCACTATGTAGACCAGGCTGGCCCTAAAACCAAACAGATCCTCCTGTCTCTGCTTCCAGTTGCTGAGATTCAAGACTGTCACCATATGTGGCCATTATAAGTCTGCTTTATTCTGTCATCTACAACACAAGACAAAGTTCCACAACTACTAAGAATTTTTGTACAATTTGTTGTCAAGTCAGTCTAAGGGTTTTTCTGTTGTTTGTTAGTTTTTGGTCTTTCTTTCTCTTTCTTTTTTTTTCCGAGAAAGGGTTTCTCTGTGTAGCCCTGGCTGTCCTGGAACACTTGCTCTGTAAAGCAAACTGGCCTTGAACTCAGAGTGCCACCAACCTCTGCCTCCCGAGTGCTCTGATTAAAGATGTGCGCCACCACGCCCAACTTGGTCTAAGGATTTTAACAGATAAGTTAACTGAAACAAAGTATTGCAGAATCAAAAGCTCTGTTCCTTTTGCCTTTAAAACATCCTAGGCTTGAGCATGGAGGTTTGTTGGGAACTGAGTGGCCCCAGGGACCTGAGCCTCACCGTGACTAATCTGACATGAAACCTCTATACCTTGGATGCTTACACTATACACACCCAGAGTTCCTTTCCTTTCTAGGTCTCAAGTAAGTAGGCGGAAATGAAAAGGGCGTTCCTTCACCTTCTTGATAGTGGTCACTTGTCCAAGATAACCAGCAGTCCCACTTTCAATGAGAGGCACGTCAGCTGCCAGACACATTCTATTTACATGGTTCCGTGCAGCTGAAAGAAAGCAGTAGTTAGCAAGAGTTTCTGATGACACCAAGTTCAGATGACAACTATGACAATTGTCTGGCTTTCAATAAAGCTCATGCTCACTGTGACTATGATGACTGTAACTCAACCCCTTCCGCCCGTTAGGGCTGCAGACCTGGGCTAGCCTTGGCCAGACATGTGGTGACAGGGACACTCAGGAAAGTCACAAACTAAGGAATGGATAGTGCAGATTTACTCTAGAAAAAGACTTGGAAGGATTCTCAGGTGCCCGGCTGCGTGTGCAGCCTGTCTGCTGTGTGCAAGGCCCTGGGGTAGGAGGGATGGCAGTTGACAGCACTGGCTGCTCTTCTAGACAACAAGGTTCAACTGCCAGCATCTACACGCTGCTCATAACTGTCCGTAAGTCTATTACAAGGGATCTGGCCTCCTCTTTTGAACTCTGAGCACCAGGCCAGCACATGCTACAGAGACATACATAGAGACAAAACACCCACTCACACAAATAAATAAATAAATAGATAGATAGATAGATAGTTTAAAATGGGGGGGGGAACATCAAAAGCATTAAGAAAGCAAGGCATTAGCTGCTCAAACTATGTCTGCCCGTTCCTTATCATCAAGTAATCCGGGCAGAGGCTGAGAAGTACGGACTACTAACTTGGAAGCAGTGAGGAAGCACAGGGCTGGAGGCAGCAGATGAGGCAGGTTACAAGCATCACTCGGGCTTTCCGTGCTCTCCCTGTTAGCAATTCTATACACACACACTTAGCAGCACGGTGTTTTTCTTCACTATATAGCCCCTGGCTGGCCCGCAGCTCTCTACGCAAGGAATGGGGATAAAAGACATGCCCACCATGCCTGGCTTCCCAGAAACAGGCCTTCCCATCTGAGGGGATCTGCTCTAAGATCTTGGGGTCAGGCTAGAGTAATTCTAGAGCCAGCACCTTCAACCGGGGAAGCCGGAACTGTGCATCCTGAGCAGCTGTTACATAGCCCTCGGGAAGCAGAAGCAGGATCATCAGCAGAATTCAAGATCAAACCCAGCCACAAGGCGAGCAGCATCTGAAGGAGACCCTCCTGTCTCAGCACCAGAGCAGGGCAGCTAGCACCTCACTTCCTCACCCCAGAACACTTTACAATCACCTGACGCTGGTACTGTCATCCTCCTTGGCGGCACACGGGTGCCATTTCCCAGGTCTGTACACAACTCAAGACACACTGTAACCACCTGAAACACACACACTCACACCAGAGGCAGTCACGCTCGACAGAACCTTCAACTGCCCCTCTATCCACACCTCCTGGTAAACAGCAGCACAGTGCACAGTGGCTAACTGCAGGGAAGTCCTAGCATGCCAGGGACTGAGGCAGGAGGAATGTCACCAGTTTAAGGACAGCCTGGGGAAACACAGTGAGTTCCAGACTGGCCTGGGCAACAGAGTACAACTGTAACACAGTCAAAAACCTCACCTGTCCTTATTTCCTTTTGGGTCTTGTAAGGTCCAAATTATACTTGGATACTAAATCTCTAACCAGCTCTGACACGGGGAAAGAGGAAACAATGAGACATGAGACGTTAAGATCACCTACCTCTGTTATCTAATGCATTCATAACCAAGATAAACTGTCGAAAAAATTCCACATTATAGTCTGGGCTGGAAAGCAAAACAAACAAAAAAAAAAGGTCACCAAAACAGGCCTCATGGATGAATTTCTCAGCACAGAGTCTTGAAAAGGATAAGTAACTGTAAATCTAACTGTTGGTGGGAGCACATATCATAGATACGGGAAGGCTAGAATTTTCCTAACATGAGCACATTTTAAAACAACTATTCTCAAAGACCAGCTACCTAAGGCACCAAGACAAACTCTTAAGCTGTCGGAAAACTGGCATAACCTCACTTGTGCCTCCCCACCCCACTGACTTCTCAGGGCAGCAAGTGCCTGGGAACATACAAGGAACGCATTCCCAGGATCTGCTGGGCCTGCGGCTTCACCTCACATGGTCACGATCAGGCAGGGTTCAGGCCCCTCGGGGCTCTGCTTTTAGCAGCCCTGGGAAAGCGGCAGAGGGGAAGAGGGTCATAGGGCGATAGGCAGGTCTACAAGGCAAACATCCAGAAAATTAGAAATAGCCCAAGAAAGAAATGGCTTGAGAAAGTGTAAGCCCCCTCTAATTCTAGCCCTTCACACAGGGACTATTTTTACTACCAGTTACTAGTGGAGGAGGGGTGTGTGACACCCATGGACCTCTGCTCTCGTACCTCCCTAAGCAGTCGGATCTGTTATTACTGAAGGAAGTGCAGTCATACACTATGGCTTATCCACAGCCCCAGAAGCTCCTCAGGCATGAAAGTTCACTCCTTTCTAAGTTCCCAAGTAACTTCCTCACTGACATTAACCATCTCTTAGCAGATAATTCAAATGCACATGAAACGGTAAAAGCAATGCAACTGACGCAGACACAGCTTATCTTGCCCTGAGTATTCTAGAAGTCATCTTACAAATGCAGAGTGATGCCAGACTCACACAGATACCTGATAAAAATAAAATACCCTGTGCTGTAAAAAAAAAGTTAAAAAAAATTCATAGCAAGCTGGGCGTGGCAGCAAACATCTGTAAGCCCAGCACTTGGGGAGGAACAGGCAGGCGGATCTCTGTGAGTTCGAGGCCAGACTGGTCTACAAAGTGAGTCCAGGACATCCAAGGCTACACAGAGAAACCCTGTCTTTAAGACAAAAAGGGAGGAGGAGGAAGAGGAAGAGGAGGAGGAGGAGGAAGAAGAGGAGGAGGAGGAGGAGGAGAAGAAGAAGAAGGCCATAACAAAGAGCTTTGTAACAAAATGGTGTACGTACTTCATGATGCTGTCATGGTGGGCCTCAATGTTGGCTTGCGGGTGGAACTGGAGCACACTTTCTTTGGCAACCTGAGGCAAAGCAAAAGTACATCATTGTTAAGATTTGTGCCGGCATTGCAAACGTGATAGACACATACATACACAATTAGCAAGCACGGTAATCTTGTTTATGTACAAAATACGTGGTAAGATTTCATCAAGGATACGCATATTTATAAAATTAATTTTCCTGGATATGCGACCATACACACTTCTATGTAAATGGCAACTTTGGGCAAAATAGAAACCCTGGGGCTGGAGCTCTAACTCAGGGCTTTGTATGTCAAGCATAAAAAGAAAAAACTAAACTATGATAGATTTATCATAACCAAGTGCCATTCGTTCACTTCAGAGCCTAAGAAGCCATCCATAGCCTCCAGGTGAACAGTTAAGACCACACCAGAGGAAGAACTCAGTCTAAAAAGCACAAACAGCACCACACCTGTGGTGAGGGAGGGAGGGCTGACAGAAAACAAAAGAGCAAGACCTCTGCCCTCACCAGGCCAGGGAGGCTGCACTTTTCTAGCTACAGAGAAGCTGGCCTCCAGGGTGTGAAGAACTAATTTCAGTATGAAGAGGAGACAAAAGACACCTCAACTGGCTGCTTTCCAGCCCTTTCAGACCAAAAAGGGGAGGATATGGGTTACTCTTCAGCTTCTGACGCTATGGAGGCAGGATTCCCATGCAAGGAACATGCACATGTGCCCCACAAAAAGCAAATAAAATGTTCATCATAAACATGAAAAAGAGCTGGCTCCTCTCGCTTCCTCCCTCTGCAGGGAGTCATGGTCTTGTCTGATAAAGGAAGCATGGGAAACAATACCTGAGCCTTTGATCTTCCAACATGTTTCTTTTGAAACAAAAACTGCCTGTTGAGGTTGCTGACATCGATAGTATCCAGATCAATCTACAAACGCAGAGAGTCAAGATAAATCACAGTGTTTGAGCAGCAGCGCGATATCCCGCATTCGTTCCCCAGAACTTACTAGCGGACCAGTGCTTTTCTGAACAAGTCACACCAAATTTTTAAATGTTAAAAAAGTGCTAACCTCACATGTAAAGCACATGGAAAGCACACTACTTCTGTCAAAGGTAACCTCAAGAACGCACGAGGGGAGCCCGGTGGTAGTGGGGGCCGCGGCGGTGCCACAAGCCTTTAACGCACTTGGGGAGGCAGAGGCTGGAGGATCTCAGTGAGTTCAATCCAGCCTAGCCTACAGAGCGAGGCCCAGCATGGCCAGGGCTACACAGAGAAACCCTGGCCCCCAAGAAAACAACACATTAGGGATGACTATATTTTGTTTCTTTCATCATGATCCTTGCAAATATTTCAGGGAATTCCTTACATAGCATAAAAGCTTTTTAATAAAAAATAAGATTTTCTGCCATGTGCAAGATGGTGCACTTGGTTATCTGTGAGTTGGAGGTCAGCCTGTTTCCATAATGAGTTCCAGAGCTACACATTGAAACTCTGCCTCAAAACACAGTAAATAAAGTGGGAGACAGAAGGCAGGCAGGAAGATGCCTTGCCAGCTACAAAGGCCAGTGTTTGATGCCCAGAACCCACTTTAAAACAGGCTGGGCACAGTAGCAAGCTTTTGCAATCCAGAGCCAGGGAGGTGGGGATGGGAGATTCCCGGACACACTAGCTAGCCAGCCTACTACATTTCCAGAGTGGAGGGCAGCTAGAGACCACGTCTCAAAAAATGGTGGGCGTTGGGGCTGGAGAGACGGCTCAGAGGTTAAAAGCACCATTTGCTCTTCTGAAGGTCCCAAGTTCAATTCCCAGCAACTACGTGGTAGCTTACAACCACCTGTAATGAGATCTGGTGTCTTCTTGTGGTGGGCAGGCACACGTGTGGGCAGAATACTGTGTAAATAATAAATAAATCTTTTTTAAAAAATGGTGGACACTGCTCCAGGAACACAACTGAGTTTCCTCTGGGCTACACATCCCCAAACAACAAAGAAATGGCCATCTGTCTAATTATTTCAAATGTAAAATAATCTATTGTGCTGTTTTTTGTTTGTTTTGTTTTTGTTTTTGTTTTTGTTTTTTGAGACAGAGTTTCTCTGTTATCTTGGCTGTCCTGGACTTGCTTTGTAGAGCAGGCTGACTTCAAACTCACAGTGATCCGCCTGCCTCTGCCTCTGCCTCCCAAGTGCTGGGATTACAGGCGTGCGCCACCATGCCTTGTGCCCTGTTATACGGCAGTATACCAGAATAGACTTAATTCACAAACTGCCTTTGCCAAACAAAATGAAGGAATATTTGCAGGAGAAGCACTACTAAGAGATGGGGAGCCCTGCTTCTTGCACTGTGGGGTTCAGATGCGAGACTGGAGTACAGTTTACAGACTTACATTGCCACTGAAGCCTTTGCTACCATAACATTTAGTTTTTATGTGTGAAAGCATCATCGATTTATTCAGGGTGCGGAAGTGGCTGCCAGGAGCCTTCAGTTTATTTTGGTTCTTGGAAAGGGATGTCTTGATGGTCTAGAAGTGTGAGTTAGCTCTCCTTACTGTGCAGAATCATCGCAATGTGAACGACCAGATTCCCCTTCACGCCCCCGTCCTTTGCTGCTATCCACTCTGCTTCTTATGCATTAAAGCACATTTCGTGTGTTTTCAATACTAAGTAAAACAGAATGAAACTTAAAGAAATATAAATTGCTATGGCATTAAATGGCCCCGTTAAATAAACATGTATGGGATAAAAACATTTATGTATACACTGAAAAATGAGTTTTAAGTCTCACACTTTAAAAAGATTTGCTGAGAATTATGAATTATGAGAATTATGAATTGATACAATTAATGGAACGCAAATCTGCAACATATCTTGTACAACGCTTTTCTAAATTTATTTTTTAAGGATGTGATAGTTGTTCTGGTTGTGAGAAGCTGAACTTTTCTGTTGCCTTCATTTTCATCTTGTGGTTTGTCTCTTTCGATAAATGGTCTTACATTAAAAATTTTAAAAATAGAGCTGGAGAGATGGCTCAGTGGTTAAGAGCACTGACTGCTCTTTCAGAGGACCCAGGTTCAATTCCCAGCACCCACATGGCAGCTCATAACTGTCTGTAACTCCAGGATCCAACACCATCACATAGACATACAGACAAAACATCAATAAAAGTAAATAATTTTAAATAAAAATAATAAATAAAATAAGATGTGGTAATTAGATGTAGAAGATGTTTGGTACTTTAATTCACTCGGAGTACTTGAGGGCTGTTAAAGGAAATTTCCTACATATGGTAGAAAACATACATAAAAATCAAGTCATGTTTAAAATCTAGTCTAGGAGATGGCTCAATACAGTGCAGGTTGCTCTTACATAGGACCAGAGGCTCAATTCTCAGCACCCACACCGTGAGTCAGAGCCATTACTAACACCAACTTTAGGGGATCCAACGCCCCCTTGCGGCCTCTGAGGGCACCAGGAACAAACACACACGCAGACATAAGATCCATGCACGTAAACTAAAGGAAAACTTTAAAAATAAAATTTAATCTATACCATAGAGAGACTTGATACCCTATGAGCATATAGAGGGGAAGGAGGTCCCCCTCAGTCACAGTCACAGGTGAGGGGAGTAAGGGGAAAATGGGAGGGAGGGAGGAATGGGAGGATACAAGGGATGGGATAACAATTTAGATGTAATATGAATAAATTAATAAAATATATTAATAAAATTAATTTAAAATTTTAATCTAATTGCTACTTAAAAGAAAAAGAAAATAAGGGCCAATGTCATTTGCATTCTATAACAATAAACTTACAGAAACAACAAACAAAAGGTTCTCATCATAAACAGTTTAGGGCAGTTTGTGAAAATCACAAAACAGAAGCACTGAAATACGCACTCGTACTTTTACAGTTCACTGCAAAAAATTTAGCCAAAGGAAAACAATTTAAACAAAGAACAAGCATTTACTTTTCATTTCATTCTTGACCACTGCAAAAACTACCCTTAAAACAGCAACAGTGGTTACCCGGCACACCGCATTCTCTCTGGAACTGAGCTGGGTGTGAAATCTGACCAATAAAGAACACAGATCCTTCCCTCCAATTCTGCCATGCTTTCCCCCTGACACCTACAACTTCGTCCTGTGTTTCTACTAAACCTTAAGGCATTTTCGATTCACAACCAAGCTTCAGAGAGTATCCCCAATATACTAACAAATTACAGCGGCATCCTATCGTTGCACACTATACTGAGGCAAAACTTAAGAATTCCGACAACCAAAAAACTTTTTTTTTTACTACTAATTTCTTGAGGTTAAGATCTCGCTACATAACCTAACCCAAGCGGAGCTCAAATTTCCGATCCTCCAGCCTCCCAATTGCAGGGATCACAAGCGGTCACATCCTATCGTGCAAAACCCCAGGGAACATCTTTAAATGACATCAACACCGAAGTCCCATCTGCACTGTGCCGGGCTCAAAGGCGTGCGAGAGCCCCCAAAGGAATCTCTCCAGCCACCTGCGGAGTCCCCGTCCGTGTCCCCACACCTCCCCCACACCCCACCCCCAACACCAGGGTAAGTTACTCAAACCTCATAGTGTCTCACTTCCCTCATCTTGTTAAAAAAATAAAACGAGATGCAGAGGCAGCACTTGCAACCCGGAGGCCGGGGGGCCGACTCGGAGGGGACGCACGTGTGCCCGCGCCGGGATGCTTGTCGCTTGCCTTTCGCAGACCCCGCTCTGACGAGGGTCGTTATTTTCCAATTAAATTCGAATTAAAGTGACGGGCACCTGCAGGGGTCTCTTCCTGCAACCCAGTGTAACTGGAGAAACTGGCTCCCTGGGGGATGGGGGGGGGGGCGGGAAGCGGCGGCGGCGCACGCAATACTGGAGAGCGGAGGCCCGGGAGGCCGGGGCCCCAGCGTCTCACCGACCCCGCTTCCTGCGCGGCGACCCTAACCCCAGGCCTCTCTCTCTCCCTCGGGCCGCGCCGCCTTTGACTCCCGCCCGGGATCTGGGCCCCGCGTCCCTCACGCTGACCGCCATCCAGCCAGCCAGCCGCAGCCCGGGCCTCACCAGGTCGATGTGGGAGAAGCCAGTGAGCACCAGGTTCTTCAGCAGCTCACAGCCGATGCCTCCCGCGCCAACCACCAGCACCCGGCCGCCGGACACCGCCTCGGCCAGCTCCCGGGGCAACCCCCGCGACAGTGCCATGGCGGGACGTCCACGAGCCGCGGCGCGGTAGGAGGCGGGAGAACCCGAGCGGCAGCCGGAAGTCAGTGGGGGGGGGGGAAGAAGGGCGGCGCAGCTTCCGCTCCTGCGCACTGCCGCCGTCAGCCCGCGCCGACATGGGTCCTGGCGGCACCCTGAGGCCTTAGTGCATCTTACCACCCAATTCTAGAGGAGTACAGACCTGCTCTTGACCTGAAAAGCTTAGGGTTGCCCTCTAATGACCTTGGCTTAAACTCCCAACAAAAATCCCTTGCTTAGAGATTTTTTTAAAAAACGATGACCCTATACGTAAGGAGCATTTACAAATCAACGTTGCTAAAAAACAAAAACAAAAACAAAAACAAAAAAACAAATCAACGTTGCTATCCAAGCAATATGTATTGGCAAAGGATAGGAGCCAACGCTCACAAAGAAAATGGACAGATAGACTGAGGAAGTTGTCTTGAGTTCGAGTCTTTTTTCTTTTTTTTTTCTTTTTTCTTTTCTTTTTTTTTTTTTTTTGGTTTTTCGAGTCTTATTTTTACTCAAGTCAGCCTGCTGAGCGTACTTATTAGATGTCCCTGCTTCCCAGGCTTTCAGAAAGCCAATGTAGACCAAATTGGCACCTTACTATCACAGAGCAACCATGATGACCTTTTTGGTTCAAGTTTGGCTTTTGTAAAGACAGAGACATCTCCAGCCTATACCCGGAGTCCCCAGAGAGAAACGGAGTCCGATGTCGATGCAATACACACAGGAATTTTATTGAGTCGATGCGCATCGAGGTCTGACAAGCTGCTGACCCCCAAAAGCAGGCACAAGTGCTTTTTATATCTTTTTGTAAAAGCAGAATTTAGCAGGCTAGCTAGGAGGGCTAAGTGCATTCCAGGGCTAGGGGTAGTGGAATATTTTTAGATACAGCTGGACCCTGAGCATAGGTTGGCTGGCCTTGAGTCAGGCTGGACCATCAGCGTAGGCTGGCTGCCCTGAGTCAAGCTGGACCCTACAAGGGGGCCAAACAGCTACAGAACACACACAGCGGTTTGATATTGATACCTTGGTTCAATATCAATATTGCTTCCTGGCCCCTCCACTTTCAGGAGTATATTGGAGTTTCTTCTCAGTCCGACCACTGAGCTGATCATAGCTCATTCCATGTTTTAAAAATAATAATAATAATAAAGTTTTATTTTTCCAAATGTACAGTTGATTGCGCCTGTTCCTGTCTCTTCGACAGTAGCTGGAGCCCCTCCACCTTACAGTTTGACATCTATAGCATCGCTAAATAGCGCTAAGTAGCTGAGCTTGTGCTGAACTTGGCCTTTGGACCACTTTGTTTTGGTCTTGCCTCGGGGACTGGCCTACTGAATCTTGTCGTTTCTGGATAATTTTCTGGTATCCTTCTTTCTTGTCATCCTTTTTCTTTTTTTTTTCTTTTTTTTTTTTTTCCAAGACAGGGTTTCCCTGTGTAGCCTTGGCTGTCCTGGACTCACTTTGTAGACCAGGCTGGCCTCGAACTCACAGCGATCCACCTGCTTCTGCCTCCCGAGTGCTGGGATTAAAGGCGTGCGCCACCACGCCCAGCGTCATCCTTTTTCTTTTTTCTTTCTTTTTTTTTTAAGATTTATTTATTATGTATACAGAGTTCTGTCTGGGAATTGAACTCAGGACCCCTGGAAGAGCAGACAGTGTTCTTAACCACTGAGCCATCTCTCCAGCCCCTTTCTAGTCATCCTTAGGAAGTGTGATGAAGCTTAAAGAACATGGCAACCACTCAGCCTTGTTTAGATGCTGGGGGAACAAAGCTTGAATCCATGTTTTCATTATGTCCACAATCCAACCAAGAAGTGGCTCATTTGTAGAATAAGAGAACACAGAATCTGGTTTTTAAATTTTCCGTCTGTCCCCGAGGCACCCATCGGTCAAGCCTTTTCACGTTTCCAATTTGCTGCAAATGACAAATGCCTGCTTGCTGAATGGCCCACGTTTGAATTCTTTGAAAACTGTCCCTGCAGCTGCCAGCTTCTGGCAGCAGCCGTTCTATTCTCACTTGCTGCCTCTGCAGAACTTCCTGAACAACTACCACCTGGAAGTTAGTTAGCAGTTCCTATAGCACCACCGAGTGGAAGGTCAGCAGTCCGGGGACCACCACTGTGTGGAATGTCAGTTAACAGCTCCTGAACCTCCACCTGACGGAATGTTACTCGGCCGGCCGAATGCACTGTTGTTACTGTTTGAGTCAGCTCTGCTGCCCTGCCATACATCCTAAACTCAAAATCACAAAATTACTCGAGCCTGCTTTTTGTCTAACACAATTTCCATAATATAAGTGTAAAATAAACTGCAAGCAAGTCAAGAGAAAACAAAGCAGGAGACTCATATTGGTATACAGGCCCAGCCATGGTGGCACACGCCTTTAATCCCAGCATTCGGGAGGCAGAGGTAGATGGATCGCTCAGTCACGGGCCAACCTGGTCTACAAAGCGAGTCCAGGACAGCCAAAAAAAAAAAAAAAAAAAAAAAAGCTACACAGAGAAACCCTGTCTTGAAACACAAAACAAAACAAAACAAAAAAAGATATACAACATAGCCACATGTATCAGTATACTCCATGGGCTGGAGAGATAGTCCAGAGGTTAAGAGTACATACTGCTACTGAAGAGGACCTGAGTTCGGTTCCTAGCACTTAAACCAGGATTCTCTCAGAGACTGCCAGCAGATGGAATAATGTCATGGAGACCTTTTAGATTGATTATAAGCTTATGGCAGTGTAGCCGGGCAGATTCTCAGCTATTTTAACCTGACCACACTTGCCTGGCCTCCATCCCTTCACACGGCCCATTACTTGTCCATCTTAGCCTCTTTCTTGTCCTGGCTGTCTCCTCCATGTCCGCCTGGCGACCTCATGGTGACCTTCTATTTCTCTCTTCTTCTTTTTGCTCCTTGTGGTCCCTACCTGAGACCCCTGACTGGGACCGGAAGTCCTGATTCCTGCGCTCGCTTGCCCAGCTATAGGTTGAATCAGCTCTTTATTGTCCAACCAGGGATGATAGAGAACAATTTTTTGGTTTGGTTTGGTTTGGTTTGGTTTTTGAAGACCGGGTTTCTTGGTGTAGCCTAGGCTGTCCTAGACTCTTTTTTTTTTTAAGACGTATTTACTATTTATTCAGAAGAGGGCACCAAATCTTATTTTAGATGGTTATGAACCACCATGTGGTTGCTGGGAATTGAACTCAGGACCTCTTGAAGAGCAGTCAGTGCTCTTAACCTCTGAGCCATCTCTCCAGCCCCTGTCCTAGACTCTTGTTGTAGACTATACCACCTCAAGCGCAAAGATTCCCCTGCCACTGCCTCCGTCAGCCTCCGCACCTGGCTGATGGAGAACACTCTTTACACAACATTGAGACAGGAGGTTCTTTTATAAAAATGACAATGGCGCCGGGCGTGGTGGCGCATACCTTTAATCCTAGCACTTGGGAAGCAGAGGTAGGTGGATCGCTGTGAGTTCAAGGCCAGCCTGGTCCACAAAGTGAGTCTAGGACAGCCAAGGTTATACAGAGAAACCCTGTCTCAGGAAAAAAAAAAAAAAGACAATGGCCATGACTGCAACCAGATCTCTGGACACATAAATCAGTATCTAAATACACAGAGCACAAGACCAACCCTCAACAAGCACTCATATTAGGTTGGTCACCATTGCCTGTAACTTTACCTCCTGGGGATCTAACACCCTCTTCTGGCCTCTGCAGGAAAACACACACACGGCCTACATTCACACAAATACACTCACAAACACATAAAAAAATAAAAATATTACATTCAGAAATTTAGATGCACCAAGACAGGAAAGATGTCTTCTTCAAGGCTGTCAGATACAAACAGCCAAACCACTAAGAATGTAACATTTATATAATTCCTGATTGTGTCGTGGTTCTTCTTGCTATAGGCAATCTATTGTATATACCTGTAATAATGTAAATGTATATGTAAAAATTTTTATTTTAAAAATAAAAATAAACCTTAAAAACATATTCCAACGTTAAACAGAAAATTTTTATCAATGCAAAAATTGCCATTATTTTTGCACCCACCTAATTGATGATATATATTGTGGCTTTTTTTTTTATATGAGTACTTTATCTGCAGAAGAAGGCATCAGATCATAATACAGATGGTTGTGAGCCACCATGTGGTTGCTGGGAATTGAACTCAGAGCCTCTGGAAGAGCAGGCACATCTCTTAACCACTAAGCCATCTCTCCAGCCCCCTATTGTGGCTTTTGTTGTTGTTGGTGGTGGTTTGGTTTGGTTTGGTTTTTTGAGACAGGGTTTCTCAGAGTAGCCTTGGTTGGTCTGGACTCTCTGGCTGGCCTCCAGCTCACAGAGATCTTCCTATCTCTGCCTCGTGAGTGCTGGAATTAAGGGCCTAGGACACCCTGTACTGTGGCTTTTGTCAACCATTCATGGCTGGTAACTCTCTCATGCCCAGTCACAAAGCCAGAATGCCTCGATGAAAATCAGGTCAAAGAAACTCTAATCTTCCCCTACTTTTCTGTCTTGGAACTGGCCATAAAGAAACCCCCTGGTGGGGTTGGAGAGTTGGCTCAGAGGTTAAGAGCACTGACTGTTCTTCCAGAGGTCCTGAGTTCGATTCCCAGCAACCACATGGTGCCTCACAGCTATCTATAATGTGATCTAATGCCCTCTTCTGGAGTGCAGACATACATGCAGGCCGCGCATTGTATATACAATAATAAATAAATAAGTCTTTTTAAAAAAAAAAAAAGAAAGAAAAAAAGAAACCCCCTGGTAACCTGACCACAGTACAGTCATAATCAGTCATAATGCCCCTTTGTTCTGTGTGCCTCCAAGCACATGGAGGCTAGCGGGGAATTCAGGGCCTCTTACTTCTTGCACTAGCCACCTTATTTTTTATTTTTATGTGTATATATGTGAGTCCGTGTGCACCATGCGCGCAGGAACCTCTGCAGGTCAGAAGAGGCCTTCACGTCTCCTGGAATTAAAACGACCTTGGCCATCTGCGAGAGCAGTCAGTGGCCTTAACCACTGAGCTCACCGTGACTGCTCCCTTCGTGCATTTGTCTGCGCTTCTTCTGTTCCTCAGTTCGTGCTCAGCAAAGAAAACAGTTGCTCTGAGGAGGACAGAAATCAGAGAAAAATGCTGTCTGAACTGTTGTCTGTCTTTGCCTCTCCTGAGAAAGGGCCCAGCTCCTGAAAATCACATCAGGAAGCTAAGAAAACAGATGCCCTTCCCAGGAGGCTGGGTTTGCTCTGCACAAGTACCAGTCGGAATTTAGGCTGCTAAGTGCTCTGCAGGAAAGGAGAGCTGCACGCTCCCTCCCCGAGCGCAACAACCCTGTCCTGCCATGCCCCTCTAGTCCTGTGTCCTTATCAGCGCACTAAGTGTGTAACTTTTTTTTTTTTTTTTTTTTTTTTCGAGACAGGGTTTCTCTGTGTAGCCTTGGCTGTCCTGGACTCACTTTGTAGACCAGGCTGGCCTCGAACTCACAGCGATCCACCTGCCTCTGCCTCCCGAGTGCTGGGACTAAAGGCGTGTGCCACTACGCCCGGCTGTGTGTAACTTTTTTAAATTTTACTTCTTTAAAACAGTTTTTACTTTTTACATGTACATTTATATTATTACATGTATATACAATATAATTTTAATTTTTTTTTACACATAAATACTATACACTACATACAGCAAAAAGAACCACAAAACAATCAGGAATTATATCAATGTTACATTCATAGTGTTTTGGCTACCTGTATTTGACAACCTTGAAAAAAACATCTTTCCTATCTTGGTGAGTCTAAAATTCTGAATGTAAATCAATTATCTCTCATCTCTCATCTCTATCTACCTAAAACATCTATCTAGGCCTAAAAACATCTTACGCCCTAAACAACTAAGCTTAATTGTAAATTTAAACTATCTGGTCTTCAATCCCATCAGAGACTTGAGAAGGAGTAAAACTTAATTACCTGAGTAAACCGGAAGTGCAGGTTAGCAGCTTCCAAAATGAAAAAATAACAGAGACAATTTGCTGCCTTAACAGTCACCCAAAACTCTCTATAACATTGGAACATCTTCTTCAGCCTTCTGACCCAGTGTATCTGACATTTTTTGTTTTTAAATATTTTATTTAATTTTAATTTATGTGCGTTGGTGTGTGGGTGTCAAATTTTGGAGTTACAGACAGTTGTGAGCTGCCATGTGGGTGCTGGGAATTGAGCCCGGGTCCTTTGGAAGAGCAGGTAGTACTCTTAACCACTGAGCCATCTCTCCAGCCCCATCTGACTGATTTTATGAGGCAGGAACTATTGAGGACTTGCTTACTCTGTCTTGGCAGAGTTTGGCCATTGATTCTGCCTGCATCCAAGCTTGCCCATTTTCAGGCAGAATTCTGTCTGTGGCAGAAATGAGGACATTTTGCTCAGTGGCTTGTTGGCCACATCTGAAGCCATCTCCATAAGGAGGTAGCTTTCTTTTTTGACATTGTAACCCATGGCCTCACACACAGTACCGCATTTCAGTGGGTTTATAGCAAGCTTGTTTCCCTGTATCTTGCTTTTTTTTCCACAGGTCACAAATGTCTTTATCATTTTATTAATTATTCACTTTTTAAAAAAAGATTTATTACATATACAGTGTTCTGCCTGCGTGTACACCTGATGCCAGAAGAAGGCACCAGATCTCATGTATAGATGGTTGTGAGCCACCATGTGGTTGCTGGGAATTGAACTCAGGACCTTTGGAAGAACAGACATCTCTCCATCCCCCTAATTATTCACTTTATATCCTGGTCATAGGCCCCTCCCTCAACAAACATCTTATAGGATCGTAGAAAAGCTCTGTCAAACTATATGACTTAAGTAAGTAACACTTAATACAAGTGCAAATAACCAAACTCAAGGATGCTTCATCAGGGCTGGATAGGTGTTCAGTGTGTAAGAGCATCTGCTGTATAAGCATGAGGTCCCAAGTTCGGATCTCAGCACTCACACACAAGGTGGATGTGGTCTATAAAGCCTGTAGCTCTGATGGAGCAGAAACGGGAAGATCACTGAGGCTCACCAGTTGCCAGGCTAGGAGAAAGACTAGCTCCAGGTTCAGGGAAAGACTGGGCTTCAAATAGGATGGAGAATTACACAGGAGGTCATCAGTGGCCTCTTCTGACCTCTTTGTACACCTACATCGAAAAATACAAACATGCACAGTCTCACATAGACACAGAGACACAGACGCACACACCCACACACGGATACACGCACACAGACACACAGACACGCACACACAGATACACACACATACACACACACAGAGACACAAACACAGACACACACACACGGATACTCACACACAGACACACACAGACACAAACATACAGACACACAGAAACACACAGATATACATACACACACACACACACACACACACACACACACACACACACACACAGTCAGCAACCTACCTTCCCCTGAAAGTAGGAAACTGAGAGGCAGAGCAGCATTGGATTAGTATGAAATCAGCCTTGGACTGTGTCTCAAAACACTAAAATGGGGTCTGAGGTTGTAGGTAAGTTGGTAGAGTGTTTGCCTGATGTCACACCAACTCCAGTAGGTTCTGTGTGACAAGTTCCACAGACTGAGGCGTTAACTTCAAAGGAGGGAGGTCTCCTGGAAGCGGTTGTGGAACTCTTGGCTGGAGAAAAAATATTGAGCCGTAATTCTCATGGCAATTAATCTATTCTATTCCTCTTCTCATCTGGGAGATGTTCCTGATAGCCTAGGCTGAGATTTTTAGCGAGAAAATTGGACAAGAGACCATCCCTTGAGATGGAGTCACCAGCCATGACCTTATCTCGGGGAAAACCAGCACTTTCACTTTATAAATCATTTATAAAATTACAAAATGTATGATTGATTAAAAACTTTCCCAACAGCAAAATAGCATATGGTTATACATGTGTTGTTGGAAGTGGGCTTTGGTATACGGTTAAGAGAGCCTTAAATAAAAAATTAATACTTTTAAAAATCACACCTTCGGGTTGGAGAGATGGCTTAGTGGTTAAGAGCACCACCTGCTCTTCCAGAGGTCCTGAGTTCAATTCCCAGCAACCACATGGTGGCTCACAACCATCTATAATGTGATCTGATGCCCTTTTCAGCAGATAAAGCATTCATATACAATAAATAAAATAAATCTTTAAAAAAAAAATCACACCTTCAAGATTCACAGAAATATAGGCTAGACACTACTGACCATAAGAATTTGTAATCTGCTCTTGGAATTATGCCGTTCACCTTGGATAATTTTATACTTTCCTGTGCCAAATAACAATGATGTTATCGGTCCCATCCATGATTGCTTCACTGCACACATCTTCTGTGTTCTATTCCTGATTGCTTCTAAGAGTTAGTTGTTATACTTGTTTCATTGTGTATGGAAATCCTTGAGAGCTGCAAAATACACTCAAATTCAAACTGCCTGTTTTGTTTCTGTTTATCACAGCTAAATCCTTACCCACCTAGTCTTCGAGGACCCTCATCCCAGGGACCCCCCAATACCCGGCTGGGGTGGTCCATGGCAGCCTGGCACGCACAAGGCCCTGGGTATAACCCCAGTACCCCATAAACCAAGCATGGCAGTACAGTCTTGTAACTTTGGAAGTGAAAGTAAGATTCTAAGTTCGGGGCTGGAGAGATGGCTCAGTGGTTAAGAGCACCACCCGCTCTTCCAAAGGTCCTGAGTTCAATTCCCAGCAACCACATGGTGGCTCACAACCATCTATAATGTAATCTGATACCCTCTTCTGCAGATAAAGCACTCACATGCAATAAAAAATAAAATAAATAAATCTTTTAAAAAAAAAAAGATTCTAAGTTCAAGATCATCAGTAAGCTGCACAGCCAATTGGGGGTCAGCCTGGACTACATGAGACGCTGCCTAAAAAAGAAGAAGCAGTGCGGCCGGGCCGTGGTGGCGCACGCCTTTAATCCCAGCACTTGGGAGGCAGAGGCAGGCGGATCGCTGTGAGTTCAAGGCCAGCCTGGTCTTAAAAAAAAAAAAAAAGCAGTGCAACTATAGTGACCTGAAAAAGCTGTGAATGTTCTTATTTTATTTTTTGGTAGTATTAGGGATGAAATCCAGGGCCTTGGCAAACTCTACCACTGAGCACCCTCCCAGCCCAGCTGTATCAGGGGCTGTATCAGCCCCTTAGCCCCTAAGGCATAAAGATAAAACTTAAGCAACAGCCCTTCTGACTGTCTTGAGCAGTGGGGATCTCCCCAGCCATCCGAATAAGAGCAGGTGCCACAGCAGCTGTGGATGTAACCAGTGACTTTCTGCTCCAGTTGGAGTAACTGGTCTAGCAGGCCGAGGCGGTCACTGTCTATCACACAGGCACCACAGAGCAACTGCAGGCGACTTCCGGGCATGGCAGAGAGGCAGTGAGCAGCTCTCTGCAGCGCTACCCGCAGCCAAACTCTGCTGGAGCCTCACCGACCGGAAACTTTCCGTTTGTACACACAGCCACTTTCCTTCAGAAAGAGTTCTCACCAGTTACACTGCGCACAGGACCAAACCCCATGCTCATCAGGGCTCCTTCTCACTCCACAGGGAACACGGTTAGCGGAAGTGCTCCCATACCGCGCCGTCGAGGGAAATGAAGGCGTTAGCGACATAGAAACTGAGTGTAGGAAGGGGGTCTGGACAGGTGGAAAGTTGGCCAGTGGGCCAGAGAGCCTTCCTGGGATGCTGCAGGGCAGAAAGGAGAGTAGGAGAATACAGGGCAGGTCTAAGCAGGTCCTAGAGCAGGATGCTCTGGAGGGCTGAGAAAGGCTGCGCTGGCGTACACGGGTGGGGGATGGGAAGACGCGGACTGCGGCACTGGAGACAGAACGCCCTCTGGGGTGTCTGCTGGGTGCGGGCACTGGCATCCAGGCCAACAGCAAGCTGTTCTGTAGTTGCCACCATGCAGACAATCATGATCCCGCAGGCAGGAAGTGGTGATTCAAGAGCTAGCTAGCTCAGTCTCCAAAGTAAAGAAAAGGGCAATATTAAAATAACAGTTAAGGGCTGGAGAGATGGCTCAGCAGTTATGAGCACCATCTGTTCTTCCAGAGGTCCTGAGTTCAATTCCCAGCAACCACATGGTGGCTCACAACCATCTATCATGAGATCTGTTTCCCTCTTCTGATGTGCAGGTGTACATGCAGGCAGAACACTGTATATGTACTAAATAAATAAATCTTTAAAAGACAAAAAGCAGTTAAGGAGCCAGGCATGGTATCGAATGCCTGTAATATCAGCAATTGGAGGGCAGATTGCCATGAGTTCGAAGTCTGCCTAGTATACAAAGCAAGTAAAGGATAGACAGGGATCTGTGTAGCAGAGAAACCCTGTCTCAAAAAAAAAAAAAAAAAGAAAGAAAAGTTAATAGCCAGGTGGTGATTGCGCACTCCTTTTATCCAAGCACCGCTCTGCAGGCAGAGGCAGGCAGATCTCTGAATTTGAGGCCAGTCTGATCTACAGAGCAAGTTCCAGGACAGCCATGGCTACATCAAGAAACCCTGTCTTTATTTACGTATTTACTTATTTACTTACTTACTTACTTATTTATTTATTTATTTATTTTGGTTTTTTGAGACAAGGTCTCTCTGTGTTAGCCTTGGCTGTCCTGGAGTCACTTTAGAGACCAAGTTGGCCTCGAACTCACAGCGATCCGCCTGCCTCTGCCTCCCGAGTGCTGGGATTACAGGCATGCACCACCACATCCGGCTAAGAAACCCTGTATTTAAAAAGAAAATAATAGGTCTGGAGAGACAGTTCAGAGGTTAAGAGCACTGGCTGCTCTTCCAAAGGACCTGGGTTCAATTCCCAACAAACACATGGTGGCTCACAACCATTTATAATGAGATCTGGTGTGCAGGTGTACATACAGGCAGAATATTGTCTACATAATAAATAAATCTTAAAAAAAAAAAGAAAGAAAAAATAATAATAACAGTTAAAGTTGGTCACGGTAGCCCTCATCTCTAATTCCAGCATTTGGGAGGCTAATGAGGCAGGAGGATTGCCGAGTTCCAGACCAGCCTAGGCTACACACAGAGACCATGTGTCAAATAAGACAGACAGACAGACAGACAGACACAGACACACACACACACAAAGAAAAAAAAAAAGAAAAAGAAAACCAAGCAAAAAACATTAGTTGGGTGCCGGGCGGTGGTGGCGCACACCTTTAATCCCAGTACTTGGGAGGCAGAGGCAGGCAGATCGCTGTGAGTTTGAGGCCAACCTGGTCTAAAAAAGTTGAGTCCAGGACAGCCAAGGCTACACAAAGAAACCCTGTTTAGAAAAACAAACAAACAAACAAAACCATTAGTTGGGCTGGAGAGATGGCTCAGCGGTTAAGAACACTGTCTGCTCTTTCAGAGGCCCTGAGTTCAAGTCCCAGCCACAGACGTTAGCTCATAACCATCTAAACTGGGATCTGATTTCCTCTTCTGGCATGCAAGTGTACATGCAGTTAGAGCACAGCACTCATTTACATTAAATACATAAATACATAAATCTTTAACATTTAGATAGTACCTCTTTTTTAAAAAATTAATCATTTACATGCTAAGTTTAAAGCAGGAGGAATGTTACAAGTTCAAGGCCAGCCAATGGTAAATATAGTGAGACCCTGTCTCATGGGAAGGGAGAAGCTAAAAATAAGGTAAACACACATAGATTTGAATGTGAAATTTTGTTTAATTCTATATAAATAAGAGGAAGTGTTTTACTTAAATAAAAATTCATCTGGGTCTTCTTGTATAATACAAAATTCTTCCATGGGCGTCTGCTGATTCGGAGGCCAGCAACTCCGCTCACACGTGTACACGAGAATTGTTCCAAACTCCACGGTAAGACCTGAAAAACACCACATGCTCTAGTGTCCAGCAGAGAGAAGGTTAAGAGGTGCATTCGTCGTGGTGGTGCCTTTAATCCCAGCACTCGGGAGTCTACCTATACACAACACACACACATATGTATGCATATAATCCCAGCACTCGGGAGTCTACCTATACACAACACACACACATATATGTACGCATATAATCCCAGCACTCGGGAGTCTACATACACACAACACACACACATGTATGCATGCATATATACACAAACAACTGGCATAATAAGCTTATTTAAAACAAAACCAAAAGACCCCATAAAAGCTGTCAAGATGGCTCAGTGATTAAAACTCATGTTGTTCAAGCCTGAGGCCTGGTTTTGGATCCCCAGAACCCATGTACGAAGTCAGGTGTGGTGGTGCATACTTTCTAGTTTTGTTTTTCAAGTCAGGGTTTCTCTGTGTAGCCTTGGCTGTCCTGTACTCCTTTGTACTTTGTAGATCAGGCTGGTCTCGAACTCACAGAGATCGACCTGCTTCTGCTTCCTTGAGTGCTGGGATTACAGGTGTGCGCCACCAAGCCCTACTAAAAGAGGACTCCACCCTGCCCCTCCCCCAGACAGGGTTCTCCATACATCCCTGGCTATCCTGGAACTCTCTGTAGACCAGGCTGGCCTCAAACTCCAGAGCTTCGCCTGCCTCTGACTCCTGAGGGCCAAAGGTGTGAACCGCCACTGCCCAGTAGCTGGTGCACACTTTCCATCGCTGCACTCAGAAGACAAAGGAAGGTGAATCTGAGTTTATGACCATTCCTGGTTTACAGAACAAATTTCAGAATATCTAAGGCTACACAGAGAAACTCTGTCTTGGAAAAACAAAACAAAAAGCAGGCAAGTCGCCGGGCGCGGTGGCGGCGCACACCTTTAATCTCAGCACTCGGGAGGCAGAGGCAGGCGGATCTCTGTGAGTTCGAGGCCAGCCTGGTCTACAAAGCAAGTCTAGGATAGCCAAGGCTACACAGAGAGACCCTGTCTCAAAAAACCAAAAAAAAAAACAACAAAACAACAAAAAAAGTAGGCAAGTCAAGGCCTGTAATCCTGGCGCCCCTAGAGCTGGGAGGCGGAGCCTGAGATCTCCCGGGCAGGCAGCCTAAGTACAAGGGCGGCAGCAGGTGAGAAGGTGGGCGGTGAGGATCACTGTCTTGGCTTGTCGTCTGACCTCTACATATGTGCTGTAGCGCTTGAGCGCGTGCACACACGAACACAGGTGTGCACATATGCCAATAAATAGTAAGAAAATATTCAGGAGACAGAAGCAGGCAGATCCCTGTGAGGTGGAGGCCAGCCTGGTCTACAAAGCAAGCCCAGGACAGCCAGGTCTACACAGAGAAACCCTGTCCCAAATCCCACCACCTCCTCTCCCCGAAAATAAGAGGCTAGGTGCAAGCAGGCACGGTAGGACAGTCTGCTCTACACAATGAGGTCAGGGCGCACAGGGATAATACTGACACTGTCTAAAGGAAAAAAGGAAGAAAAGGACAGAGGAAGAAGGGGTTGGAGTGATGGCTCAGTGGCTCCAAGACCGCCTGTTGCTCTTGGAGAGGAACTGGGTTTCCCAGAAGTCACAGGGTGGCTCACAGCCATGTGTAACTCCATTTTCAAGAGGTATGACACCCTCACCTGACCTCTGCAGGGACCAGGCATGTATACGGTATACATATATACATGCAGGCAGAACACTCAGCCTCATAAGATAAACCTTAAAAAGAAAAAAAGAAAAAGAAATAAAAAGAGGACTCGAATGGCTACATTTAAAAAATGAGAAGTCCTGGGTGGCAGTGGTGCACAACTTTAATTCTAGCCCTTGGGAGGCAGAGGCAGGTGGCTCTATGAATCTGAGGCCAGCCTGGTCTACAGAGCGAGTTCCAGGACAGCCGGGGCTACACAGAGAGACCCTGTCTGGAAGACCAACAAGAACAAGAACAGTTCTGGTGGGATATGGCTCAGAGGCGGACCACCTGGGAGCACGCCCAAGGCTGCAGGTTCCATCCCCAGGACTGCAAAAGTAAAATGAAGAAAAAAATGGGAAAGTGTAATGCCGAGTTTTCAGCCCTGGCCCTGGGAAATAGAAAAAACAAAAAAGTCTCCACCGTAAGTTCCAGGCCAGCCACAGCAGCACATATGGTACCAAAAAGACAGGGAAAAGCTAGGAGGCCAGGGTGACACTTCTGGAAGGCTCTGTGCATCTTTAGGAGGTGGGACCAGGGGGGCAGGTCCTTAGGCCACCAGGATCATAATCCCAGAGGAGCCCGAGACCTAGCCCATCCTACCCTATTTACTGTTTCCTAGCTCAGCCACAAGCTCCTGCAGGATATGTTGCCCTTAACAGTGGCCCGGAGACTTGGACAGGGTCTTATTATTAGCTCTCGTTAGCCTGCCCGGAACTTACTATGTAGAACCACCATGCTTGGCCATCCGTAGCCTCAGATATTTCATTATAGTAATATGAAACCGACAAATATATTACTTTATGATAAAGCTACACTTTTTATTTTATGTGTATGTTTGTGCACCTCATGCATGCAGGAGCCCAAGGAAGTCAGAGAGAGAGAGATCAGATCTCTTGGAACTCGAGTGACAGGTAGTGGCAGCTGCCTTGTAGTGGAACTGAACCAGGGTCCTCTGAAAAGCAGCAAGTACTTTTAACCACTGAGTTACTTCTCCAAAATGATCTATTTAGAAAGAATTAATTTGTATTTATTCTTAACTATCTTTTTTTTTTTTTTTGGTTTTTCGAGACAGGGTTTCTCTGTGTAGCCTTGGTTGTCCCAGACTCACACTGTAGACCAGGCTGGCCTTGAACTCACAGCGATCCGCCTGCCTCTGCCTCCTGAGTGCTGGGATTAAAGGTGTGCACCACCACGCCCGGCTTATCCTTAACTATCTTACACTTCGGGTTAAACTTATAGCTTTGTGCATGCTAAGCAAATGCTCATCTCTGAGCTATTTTCCTAGTCCTAATTTCACTTTACTGCTTCAGGTTGTTTTTTTGGGGTTTTGTTTTGTTTTGTTTTTGAGACAGGATCTCTCTCTCTCTTTTTTTTTTTAAGATTTATTTATTTATTATTATATATACAGCGCTCTGCTTGCAATGTACTCCTGCAAGCCAGAAGAGGGCGCCACATCACATTACAGATGGTTATGAGCCACTATGTGGTTGCTGGGAATTAAACTCAGGACCTTTGGAAGAGCAGGCATCGCACTTAACCACTGAGCCATCTCTCCAGCCCCAAGACAGGATCTCTCTACATAGCCCTGGCTGTCCAGGAACTCACTCTATAGACCAGGCTGGCCTCAAACTCACAGAGATCCCACTGCCTGTCTTCTGCCTCTCGAGTGCTAGGGTAAAGGCATGTGCACTGCCTGGATTTATTTTAGTTTTATTTTATCATTCCATTGTATGGGCGTTTGCCTGCCTGCACACCTATGCACACTTGTGCAGTGCCCTCAGAGGCTGGAAGACAGCATCAGATCCTCTGGAGCTAGAGTTACAGACGTGTGGGTGCTGGGAGTTGAGCCTGGGTCCTCTGGAAGATTAGCTGGTGCTCTCAGCTGCTGAGCCATCTCTCCAGCCGCAACCCAACTTTAATTTCTTCTCTTTTCAAAATAGTCTCAGTGTGTTGTCCTAACTGTCCAAGCAATGTCCTGCCCCTGAGAAGCTTATACCTAGCCCCAGCTAGCAGTTTCTATAGTTAATTTATAGTGTGTGTGTGTGTGTGTGTGTGTGTGTGTATGTGTGTGTGTGTGGGTGGGTGGGTAGGTGGGTGGGTGTGGGTGTGGGTGTGTGTGTGTCAATGCACATGTGGAGGTCAGAGGACAACTCTGGAGAGGCAGGTCTCTTCTTCCATCCCTTACGTGGGTTTGGGGGGGATTCAACTCAGGTCATCAGGCTTGCTACCCATCCTGAGGACCCTTATTTTTACTTATTATTGTGAGTGTGTGTGTGTGTGTGTGTGTGTGAGTGAGAGAGAGAGAGAGAGAGAGAGAGAGAGAGAGAGAGAGAGAGAAAGAGAGAGAGAGAGAGAGAGGGACAGACAGTCAAAAAGACAGATGCACCCCTCTTCCCCCCCACTCCCACAGTGCTCACATGCCACACACTTCATGTGGGAGGCAGAGGACAACTTTTGGGAATCAGTTCTCTCCTTCCACTGTGGGATTCAGGGATCAAACTCAAGTTGTCAGGTTACGTGGGACAAACTCCTTTATCCACGGAGACATCTGGTTTACTATCTGAGCCCTCTTGCTGGCCCGAGCAATGTTTTTCATTTATTTACTTATTCCTTTTTTAATTTATTTATTTGTTTGTTTGCTTGTTTTTTATTATTATGTATACAGTGCAGGCCAGAAGAGGGCATCATATCACATTATAGACGGTTGTGAGCCACCATGTGGCTTCTGGAATTGAACTCAGGACCTTTGGAAGAGCAGACACTGCTCTTGACCCCTGAGCCATCTCTCCAGCCTGCTCCTGCCACCTTTTTTTTTTTTTTAAGTGTGCATTGGTGTTTAGCCTGCATGTATATCTGTGTTAAGGTGTCAGATCTTAGAGTTACAGACAGTTATGAGCTGCCATGTGGTTGCTGGGAATTGAACCTGGGTCCTCTGGAAGAGCAGTCAGTGCTCTTAACTGTTGAGCCATCTCTGCAGCCCCCCAAGCAACTTTGTTAAATGACAGAAAGTTTCATTAGATAACACTGGGTTATTCTGACACACACCTGCAATCTCAGCACTCTGGAGGTAGAGGCAGGAGGATCAGAAGTTCATGGTTATTTTTATCAATATGTGGAGTTCAAAGTTAGTGTGGTATATATAAGACTATATCTCAGAAACAAAAAGCCACTAAAATCTGGCTATATAATACTGTTGATAAAAACTGTTAAGACAAAAAAAAAAAAAAGAAAAGAAAAGAAAAGAAATAGCGCTAAAATCCAGGCGTGGTGGCGCACACCTTTAATCCCAGCACTTGGGAGGCAGAGGCAAGTGGATCGCTGTGAGTTCAAGGCCAGCCTGGTCTACAAAGTGAGTCCAGGACAGCTAGAGCTGTTACACAAAGAAACCCTATCTCAAAAAACCCCAAAAAACCAAAAAACAAACAAACAAACTGTTAAGAGCCGGGCACTGTGGTGCACGCTTGTAATCCCAGCACTCTGAAAGGCAGAGGCAGGTGGATCTCTATGACTTTCAGGCCAGCCTGGTCTACAAAGAAAGTCCAGGACAGCCAGGTCTTAAAACAACAAGACAAAGGAAGAACAGCAGAGGTGACAGCAGGTGAGAGCAATGGCTGCTCTTGCAGAGGGCCCAGCTCCAACCTCAGCACCCACAAGGAAGCTCACATGGCCTGGGAAGTCTAGCTTCAGGAAAACTGATGCCATCTTCTAGCCTGCTCAGGCACCAGGCACACATGTGATACATGGTCATACAGGCAGGGAACGCACCCATACATATACAATAATAAACTTTTTTAAAAGTGTAATTTAGCTTGTTCAGTCTCCAATTATCAAAATGGTTATTGTTAAGCCGGGCATGGTGGTGCACGCCTTTAATCCCAGCACTCAGAAGACAGAGGTAGGAGGATCTCTGCCAGCCCGGTCTAGAGAGCGAGTCCAGGACAGCCAAGGCTACACAGAAAAACCCTGTCTCAGGAAAAAAGTGGTTATTGTTAATGATGGTGTTAGATTTTGCTTACAAATTTCTTACAATTTCTCAAATTTTCTACAATATTCTCTACTTAATAATTAAAAAAAGAACAGGGTGTGGTGGCGCATGCCTTTAATCCCAGCACTCGGAAGGCAGAGGCAGGTGGATCACTGTGAGTTCGAGGCCAGCCTGGTCTACAAAGCGAGTCCAGGACAGCTAAGAATACACAGAGAAACCATGTTTCAAAAAACCAAAAAATTAAAAATAATAATAATAATAATAATAATTTAAAAAAGCATTTCATTTTATATCATCCACACTAAAGTCAGAAGCAGTCAAACTCACTAAAGGACTTCTTACCTTGATTAGCACTGCTGAGCATGCTGACCAGGGCCGGCATCAGCTGAAACTCAAACGTCCTCTGGCCTCCACAGTCACTGCAGGCGGGGACCTCAGAGACTTCTGATGTGCGGCAGGTCAGAAAGAGGGGCTCTCCACTCCATGAATACCTAGGGCAAGGAACAGAAGAGTCATGCTTAGGCACACACACACATCGCGCGCGCGCGCACACACACACACACACACATGCTGTACAGCATCAGGAGCAGACCTAGACAGCAGGAAAGCCACCCCAGCGACTGTGTGGAGAACACCTGGCTCAGTGCCACCAAAGGCCGTGAAGAGGTGAGCTGGGGTCACTGGACCCCTTTACATGTTACTCTCCCCAGTGTGTTAAGTCTTCTTGCTCTTTTATTTTATTTGAGACAGGGTCTGATGATGTGGCCGCTGGCCTGGAGCTCATGCTGCACACGGGATTGGACTGAAGAGACCTACCTGCCTAATTACTGCCTAGTTAGCAGCATGCCACGTCGTTGACACTGTCTCGCACCTGCACAGAGGTCTGCTGAAGTCCTCCTTGCTTAGGGGACTGCGTGGTTCTCAGATGTTCCCCGCCCCACTTCACCCTGAGGTTCTTTACCTTAAAATCTGCTCCTGACAGGCAGCAATTCTCTTCATGAACTTGTAAAATGTTTGATCTCCACCTTTAAGTTGAGTCTTCTCATACTTTTCATCCCCGTCGCTGGAAAAACTAAACAGAGAAGCAGAGACCATGAGAGACTGAATGTGTAGACCGGGAGGATTTGCAAGAGGAAGCGCGACCATTTCCTTCCTTCTCTGTTTTGTTAATTACTGTGTCGTGGGGGTTGGTGCACGTGGGCCACAGCACCTGTGTGGAGGTCAGTGGTCAACTTTCAAGCCTCAGCTCTGGCCTTCCTTAGTGCTTGGTTTTCGGTCTTTCTAGATCTACTCTCTCACTGGCCCACCTAAGCAGGTGAGGAAAGAGCAGACAACAGCGCCCTTCCCACTCAATCTGAAGTGGTCTCAGCGCCTGAGCCAGCTCTGCAGTCACAGCAGTCACTAAACACAGAGCATTTCTTCCCGCTCACCTGCCTCTGCTATAAAGGCATCGGAAGACAGGAGACGGCCAGTGAGATGGCCTCACAAGATGCCACTTATGAAGCCCTGAGCGCAATGCCAGAACCCACATGCTGAAAAAGGTTGTCCTCTGAATTTCACACATGTGCAGTTACCTGCACTCATAAATACTCACAGCCACACAAAGTCCTTGCCAGGACTGTTTAAAAATAAAATCAGATGGGGCTGGAGAGATGGCTCGGCGGTTAAGAGCACTGCCTGCTCTTCCAAAGGACCAGGGTTCAATTCCCAGCACCCACATGGCAGCTCATAATTGTCTGTAACTCCAAGATCTGACACCTCTACACCAATGCACATAAATTAAAATTAAATAAAATATTTTAATAAATAAATAAAATAAATAAAATAAAATCAGAAAAGAGGACTGTGGGTGTAGCTCAGCTGGTAGAGTGCTTGCTTTTACCACCAGAAGGCCTGGGTTCAGTCCCCAACACTGCAGAAAACCTGACGTGGGACTCTCAACACTTACAAAGTAGAGGCAGAAAGATCAGGAAGCCAAGGTCATCTTTAACTACAGAGAGGTTGAGGCCACCCTGAGCTACGAAGAGACTGTCTCAAGAAGACTCTCTCTTTGAGGCCAGCCTGGTCTACAAAGTGAGTCCAGGACCGCCAAGGCTACACAGAGAAATCCCGCCTCAAAAAAACAAAAAAAGACTCTCTCACAAACAAGACAATAACAAAATCAAAACCGGCTCCAAGTGATGTCTCAGCGGGTAAAGGGTGGAAGATGAGAACAGACCTCTCCCATATCTAACCTCCACATGTGCACTCCACATATACACAAACATAATCAACAAATGTAAAAACACTTGTAAGAAGTGAAAAGAGACTTGATACCCTATGAGCATATACAGGGGGAGGTAATCCCCCTCAGGAACAGTCATAGGGGAGGGGAATAAGGGGAAAATGGGAGGGAGGGAAGAATGGGAGGATACAAGGGATGGGATAACCATTGAGATGTAACAAGAATAAATTAATTTAAAAAAAAAAAAAGAAAAGAAATTTCACAAAAAAAAAAAAAAAAAAAAAAAGTGAAAAGAGAGCCAGGCGGTGGTAGCACACACTTTTAATCCCAGCACTCAGGAGGCAGAGGCAGGCAGATCGTTCTGAGTTCGAGGCCAGTCTGGTCTACAGAGTGAACCCAGGACAGCCAATATAACACAGAAAAAAACTGATTTGAAAAACTAAAATAGAGCCGGGCGTGGTGGCGCACACCTATAATCCCAGCACTTGGGAGGCAGAGGCAGGTGGATCGCTGTGAGTTCGAGGCCAGCCTGGTCTACGAAGCAAGTCCAGGAGAGTCAAGGCTACACAGAGAAACCCTGTCTCAAAAACAAACAAACAAAAAACTAAAAAAGAAAAGAAATGGTGAGTAGTCTGTGTAAGGACCTGGCAAGGCTCCGGCTTGCACAGCTGGAGTCAGTTCTTGAGAGCGCCCAGCCGTGTGTCTGCTGGTTAATGCAGGCTGGCTGATCCAAACAGCCCTGGCCTGCACCTGCCTTCTCATCCCTTCTCTCTAGACCTCGCCACAGGTACCGAGACAAAAAGGAAAACATCCGCGGCAGCATCCTGCCTGCACATCTCAGATCTTGGTGTCAGGTTCTCACCCCGGGGAGAGATGCTCCACGTCAACGCCTTCTCTCTGCTGGTACTCCTGCAGCAGGCTGTGCGCGTGATCAAGATCCACGGAGCTCCCATAGTCCTCCTCGTCAGCGACACAGATATAGTAGGGCTGGAACTGTGGCACTTCAGCAGGGACCGCCAGCCCTTGCCCTGAAGCGGAGGCGTGAGCAACAGCTGGGGCAGGGTCCTGCAGGCGGAGAGCTCGGAGCTGCTCCGTACAGTCTGCAGCTCTGACACCGTAAGAACTGCTCCCCGATTCTGAGGTGGGCGGCGGTAGAGGCGGCTCCTCGCTGTCACTTCCCCAGTCACGTGAGCCTTCACACCAGTCCTCAGCTTCGAGGCCATTACCCTGTTTCTAGAAGCATATTCAACGAATCAGGCCAATCAGTCACAGTTGGATATCCGACTTCCGCCTCGCCACCCATCCCTCTGCCTTTCCCAGGGAGCCCCGCACATCGGCCCCTTCCTCTCTGGCATCCTCCAATGCAACTTCCTGGACTCTGGCCGCTCCAGATCCCGGTAAGGCTGCGTGTGCCGCTGGATCCATTTAACCCAAGCATTTGCCGGGCTTTAGAAGCAGATGGAGCTCTGTGAGCACCAGGCCAGCCTGGGCCCCAGAGAAAAACCCTGTTCTCAAAACGAGCACGCAAACAGCAAAGGCCGGCAGGAGAGATGGCTCAGTGATGAAGAGCACTTGCTCTTATGTGGTCCAAGGACCCAGCTTCAGGCAGCTGACAACCATCTCTGAGTCCAGTTCCAGAGGCTCCAGTGCCCTCTGCTTACCTCCGTGGCCACCAGCTGTGCATGTGGTGCACATATATTCATGTAGGCAAACACAATACACATAGAGAGAGAGAAATAATTCCCCACTAATACACATATAAAGAGAGAAATAATTCCCCAAACAAAACCACAAACATGTAAGAGGTGACATAAAAGCCAGGTGTGGTGGCGCACGCCTTTAGTCCCAGCACTTGGGAGGCAGAGGCAGGCGGATCGCTGTGAGTTTGAGGCCAGCCTGGTCTACAAAGTGAGTCCAGGACAGCCAAGGCTACACAGAGAGACCCTGTCTCAAAAAACCAAAAAACAAACAAACAAACAAACAAAAAAGGATTTGATGATTCTGAAAGACTAAAACTCAGTTAATTGTACATTAAAGGACAAGGTTTAAAAGTTTTACATTAGGAGCCGGGCGTGGTGGCGCATGCCTTTAATCCCAGCACTCGGGAGGCAGAGGCGGGCGGATCACTGTGAGTTTGAGGCCAGCCTGGTCGACAAAGTGAGTCCAGGACAGCCAAGGCTACAGAGAGACCCTGTCTCGAAAAACAAAACAAAACAAAACAAAAAAAAAAAAAGTTTTACATTAGGTGCATGCAGAGATAGCTCAGCAAATACATTAGGCAGCTCTCAGCCAGGCAGTGGTGGCGCACACCTTTAATCCCAGCACTCAGGAGGCAGAGGCAGGCGGTTCGCTCTGAGTTCGAGGCCAGCCAGATCTACAAAAATGAGTCTAGGATAGCCAAGGCTACACAGAGAAACCCTGTCTTAAAAAATAAAAATTAAAAAAAATTAAAATTTAAAAAAAAAGGAGGAAAAAAAATCCAGCTCCCAAAATGCCTGTGACCCCAGCTCAAGGGATCTGATACACACATGCATGCTTGAGGCATAAACATAAATAATAAACATTTTTTTGTTCTCGAGAAAGGCTTTCTCTGTGTAGCCCTGGCTATCCTGGAACTTGCTCTGTAAACCAGGCTGGTCTCAAACACAGAAATCCACCTGTCTCTCCCTCCCCAGTGCTGGGATTAAAGGTGTGCACCACCATCGCCGCCGCCGCCACCACCACTGCCTGTCCTAGATTCACTTTTATTCTACGTGTATGGGTGTTTTTCCTCCGTGTATATCTGTCCTCCACTTGTGTGCCTGGTGCTGGTGAGGCCAGAAGGCGGCATTGAAACCCGTACATCTGGAGTTATAGAAGATTTCAAACCGCCACTTGAGTGCTGAAATTCGACCTTGGGTCCTCTGGAGGAGCAACAAGTGATCTCGGCTGCCGAGCCACCTCTCCAGCCTCCAATTAAAATAAATAAATAAATAAAACTGTATAAAACAGGGTGTGGTGGTGCACAGAGGTAACCACGGCACTAAGGAAGGATTTAGGCCAATGAATTTCTAAGTGTTGGAGGCCAGCGTGGGATAGAGGGGAGGGGGGGGGGGAGACTGTGTCTCAAAAACAGAACGAAGGTTGTCTTTAATAAAGATGCTAGAAAACATCCTCAGATCACAGAAAAAAACACAGCGTGCCCATCAGCAACGCCTTACCTGGGCATCCCAGGTCTCTCTCTCAGGCACTTGCAGGCACTGGGAGCGGAACACCTTCCAGCTTAGGGGGTAAGACAGACGCAGTGAGGGCTCCACACCCGGCGACCTGCAGCCCCACCGAGTCTCACCCCGGCCCGGCCCCGTCCTGGGACGAGCTTCTCGGTTCTCTCCCTCCGGGCTCCGGGACTTTCCCCGCCTACCTGCGGGACTCGCCGCCGCCGCCGCCGCCGCAGCCGGGGCGTGCACAGGCGAACACGTGCAGAAGCCGGTGGAACGCGGAGCCCTGCAGCGGGCAGTACACCTGCACGACCAGCGCGAGCGGCTGCGCGCAGCGGCCACACCGCGGCCCCGGGGCGGGAACGGCCGGTAGGGAGTCCTGCGGGCGGGTGGGGCGGATGCTCAACCCTGGAGACCCCTCCCTCCCTCCCTCCCTCCCTCCCGTGGGGCGCCCTCCCCACTCCCCCTTCCCCGCCACGGCCTCCGCCGAGGCTTCCGCAGCCGCGCTCACCGGGACACCGCCCAGCTTGCTAGCCGTCCAGGCCGCGGGCCCCCTGGGGGATCCCTTCACCGCCGCGTCTCGAAGTCCCAGCAGCACCGGTTTCCGGACAGACGCCATGACAACCGGGCGCCCACGTGACGGCGCGAGGGTGCGGTGGCTGATTGTAAGCGCGCCCTGCGCACGCGCGCCACCTGCTCCACCCTCCACCCACGCCGGTCCTGCCAATGGTGGGCAAGGGGCCGGTCCCTAGTACGTAAGGTGAAATCCCGGAGACCACAGGTTTTATTTACTTCTGACATCCTGAGATACGACCTACGAAAAGGCTTAGCTGAAAATTAAGAACTGGAGCCGGGCGTGGTGGCGGCGCACGCCTTTAATCCCAGCACTCGGGAGGCAGAGGCAGGTGGATCGCTGTGAGTTCGAGGCCAGCCTGGTCTACAAAAGCGGGTCCAGGACCGCTAAGGCTACATAGAGAAACCCTGTCTCGAAAAACAAAAACAAAAACAAAAACAAAAACAAAAACAAAAACAAAAACAAAAAAGAAAGAAAGAAAATTAAGAACTGGAGACAGGACGATGGTATCAGCAATCAACAACAGACAGAAAAAGAAAAGTCCTTCATTTTGAAAGACACACTTAAACTGCGTCTGGAAGACTAGAGTTAAGATTCGAGCATGAGCCGGGTGTGGTGGCGCACGCCTTTAATCCCAGCACTCGGAAGGCAGAGGCAGGCGGATCGTTGTGAGTTCGAGGCCAGCCTGGTCTACAAAGCGAGCCCAGGATGGCCAAGGCTACACAGAGAAACCCTGTCTCGAAAAATAAATAAATAAAAAATAAAAGATTTGAGCGTGAGCCGGGTGTGTAGTGCACGCCTTTAATCCCAGCACTCAGGAGGCAGAGGTAGATGGATTCCTGTGAGTTTGAGCCCAGCCTGGTCTACAAAGTGAACAGGACAGCCAGGGCTACACAGAGAAAACCTGTCTCGAAAAAGAAAAGCATATATTGCCAGGCCGGGTGGCTCACACCTGTAATCCCAGCACTTTGGGATACAGTTTGGACTTCAGAGTGATGCTCAGGCCAGCCCTGGTTATGGTTTAAGACTATCTCAACAATACAAAAAAAAACCCTGCAAGTGGAACTGAATCAGCTAGTTTAGTTGGTAACCTTCAGGCAAGTGAGACCCTGTTTTTTATTTGTTTATTTTGTGTTTTGTTTTTAGAGATAGGGTCTCTCTGTGTTAGCCTTGGCTGTCCTGGACTCACTTTGTAGACCAGGCTTGCCTCGGCCTCTGCCTCCTGAGTGATGAAATTAAAGGCGTGCGCCACCACACCCGGCCAAGACCCTGTCGTAATAAATTGACACCACTAGAGGGATGACATCTGGGATTATCCTGTGTCTTACACGCACATGTACACGTGCTCACAAACACACATACACACACAAGTAAAAGAGGTTGTAAATACTATTTTAAGATTTCCAAATGCTGGGAATGTTTCTTGTTTTGTTTTTTGCTTGATATATTTTTTTAATATATAAGAATGTCTTCTTTTCACCTGAGTGGAGTACACACCAGCAGCCTTCCGATGATTGGCCTCAACCACATCCAGCCTGAGCTTGGAGAGGAGGCCGCTCATTCTTTCGGTGTCTTCGTTTATTGCTGTACTAACGAGGCAGGCTTAAAGGCTGGGTGAAATCGCCCTCGATGTTCACTTCAGGTTGAATCAGCAAATTTGGCTCTGCAGGTGGGTTTTTTTTTTTTTTTTTGGTTGGTTGGTTGGTTGGTTTTTCAAGGCAGGGTTTCTCTGGGTAACCCTGGCTGTCCTGGACTCACTTTGTAGACCAGGCTGGCCTCGAACTCACAGCGATCCGCCTGCCTCTGCCTCCCGAGTGCTGGGATTAAAGGTGTGCACCACCACTGCCCGGCATCATTTATTTTTTTTTTAAAAAGTTACCGTTTGGTTTTTCAAGACATGGTTTCTCTGTGTAACCTTGGCTGTCCTGGACTCACTTCGTAGACCAGGCTGGCCTCAAACTCACAGCAATCAGCCTATCTCTGCCTCCCGAGTACTGGGATTAAAGGTGTGTCACCACCGCCCGGCAGGTGTTTTTTGTTGTTTTTGTTTTGTCTTTTTTTTTTTTTAATCTTAGCCAGTACTTTCAAGGTGGTGTGTGTGTGTGTTCACATATGCTGGGAATTGAATGTAGATGTAAAACTTCATTTGTGTGAATTTGTATCTCTGCCTGTGTCTGCGTGTGAGTGCAGGTGCCTGAAGGCAATGGGTCCTCTGGAGCTGGAGTTACACGTGGGTGTGAGCTGCAGACAGTGGTGATTGAGCAGCATTATAATCTTAGCCCCCGGTGTAGTTTTTAAATCCATGTAAGAGACAGACAAAATTCTGGTCCCTGCTAACCCAGTGTCTGTTTTTATCACTGTGAAAACCCAACTTAATGATGTCAAGATTTCTTTTGGTTCGTGGTTTTCAGATCACGGTGTTCTGGTTAGCCTTGTTAACTCAGCACAGCCTAGAGTTGAGAGAAGGGACAATCCTGGAATTGCATAGAACAGGGTAGTTAGTGCTCACGGTGGGCGGGGGGGGGGGGGGGGTGCAGGGCGGGAGAGGGGCACGTGGGGCTAAACATTGATTGGGGAGCAAACCAGCAAGCAGTCCCTCCATGGCTCCTATTAGGACTTCCCTTGGTGATGGGTCATAACAGCAAAGTATAAGCCAAAAAAACCCTCCCCTCCCCTAGTGTTTTATCCCAGAAACAGAAAGCCAACCAGCACATCTGGATTCCACTGCATTGGGAACACTACGGCAGGGTGAGAGGGTCAGATTGTTCATCTACACAAACGCGGCAGCCAGGATGCGAAGTTTCCAGGTCACCCTTTTCTCCTACAGAGACATTTTTCAACTAAGCCCGCCCCCCACTTTCCTTCTTTATACCACTTTCCAGTAGCGCCCCCTGCTGGAGACGAACCTTTAACACACGAACCTTGGAGAACTTCAAATCCACACCACCACGAAAGCATCTCTCAGTGGCTGGCCTCCCCTGAACCGCCAGTGTCTGCTTACCTCCCAAGTCCTGTCATGTCTGCGTGCGCACGTGGGTGGGGGTGAGAGTGTGCACGCCACAGTACCTGTGACAAAAGTGTCAGACACCTTTGGGATTGAGTTCTTCCCGCCTTTATATGAATTCCACGGGTCAAATTCTGGTGAGCAGGCTTGTGTACCCTGGTTTGAATAGGAATGCCACGCCACCCCCAGACTCATGTTTGAATGCGTGGCCCATAGGGGTGGCTTTGCTGGGACTTGTGTCACTGTGGGGGCGGGGCTTTGAGGTCTCACATGCTCAAGGTAGGGCCTAGTGTGCCCATACTGCATGCAGCCTTTGGATCAAGATGTAGAACTCTCAGCCCCACCTCTGCCTGCATGACACCATGTTTCCTGCCGTGACTCTAGTGGAGTAGACCTCTGCACTGCCAGTCTCAGTGAGATCTTTTCCTTTTTAAGAGTTGCATGGGGGCTGGAGAAATGGTTCAGTGGTTAAGGACACTGACTGTTCTTCCAGAAGTCATGAGTTCAATTCCCAGCAACCACATGGTGGCTCACAACCGTCTATACTGTGATCTGATACCCTCCTCTGGCTTGCAGGTGTACATGCTGGCAGAGCTCTGTATATATAATAATAAATAAATAAATCTTAAAAAAAAAAAAAAAGAGTGGCATGGTTGGGGCTGGAGAGATGGTTCGGTGGTCAAGAGCACTGTCTGCTCTTCCAGAGGACCCAGGTTCAATTCCCAGCACCCGCATGGCAGCTCACAGCTGTTTGTAACTCCAAGATCTGACATCAGCACACATAAATAAAAATTTTTTTTAAAAAGTTGCCATGGTCATGGTGTCTCTTCATAGCAATAGAAACCTAAAAGACAAGTGTTTTTATGCACCGAGCCATCTCGCTGGCCCACAATTAACATGGAGGAAAGTCGATGATTTGTCGGTCACTCAACCTCACAGAACCCAACTGACAGCCAGGATGTGAGTGGATGTTGTCTTTTGAGCCACCACGCCTTCAATCCCAGCACTCGGGAGGCAGAGGCAGGCAGATCGCTGTGAGTTCAAGGCCAGCCTGGCCTACAGAGGGAGTCAAGGAAAGCCAAGGCTATACAGAGAGACCCTGTCTCAAAAAACCAAAACAACTAAACAAAATGAAGTTGTCTTTTGAAGGGTTTGACAGATAGCTCAACAGTGAAGAGAGCTTGCTACTTTTTTTTAAAATCCGAGACAGGGTTTCTCTGTGTAGCCTTGACTGTCCTGGACTCGCTTTGTAGACCAGGCTGGCCTCGAACTCACAGCGATCCACCTGCCTCTGCCTCCCGAGTGCTGGGATTAAAGGCGTGTGCCACGACACCCGGCTTGTCCCCACTTCTTAAAGAACTGATCCTCCACTCTGGACCTGCCCACCGCTAAGTCACGAGCCAACCCGGGCCTAAGCAGCGACGCCCACACATGACAGGAAACTCAAGAGGCTGAGCCCGTGCCTCCTCTACGGCATCTTTATTCTAGCTGGGATGTGAATACGGGTCAGAACGGAGAGATGATGCATCAAAGCACTGCAGCCTGCTTCAACCAGGGAGGACGCACACAGAGCGGGCGGGCGGACGGCAAGTCCAGACCGGCTTCTCCCAGAAGCCTTGTGGTCCAAGCCCACTGCGTGGTGGTGTGGTTGCGCACTGGGCAGGGAGGGGCGGGGCCATGCAGTGCGTTCGGTGAGGAGGGACAAGACGGACCAGTCAATGGGGGCGGTTGACTGAACTTATTCCACTTTGGTGTCCCGCTGCTGCTTGATGAAGCTGATCAGTCCGTTCGTGGAGGAATCGTGGGACGTCACGGCCGAGCTGCCTTCCAGCTCCGGCTCGATCTTCTTGGCCAGCTGCTTCCCCAGCTCCACTCTGCCGGGGAGGGGTGGGACAGGAGGGTGAGCCATGGCCCAGAGCCCACTGGAAGGCACAACAGGCCCCCCTCCCTTCCCTCGGCAACTCACCCCCACTGGTCGAAGCTGTTGATGTCCCAGATGATGCCCTGGACGAAGATCTTGTGCTCGTACATGGCTGCAGAGAAAGCAGAAGCGGACGGCGCCGCCCGCCGCCAGTTAGGGCTTTTCTGCCTTTCTTTGTCCCAGGCCAACTGATCCCAAGCCAGCCGGTCCCTCCCTGCCCCCACTCACCGATCAAGGCCCCCAGAATGAATGGTGTGAGCTTGGTGAACACGATTGAGTTGGTTGGACGATTCCCTTCGAAGACCTGCAGAGAACATCAACTGTCTAAAGTGATAACGAGGCAGAGAGACTTCGGGGCGCTCAGCACTAAATGGGGCGTCTAGACGCATCCCTCCCCCTCAAGGCTCAGGGGTCTCTCCAGAAGAAGAGCTGGAAGGTGTCTAAGAGCCAAAGTGGCGATGAGTTGAAAGAAACGGTGTCTTCTAGACACAGTAGGGTTGATGCACTCATAGCGGCTGGGACAACACGCAGAAGTCCAAACCAGACAGAAGTCCCATCACAGGAGCAAAAGGAGACACAAAGCCCCTGCTCTACCCAAGAAGCTACCTATGAATAACAGCTCCTAGGAGAGGCAAAGTTAGTTTTCTTCAACCGAGCAACACTACATCTATCAACCACCTTTCAGGACAGGATGCATACCAAGAAATAGTTGATCAACACAAAACAGACTGCATGGTTTTTGTTGTTGTCGTTCATTCATTAGCTTTTTGTTGTTGCGGTTTAATTTATTATTTATTTTTAGAAAAAGACTATAAAGTTGAGTGGGTAGGTAGATCTGGAAGAGGTTGGAGGAAGAGAAAGAATATTGCCAAAATATATTGCCGAGGGCAGTGGGGGTGGGGGGAGGGAGGGGATCTTCTAAATAATTCTGGTCCTCAAATGTGTGTGGGATTTTCTTCCCCCGAGACAGGGTTTCTCTGGGTAGCCTTGGCTATCCTGGACTCGTTTTGTAGTCCAGGCTGGCCTCGAACTCAGTGATCCGCCTGCCTCTGCCTCCCGAGTGCTGGGATTAAAGGCGTGCGCCACCACGCCCGGCTTGGTTTGGTTTTTCAAGACAGAGTTTCTCTGTGTAGCCCAGGCTGTACTTAATTTCCTCTGTAGACCAGGCTGGCTTCAAAGTCACAGAGATCTGCTTGCCTCTGCCTCCCTGTGTGCTTGGATTACAGGCGGGTGCCACCCCATCCAGCTGGTCCCCCAGCTTTTGAAGAGCAGTCTGTCCCAGAGACTGAGACATTTTAAGTCTAGGGGGTCAGACCCTCCCACTGTGTAGGACAGCCAAGTCATACCATGAGCCCTTACCCTGAATCCCCACCCACCCCGCCCCCACTGTCATCCCCCTAAAGCAGGAGTTCACAAGCAAGGCTGACCTTGTGTGGCAACAGTTTCTCCACGTCCTCCGGGCTCTTGCCGGCAGCCTGGAGTTCCTTCTTTGCCTCTTCCGGCAACTTTCCTCTCATCAGGGCCTCAGTCTGGGCCAAGAAGTTGGCCAGGAGGATCTGACAAGAAAGACATACAGTTACGGGAGCGAGCACCGCCAGGGACAGTCTGGCGCATCGCAGGTGGGGGTCAGTTCTAGCATGGTCCACTCACGGCACACTTCAGGGAGAAGGAAGGAGGGAACACCTGATGACAGGAAAGGGTAGGTGACAATGCTAACTGTTCATCTTTCTTTTAAGGGAGGTTTATTTGGGGATGGAACCCAAGTGTCCTCTGCTGAGCTACAACCTCATCCTTTCTTAAAAAGCTGAGTCAGCCTCTACCCAGACCTAGCCAATGGACAGGACTTTCTCCACAGCTGAAATGGAGAGCGGGGGCTGACTTTCACACGAACTCTGGTGCCCCATATTTGACCACGTCCCGGTGGCACTCAGAGGACGGATAGCAGGCTACCAAAAAGAGACTTGATACCCTATGAGCATATACAGGGGGAGGAAGTCCCCCCTCAGTCACAGTCATAGGGGAGGGGAGCAGGGGGAAAGTGGGAGGGAGGGAGGAATGGGAGGATGCAAGGGATGGGATAACAATTTAGATGTAATATGAATAAATTAATTAAAAAAAAAACTGAGTCAGGTATTTATTCAGTTACTCAGACTGCACTGAACTGGCAGATCCTCCTGTCGCCTAAATAGCTGTAATCACAGGTGTTTGCCTCTTCTCGAAGCTTCCCGACAGGATCTTCTGTACCTGCCAAGGCGGCATCCTGCTAATGACGGCCATTAACAACTTTTAAGAGGGAAAGGGCACTGACCCCCCCCCTTTCTGGCTGAATCAAGTCCACAGTGCTGCACCACACAGGTACAGCCTGGGGTGTGGCGGCACACACCTGCAATCCCTACACTCAGGAGGCTGAAGCAGGAGACTGCCAAGTTCAAGGCCAGCCTGGGTTGCACCGTGTGACCCAGCTGCAAAACAAAAGACAAGAAGACACTCAGCCGCCAGTAAGGAACCCGAATGTCGGTCCTCACAGGGAAGTAGACTCTGCCAGAAACCTGAGTGAACAGGTATTTTCCCCTACCCTAGGCTTTCTGTGTCCACGCGACATGGCTAAAGTCACCCCTGAGGTGAGGGTTTCGAATGAGACTGCCCAGATCCAATTCACCTGTGGGGGAGTGCCATGACTGTTCGTTGATGCAGAAGGGCCCCGCCCACTGTGGGCAGCACCATCCCTAGGCAGGTGATCCCAGACTATATAAGGAAACTAGGCAAGCATGAGTCTGGGAGCAAGCCAGCAAACAGCATTCCTCCATGGTCTCTGCCTCAAGCTCTTGTCCTGGCTTCCCCCAGTCATGGACTGTGACTGTTAGGCTGAAATAAACCTTCGCTCTTGCTTGGAGTCTTTGCTCACAGCAGCTGAGATGGAACTAATACAGGCTGACACCTTGAGTTTTAGCCCATGACTTTTCTGAGCTAGGAACCCAGCTGGGCTTCTAATGCTGGGCACTCAGAGGGCAGACTGTGTTTCTTTTTTTTCTTTTTTTGTTTTTGTTTTTTTTTCAAGACGGTTTATCTGTGTATCCCTGGCTGGCCTGGCCTCACTTTGTAGACCAGGCTGGCCTCGAACTCACAGCGATCTACCTGCCTCTGCCTCCCAAGTGCCGGGATTAAAGGTGTGCGCCACCACGCCCAGCCAGACCGTGTTTGAAGCCAGTAAAGTTGTGATCATCTGCTGTGACGGTGAGAGAAATTAATCTACCAGGCTGAGCAGCTGCAGGAGGGTAACGTCCCATGACCTCAAGAAGCAGAACAGTCCAGACAGGCTTTTTCTCACCTTGTGATGCAGACCCTTCCGTATGGGGTGCTGGGTCTGGACGGGGATGAGGAAATCACAGGGGATCATCTTGGTGCCTGTTAAGAGCCAAGGCACAGTCATCCATATAACCCCAGCCCACGAGAGCTACCCAGGCAGCATACAGGAAGGCACAGCCCTGAGAGGGGAGGTCCCTGCTGTCCCATCCTTACCCAGCCAGGCGCCACACCCACTTGCCCAGGACAGACGGGCCCTACCTTGGTGGATAAGCTGGTAGAACGCATGTTGGCCGTTGGTCCCTGGCTCCCCCCACACGATGGGGCCTGTCTGGTGGTCCACCCGGGCACCGGACTTGGTGATGTACTTCCCATTGGACTCCATGTCACCCTGGAATAAGGGACAGAAACTCAGACCTCTCCCTGCAGGAGTCACCTTTTACAAATGGCCCAGATCCTTCCGGGGGGGTGGGGTTGGGGGGGCACCTCAGCATCCTTCATGCGGGGAACCCTGTAAACGTGGGTCCTCAGGCCCCCAAGCTTTCTGGCTTAAGGCTCCCATGCCATAAGGACCACGAGCAAAAAAAGATGGATCTAGAGGCAAGAGGCAGATCTCTTTAAAAACAAAATTTGAGCCGGGCATGGTGGCTCATGCCTTTAATCCTAGCACTCGGGAGGCAGAGGCAGGCGGATTGCTGTGAGTTCAAGGCCAGCCTGGTCTACAAATTGAGTCCAGGACAGCCAAGACTACACAGAGAAACCCTGTCTCAAAAAAACTAAAATAAATAAATAAATAAATAAAATAAGAATAAAAATAAAATAAAAACAAATTTTGTTCTTCCCTTAGGAGGCCCGAGGTAAGCCAGGAAGACGGTCCACTGCTCTCTTGACCAAGAAAACCTCTCAAGACCATGCAAATTGAGAGGTCGAACCTTGTTCACCTTAAGAACAACCATGGGGGGCTGGAGAGATGGCTCAGCGGTTAAGAGCACTGTCTGCTCTTCCAAAGGTCCTAAGTTCAATTCCCAGCAACCACATGGTAGCTCTCAGCCATCTATAACGAGATCTGGTGCCCTCTTCTGGCGTGCAGGTGTACATGCAGGCAGAACACTGTATACATACATAATAAATAAATCTTAAAAAAAAACAACAACAACAACAACAACCATGGGGAGCCAGGCATGGTGGCGCACGCCTTTAATCCCAGCACTTGAGAGGCAGAGGCAGGCGGATCGCTGTGAGTTCGAGACCAGCCTGGTCTACAAAGCAAGTCCAGGACAGTCAAGGCTACACAGACAAACCCTGTCTCGAAGGAAAAATAAAAAAATAAAAAAGAACCATGGAACCATGGGGCCGGAGAAATGGCTCAGAGATTGGGAGCATTGACTGCTCTTCCGGAGGTCCTGAATTCAAGTCCCAGCAACCACATGGTGGCGCACAACCATCTATAATGTGATCTGGCGCCCTCTTCTGGCCAGCAGGGGTAACAAGCAAAAGACCACCGTGAGGATGACGGGGAGGGGTGGCTCAGTGGTTAAAGAGTGCGCCCTGCTCGTCCAGGACCCAATTTCAATTCCCGGCACCCACATCAGGTAGATCACAACCACCTGTAACTCCAGCGCCAAGGGATCCATCCCATCAACTGCTTCTGGCCTCAGTGGGCACCCTGAACACAGCAGTGGCACTCACTCACACAGACACATACAAATACACATTAAAAGAAAAGAGGAGAGGAGACCTGAGTGGGTAGGTGTGCCCAGACCAAACAAGAGGGCTGGACACAGGGTCAGGGCCCGAAAGGGTGCTAAGTTTTGTTGCACGTGCTTACAAATGCAGAAAGGTTTGGCTGCAAACTTTCCAGTCACCGAACAAAGTACCCAAGATGGGCCACAGGATAGGTCACAGGGGACCCTGCTCGCACCATCGCCCAGAACAGCAAGGGAAGGTGACAATGTGCCCACAACTGATCCAGGACAAGTCCGGCCAGTGCCGACATTCAGCCGACAACATGGATTGGACTAGGTCTTGGTCGCCAAGATGTGCCATGAACCCAGCCGCAGAGACAAGCCACGGCCGCACCCAAGGGCTAAGGGAGGCACTGGAACCGGCCACTAGACCCTCCCCGTCTGTGTACGGCCTGGCAGCTGGTACCTGCTGGAAATAGGCAGCAAAGCGGTGCATGTACTGGTCGTAGGGTAGCATGGCGTGGGTCTCGCACCCGAAGCAGTTGATGTACCAGACGCCCAGCAGAGCCAGCAGGACGGGGGCGTTCTTCTCCAGGGGCGTCTTCTGGAAGTGCTGGTCCTGAAAGAACAGGGTAAGAGAGCTGAGGCAGTTGGCAGGGAGAGAAGCGAGGGGAGGAGAGGAAGGAGCAGGGAAGGACCCACCCATGTCTCGGGCCACTTTAGCACTCACCATCCAGTGAGCCCCGGAGAGCAGCTGCTCAAAGTGGTCAAAACCTGTTGACACAAATCAGCATCAACCGGAAGCGGCCACTCGGGTGTTCTCCCGGGCAGGCTGCTTACAGTTTCTTCTGGAACCAAGAAAAGTTGGACCCAGGAGAAAGGGGGGCCCTGAAGACAGCCTCTCTCCTCAGAACTGGCCCTGAGCAGGAAATCAACCCTACGTTTCTTTCTCCGAGTACTAAAAGATACATTGTTTCTAGGCATGGGAGCCTGTGGGATAAGCAACTGACAAGAGACTCCTGGATACAATGGCTACTCCACGCCGCAATACTGCCCCCTGCAGGCGACTCGGAAACACTCACCCACATGCAGAGCGATGGACAGTCCAATGGCTGACCACAGCGAGTAGCGGCCACCTACCCACTAGAAGAGAAGGAAAAAGGCATTGAAGGCAGGCAGGCTCACCCTACCCGCCCCACCCCCACCCCACCTGCCATGCGGGTCCCTGGAAAGCCACGCTTCCACAGGCACAGCTTGGAGGGCTTGACCCCCAACCCAACTCTGTCCTGCAGCACACCAGGCTCCGTGACTCTCCAAGGTGGCGGCGAGGTATACACACGGGACCGATCAAAGCCTCAACACAACTAAAGATGTTAGCATGGCCGGCCTTTTCTTCCTGGCCGACCCAAGGCCTCAAACCTCTTGTCAGCTCTTGTCTCCTCAGCACTGGCAGACAGAGAGCCTATACCCGTGTCATTCTTAGCTTTCTCGGTGTTGACAGAGCCATACACTTGATTAGCCTGCCTCATCATGACCCGTGCCAGTCCCGGCCTCTCCAGTGCTGACAGAAGCGCTCTCCATCTGTGCTAAACGTGCTTCCTCAGATGTTGACATACACAGGCCCTCATACCTGTTCAAAATCCCATCTCTTCAGATGCTGGCAGGCCACGCCTTCATACCTGTGCACACATGCAGCAGACACGACTTAAGCGCCTCATGCCTGTGCCTACCTTATTGCCTCAGACACTGATGAATTTAGTGCCTCATACCTGTGCCACGCCTCATCTCCTCAGACACTGGTAGACCAAGCACTCATATCTCTGAGGAACTTACCTGTTGAAACCTTGAGACACCCAGGACCTGTATGCTCCCCCATTGACAGACCCAAAACCTCACATCTGTGCCTACCATGTTTCCTCAGTCACTGACAGACCAGAGCCTCGTACCTGTGCCTACCCTGTCTCCTCAGCCACTGACAGACCAGAGCCTCGTACCTGTACCTACCCTGTCTCCTCAGCCACTGACAGACCAGAGCCTCGTACCTGTACCTACCCTGTCTCCTCAGCCACTAGACCAGAGCCTCGTACCTGTACCTACCCTGTCTCCTCAGCCACTGACAGACCAGAGCCTCGTACCTGTACCTACCCTGTCTACTCAGCCACTGACAGTCCAGAGCCTTGTCATACCTGTACCTACCCTGTCTCCTCAGCCACTGACAGACCAGAGCCTCGGACCTGTACCTACCCTGTGGATAGATCTGGAAAGATACAAGTTTAGGGAATAGATTTTCTACAGCGACCACCTCACAGGCCTCCTTAGGAGTGACATGGGCTCTCAGATCTTGCCTAATGGACTGTGTTCGAACTGCCATTGGGTAGTCAGCAGCTCTCAGACTGGTAAGCATGACCTAAGCCTCTAAACCCTCATATGGTACCATTTGTATCCCTAGGGCAACTCGAAGACTATACACCCATGAGGCGACTGGCTACACATCCCCCAGGTCCCCGCAACAGCCTAAGTTTGGCCTGACTGAGGACAGGTAGAGGCTTGGGGCACTCCATCTCCTGTCTCTGACCTCCAGGCTGACCCAGACACACATACTGCTGTAACTGGTTGTTCTGTCTTCTTTCCTTCCTTTCTTCCTTCAGTATTTTGTGTCAAAGTCTCAAACATTTGATCTTCTGGTCTCAGCCTCCCAAGTACTAGGATCTAAAGTAGGTGCCTTAGCTGGGTGTAGTGGTGCGCGCCGTTAATCCCAGCAACTCAGGGAGGCAGAAACAGGCGGATCAGTATGAGGCCAGCCTGGTCTATAAAGTGAGTCCAGGACAGCCAAGGCTACACAGAGAAACCCTGTCTCAAAAAAAACAGAACAAAAAACAAAAACAAAACAAAACAACAACAACAACAAAAACCAAACAAACAAAAAAAGAAGTATGTGCCTTGATGCTCGGCTCTATGATGTTTCTCCTAAATTGGTATATTTCATTGTGACTGATGGATTGTGCGCATATCTGCACGTGTGCGTGAAGGTCCGTCGTTCTTTCCCCACAATGTGGGTCTTGGGGATACAGTTTAGATCACCGAGCCGTCAGGTGTGTTAACCCGCTGAGCCATCCTACCAGCCCCACTGTGGCTCTCTTACACAACCACGTCTTACCAAACCCCTCAGGTCTGGCCAGCCAGAAATTTATGTATTCCTGGGTTAGAGTCTTTCCCACACATTTCACCTCACAAGCCTAGGGTACTTCGGTGTCTGAACCCAAGTGGCAAGGTCGCCTCTTCCTGGATCCACGGACTGATTTGGCAAAGCTGGGTAAACCCGGTGTGGACCAATTACACCGTCACCTGGGAGACCTGGCTCTGTACCTGTATCCAGAGCCAGTGGACACAGCCTGCGCACTGCCCGATCTTGGCTCCTTAACCTTTGTGGGGACCCAGCTCTATACACTTTCCTCTGGCCCCAGCCGTCTCCAACAAGCTTGCACAACTTGTCACACCTGACATACAGATCCAGCACCACCAAGTTGGCCTAACCACAGCACCAGCAACGCACTGAGCCTGCATCTCATTAGTTAAGACCGTCTCCCACCATCTGGGCTCCACAGACCCACCTGAGATGCCCTGAGATGCTCTTGTTTCCTCAGCCACACCTGGTCCTTACCTCCAAGACACAGACTGACAACACCCCAGCCAGAAGCAAGCTCCAAGGACGTCCCTGAATGGCCACAGATGCACCTACCTCTAGCTCCTTGTTAGAAAACCATACCTATATACACTTAAATTAGGGTTTGCAGCAGCCGGGCGTGGTGGCGCACGCCTTTAATCCCAGCACTCGGGAGGCAGAGGCAGGCGGATCGCTGTGAGTTCGAGGCCAGCCTGGTCTACAAAGTGAGCTAGGACAGCCAAGGCTACACAGAGAAACCCTGTCTCGAAAAACCAAAAAAAAAAAAGGGTTTGCAGACAGCCTATAAGACCTACAGTACTACAAAGCAAGTCTAGGACAGCCAAGGCTACACAGAGAAACCTTGTCTCAAAAAACCAAAACAACAACAAAAACAACAAAAGACCTATAGTACTTGTCGATTTTACGGGCCACTGCTATGTGGCTATGTGTCTGATTTTTTTTTTAAAGCAATTTATTTTTATTTTTTGTACATTGGTGTTTTGACTGCACGTGTGTGTGTGTGTGTGTGTGTGTGTGTGTGTGTGTGTGTGTGTGTGTATGAGGATGTCAGATCCCATGGAACAGGAATTACAGACAGTTGTTAGCTGCCATGTGGGTGCTGGGAATTGAACCCAGGGCCTCTGGAAGAACAGCCAGTTAACTGCTCTTCACCTCTGAGCCACCTCTCCAGCCCCACTATGTGGCTGCTTTAAGAAAGGTCACTCTTAACCATAGCTCCTTGGGCTTCTCCACACCCAGGTGTACCCTACCTTTGCCCGAATCTTCTATGAACAAGTCAGCCCTAACTACCCACGCTCAACCTGAACTCCTCAAGCCTACCTCTGGCAGGCCAGCTGTGACTGCTGGCTGACACAGGCGACGCTGGGCCAATCTGCTCCATTATGGCTCCTTCTGTTGCTGCACTGGGTGGGACAAGTCTCCTTCCTCTTAGTGTGACCTTGACTCTCCTCATGTCACCTCCCAGGCCGGTTCTGTCTGCCCAACGTTCGACTTAGCTCCTCAATCCACATCTAGAAGGCCAGGTCTACTCACCCTTGGGTCCTCGGGCCACACCTGGCCAGCTCCACCTACTAGTATGTCTCTCCAGGGCATGTCTGACGGGTCACCTCTACCCAAGTGTGGCCCCGGCTTCTCAAACCACCTGGGTGGCCTCTACTCTTTGAGCCTGGACCACGCTTATTCAGGCTTCACCGCCACCACTTTTGACTGAATCCAACGTCTACCTGTATTCAACTCCTCAGCCCTCAGCGGTCTCCACCTGGCCTCGACCCTTCCAGAACACAACTGATGAGCCACTGCCACCTGCCAGGGTTCACCTCTAATTCTCAACAGTTCAAACCTGTATCTTGCCGGGTGCGGTGGCGCACGCCTTTAATCCCAGCCCTTGCTTGGGAGGCAGCAGAGGCAGGCAGATCGCTGAGTTCAAGGCCAGCCTGGTCTACAAAGTGAGTCCAGGACAGCCAAGGTTACACAGAGAAACCCCCCCCCCAAAAAAAAACAAAACAAAAAAAACAAACCTGTATCTTACAAGGCAGGCGGTGGTGGCGCACGCCTTTAATCACAGCACTCGGGAGGCAGAGGCAGGCGGATCCCTGAGTTCGAGGCCAGCCTGGGTCTACATAGTGAGTTCTGCCTACTGGCACACTATGCACCCTGGCTCCTCTGAATGTGCTTGCTGAGCCACAGCTATATATCAGGATGTTGACTACGGCTCTACACACTATACCTGGAAGGCCAGAAAAACACATCTCAGCTCCATGAACCACATACCAGATGGGCTAGCTCTACTAACCTGTATATGGCTCTGGATTTTCAGACCATGCCTGACGGGCCAGTCCTACCTACCTGATCCTGAGCCCTCACACTCCATCCGCATGTGACTGGCCAGCGACATGACCTAATACCCTTCTCCAGGTTTGACTATGACTTCTGATGTCTCACTTATGTCTCCTTAGTTCTCCACTCAGCCGTGCGCTCCATCCACCTTGTCTTGCTCCGTTTCCTCAGACAGCATCTTAAAGATGTAATTCTTTGGCTCTGAGACCTCACCTGACAGTTGGCTCTGCCTGCTTTGCTCGGCCCAGACTGACCTGAGAAATGATTTGCTAACTGTGGTGTGCCGGTTCCGCAGACTAAGTTACCCAACAAAGTCCTACCGTGTGTGGCCAAGTCTGCCAGACTTGGGATTCGAGCCTGTTTCTGACCTCAGCAGCCTCTTCCATCCCTTACCTGGGAGACCAGGGAGTACAAATCCGTCTCTTAGCAACCTCCTCTGCCAGCCTTGCGGCACACTCCTGCATGGATGCTGCTCTCCATCCCTTGCCGCCCGCCAGGTCTGCAGGCTTGTTCTAAGGGACTCCAGACTGCCTGCCTGAACCCAGGGCCTGGACCCCCATCTCCCACCCCTGCACCCTTAGCCTGCAATGTGTACAGCAGACAGTTCTACCTGTATGTGCCTCGCCTGGCTCCTCTGGTTCCAGTGGGAAACCCAGTCACACGCTTCTCTCTGATTCCGGCCCCTGACGCGTTTAGCCATGACACCACAACTAAGCAGCGGCTGCCACACACCCGAAGACATGCTACCTGCCAATCTCACAGTCTCCTGCTGCCGGAGTTTGCCTCAGGACTGAGCTGTCGTATTCTGAAGACTGCGCTCTCCCAAGTCTCTCCAACTGCACCCTAACCCCCACCTGTACCTGTCTTTACTCCTTTCCAGATCTCTGATTCTAGCTCCTGAGACGTCCGCCATGACACGCCATGACAAGACACACCTGACAGACTTCATCCTACATACCTGAGGACAGGTAAACCAATTTAGTTCTCCGATGCTGGTCTCGAGCTGGGCCCTCACCAGCATGCCTCTGCTGGGTCCAGATGCCCGGCACAGCAGGCTGAGTCTCACCACTCACACATACCTGTACTGGCCCAACTTGAGGACGGGCCTTGCAGGTCGTGCTGCGCTCCTCTGCCTGGTGTCGCTTTCCCTCACCTGAGAGACTCACTCCAGAGTCTTCACACACCCCGGCTCCTGGGCTCCACAGACACCGTCACCTCCACTCAGCATTATCCACTCACATCTTTTCTCATGCTGTTGTGGTACGACGTATGTGTGGCCTGACCCACGAGGTCTCAGCTGCCACCACGCCAGCCCTGGGCTCCTGCTCCCTGCACTTAAACGTCACTCTTTGACCTTGCCTGCAAGACTCTAATTTCTCCATCACATTCCATTGACTTTCTGTCCGCTGGGCAGTTACAATGAACGTCCCGCTCTGTTGGGCTCTATGGCTGGGTAGCAAGGGTAACCCACTCCTCCCCTACCACCATTTTGTTTATGTGCCAACGCCTGGGGAGGAAGGGAAAGGTCCTTCTTCCTCTATCAGGCAGGCAACACGTGTTAGAAGATGCTGCACTGGGGGCTGGAGAGATGGCTCAGAGGTTAAGAGCACTGGCTGCTCTTCCAGAGGTCCTGAGTTCAATTCCCAGCAACTACACAGTGGCTCATAACCATCTATAATGTGACTAGTGCCCTCTTCTGGTGGGCAGGTGTACATGCAGGCAGAGCACGATATACATATTAAAAAAAAAAAAAGATGCAGCTTCCCAACAGGGGTTCCTCATCTGGCACAGGATCTATGCCAAAAACGGTAAATGATGGGCCATCTAGAAAGGAGTTAACTCAGATACAGTGGATGGCTCTGGGAAGTGGAGTGTCACTCTCCTACAGATTGAAAGAAAAAAGCTTTCTGCTAAGTATGATGTTGCATGCCTGTAATCTAAAACACTTGGGAGGCCAAGGCAAAGAGGATCGCAAGTTCGAGGCTAGCCTGAGCTACACCGTGAGCTGCAAGTTAGCCTGGGCTACATAGAGAGCCTGTCTCAAAAACCCTTTAAAAGGGGATGGGGGTGTGATGTCCCACGCCTTTAAACCCAGCACTTGGGAGGCAGAGCCAGGCGGATATCTGTGAGTTCAAGGCCAGCCTGGTCTACAAAGGGAGTCTAGGATGGCCAAGGCTACACAAAGAAACCCTGTCTCAAAAAAAAAAAGGGGGGGAGCACATGGGGGGCAGCTCAGCGGTAGGATGCTTGCATAGTGTGGGCAGGTCTTAGGCACCGAAACAAGCTATTATTTAGCTTTCAAAGCAAGGTTACCACTGGCCAATGATGCCAACAAGAAAAGAGGCTCCAGGCTAACAGGTAGTGGGAAAAAGCCCCCAAGGGTGACACCTTCTACCCAGGATGCACCTCTACCCAGTCACAGCCCCTACACCCAGGCAGCAGCCCTGCACACTAAGCCTTTACATCCCTCCCTCACACCACTGCTGTGCTCAGCACAGCTGTAAGGCCGGTTCCAAGTCAAGCCTGCTTCCAGGATGACCTGCATGCAAGGCCTACCCTGGCCTGGCGTGCCTCCTTCCTGCCCCTTTCCAGCTGCTCCCGAAGTCCCCTGTGGGTGTCTTCCCAGCCTACCAGGTCCAGGACGCACCTTACCCTGCCCTTTGACCTTTACAGACTGTGGCTACAGCCTGGAAGAAAGGTCATGCCTGAGAATAACTCACCCCAGCTCATCGAGAGGGCAGGGGTGGCTCTGGTTACCTCACAGTGGGTGCTGCTGGAAGGCACCCAGGGGAGTATCACTTCTCCACGTAAACCGGGCACTCTCCCCACAGACCGAGCCTCCCTGACGGCCTCTCTGCCTTGCCCAAAGTGAGACAGACATGCAGCAAGCGCTCAACCAGTGCTGACCTGACCTCACAGGCCCCTCCTGTCGGCTCAACGGCCGTGCCTCGGCAAAGGACACACCAAGCACACAGCACACGGGGTGCCTGTACTTACATCCCAGAACTCGAACATGTTTTGAGGGTCAATTCCAAACTCTTTCACTTTGGTCTGGAAAATACAAAGGGGGGGGAGGGGGGGAGGGGATATCTGTTAGAGACAAGGATAGGAGTTGCAAGGGGCGAGGCACGGTGCCAGACAAAGCTCCAGGAACCCCTGCCTTCCTTCCAACCCTAGCGGGGCAGGCTTCTGAGGTGAGGGTGACACCCACGACTGCTCACTCCGAACTGGACAGCAAGCCAGCTCAACTCCCATAATACACCAGGGGCCCTGCACCCACACAGCCTCCTCTTGGTGTGTAAGAACCAGCCCCCAACACCTGGAATTCAAACCCAGAGGCCATGCCCCAGGCCAGGCAACAAAGCCTGGAGCACTCCCCAGCCTTGCTCCTTTGAAGATGACCCTAAGCAAACAGACCAGCCTTGTTCTCTGGTGTCTAAGGCCCTCAGGCAGGTGACTCCAGACTGCCCATACCTATTCTCAGCCCATACCCACCTATGTCCACTGATGGCAGAAAAGGTGCTGGTTAGTGGCCTTGAGACATCTGGCTGCCCCCCCCCCCAACCTCTTGGCAGCTTTGGGGGTTAAAGTGGGAAGGAGGGCCTAGGTGTGGTTTGTGGCTCCCAGCTCTGCCACTGGCTTGCACAGCACCACCACACAGTGGTGTTGGAGTTCACAAGGGCTGTGCTTCCTAGAGGAAGCCTCGCACTGACCTGCTGAGCCATGCTGGGCGTTCCCCTCACCTCAGATAGAAGGATCTGGGCTCTAACCCCATCAGCGTCACCTCACACAATCCTTTGCGTGGAACAAGAGGCCACACCTGGGGGGTACTAGGGACACGACGCAGTAGCCAAGAGCACACACCGCTCTTGCGCTAGACCTGAGTTTGGCTCCCAGCACAGACACCGGGCAGCTCATAGCCAGCTGTAACTCCAGTCCTGGCGGGGGATCCAAAGTCCTCTTCTGGACTCTGAAGGCATCCGTACTCACGCATGCACATAATCCCCCCCCACACACACACACAATTAAAAATAAATCATTTAAAAAAAAAAAGCACTCAGGAGGCAGAGGCAGATGGATCTCTGTGAGCTTAAGGTCAGCCTGGTCTCCAGAGCGAGTCCCAGGACAGCCAAGGCTACACAGAGAAACCATCTCGAAACAAAACAAAAGGCACATTCGTTTACCAGGCTTTAGGGAAGACCAAACAAGATCTCTCCTGTCCGTCCTATGGGGAGACATGTGGCAGGGTGCTGGATGCAGGAGACTGGCCTGGGAGATGGGTGGGGACATCACCATCCCACTGATTACATGTCCTCCCGCAGACTGTAGGGAAGGCCAGCTGGCTTCAGTGAGCCAGCTACTCCAGCAGCCGAGAGGTTCCCACCCTCCCACCTCACCCCCTTGAATCAGGGGGCTGAGCTTGGTGGATGCTGAGAGGCCGGTGTTTTCTCATGACCTGGGCTTCCCCATGGGGGCATGCAGGACGCCACACTGGCACTTACCGTGTTGGTAGACAGGGCGACAAAGTGCTTTGCAACTGCAGATGGCTATAAGAGACAGAAGCAGATCAGACCAAAGGCCACTGCCCCCCCCCTTCAAGCCACCCAAGGGTGGGGAGGCCCCATTCCTGGAAAAAACAGATTCTACACAGATTCTCTCTCTTTGGCCTTGAGGCTATCTGAGGAGCCCACAAATGGTCAAGGTCAAGATGGGCAGGAAGATGGTGGCACGTGACTAATCCTAAAGCTCAGGAGACTGAAATAGGAGGTCACAAACCAAAAAAAAGCAACAACAAAAAAAATGTTGTATAAGGGCCACAGGCCAGGCTGCCCATGCCCCCTGAAAGGCCCCCCGTGGCCAAGGAGTAAAATGCCACCCCAGTGTAAATTGGGTGTGGTTCCCAGGAGCACAGCCCAGCAGGGACATAAAGGCTCCTCAGTCACAACATGGACACTATTAAAAATGAATGAAAGAAAGAAACGGTTCTTAGCCAGTTACAGCAGGTTCTGCTTATGCCTGAGGCCAAAAAAGCCACAGTTACAAACAAAGAAAAGGAGCCAGAAGGGCCTCCACCTGCTAGTACCTTTAGCAGAAAGGGCTACTGAGCAGGACGGGGGGGGGGGGGGGGGGGCGGGGCAGGAGGGAAGGCTGGAAGGCAGAAGGACTATGAGACATGCACTGCATCCCCCACCAGACTCACCCCTGAGAGAACTCAGAACACACCAAGGAGACACACACTCAGACACAGACACAGACACAGACTCACGTCCTTGGCCGCCGTGAGGAACCACTCCTTTGCTGTCTCTGCATTGGTGATGGTCTCCTGGGTGGTGAAGGTCTGCAACAGAGTGTGTGGTAGGCAGTCAGCCCAGGTCAGGGTGGCCAGCAGAGGGCCACCGGGGTGACCGGCGAGCACGTCAGGTACGTTTACCACAGGCATCCACAAACATGCATGTCATAAGCAGTGCGCGCAGCAGCCGCATAGAATTCTAGCAGTTTACATCCAGGGGTGTAAGGCGCTACCCCCCTCAAACGCCGAGCCAGAGGCCATGGCACTCATGTGGTAGAGGTGAAAAGACAACTTTTGCGGAATAATTCTCTTCTAGCATTTGGGAGCCAGGATCGAATTCAGGTCATCAGGCTTGGTGGCAAGCCCCTTTACCTACTGAGCCATGCAACCAACCCTCACATGGGCTTTTTATTACTTTGTGTATATTAGGGTACATGAGGCATAAGTGATAATAAATAAACCCTTACATTATTAGGCCAGGGCTCTAAAATCAGAAAGAAAGGCACAACATGCCAGGTGTGGGGGTACACACCTGCATTCCCAGGGCTCAAAAAAAAAAAAAAAAGGCTGCGAGGCAACTACACTCAGCTATAATACTCAAAACCCTGAGAAGGAGGGTGGGAAGGAAACTGGGGAGGGAAAGAGAATAGATGGATCTCTTAAGAAATATCTCCGCCAGACGGTGGTGGCGCACGCCTTTAATCCCAGCACTCGGGAGGCAGAGGCCGGTGGATCACTGTGAGTTCGAGGCCAGCCTGGTCTACAAAGTGAGTCTAGAATAGTCAAGGCTACACAGAGAAACCTTGTCTCGTTAAAAGAAAGAAAGAAACAAAGAAAGAAACAAAGAAACAAAGAAACAAAGAAAGATCTCCTAGCACTTAGGAGGCAGAGGCAGGCGGATCTCTAAGTTTGAGGCCAGCCTGGTGTACAGAGGGAGTTCCAGGGCTACACAGAGAAACCCTGTTACAACAGTAGGAAGAGGAGGAGGAGGAAAAGGAGGAAGAGACAGCAGCAGAGACACGTTAGTGACAAGGACCTGTCTGTAATCTACTTGAGTACTTGAGCCAGGGGGACCAAAAGTTCCAGGTGTACCTGGACTGCAGTGTGAATTCAAGGCTTAGCTGAGCGGCTGAGAGAGGGGCCTGTGTCAAGGTAAAGGGCTGGGGACGTAGCTCAGTGGTAGTGTGCTTGCCCAGCATGTGTGAGACCCTGATGTCATACAGAGCATGGTAATGCACATACAGCGAGACAGACAGAAGACAGAGACAGGGAGGGGCCAAGATCACATAAGTAAGTGGCTATGGCCAGCCCATGACAAGGGTACAAATTAAACAGATGTAGGCTTCCATTAAGGGAAATCTCATTTGTTGTCAGACATGGGAATCATCCGAGGGCGGCAGCGGTATTAAACCACAAAGCACCGTTTGCTAAGAATCCATCCTGAGACTCCATCGCCCAGGGCAACGTACCCGGCCTCCCCACCCCAAGTCCATACCTTGGAAGCGATTATAAACAGGGAAGACTCGGGGGTCAGGTTGGCCAGTGTCTTGGCAATGTGGGTGCCATCAATGTTCGAGACAAACCAGACACGGGGACCTCCTGAGGAGTACGGCTTGAGAGCCTCCGTCACCATGAGGGGTCCCTGCAGGAAGAGTGGGCCAGGTTCTAGGAAGTGACCGTCCCCACCCTCCACCCCATCCCCAGGTGAACTGGGCGCTCCTCACCAGGTCAGAGCCCCCGATGCCGATGTTGATGACGTCCGTGATGGATTTGCCAGTGTACCCCTTCCACTCGCCACTCCGGACCCGCTGGCAGAGAAACAGATGTGGTCAGCCCAAAGGCACAGCTCAAAAATGTCATTTAGGTGGGTGACAACTACTAGGCTCTCTCAGGAGTCTCTGGAGGTCACAATCCTGTGACGCACATTGTCCAGGTACACTGTTCCACGCTGTTGACTCTGGGAGCAAACAAGGCTTTCTTGTCCCAGACTACTGAATGTTTATTTCTTTTCTTTTCTTTTCTTAATTCCCAAGACAGGGTTGTTCTTTGTAGCCCTGGCTGTCCTGGACTCGCTCTGTAGTCCAGGCTGACCTCGAACTCATAGAGATCCGCCTGCCTCTGCCTCACAAGTGCTGGGATCAAAGGCGTGCGCCACCACGCTCAGCTCTGAATGTTTATCTCAAGTGACCTCCAAAACTCCCTGTTAGGCTGGCTTCCTAATTCTGTGACAGAAAGATCACTTGATTATCTCATAGCATAGAAATGCCTGTAAAGAAAAAAAAAAAAGAAGGGGCTGGAGAGATGGCTCGGCGGCTAAGAGCACTGACTGCTCTTCCAGAGGTCCTGAGTTCAATTCCCAGCACCCACATGGTGACTCCTAACCATCTATAATAAGATCTGGTGTCCTCTTCTGGTGTGCAGGCATAACACTGTATGTATAATAAATAAATAAATAAATAAATAAATAAATAAATAAATAAATCTTTTTTTTTTTAAAAAAGGGGGGGCGCTGGAGAGATGCCTCAGAGGTTAAGAGTACTGACTGCTCTTTCAGAGGTCCTGAGTTTAATTCCCAGCAACCACATGGTGGCTCACAACCATCTATAATGTGATCTAATGCCCTCTTCTGGTGTGCAGGTGTACATGCGAACGAAGCATTCATATACATAAAATAAAATATTTAAAAAAAAAATTGCCTGCACAGGGTTGGAAAGATGGCTCAGTGGTTAAGGGCACAGGCTGTTCTTCCAGAGGACTGTGGCTCAGTTTCCGGCACCACACAGCAGCTCACAACACCTTTAACTCTGGTTCCCAGAGATCTGATGACCTCTTCTGACCTCCACAGGGAACAGGTATGAACGTGGTGTGCATAACACACACACACACACACACACACACACACACACACACACACACACACAGAGTAAAAGACAGAAAGCGGAGACATTCTGACGTCATCCAGCAACTCTAGCACACTGCTTCTGCAGGGCTTCCCCTAGCATTTCGCTGGATGCCGTTAAGCACCTGCTTTGATGATGTTACTTTTGCTCGTTCCACCAAATGGGCTACTCCAGTAGTCCCTCGGGAGGTTGTACCCACCCAATTTGATGATGTTCTATTATCTGCTGTTTTTTTTTTTTAAAGATTTATTTATTTATTATTATGTATACAGAATTCTGCCTGCATGTGCACCTGCAGGCCTAAGGAGGGCATCAGATCACATTATAGATGGTTATGAGGAGAAAAGAAAATAAGTCAGGAAAATATTGTTGGAAATTGTAAGGAAAAAAATTTTTGTAGGCCAGGCTTAGTCATGGTGCACACCTGTTAATCCCAGCACTCAGGAGGCAGAAGCAGGTGGTTCTCATGAGTTTTGAGGCCAGCCTGGGCTACAGAGTGAGTCCAGGACGGCCAAGGCTACACAGAGAGACCCTGTCTCGAAAAACCAAAAAAAAAAAACAAAAAAACTCTTTGTTGAGGCTAGAGAGCTGGCTCAGAGGTTGAGCTCTGGGGGCTCTTATGAAGGACCCAAGCTCAGTTCCCAGCACTCACACTGGTGGGTCACAGTGGCCACGACAGCTCCAGAGGAGGACGCCTTCCTCAGGACTCTGTGGCATTGGCACCTGTACTCACATGCGCATGCACGCACGCACGCGCGCGCACACACACACACACACACACACACACACACACACACACACACACATAATTAAAATAACTCTATTTTTGTTTTGGGTTTTTTTTTTTTTTGCTATGTAGCCCTGGCTATTCGGTACTCACTTTGCAGACCAGGCTGGCCTCAAACTCAGAGATCCGCCTGCTTCTGCCTCCCGAGTGCACGGATTACACTTTTAAAACCCCTGTTTCTAGGCGGTGCTCACCTTTACTCCTAGCATGCAGAGGCAGGCAGATCTCCACCAGCTGGACCCTACAATGTGTGTTGCAGGACAGCCAGGGCTATGTCAAGAAACTCTGTCTCAAAAATTAAAAAAAAATAAAAAAAACCAAAACCCTGTTGGGCTAGGGATGTGGTTCAGTTAATAGAGGGTTTGCCTAGCATGTACAAGGTCCTGGGTTCAATTCCTAGCACTGTATAAACTGGGCATGGTGGCTCACACCTCTAATTCCAGTATTCCAAAGGCAGGAGATCAGAGATTCAGTGTCATAGTACAGGCTATCTGCGACCCTGTCTACAAACAAGGATCCTTTAAGACTTCAGAGAGCAGGGGGCTGGAGAGATGGCTCAGTGGTTAAGAGCACTGCCTGCTCTTCCAGAGGTCCTGAGTTTAATTCCCAGCAACCACAACCATCTATAATGTGATCTGACGCCCTCTTCTGGCCTCCAGGGTTACAACCAGGCAGAGCAATGTACACGTAATAAATAAATAAATCTTTAAAAAAAAAAAAAGACTTCAGAGAGCAATAGGGCACACAAACATTCGGACAAACACAACGTTCCCATGTGGCATCTCAGTGGGCTCAGAAGCAAAGGATTTCACCTTGGCCCAGTGCCCTCGATCGGTGGCTAAGTGCCTGTCGCCTACCCTGACCTCCTGAACTGATTCCCACAAACTGTGCTCTGGCCTTCACATGCACTGCGGCACCTGCATGCCCATGTAAGAGTAACAGTTTCGTTTTGGGGGCTTTTTTTTGGGGGGGGAGAAAGATTTATTTATTATTATGTATACAGTGTTCTGCATGCATGTATAGCTACAGGCTCAGAAGAGGGTGGTTGTGAGCCACCATGTGGTTGCTGGGAATTGAACTCATGACCTTTGGAAGAGCGGTCAGTGCTCTTAACCTCTGAGCCATCTCTCCACGTGCAATCATCGTGAAGAAATCTGTACATATAACTAACAGACGGACGCCTCCACAATAAGCTTCTTATGGAGTCTCTCCAGACTCAGTAGGCTTTAGTAAGAACTTAAGTGTCTGAAAATGTATCTGCAGATACCTCAGGCACTTAAAGAGATCTTTTTAGACACTCCTATTTCCACAGAGAGGAGGGGGCTGAGAAAACCAGGCAGCTGTAAGCACAGGCTGGATTTCACCCAGAGAAAATGAGTGTCAAGACGCTAAGGCCTGCAGGGTGCGGTGGCGCACGCCTGTGATCCCAGCACTCGGGAGGCAGAGGCAAGCGGATCTCTGTGAGTTCGAGGCCAGCCTGGTCTACAAAACCAGTCTAGGGCAGCCAAGGCTAACACAGAGAAACCCTGTCTCAAAAAATAAAAAAAATAGAAATTAAAAATTAAAAAAAGAATAGTTTTGTGGGGTTTCTAGATTTATTTTATATGTATCTGTGTTTTGTCTCCATATATGTATAAGCGCCACATGCATGCCTGGTGTCCACAGAGGTCAGAAAAGGGCTGGAAGTCCAGTTATAGGCATTGTGATAGGTGCACAGACTAAGTTGCTGGAGTCTCCTGCAAGAGCAGCCAGTGTTCTTAACCACAGAGCCCTGGCTCCAGCCCCAGGAAAGCTCAGTTTCTCCCTATCACAATCAAGCATTTTACACACTTTTTTTGGGTTTGTTTTTGTTTTTCGAGACAGGGTTTCCCTGTGTAGCCCTGGCTGTCCTAGACTCACTTTGTAGACCAGGCTGGCATCAAACTCACAGCGATCCACCTGGCTCTGCCTCCCGAGTGCTGGGATTAAAGGTGTGTGCCACCACGGCCCGGCCTGCATTTTACACGCACGCATGCACGCACGCACGCACACATTATGAGAGAAACTCACTTTTTAATATAAGTTCATACATCCTTTCTTCATGTAGATAAAGCCTTAGGACAGACACGTGCCACTGCTGCTTTTGGAATTAAGTGTCACCATGGTGGCTTACCCCAGGCTGACCTCAGACCCACTGCCCTCCGGCTACAGCCTCCTGAGTGCTGGGGTGACAGAGTACGCAACCACACCTGACTAAGACAACCACTTCGTAACTTCCAAGTATACAAAAAAAATCAAGTGTAGCCGGACAAAACAGGCACAGTTACTGATAATCCTGAGGTACAAGCACAGTTTAGTTTCTCCTTCGGCTGTTGTTTCTTGTTTCTTGTAAATTTTTCAATCGATAGATCACACGTATTCCTGAGGTACAGTGTGATAGTTGATACAAGTATTTAAGTAACAGGTCAGAGTAATTGGTGTATCCATTGTTTCAAGACATTACCATGTCTCTTTACGCCAAACTTGCTGGCACTGATTTGAAGCTCTCGTGCCTCAGTTTCCCCACTCCGGGGACCATCAGCATGTATAACTGTGCCCGACTGTACTATTTACGTCTGAAAGGAACCAGCTACAGACGTCCTCACCAGAATTGCCACAGGTTAGCAGTGTTTGTTTGTTTGTTCATTGGGCTTTTCTATTTGAGGCAGGGTCTCCTCATGTAGCCCAGGCTGGCCCAGGACTGGCAATCCCCCTACCTCAGGCTCCTAAATGCTGGGATTATAGGCAATGCTCCACCACACCCACACCGCACATTTTGAACTAAAAATACCAGGCCAGTCTGAGTCAGCCAATCCAACAGCCAGCTTTAACAGAGTGTCATCCCGCAACAGCACTGGAGGTGACTAACAGCACACTGTCCAGCCGGCTGGCCGCGCGCGCACACGCACGCGCGCGCGCACACACACACACACACACACACACACACACACACAGCAGATGGAGGATGGCTAGGAATCCCTTATCCACACCACAAAACCTCGGGGACATCCTGAAATCCAGAGTGCCACCAGGGATTCCTGCCTTCCTGGTCCCAGGAAGCCTTGCATCTAGGTGCTGCCAGGCCTTTAAGATGAATACCACGGTTGCCGGGCATGGTGGCGCACGCCTTTAATCCCAGCACTGGGGAGGCAGAGGCAGGAGGATCGCTGTGAGTTCGAGGCCAGCCTGGTCTACAAAGCGAGTCCAGGACAGCCAAGGCTACACAGAGAAACCCTGTCTTGCAACCCCCCCCCCCAAAAAAAGAAGATGAATACCAGGGTCACTGCCAGGTCTGAAAATGGCTCTTGGCCCAGGCAAGCGGACTTTTGGACTGGCCACACATGGGAGCGGCTGCTTTCAGGCACAAGCCCAGAATAATCACAGCTGATCAGATGATCACTCTCTAAGCATGCCCAACCCATACAGACACACACCCACACAGCATACAGCACACACGCACACAGCACACACTCACACAGCACACACCCACACAGCACACACCCACACAGCATACAGCACACACCCACACAGCACACAGACACCCACACAGCACACACACCCACACAGCACACACGCACACAGAGCACACACAGCACACACGCACACAGCACACGCCCACACAGCACACGCCCACACAGCACACACGCACACAGCACACAGCACACGCCCACACAGCACACACCCACACAGTACACACCCACACACAGCACACAGACACACACCCACACAGCACACACCCACACATAGCACACACCCACAGCACACACAGCACACACCCACACAGCACACAGACACACACCCACACAGCACACACGCACACAGAGCACACACAGCACACACGCACACAGCACACACACGCACACAGCACACACCCACACAGCACACACACACATACCCAAACAGCACACACCCACACACCCAAACAGCACACATGCACACACCCACACACTCACACAGCACACACTCACACACCCACACACGCACACACCCGCAGGGCCCACGCATCCATTACCCCTGCCCTCCAAACCCATACCAGCTACCAACACTTGCAGGGTTCCCCTGGGGATACACACTAAGGCCACAGCGGTTCGTGTAGGTAAATCTAGCTGGGCTCTAAGACAACCCTTACAAGCCTCCTGCCCGACCCCCCACCCCTACCCCTACCCCCACCCCCACCCCCACCACCCCCTGTCCCATATACACAGAAGAGGTCGGATGGGCATGGTGTGGTCTATCTTTAATCACAGAACTAGGAAGAGAGAGGCAGGCAGATCTCTGTGTCTGACAGAGGCCAGTTCCAGGCCAGCCAAGGCTACACAGTTAGTTAGACCCTGCTTGGAAGGAAGGAAAGAAGGAAGGAAGGAAGGAAGGAGAGAAAACAAAGGGGTATGTGGTATACGGTGTGGTTCTAAGCACTAATTCTGACCCAGGAGCCTGTTTTACATTTTCATAGTGTAAATAAGCCACAGGGAGGGGAAGTGGGATGTCGCTCAGTTGGTATTGTGCTTTCTTTTTATTTTTTTAAAATTTTATTTTATTAATTTATTCTTATTACATCTCAATGGTTATCCCATCCCTTGTATCCTCCCATTCCTCCCTCCCTCCCATTTTCCCCTCACTCAGACTGTGACTGAGGGGGACTTCCTCCCCCTTTATATGCTCATAGGGTATCAAGTCTCTTCTTGGTGGTATTGTGCTTTCTTATCATATAAAGCCTCAACTTTGACAGCCCACTTCCATCCCCACCCCACCCCCACCCCCGAGTGGCCCCAGCACCATATAACAGGTCCTAGTGGCACACACCTGCATCCCAGACCTTGGAAGATGAAACGTGTGCTCGCTCTGAGGGAAATTCAGGTCTCAGCAGAGATGCCAGCCAGGGTTAGCGTGCGCGCTCTCTCTCTCTCCTCTCTCTCTTTCTCTCTCTCTCTCTCTCTCTCTCACACACACACACACACACACACACACACACACACACACAAGCATCCGCTTACCTGGCAGAAAGACTTCATCTTCTCCAGAACCCTGTTGACCTCCGGCATCACGTCTTTGCCATCCACCAAGATGGGCGTGTTGGACCGGTTCCGGAGGGCCACATGCAACACTGCCCGATCCTAGAGATAAAGGCCAGAGAGCGAGGAGCTACCATATGCCCTGGAGCTAGCTAGAGTGGTCCCAGCTGGGGAAACTACATAGCTCAGCCCCCTGCACCGGACAAGCAGGTCCAGGCATCCATTAACACCAACATCTTTGGGCTGGAGACATGGCTCCAAGGTTAAGAGCACTGGCTGCTCTTCCAGAGGTCCTGAGTTCAATTCCCAGCAACCACATGGTGGCTCACAACCATCTGTAATGTGATCTGATGCCCTCTTCCGGTGTACATAATAAATTTTTAAAAAATTGTTTTTAATTTTGGTTTTTCAAGATAGGGTTTCTCTGTGTAGCCTTGGCAGTCCTGGACTCGCTGTGTAGACCAGGCTAGCCTCGAACCCACAGCAATCCGCCTGCCTCTGCCTCCCAAGTGCTGGGATTAAAGGCATGCGCCACCACCACCTGGCTAATAAATAAATCTTAAAATAAAAAAAATTAAAAAAAGCCTGACTGAAGAGGAAGAGAGTGACCAAAGGCACACAGTGGTGACAACGCAGCTCAGAGAGGAACAATAAGACATAAGGACTTCTTGTTTGGGGCACCTCCCCCAAACAACATGTCCTGAGGCCTCAGGACATGAAGCAAGACTTGCAACAGAAGGCAGCGCTCACCAAACGGCGGCCTCACCAGCCCCAACCGCCATGAACCAAACCAGAAAACTGGGGCCTGCGACAGGTGCCGACAGCTCCCGACAGCTCGCTCACCCGGTCACGGGAGGAGGCAAAAGGGCCCCTGCAGCTAAAGAGAGCGACTGTGGGAGGAAGAAGGCAGAAAGGCCCCACCCAGATGGCCAGGAAAATGGCTGCAATCTAGGGAGATTGCGGTGAGTGGGAGGGCCGGAGGAAGCCCTCAGTGACTGTGGCCTTCCTCACACAAGCGCAGCAGTGCAGGAAGACCAGCTGCTCCCAACTGCACCTCTGACCTCCATGCCTCAGACACCTCGCACGTAAAAAGACTCAGGGCTGGAGAGAGATGGCTCAGCGGTTAAGAGCACATACTTGCCAGGAGATGGTGGCGCAGGCCTTTGATGCCACAGCGCTCAGGAGGCAGAGGCAGGAGGATTGTCTCTGAGTGCTGGGCCAGCCTGGTCTACAGAGTGAGTTCCAGGACAGCCAGAGGTACAGAGAAACCCTGTCCTCAAAATAAATAAATAAATAATAAAATAAATCAACAATAACAACAACAACAAAAAGATTTCAACTCCCAGTATACAACTACAGGGCAATCTGACACCTCTGTAGGCACCTGTACTTATGTGCACATACCCACACACTCATAATTAGAACTGAAATTCAAACAAAAAAGACACTGATTTTGTGTGTGTGTGTGTGTGTGTGTGTGGTTTTTCGAGACAGGGTCTCTCTGTGTATCCCTGGCTGTCCTGGACTCACTTTGTAGACCAAGCTGGCCTCGAACTCTCAGCGATCCGCCAGCCCCTGCCTCCCGAGTGCTGGGATTAAAGGCGTGCGCCACCTGATTTTTGCTTTGTTTTGTGGGGGAGGTTGCAAGTGCAGAGGGCAGATATGAAGGGATTTGGGCGATGTGTGGGATTGAACTACATGATGTAAATCAATAAAAAGTTTTTTTTAAAAACCTATAATGGAGTGGAAATCAGACCATTCAATAAAATATCGTTTTCTAGGAAAAAAAAAAGTAAGATAGGACATAACAATTGAGATATAATATGAATAAATTAACAATTGAGTTGTAATATGAATAAATTAATAAAGTATATTAATTTTTTACAAAAGTAAGATAGGGCAGTGTGGAGTGTTTACTGTGCCCGCAGGCTTCTTCCACCACCAAGCCAAGGACAAGATTTTCCAATGCTTGCCTTACCCCCCACCTCTTAGTGACTCCTAAGGCCAACGAAACTAAGGACTCTAGTGACACAATTCCTCTTGTCACTAGTACTACTTCCAGAGGGACCCACCAGCGTCTCAAAGTTGAAACTCTCCAAGTAAGTGTCCAAGCAAGCCTTAAGCAAACCTCTCCCTTCGGGCTTGAGCTGCGCCCCTCCCTGGACAAGACACCGGGAACGGTTCCAATTTGCTTGCCAAGTCCAGGCTGCCCGGTCTTGCAGACGTCACACCCCAAAGCTGGGCAGCCAAGCCCCAAAGAAAAGCCTTATAGCACCTTCATGAGGCAAAAAGCATTGCTTAAGAGGCATAGGGTGATTGCGCTACCAGTCCGATAAGCGGAACAGAAGGGAAGAGGCCTGGGGTGGGTATGCTGGACCCCGGTGCCCACGGGAACTGCTTACCTCCGTGTAATTGATCTTCGTACCGTTGAACATGTTGTCGCGTGCAGCCTCCACGCCTCTGGACTTAGCCTAGGAAGAGAAGACACTGAGGCCTAGTGGCCATCACAAGTTCAACCAGACACCCCACCCCCACCGACATCCCCCCAAGGCTGACAGATGGTCCTAGCCTGTTCTCCTTTCCTACTGCCTTTGAAGAATCTGCTCAAACAGCCCGCCCTAGAGATTCCTAGGACCCCACTCCAAACGTGTCGACCTGGAACCCAAAACAAGCCCCATCCCTCCCCCACCCCCATCCCCCCTCCCACAACCAAACCAGAGAGCACAGTTCCTTACCAGGTCCACCAGCATCTGCATCACTTCCTTGTTGACGAGGTTCTTGGAGTAATCCACCAGGATCTGCCCATGGTTGGTGTTGAGGTTCAAGCTGCAGGAAGAAGACAGAGAAGCCTGCAGGTCACCACTGCGCCTCGGCCCACCCTCTCGGTGCCACACCCCAGGGGCACCGCCTGCTGCCTGGCCACAAAGGCTGACCCGTAGCAGTATAGCGTTAGAAGGGCACGCCGCCACAGAGCCAAGATGAAGGCAGGTCCTGAGCCAGGAGCATGGTTTAGCTCGAGGCGGGAGAGGCTGCCCTACACAACCACAGAGCTTCCCCTCCATGCCGTCTCCAACTTACTTGGGAACACCCATTCGGAGCTATCAGGGACTTCCAGATAGGAACCACAGGTGGCCACTTCACGTCCCTCTCACTTCCCGGCATCAACGACAAGACACAGCAAAGGCATCACATGCAAGATTCCCTCCACCCTCCCCTTCTATTTCGCAGTCGCTCACAGGTCTCTCTGGCCTCTGCATCGTGCCTCCACGGCTCTATTTTTACATCGTGGCTCGCAGCAAATCTCTGCCTACCCACCCTGCCGGACCAAAGCCCACTAGGAGCAGGTGGGAGGGGACAGTTCTTTCCTGCCTGTCGCGCCAGTAAGGGCTCCTCCTCCTCCTCCTCCTCCTCCTCCTCCTCCTCCTCAGGGTGGTTAGAAATCCCTTCTCAAAGGGCTGGGACTGGGAGATGGGGGCGAAGGGACGGAGGGGGTGTCCGTGGAGGGGCCGCTCCTCCTCACGACTAAGCAGGCTCAGCCCTCCGGCGAGCACGCGGGTCCCAAGTACCCACTTCAAGGAGGCGTCAAGGACAAAGTGTGGTCCCGGCCTGGGCCCCGAGGGGCGGCTGCAGGGGGGCGGTGGAAGCGGGGGGGGGGGGGGATCCCGGGAGCCCCGCGACCCCGACCACGCGCGCGCACCTGAAGTGGTTGAAACGCTCTGGATCCGCTTCAAAAAGTCCGCGCAGATTGAGTTCGGCTTTGTGCGCGCGGTGCCACTCCTGCAGCTTCTGGAATTGCGGGTTCCGGGTGAGCGCGGCCATGGCGGGACCCAAGAGGTACACGGAGCTGGACGTGCGCAGAAGAAGAAGGAAGGAGGAGCGGCGGCAGCGCGCAGCAAGTCGCTAGCGGTGCGCGCAGCAGCGGCCTTTATGGCGCAGGCGTCCGGCCACGCCCTCCGGGCCACGCCCCCACCTCGGCCCCGCCCCGCCCCGCCTCTGTCCTCCGCGTCCGCTAGGCGACCTTGCCGGCGGCTGCAGATCTGGGGGACCTCTGCTGGCCTCTCTAACTCAAGTGTGGCTGGCCACTTGCGATGTCCCTTGGCTGGCTTCTGCCCGGAAGTGACATGAAGGGCAGAGGCGGAGTTCCCCCCCCCCCCGCCCCCCATTGCCCCGGTCGGTCCTCTCGCTACCATTCATTCGTTTATTCAATTCAGCAAAACTCTACGGGCAGCCTTCATGGTTAGAGGTAGTAATAAAATTATATGTGTGTACTTTAAAGGCATATTGGGAATAAGCACTGCAGTTTAGAGTAGACGCTTAAGAAAAAACTCACTCTTCATTATATTTTGAGTACAAGCATGGAGGGGAAGAAATGAGCCAATTGGCTACCTGCAAGGAAAGTGGTTCTGTCAAAGGCGTAAGCCTTTAATCCCAGCCCTTGGGAAGCAGAGGTAGGAGGATCGCTGTGAGTTCGAGGCCAGCCTGGTCTATAAAGAGAGTCCGGGACAGCCAAGGCTACATAGAGAGACCCTGTCTCAAAAAAAAAAAAAAAAAAATCTATATATATATTGCAAAATCTGAGACAAGCTTACCCACAGATGTTCCAGAAACAGAAGGCTCATGGAGCTGGAGTGGTTTAGAGAAGAGAAACCACTGAAGGCTCTAAACAGAGCAAGAACTTTGTCTAACACCTGGTATTAAAGCACCAGCGTGACACAGGGCGTCAGTGAAATGAAACAGGTCCGGAGGGAGGCAGCTTCAGTCAAGGCAGGAGGACTGACGGAGAAAGGTCAGGATAGCCAGTTTGGGATACAACTTCTGGGGGAGGGGGGAGGGGAGAGGGAGGGGAGGGGGGAGGGGAGGGGGGGCACGGATGGATTTCTCATTCACAATTCTGGAGAGGAGCAAGGAAGGCTTCTAATGTGGAAGCCCTTGAAAGGGGGACTCCTGTGTCATTCCTCAGACTTGGCTAAGTTTTCGAAACAGAGCCGGATGTCTAGCGCTGGGGTGGTAGCATAACCCCAGCGCGTGGGAAAGGAAAGCAGGAAGAGCAAGAATTCAAGGCCACTATCAGCAACACAACAGTCTGAAGCCATCATGTGTGAAAAACAAAAAAACAAACAAAACCCAAAACCAGGAGCTGAGTTTACTAGAGCAGTTGCCATAGAGGCATGAAGGCATGTGCACAGCTGCTCACGGCAGCCTCTTGCAATCACAGTGCCAGGGGAGACACAAACTGAAGGATCGTAGGGTTCGGTGGCCAGACTGGCCTCAATGGTGAGCCCCAGGTCTCACCAACAGACCCTGCATCAAAAAAAGAAGCTGAAAAAAATTAATAAAATATATTACTAAAAAGGAGGTCCCTAGCCTTTAAGCCTTTAATCCTAGCACTTGGGAGGCAGAGGCAGGTGGATTGCTGTGAGTCTGAGGCCAGCCTGGTCTACAAAGTGAGTCCAGGACAGCCAAGGCTACACAGAGAAACCCTGTCTTGAAAAACTTAAAAAATAAAATAAAATAAAAGGAGGAGAGTGGCTAAACCAGGTGGTGGTGGCAGTGGCATATGCCTTTAATCCCAGTACTCGGGAGGTGGAGGAAGGTGAATCTCTGAGTTCCAGGCCAGCCTGGTCTACACAGAGTGAGTTCCAGGACAGCCAAGACTACAAAAAGAAACCCTGTCTAGTTACAGAGAATTTTGGGTGACTGTTCAGGCAGCAAACAGTCTGTCATTTTTTCAATTTGGAGGCTGCTAACCTGCACTTCCTGGCTACTCAGGTAATTACTTTTACTCCTTCTCAAGTCTCTGATGGGGATGAAGACAAAATTGGTTCGTTTCACAATTAAGCTTAGTTGTTTAGGGGTTAAGATGTTTTTAGGTCTAGCTAGATGTTTTAAGTTGATAGAGATGAGATAGGATAGATACTGATTTATATCCAGAATTTTAGACTCACCAAGATTGGAAAATGTTTTCTTCAAGGTTGCCAAATACACATAGCCAAAACACTATGAATGTAACAATATAATTCCTGGTTGTTTTGTGGTTCTTACTGCTATAGTTTATTTTATATATGTATAATAATATAAATGTATAAGTAAAAAAAAATATTAACAAATAAAAAAAAAACACAAAGAAACTCTCTCTAGGAAAAAAAAAGGGGGGGGGAGTGACATGGGGTAGGCAGTAACCAAAAATAAAATAAAAGCAAGGCAGTAATGGTGCACAGCTTTAATCCCAGCACTCTGGGAGGCAGAAGCAGGCAGAATTCCAGGCCAGCCTGGTCTACATAGTGAGTTCCAGGCCATCCAGGGCTACATACTGTAACCCGGTCTCCAAAAAAAAGGTGTGAAGGAAGATGGGCTGACAAGATAGCTCCTTGGTCAAAGGCACCTGCTGCCGAAGCTGATAATTTGTGTTTGGTGCCTGGAATCCACATAACAGAAGAAAAGAATCGACTCCCATAAATTGTCCTTTGACCATACGCACGCACGCTGTGGCACACCCGCTTCAAGTAAGTGTAATTAAGTATGAAACGGTGGACAGCAGTCCTCAGGAATAGTCCTCAAGCTTGTCCTCTGGCCTCCATGTGAATCACATCTCTCTCTCTCTCTCTCTCTCTCTCTCTCTCTCTCTCTCTCTCTCTCTCTCTCACACACACACACACACACACACACACGAACAACAAAAGTCACCCCTACCCTGAACCTCAACTAACTCTTGTTATGCCAGTCTCATAACAGGGGGGGTCCTCAGACTCTGGCCCGGCAGTGTCCACACACTCCTTGGATGTTTTTGTAGTTGTTGTTTTTTGTAGGAGGTGCTTTTGGGGACAGTCACTAAGACTAACCTTCCATCCTTTCTTTCCCTGTTCCCAGGAATAATCAGATGAATGTTATCAGGACCCATCGACTTCCCTGCGTCAGAGATAGGGACTCTCTTGGTTTTTATGTTGTTTTCTCTTTTCTCATTTACAACCTTTGTTTTGTTTTGTTTTGTTTTTCTTTTTAAGATGTAGCCCAGCTGGGAGGTGGTGATGCAGGCCTTTAATCCTAGTAGGGGCAGATGGATTCCTGTGAGTTGGAGGCCAGCCTGGTCTACAATGCGAGTCCAGGACAGCCAAGGCTACACAGAAAACCGCAAGAGAAAAAAAAAAGATGTAGCCTCGCCGAGGAGTGACAGCACATGCCTTTATTCCCAGCAGTTGGGAGGTGGTTCTCTAAATTCAATGCCAGCCTGGTTTACGAAGCGAGTTCCAGTACAGCCAGGGCTACACGGAGAAACTCCATCTCAAAAAACAAAACAGAAAGATGTAGCCTCGACTTCCAAAGCGCTGGAGTTGTAGGTTTGCACTGCCACCTGTGAGTACAACCACAAATGTTTCTAAAACACCTTTCTGGGTGTTTCAACTACCTACCCATCTCCACTAAATCTTCTTTTTTTTTTTTTTTTTTTTTGTTTTTTTCGAGAGAGGGTTTCTCTGTGTAGTCTTGGCTGTCCTAGACTCGCTTTGTAGTCCAGGCTGGCCTCGAACTCACAGCGATCCGCCTATCTCTGCCTCCCGAGTGCTGGGATTAAAGGCGTGCGCCACCACGCCCGGCCCACTAAATCTTCTTAAAAGATTTAGTAGGAACTACACATGGCACCCTGAATTCAAGGGTAGTCTACATACATACATACATACATATATACATACACAAGCACGCACACACGCACGCACACGCGCGAGCATATTCCCATCACTTTTTTATGCAAAGCACTGCAGACGGCGGGGTAAAGACTTCAGTCGGGAGCAGCAGGTCCCTGGTCCAGGAAACATGCTTGGGATCATGCCCACAGACCAGGAAATAAACACAATCCGTATTGAACCTGGCCCAGAATGCGCATAAGAGCCTGCTCGGGCCGGTCTCAAGTGCCTTCAGCAAGACGACCTAGCCCGCACACCGGATCTCAGGAGGATTAGACAGTGGAGACAAGTTTTTATAAAGTCCAGTCAAGGTCAACGTTCTCTACAACGCAGCCGCGGCCGTGAAGACCCTGAGTTTTGTGAAGCTGGCACTCCCCAGCCTTTGGCGGATCCGTATCGAAGAAGAACAGTGTCCCCAAAAGATGGGGAGGCTGAGGCAAGGGTATTTAGCCGGATCAGGCCTTGATCAGAGCTTGCTCGAAAAGGGTGACGGTGGAAAGTGTAGGTTGTGGCAGGGGTGCTGAGCGAAACGCGCCGGCGGGAAGCGGGGGCCCCCCCCCCAGCGCACGCCCACAGGTTGCAGAAGGTTCCCCAGGCGCCCCGGAGATGCTGAGTCACTGGGCTCCTAAAAGCTGGGGAGCGCGCCTTGCTGTGCAGGGCGGAGCTCCAGGCGCGCGCGCGCGCACGCGCACTCTGCGGGAGGTGGGGCGGGCGGCGGGGCGCGCGCATGGAGGCCGCGAGCACGCGCGGCACCTAGGCTAGCTGCGTGTAGGCCGGCACGTTCTGGGAGGGAGCAGGGCGGAGCGCATGGGCGCATGTGCGGGCGTAGGGGCTGAGCTGGGTGAGAGATTTAGAGAACGCCTGCCTTTGCACGTCAGGGATGGTTGGAAATAGACTTGCAGTGCGCATGCCCGGGGTGGAGGGGAGGGTGCGCACACGCGCTCTCCAGGAATAAGGCGTAAAACGGGGGTGGGGGGGGGGGGGAGAAAGCTTGAGGCTGGAGAGCGTGCCGTCCTACTCCTGCGGTCTCAAAGTCCGAGACAGAGGCTGGGTGTTCGATGCCAGCCTGGGCTATTTAATGAGCATCCCTCTCATTAAAACAAATATAAAGCAGTATGTAATTCTGACGAGAAACTTCCAATGGTTACTTCTTTTCAGTTCTAATAAAATTCTGATAAACAACTTTTTTTTTGGTTTTCCAGACAGCGTTTCTCTGTGTAAGAGCCCCGGCTGTCCGGGAACTCGCTCTGTAGACTGGACTGGCCTAGGACTCAAGAGATCCGCCTGCCTCTGCTTCCAGAGTGCTGGGATTAAAACCGTGCACAACCGGGCCCGGCATGTGAACAACTCTTTAGTCCAGTGTGAGAGCCTTATCTCTGGTCTGACTTTAATTTTTCTCTTTTTTTTTTCGAGACAGGGTTTCTCTGTAGTCTTGGCTGTCCTGGGCTTGCTTTGTAGACCAGGCTGGCCTCGAACTCACAGCAATCCACCTGCCTCTGCATCCCGAGTGCTGGGATTAAAGGCATGCGACACCTCGCCTGGCTGGTCTGACTTTTCACTCTACATTAGCAAACCCTGGCATCAGCAACACCTTTCATCGCCACAAGCTGCCTGACAACGGTCTAGGAGGGGTGACCCTAACAGGGCTCAGTCTTCACTTTCCCGGGGCCTTCTACTGGGAGAAACAAATGCAAACACAGGGTTCCTGGGCAGCGCTGACTGCTGCAAAGGCAGAGAGAATTTACTGAGACTTAAGCACCCTTTAGAGCAGTGGTTCTCAACCATCCTAACGCTGCGACCCTTTATTTTACAGCTCCTCGTGTGGTGGGGACCCCAACCATAAAATCATCTCAGCTGCTGTTCTGAATCTTTATGTAAATATGTCTTCCAATGGTCTTAGGTGACCCATGTGAAAGGGGTTGAGACCCAGTTTGTAAAGCACTGCTTTAGAGTCACAGGGTAAGCAGCTGGAGGGAGCAGGGCAAGGCAGTGCAGGCACGTGGGCAGGGGTGGGTGCACAGGAAAGCCTGATGCGACACAGGGATGAGGGCCTAATGGCCTGACTTAAAGGGATATAATGTGCTTGAGAATACTGTTCAAGGACCAGATGGTGTACTTAGTGAAGTTTCTAGAATGTTTGTTTGTGTGTGTGAGTGTGTGTGTGTGTGTGTGTGGGGGGTGTTTCTCTGTGTAGCCCCAGCTGTCCTGGACTCACTTTGTAGACCAGACTGGCCCTCAACTCAAGAGATCTACCTGCCTCTGCCTCCCGGAGTGCAGGAATCAATGCGCTGCGCCACCATGCCCGGCTATGGTGGTCCGTCCTCTTACCAAGGATGGGGAAAATGTGGTCCTCTTGACTTGTAGGGTAAAAGCAAGAACTGCACAAGTCTTTGCGTGCAATCTGGCCTTCTAGCAAGGGCTCATTACCCCAGGGGAAATGAGCAAGAGACTGTCCTTCCAGTCCCCTAGGTCTATATCCCTAACTCCGTGACCAACACAAGAGCACACACACTGCCCCGGGAGCTGTGGTTGAGTTGTTAGAAGCCAAGTCAGAGAGGCCTGTTCCCTGGACTCCTCAGTCATCTGCCCGCCCACATGGCCTCTTGAGGATGGCAGGGGTGGCCTACACGGCACCACAGACCAGGCCAACCCCATCTCAGGCTGACGAGATGTGGAATCTCCATGGAGGGCGAGGAAGGTCCCAAGCCTCCAGCTCCTCCATTTCTCTAGGTGACTGAGGCCTCCTAGCACACAACCTCCCTCCCCCACCCCCGCACTCCCCTGGAGCTCATGGAATAACATCTCTGCTTCCATCCCAACCCATCCAGGACATGGTAGGTGTGCCGTGCTCCTTTCCTGACCACTGGTGTTAAGGGAAGCGCTGGGCCCTTATGTCAAGCAGGGACACAGTAAGCAGTCTGTCTTCCTGATGGTTGTTTACTTGCTGGCCCTGGGGACTCGACTCCAGGCCTTGGGCTTGGTAATTGTTTTCCTGCTACTGAACTATAACCCAATCACCTCTATTGTTGTTTGATACGGAGTCTTGGGTGGCCCAGGTTGGCCTTGAACTGATCCTCTTGTGTCTGCTTCCAAGTTGCTGAGATTACAGGCAAGATGCTCATGCCTGGCTTCCTGCTTCATCACCCTGAATGCTGGGATTACAGATAAATTTACTGAGGAGAACAGGGCTAAAAACAAAACAAAACAAAAAAAAACCAAAACACAACAACAAAAACCCCCTCTCATTCTTGGGTATGTTCCTTAGAAAGGATGTAGGGGCAGGTAACAGCACTCTGACAGGATGAGGGTGCTAGCAGGACCAACTCCAGAAAGAGCCCACGTCCTTCCAGGGGACAGCCTTCACCAGCCCATGCACCTTAGAGAGGCCAGAGGCCACACTGACTTCCCTGCCTGTCCCATGTCATCCCTTGAGTGATCTTCCCTGTTGACAGGTCAGAGACTCAGAGGACAAGCTGACCTAGAAACCAGCACTTGCCCAGCTCTGCTAAATGTGACTGCATCTGACATATGCCTGCTGCAGTTCATTTTAAATACAATACAGAGTATTATTAAATGTATATTTTAATAAAGCCAATAGTTATTTTACTTATAGGAGCTTTAAAAGTAAGATACAAAACGTAGAGTTCCAGTTTGGAAGGTCACAACTATTCACATGATGTCCTGCTGATGCCGAGCAAGGCAGCCATGCTGGGCCGTGCTGAGGACACACTCACACGCACAGACATGCGCTTTGGCGAGACATCCCTGCCAAGCGCAGCACCTGGAATTACCAGTGTTCAGAGCAAGGCGGTGCTGGGAACAGCACCTACGCGGAGACTACACAAACCGCTTCACACGGTCTCACAGCCACGGAGACAACGTCTTCCTTATTAGAGAGAACAGACCAGAGATGACAATTAGCAGTGTCACCTGTACCGGGGCACCGAGGAGCGACCTTGGCCCAGGGTGAGGTCTTCGGGGAGGCACTATGAAAATGAGAGTACTGCAGTAGAATAGAACTCGAAACACAGGGCACTGTGGACACATTACTGAAGGAAATAGAAAGTTTTTACAAGTAAAACAGCCACGAGAACTTTGAACAGATTTGTGTGCACACTGTGACAGCTAACACAGACAGCAGCCACGCAGGGCTGGTGCAAAGGACGTGCCTGGAAAACTCTATGTACAAACTAGTTCTCTGTAAACATGGTGAGGTGAGTATTTCGAAGCCACGGTGAAGGATCATCACTACAGGCAGAAATGGCACCCCCACACCGCACAAATTGACAACAGCTGAGGCCTCAAGCAGCCTGGAGACACAGTACTAAAAAATGCAGGTGGCTGGGCTCAGACACCCTACAGGTCCTCTACAAGTTTCTTGTGTGTGAATTCGTGTGTGCATGTGTGTGGTGTGTTTACATAGATTCTTTTTGGTATTTTTAAATATAAATTTATCTGTAGAAAATGAGAACATAAATGAGTTATTACAATCTTTGTTGGAAAAGTTTACATGGAGTTAGAAAGAATAAACCATTTATTAGTAGTTAACATATATTAAAATGGTTTAATGATTTAAGAAAATATAAAAAAATTAATACTGTCAAACTTTCATACCAGAAAATATCATGGATTTTTCTCAATTAGACATTTTCAAAGATGAAATATGAAAATTTTTAAATAAGTTTTATATAAAGAACTTTCTGCAATCTCAATTAATATATAGTGGGAATTGCCTACTCTATATAGATATATTTATTATTATTTCTCAATTTAAGCACCATTCAATTCTTCTGGATCCATTCTGGCTGGAAAATATCCCCAAATCCACAGAGTGTTATCTGTTTAATGGCACATGTTAACTAAAAGTGAGGTGGTTTTTTGTTGTTGATAAACAAAACTTTGAATTCCTGTCTACATCATAATCCCTTTGTCTTTGAGCCAGCTTGAGATGTCACCGAGGTTCTGAGTGGGGTGTGGGGTTGGGGGGGGGGTCTTACTGCAACCTCTGCCCACAGTTCCTTCCTTAGAGGAGCGTGGTGCTTGCTACCTTGGTCAGGTGGAAGGACAAGGCAGCAGGTACAGCTTTACTCTGCACTTGGTGTGGGCCAGTTGCACCCCCTGTGCTGACAGGATCATGCCTCTGACAGCGGCTCCCCAAACTTGCTCTTCTAAGTTAAACAGGCCTGCACCCCTGGGTGCTTCTGAGCAGAGGAGCTACCAACCACGGGAAGCCAGGCGGCTGCTTCTGATCACAAGCATCTTGTATAAGCTTAAACGAAGACAGTGCTGAGCTAGCCTCCAGCCAGTGTACCAGGGACCGTAAGATAGCTGATACGTTTTAGGCAGGAGACATTTTTAACTGAAAACCTACATGAAAGTATCTATAAATCAGTGATGGGTGTGGGTCCCACTCAGTGTGTTAAAGAGAAGGAGAGAGTTTCAAAGAATGGTCAGTTTTGTTCTCAGCCTGCAGGCCTCATGCCTTTCCCACATGCAGGACTTCAGACTGTGTTTTCCTAAGCGTGGCCGCTGGGCTGGCCACCCGCACCAGGGTTACCTGAGGTGCTTGTTAATAAGCACGCAGATTGCCAGCATCCCCCTGAGTGTCAGAAATCTCCATCTTCAGTGGGCTCCCAGGGGTGGGCTACCTTCAAAGTTTGAGAAACCAGGTCTTAAAGACTTGGAGCTGCCAATCACCTCTAACCAAGGAACATTTCTGTCCCCGGGGCAGGGTGCACTGGTCCTTCTGGGGGCTAGTATCTGCTAGTCAGCCCTGGGGACAGCTGCCCCTACAGCTCTGATGGGCAGCAGGCTAGCTGTGGTCAGTACTGGGGCAAATAGGCTGGCCTGCGCTCAGCCTTCCCAGGGAAGGCCTTGAAGCCCTTGGGTGCCGCCTTATGTGCTGGTGGAGGTGGGGGCTGTGGTGGTGTCTGCACATAGGTGAAGGAGGTGGTGTTGCAGTCACTGGTTGCAGCCCACACAGGGGACTGCAGCATCTGCATGGTGTCATTCCACTGGCTTCCAGGACTGGTGACTGCATAGAGGGGTGCAGCTGGGCTGGGCAGCGTGCTGGGCAGCGGCGAAGGGTGCTGCCATGGTGCTTTGGGTGGCCACGTTTTGGTTTTGTTATCCTGAGAAACAGAAGAGAGTTTTTAGTGACATATCTGGTAAGTTGTCATTGTGTCCCACCCCACCCAACCTCCAGAACTCCCACCCTTCTTTCTATCCAGTGGACAGGTGAGAGCACCGGCCTCCTAGAACCTGCTACAGGGGAGTTCTTACAGTGCCATCAGCGCTCAGTGCCTGCACAGTCCATACAGCGCTCTCATAGCCCAGCTGCGGGGCTGAACTCATGGGTCTGCACATACACACTTAGACACGCTCAGAGTTTCAGTGCTTGGGAGACGTACAGGGCCCCACCACTCACACACCCACAGCCCTTCCTTTAACTGATCTGAACAGTATGGGGTGTGGATCTCATATTAGACAGCACAGTTGCAGAGCTTCCTAAACAACATGGCTGCGTCAGCTAAGGCCCAAGGTCTCTACCATGAGCAAGCTCACCGTACCTGGTTCACGTCCTCCACAGTGGTCAGGAGCGGTGGTGAGGGCAGTGTGCTGGTCTCCTGCTCTCCACTGCTGTGTTTCCTGAAAGAATCAAGAGCTCAGGGCAATGACTACCTGGTTTCTCCGGGTGGGACAGACTAAGTGCTTGGCTCTGGTCTCTAGGTCCCCAGCCTAGTTGAGGAGGCCTGGGGCCCACCAAGGTCAGTGTGGCCAGGAGCCAGCATGCCTGTAAAGCTGTACAAGAAGGGAGTTACAGACAGAATGGAGACAGCACTGGCTGTTTTCACAGCTCCCTAAGTTAACCCCCGTCGGCTTTTCATTAATTAACTCCATAGTTACTGAAAGTGTTTTACACACACTGGCTGTGTTTGGGACTTTAAGAAAATACTTTGGGTTGGATCAATATACATTGTGTACATGTATGAAACTGTCAGAATAAAATATTATAAAAAGGGGCTAGGGATGGCTCAGCGGTTAAGGGCACTGTCTCCTCTTCCAGAGGTCCTGAGTTCAATATCCAGCAACCACATGGTGGCTCACAGCCATCTATACTGGCATCTGGTGCCCTCTTCTGGCCTGCAAGTATACATGCAGATAGAGCATTCACATACATAAGTAAATCTTAAAAAAAAAAAAAAGATTTTCAAGGCAGGGTTTCTATGTGTAGCCTTGGCTGTCCTGGACTTGCTCTGTAGACAAGGCTGGCCTCTGCCTTCCAAGTACTGGGATTAAAGGCATGCGCCGTTGCTGCCCAGATATAATATATATAATAATTTTTAAAAAAGCATTCTAGCTTTATTATGGCTGAATTAAAAGGGCAAAATACAGCAGATCTGAGCCAGACTCCTGTATTCAGGTGCAGACCCCAGAGAGGTGCCCTCCATCTCCAATACAGCCTCTTGCCAGTGTCCCACCAGCCCGCCACAGACACGCCACCAGCCCGCCACAGACACGCCACCAGCCCGCCACAGACATGCCACCAGGCCAAGCTCCTTCTCGTGGAAGATGCCTCCAAAAGCCTTTGTCTTCCACCCGTCACAGGGCAATCAACAGGGCTTCTGGTTTCCCCAGAGGCAGAGCTGCGGCTCAGGTGTACGTCCTGCTCATCACTCCTTGGTTTAGCAGTCTCCTTACCTTCTCTGTTTGACAGCAGCCACAAGGTCAGGCCCTGAAAACATGGAGAACAGGCTGTCCCCATTGGCTGAAGAGGTCTCATCACTGGAACTGGCCGAGTCTCCCTGAGCACCTGACCAGCCGCTGTGCAGACTGTCCCTGAGAGTGGGGAGAAATCGGTCACGGTCCTCCCACAGCCTCACCACAGCCCGTGGACCCGGATTCCACCCTGCTGTCACTCCCTGCCAACACTTGACATTGTCCTCCTTTCTCCTCAGAAGTAAGAGTCCTCACTTCCTTTCATTTCTCAGATGCCCCTCAGCAGCCACATTTATTAACCACGAAGTAATCTGAGGCACAGATTCATCATTTTTTTTTTGTTTGTTTGAGACAGGGTCTCTCTGTGTAGCCTTGGTTATCCTGGACTCAATTTGTAGATCAGGCTGGCCTTGAATTCACAGTGATCCACCTGCCTCTGCCTCTGCCTCCCGAGTGCTGGGATTAAAGGCGTGCACCACCACACCCAGCCATAATTCTCTTTCTTAAAGACTTATTTTTTATTTATGCATATGTGTGTGTGCTGTGTGCAAGTGCCTTCAGAGGCCAGAAGAAGGCTCAACTCCTTGATGAACTGGAGGTTTTTATTGTTGTTGTTTGAGACAGGGTTTCTCTGTGTAGCCCTGGCTGTCCTGCACTCGCTCTGTAGACCAGGCTGGCCTCGAACTCAGAGATCCCACAGCCTCTGCCTCTAGAATGCTGGGATTAAAGGTGTGCGCCATGGCTGTCTGGCCTGAGCTGGAGTTATAAATGATTGTGAGCCACCATGTGGCTCCTGTGGGTGCTGAGAACCATTTGGATTCTCTGCAAAAGCAGTAAGTGCTCTTAAATCATTGAGCCCTCTCTCCAGCCTGAGGTTTTTGTTTTGTTTGTTTCCCTATGTAACTCAGGCTGGCCTCCACCTTGCTATGTAGCCCATGCTAACTTGAACTCATGAGAGTCTTCTGCACCTGCCTCCTGCATGCTGACAGTGTAGGTGTGGACCACCACATCCTGCTCACAGTCCTTGTCTTTGCAGTGCTGGAGACTGAGCTTAGGGCCTTGCACATGCCAGGTACACATTGTACTACTGAGCTGCACACCCCAGGCCTACTGTTCTTTTTTTGGTTTTTCGAGACAGGGCTTCTTTGTGTAGTCTTGGCTGTCCTGTACTCGCTTTTTTGTTGACCAGGCTGGCCTCGAACTCAGAGATCCACCTGCCTCTGCCTCCCAAGAACTGGGATTAAAGGTGTGCGCCACCGCGCCTGGCAAGCTTACTGTTCTTCTGTGGGCTATAACAACAGCATTCTGTAATTTACTGGGTTTCACACCCAGGCTCCTTTCACCAGAAAGACCACATGAAACACCATCAAATAAGAACCCTGCTCCAAGAGGAAAAGGCTCTTTGTTTTCTCATAAGTCAGTATTTATAATTTTTTATGTAAGCTAGTATATATTTATATTCTTTTATATTTTTACCCCTCTATATTTATAATTTTTAAGAGATAAAATATTTTAATTCTTGCATTGTAAGAAGCTGTCTTATATCATACCTCTTAACATCCTACATTAGGATGTGACCCCACCAAAATTTAGCCACATTACACTTTGACCGTCCAGTAAACATGAATGGAGTGAGCCTCCCCTCTAACCAAGGCCCTATGGGGTATCCAGATCCTAAATTTGGCTTTCTTGTTGTAGACAGAACTCACCCTTCTGTGAAGAACTCTGGCAGAGGCCAGGTTCGATGAGCATCATCCATGGGCGGCCAGTTGCCCCGGGGGTTGCCTGGCCGGCGGCCATGCTGGGCTTGCCTCTTCTGCTGCATTGCCTGGCTCACTCCTGCCACATAGCGTGCAAACTCTGGGTCTGAGCCCACTGTGTTGAGACAAAGGAAAAGACAAGATTTAAGGCCAAGTTGACCTCCTTCTTGCCTCTCTGAGGATGAACTGGTCATACACACAGTAAATGGTGAAAGTGTGGCAGGTAACTGCCCCAGGGTTGGCTGCAGGCTGTGGCCACTCCCTATCGTGAGATGGGGCATAGAGTACACAGGTCTGAGGCTGGGCTTGGTGCAGGGAGGGCTGTCAGCCAATTATACCTAGGCTAGCTGTAAAGGGAAGACAAAGAATGAAAGTCTGAACGTTCTACAACTATTTTTTTTTTTAAGTTTTTCGAGACAGGGTCTCTCTGTGTAGCCTTGGCTGTCCTGGACTCACTTTGTAGACCAGGCTGGCCTCGAACTCACAGTGATCCGCCTGCCTCTGCCTCCCGAGTGCTGGGATTAAAGTGCGCCACCACCACCCGGCTCCACAACTACTTTTATTTTTGCTTTCTGAGAAAGTCTTGCTTTATGCCCACAAACCAGCTATATAGCAGACTGTCCTGGAATTCTCAGTGAACCCCCTAAATTCAGTCTCCCAAGGATAAAATTTCAATGCAAATAGGGGGTTCTTTCTGGAAGGTTGGTTCAGCAGTTAAGAGTACTTGCTGCTCTTTCTTCAGGCCTGGGTTCAATTCTCAGCACCCATATGATGGCTGACAACCACCCAAAACTCCCAGGCACTCATGTGGTGCACACTCACATACATAAAAATCCCGGCCAACCATGGTGGCACATGCCTTTAATCCCAGCAATCAGGAGGCAGAGGTAGGTGGATCTCCATGAGTCCAAGGCCAGTCTGGTACACAGTGAGTTCTAAACCAGCCAAGGCTATATGGTAAGAGTCTTAAAATTTGTGCGTGTACAGGGCGGGAGAGAGCGCTAGTGGTTAAGAGCATTTGCTGCTTCTGTAGAGGACTGGGGTTTGCTTCGAAGCACCTACATGGTGGCTCACAGCCACCCATAACTCCAGCTCCAGGGAATCTGAAGCCCGCTCTGACTTTTGAAGGCACCAGGCATGTGGTGCACACACATATGAACAGACAAAGCATTCATACACATAAAAACTTTAAAAAACTTTAAGGTGTGTTCATGCGCATGCTCTCATGGGTGTGTGTCTGGAAGCTAGCCAACGGCACTGGATGCTCAGGAGCTGGAGTTACAATGGTACGTGGACTGGCAGACCTGAGTTTTGGAAACTAAACGCAGGTCTTTTGGAAGAGCAGCAGGTTCTATTAACAGCTCAGCCATCTCTACAAACTAAATTACATTTTTTAAATGTCCTGCTACTGTGAATTTGCAATATTTAACAACTTAGAGAATCAGATGATGACTTTTGTTTGTTTTTTCGAGACAGGGTTTCTCTTGTAGTTCTAGCTGTCCTGGACTCACTTTGTAAACCACATTGACCTAGAACTCCCAGATCTGCCTGCCTCTGCCCTCCAATTACTGGGATTAAAGGCTCACATGATGATTTTTTTTCTTTTTTAAGACTTATTATGTATACAGTGTTCTGCCTTCATTACACCTACAGGCCAGAAAAGGGCACATTGTAGATGGTTGTGAGCCACCATGTGGTTGCTGGGAATTGAACTCAGGACCTTTGGAAGAGCAGTCAGTGCTCTTAACCTCTGAGCCATCTCTCCAGCCCCACATGATGATTTTTTTTTTTTTTTTTTTTTTTTTGGTTTTTCGAGACAGTGTTTCTCTGTGTAGCCTTGGCCATCCTGGACTCACTTTGTAGACCAGGCTGGCCTCGAACTCACATCGATCTGCCTGCCTCTGCCTCCTGAGTGCTGGGATTAAAGGCGTGCGCCATCACGCCCGGCTTCACATGATGATTTTTTAAAAAAAATATGTTTGTTTATTTATCATGTATACAGTGCTGTGCCTGCATGTACACCTGCAGGCCAGAAGAGGGCATCATATTATAGATGGTTGTGAGCCACCATGTGGTTGCTGGGAATTGAACTCAGGATCTCTGGAAGAACAGTCAGCCCCCTTAACCAATGAGCCATCTCTCCAGCCCCTCACATGATGATCTTTAACCAACTACATCATGGAATTTAGCAAAGCCAGTTGGAGGTTACATATCTCTGCCACTCAAGCCAAACTTTGAGCCAGTTATTTCTTGAGTACTGGGCACAGATTTGTTTGTTCAATATTAAGACAAGAACTGTGATGGAGACCACATTTGAGAATGCATTACAATGTGGCTAAATGTATTTTGCACAAGGCTGAACAATGATGTCCAGGATAGTAAGTGGGAGAGACAAAAGCAAAGAACAACCAGAACAGAGGCATCTGGAGAAGTGCCGCAAGAAGGTGACAGGCAGGGCCAGGGTAAGTGCAGCTGTAAGGGTCTGTCTGACATGCCTGAGGGCCGAGGTTGCCTCTCCAAAACAGAAGAAAGAAAAGAAAGAACCTAGAAGATGGCACGACTATATGAAATGTGAAACTGCCCTCAGAGTAATCTTCAGATTATAGAAACAAGGGTATAATACTATTTTTTTCTTTTCTTTCTTTCTTTCTTTCTTTTTTTTTTTTTAAAGATTTGTTTATTTTATGAGATGGCTCAGAGGTTAAGGGCACTGTCTATTCTTCCAGAGGTCCTGAGTTCAGTTCCCAGCAACCACATGGTGGCTCACAACCATCTGTAATGAGATCTGGTGCCCTCTTCTGGTGTGCTGGCACACAGGCGGGCAGAATACTTTAGAATAATAAATAAATAAATCTTTTGAAAAAACTTATTTCTTTATTTATTTTTGAGTGTTTTGGCTGCATGTAGGTCTATGCACCACATGCATGCAGCACCCAACAAGCCAGAAGAGTGAAGTCAACCTGGGTCTGCTGCAAGAGCAGCTGATACTTTAAAAACTATTAAGCCATCCTTCCAGCCTCAAATCCCAAATTTAAAGTCTACCATGACTACAGAATAAGTTTAAGGTCATTTTGGCAAATTAGTGAAACTGTTTCAAATTCTAAAACAAGGAAAAGACAGACAGGCTGGGTATACATGGCTCAGAGGTGGAGTGCTTGCTTACCATGTGTGAGGTCCTGGGTTCAATACACAGTACCACAAAAAGTTAAAAAAAAATTAAAAATAGAATGAAATAAGTGGGGCACTCTAGATGGACTGAGGCACGCTCCCTGACCTTCTCAGACACTCCCCATCTGCCTCCCATTCTGGCTACAGCTCCCTGCACTTGCCTCTTGACAGTGAGGCAGTCCAGCTAAGGGGTGGGCAGGTCTTACTAGAAGAGCACACTAGTACACCCGTGCACTGTACCTTCATGAGGCTTTGGCAGACAGGCCTCCAAGAACTCCCCAGTGACTGTGCTGTTATTTTTAAATGGGGTGAGCAGTGGAAGGCCTGACCTACCTGCAGGATCAAAAGGCAAAATCTCTCCCAGCATTCCAAAGACTCCATCACTTTGGTCGCGGTTTGGCCAGGTGTTATTCCTAGGTCCCTGTGGCTTCTGTCCCAAAACTTCTGACATCATATTGTCCATATAGCTGCTCACTAAGCCCAAGCTGTACAAGTCAGAGCTGAGGTCAGATATGCCAGGCCACTGACCAAGAGGAGACAGACCGGCGGCCATGGGCTGTGCTGGCTGCTGAGACGAGCCGTGTCCCCATTTACCAGGTGCCCGAGGCTGGGGTGGAGTCTGCTGGCATCCGATGGGTTGCAGCAGGTGTTGGTAGTACTGGACCTGCGGCTGCTGTTGCTTTGGGGACTGCTGCTGAGGAGCCAGACTTTGCTGGGGTGCCAGAGGCGTGTGTGCTCCAGCCTGAGGTGGCCGTAGTGGAGGGGCCAGTGGCAGTGACGGCTGCTGTGGCTGCATGGTTCCTGTCTTCTGTTCAGTCACCATGGCAGTGGCAGTAGAGTTACGCCTTGTCACCAGTGGGGACCCCTGATGTGACTGGCCCATGTTAAAGCCTGAGAGAAAATCTATCACTTCCTGCATCTCCTGGTCGGTGGGTAGGTTCATGCCCTTCTCATCCTTGCCATCGTCCCCGTGCAGGAAGGTCTCCCGTCTCTCCAGGAGAAAGCCATTGACCATTGCATTACTGGAACTGTGAGGCGACTGTGAAGGGTCTGTAGTCCTAGGGAAATTACCAATGTTCAAAATGCTCTGTAACCGTGTGTCAATATTATTGCCTGGCATTTTGGCCTTCTCCTCTGAGCACCCAGCTGCGAAGACATTTTTGGAATAGTGTGTGCTGCTGGAGCTGGTACAAGACACTTTCTTGGTGAAGCGTGATGTCAGTTTGGAGAAGGTCTTCTGCAGGCCTGAGGACTTGCTTCCGTTCCCAGAGGGCAGGTCCGCCTGATTTCCAAAATCACAGATCTCCCTTTGCAGCTGGATCTGTATACAGGGTAAAGCTTGCTCCCTATTTGAACAGAAAAAAAAAAAAAAAAAAAAAAAAAAAAGGAAAACAAGACATACACAAGTTGAAGAACCACAAACTTTTTCGTATTGCTCACTAGCATGATGACGATTACCACACACTAACTTTTTTTGTTTTGTTTTGTTTTGTTTTTCGAGACAGAGTTTCTCTGTGTAGCCTTGAGTGTCCTGGACTCGCTTTGTAGACCAGGCTGGCCTCGAACTCACAGCGATCCGCCTGCCTCTGCCTCCCGAGTGCTGGGATTAAAGGCGTGCACCACACACACTAACTTCTAACATGATGACCATTACTACACATTGACTTCCAGCATGATGACCATTACTACACACTGGCTTCTAGCATGATAATGATTACTACACACTGACTTCTAGCATGATAATGATTACTACACACTGACTTCTAGCATGATGACCATTACTACACACTGACTTCTAGCATGATGACCATTACTACACACTGACTTCTAGCATGATGACCATTACTACACACTGGCTTCCAGCATGATGACCATTACTACACACTGACTTCCAGCATGATGACCATTACTACACACTGACTTTTAGCATGATAATGATTACTACACACTGGCTTCCAGCATGATGATCATTACTACACACTGACTTCTAGCATGATGACCATTACTACACACTGGCTTCCAGCATGATGACCATTACTACACACTGGCTTCCAGCATGATGACCATTACTACACACTGGCTTCCAGCATGATGACCATTACTACACACTGGCTTCCAGCATGATGATGTTTTAAGCCCAGCACTGCAGATAAGCAAGTGAGCTACAGAGGGAGATGGGGAGGAAGGAGTGGCGAAGGAGCAAGAACTTGCCTAACTTTGAGAAAAAGACGTCTCTGGTAGTATCCTCATTGGTTTTTGTTTTATTTGCCAACTTGACAGAAGCTAATTATCTGGGCACTGGAGCCTCCATTGGGAGGCAATTCTAAGGTAATACTGTGGGCATTTTCTTGATCAAGGACTGATTAGGAGGGCCCAGCCCACTGTGAGCAGTGCCACCCCAGCGCAAGTGGTTCTGGGTTGTATGGAGAGCTGTTGCCTCCAGGCTCTTGTCTTGTCTTTCCTAGATGATGGATTGTACAACCTGTGAGCCAAATAAGCCCTGTCCTCACCCAGTTGCTTTTGGTCTTTATCCCAGCAACAGAAGGTAAACTAGGACAGGCGAGCACTGAGATCATCCGCTTCATACAGAGAAACATGAACACTCAGTGTCTGACACAAGACTGTGGAACAGGGGCACCCGGAGCTGGAGTGAAGCCTAACTGTGGCACAGGACAGCAAAGTCTGGCCAGGGTGGAGGAGCAACTGGCAGGCTCAGCAGAGAAACAATGGACAAATGCACACAGGACGGGCTCCAGTGGGGAGGAGGCTTAGGCCCACTATGCACTGCTGCTATGGAATGCACAGCTGTTACTTCCAAGGATTTTTACATGCTCTCGTTCTCCTCACCCCCACCTCCCCTCTCTTTTCCTCTCCCTCTCCAGTTTTCTGGAACTCACCATGGAGACCAGGCTGACCTTGAACTCAGAGATCTGCCTGTGTGAGTGCTGGAATTAAAGGCATGCACCACCACACTGGGCCCTGAATACTCATTCTATTACAGGAGAATACTACAGATAAACATGACATGAAGTCGGGACGAGGCAGCCGATGGCTGCTGTGACCCTGACAAGACATTACACTGAATTTGTGTGTTAAGAGGAAGGCATACGCCTTTAATTCCTGAACTTGGGAGGCAGAGGCAGGAGGATCACTGTGAGTTTGAGGCCAGCCTGGTCTACAAAGCGAGTCCAGGACAGTCAAGGCTACACAGAGAAACCCTGTCTTAAAAAACAAAAAACAAAAGAGGAAGAGCTGGGTGTGGAAGCCTGCTATTCCTAGGAGTCGAGGCAAGATGATTTTCAAAATTTGAAGGCCAATTTGGACTACATAGTAAGTTTGAGGCTAGCCTGTGATGGCTGAGGCTCACAACCATCTGTAATGAGATCTGACACCTTCTGGCCTGCAGGTGTACATGCAGGCAGAGCACTGTGTACATAATAAATAAATCTTAAAAAAAAAAAAATAAAAAATGAAGACATCTTGGTAATGGAGAAAAAAAGCAAGCCTTTGCTCCATTCTTGTATCTTTTCTGCACGTTTGGCCATTCTTGAAATAAAGTTACCAAAAAGTTCTCTTTTTCCCAAACCATTTGTACAGCTAGTCCAAGTGAGTAGAGGGGACACCAACCTCCCTGCCCTCCAGCGGTTTAGGTCCAGAACCGCTGTATAGAGCACATCCACCAAACCCAGGGTCTTCTCGGGATCCAGGCTTCTCTGCAGCAGGGACATGGTTGCAGGGTCTTCCTTCAGGCACCTAGACACAAACCAGGTCACGTTAGCCTTGGCCATACGTCTCTGTAAAGCTATCCAGAGAAAGCATTATGGGAGCAACTACAACTTAGGTACTTTAGCATCCAAAAACAACCCAGCAAGTGCCGGTTGTTGTAGTACGTGCCTTTAGGTCCATAGGAGTTCTAGGACAGCCAAGGCAACAGGGAGAAACATGTCCCCCTGTCTCCCCCTCCCGCAACGTCCAAAGAAGCCAAGCTAGGGAGTACAACAGTAAGTCTGACAGAAGAACTGTTGTGTGAAAGGAGAGGAGAGCCTGGCACCATGAATCTCAGTGGGAGCATGCTCCGAGACAGCATACTTAGACAAGATAAGACACACGTAGGGAGACATGGCTGGAGAACATATTTAAAGTCAGCTAAATTTTCCATTGTAAGAGGAAAACTCTGCATGATAAAAATGCATATGCATGCGCTAGCTTGTATATACGTGTGAATGCAGTGCCTGCTGGACAAGCAGGAGGACCTGAGTTGGAATGCCCAGAAACCATGAAAAAAGCTGGGCATGAATCTAACTGCCGCTCAGTGTAGGGCTGCTGGGGATCGAGACAGCTCATTAGTAAGTAGGTCAACCTAGCTGAAGGAATAACCTTCAGGTTCAGTGAGACCTTGTCTCAAAAAGTGAGGATGGCTCAGGAAGCAGAGGCAGGTAGATCTCTGTGAGTCTGAGGCCAGCCCGGTCTACATAGTGAGTTTTAGGTATGATACCTAGGGCTATGTAGACACTGTCTCAACAAACAAAGTACGGATGGAATACAATTTAAAAATAAAACACTTGGGGGACCATGCCTTTAATACCAGCACTCAGGAGGCAGAGGCTGTGAATTTGAGGCCAGCCTAGTCTATAGCTAGTCCAGGACAGCCAAGGCTATGGAGAGAAACCCTGGCTCAAACAACCAAAACCAACAACAACAACAACAACAACAAAACAAACAAAACAAAAACACCACCAAAAAACAAAAAAACCCATTTGATGTGCATCTATAATGAGATCTGGGGCCCTCTTCTGGTGCGCTGGCACACATGCAGGCAGAACACTCATAACAAATACAAAAATCTTAAAAAAAATAAAAAATAAAAAAATAAAATAAAAATAAAAGGAAAGAAAAACTGAGCAGGCCAGTAAGCAGCACCCCCCATGGCCTCTGAGTCAGCTCCTGCCTCCAGGATCCTGCCCTGACTTCCTTCAGCGATGAGCAGCAATGTGGAAGTGTAAATTGGATAACCCTTTCCTCCCCAACTTGCTCTGTGGCCATGCTGTTTCACTGTAGCAACAGAGGCCCTAAGACATACACCGCCATGATAGAAATCACTGAGACTGGAGAATGAATGGAGCACTTCAGGGTGGTAAGCATTTCAGGTGCTAGTAGGGGATGTGCTTGGTGGGGATGGGGGCTTCCTGCCTTTCCTACACAGCTCTCCATGTAGCCCTCCATTTGGATGTCCGTCTGTCTCTATTGTGGTAGCCTTTATAGTCAGCCCGTACTTGTATGTTTCCAAGTTCTAGGAGCCATTACAGTAAATCATCAAACTTGAGGAAGAAATTCTGGGAACTCCAACTTAGAGCTGGACAGTTAGGAGCAGGTAGCATGCTGCACCTGGGTGTGAAGTAGGAAGCGGAGTTACAGGACACTAACCTACTGGGCTGTGTTAACTCTGTGGTTTGCAGAATGTCTGCAGAAACCCAGAACTGCTTGGTGTGGGAAGGCCAGCACAGTGACAGGCACTGAACCCAGGTCCTCTGCAAGAGCAGTCAGTGCTTTTAACTGCTGAGCCATCTCTCCGGCCTCTCCCTGCCCCAACCTGCATTGTAAACCTTTGAGATAAGAGTCTTGCTATCTAACATGGTTGTCTTCAAGTTCAGTCTTTTACCTCAGCCTTCTGCGTGCAAGGATAAGAGGTGTGGTCTACAGCACCTGGCTTAAAACTGTTTCTAACCAAACCCAGACACAGCCCAAGCCAAGGTCTTTATCTCTGCAAATTACTCTCTCCTCTCACTATGGCCCTCTACGGCCTCCATCACCTTGCCCCAAGGTCTTCTCCTGTTCTGACTAGGCCCTCTGCTCTTGCCTTTGCCTGACAGCTCTCAGCACACCCATCTTCACTTCCACCATGGTCTTCCTGCAGTTCTTGGGCATTCTGCAACCGCTGAAAGGAGGCAGCAGCACTCCCAACATGACTAGGAAATAAACCTAAGTAAGGGAGCGGCCAACAAAGAAAGCCTGCCCTGGAGTCCTAGGAAGGCTACCAGGACACACTTGCTCCAGGTCCCTCAGCCATTTCTGGCTGAACTTGGGCTTGCCACTGTGGCTTTACCAAGAGATCATTTACTGCTTGGATAAAAAGGAATGCTATTGTTCCTGGTAATTTACTTCTCTTTCTGAGAAATCAACACATTAAGCTTTAGTTTATGCATCAGTCTTGAAAGCTGACCAATAAAACACCGTGAGACTGCATAAGAGGCCAGATGACAAACCCTTGGGGCTTGTTTAAACCGTCTCTGTACTAAATCAAAAGCCCAGCTTCCTCGAGGCCCGGGAAGTCTTGGCAGTGAAGCTCACCACCACCATCTCTAACCATGTCAGTTTGTTCCCCAGACCTTTACAATGGCTGTTCCTTTGGTCTGGCTTTCCCATAATGCTCCCAGCGTGGCCTCTCATGCTTCCTGACTGACCTCACTACCTAAAACAGTGAGCCTTCCTTGTCTGTGATGCACACCAGCCCGCTGTCCTTCCCAAGACACCTTCTGTATATGCCTCCTTCTTCCTCCTCCCTTACCAAGGTATTAAACTGTCTAAAAGGAAGGCCCCTGTCTTACAATCAACTTCAAGAGGAATGTTTGGTACATATTAAGTAATCAATAAGTTATGTTCAAAGACAGAACAGCTTAAATAGATAAAAAGGGGCAGTTTAAAAATGGAAGTATAGCCAGGCAATGGTGGTACACGCCTTTAATCCCAGCACTCGGGAGGCAGAGGCAGGAAGATCACTGTGAGTTCGAGGCCAGCCTGGTCTACAAAGTGAGTCCAGGACAGCCAGGCTACACAGAGAGACCCTGTCTCAAAATCTCAAAACAAACAAACAAACAAACAAAACAGTAAATAAATAATCAATTAATTTAAAAAATGGTAGTGTACGGGGGAAGGCCTGGAGAGATGGCTCAGCAGTTAAGGGTACTGACTGCTCTACTGAGGACCTACAAGGCCAGGCAGGTGTACAAAGTGAGTCCAGGACAGCCAAGGCTACACAGAGAAACCCTGTCTCAAAAAAACCAATAAATAAGATGGAAGTATGAAGGAGTGGGGCTGGAGAGATGGCTCAGTGGTTACGGGCACTGACTGCTCTTCCGAGGACCCACATGGCGGTCGGCAACTGGCTATTACTTCAAGATCTGACACTCTACAGGTGCACAGACAGGCAAAACACTAATGCACATAAAATAAAGGTAAATAAATCCTCCTGCTTCCGCCTTCTTGGTGCTGGGATTATAAGTGTGAACCAGGATGCTTGGCTACAAGTGGATATTCCTTTAGAAGAAAAAATTACATGGCAATCAGACACTAAAAAGCATTTAATACACACACACACACACACACACACACACACACACACACACAGAGTTTAATGACTGCCTCCTTTTGATAAGATGCATCTCTTTGGGTTTGGTGTGTATGAGTTCTTGCATAAATCAATGTTTGTGCACCATGCACATGCCTGCTGCTCACAAGGACAGAAGGGTATAGGAGTATCTGGAACTGGGCATATGCACAACTGCGAACTGCCACAAGGGCACTAGGAAACGACCCCACGTCCTCTCAAGAGCCGCAAATGCTCTTCATGGCTGAGCAATCTCTCCAGCTCCTGCTCTGCAGTCCAGGTTAGCATCAAACTCATGGCCCTGCTGTTTCTGCTTCCTGAGTACTAGGTTAGGAGAATGAGCCTGACTCCTGGCCTGTACAGAGTAACAGCCCCTCCCGCCCCACCCCAGGACAGAGGTTCTCTGTATAGCCCTGGCTGTCCTGCAACTCTAGACCAGGCTGACCTGGAACTCAGAGATGCGCCTGCCTCTATATCCCACCCCACCCCCCACGTGCTGGGATTAAGGCTATGCTGCACCACGCCTGACTCAGAATAGGCTTTACATTCACAACACTCACTGTGTGTACATGAGGGTGTGCATGCCAAACACAGCTGAGAGGGCAGCTTGCAGAGCTGACGCTTTCCTTCTACCAGTGGGTTCAAGGGCCTGAACTGAGGCTGCCGGGGTTACAGGCAAGCTCCTTTATCCAATGAGCTAGCTTGTTGGCTCTAAGTTTTTTGTTTGTTTTATACACTTAGTGTGTGTGTGTATACACACAAGTGTAAAGGGGCATGTGAGGACAACTTGTAGGAGCTGGTTCTCTCCTCCAGCACATGGGTTCCAGGAATTAAACTAAGTTATTAGGCTTGGTGGCAAGCGCCTATTTAGCCATCTGAAGGGCCTTATTTTATTTGTTTTGCCAGAAGCTCATGTAGCCTAGGCTAGCCTTAAAGTTGCTATACAGATGTCTTGAATTCCTGGTTCTCCTGCCTCCTAAGTACTGGGATTAACTTTTTAAAATCAATGTTCATACAAAATAATGTTTCTTTTATAATTCATTTTATGTATGATTTACCATTATTATTTGAGATAAGATTTCAAACACAGTCCTGGCTGGCCTGAACTTGCTAGGCTGACCTCAAACTCACAAGGTTTTCCCATCCCTTCTTCTGAGTGCTAAGATTCAAGGTTATACCGCTACACCTGGCTTTATGGTTTTTAATTATGAGTATGTGTGGGCCTGTGCAGGTGACCGCCAGTGTGTAAGGAAGCAGAGGCATTAGATGCCCCGGAACTGGTTCGCTCACTCTACTTGCTTCTTCTTTTTTTTTTTTTTTTAAAGATTTATTTATTATGTATACAATGTTCTGCCTTCACATGTGCCTGCACTCCAGAAGAAGGCACCAGATCTCATTATAGATGGTTGTGAGCCACCATGTGGTTGCTGGGAATTGAACTCAGGACCTTTGGAAGAGCAGACAGTGCTCTTAACCTCTGAGCCATCTCTCCAGCCCTCTACTTGCTTCTTTAACTCCTCATTCTCATCATCCTAATAGCTCTTCTCCTGCAGTTACGTCACATCCAGGTTCACGTGGAGAACTAAACAAAGTATTTGTGTGTGAGAATGAGACAGACATGGGGGAAGGTATCTTCTTTACGTAGCCATGACGGCTTAAATTTGGGGACTGTTCTGTCAGCCTCCTAGGTGACAGGAAGGCAGACATGCAACACTTTAGCTGGCTGAATATTCCAGGCAACTTTGCTGACACTTATCTTCCCAAGCATGCAGTAACAAGGTCCTGCTTCAGCCTTTACAATGGCACACACTTGTACAGGCCCAATATCTCTCACCTGAAAATGTTCAAAATCCAAAACGTTTCTGATGTGAAGTGACAACACAAGTGGAAAATTTCACAACTGATCTCAAGTGAAAAGTCATGGTGAAAATTCAGGGGCATTACAAATACGGTATTGTAAAACCAGTGTTGGCCTAGGGCACAGCAGCTGTCTGAGGCACAAATGATTCTGTATTTCATTTTCATTGATTTCAGTTTCATTCTCACAGTACCTCATCATATCCATGTGTAAACACTTTAAAAACAAAACCACACCAAACAACAGCTGGACTCTGAAATACTTCTGGTCCCCAGCATTTTCCTTTAAAGACACTTGATCTTAGCTTCCAAGAGAAAAAACAAACCACAATCTTTTACCATTACAAAAACAGACAGCAGAGGGAGCCTTTGCAGGAACTCACACTATACACGGCCTTTCAGAAGTACAGTAAATGACAAAGGAAAGGAACCACACAGAGTGTTCCAGCAGAAAACTAACTAGTTTAGTCCACCTGCCTCTGGGATTAAAATGTTGGGATAAAAAGTATTAGGATTAAAGGTGTGAGCCACCATGCCTGACCAAAATAAAACATTTTTGTTGTTGTTGTTGTTTTTTGATACAGAGTTTCTCTGTGTGATCCTGGCTGACCTAGTACTCACTTTGTAGACCAGGCTGTCCTAGAACTCAGAGATTAGCCTGCCTCTACCTCCTAAAAGCTGGTATTAAAGGTGTAAGCCACCACCGGCTGGCCAAAATAAATTTTTTTTCTTTTTTTGGTTTTTCGAGACAGGGTTTCTATGTGTAGCTTTGGTTGTCTTGGACTCGCTTTGTAGACCAGGCTGGACTCGAACTCACAGTGATCTGCCTGCTTCTGCCTCCTAAGTGCTGGAATTAAAGGCATGCACCACCACGCTGGCAAAACTTTTAAAATGAGAATTTGAATTGGAAAATTTAATTGGAAATTCAGGAACTGCAAAATCTGACAGAAAGGTGAGCCTTTTAAGTTATTATTCCATAGGATGGTGGCATAAACAGGGCTGGAAGATAGCTCACTGGTTAACAAAACCTGCTGTAGAGGAGCCAGGATGAATTCACAGCATCCACAAAGTAGCTCTACCTATGATTTCAGTCCCAGGGACAGCAACACCCTCTTCTGATCCCTGAACGCACAAGGCATGCACGAGGCGCACATACATACATACAGGTTCTCACAGATACATATAAAAGTAAATAATCTTAAAAAAAAATCCCCTATCAATAATCTACCTACCTACCTTGATTACCACTGATTTTGGGACACTGTACTACTTCAATCATGCTAATGTCTTTAAACTTCTGGGCTGGAATTACAGAAAGTTGTGAGTGGCCTGTTATGGATGCTAGGAAGTGAACTCTGGTCCTCTGGAAGAACAGTGTTCTTAGCCACGGAGCCATCTCCTCAGTCCCCCACATTAATTTTTTTAAAACATGTATGTGGAGGTCAGTGGACAACCTGACGGGGAGTCCATTCTCTCCTCCCACCTGAGTAGGTTCTGGGGACTGAACTCTGGTCATTAGGTTTCGTGGCAAGTGCCTTTACTGGCTGAGCCATCTCTCTAATCTAGCCCTCGAAATCTCCATCCATCCATCCATCCATCCATTTATTTTGAGATGGTGTCTCATGTATTCCAGGCTGATCTGATCTTGCTTTGTAGTAGAGGACAACCTTGTAGCTAAGGTAAAAATGGCCTTGAACTTGTAATGCTCTTGAGTGCTGGGATTACAGGTATGCACTACCAAGCTCAGTTTTAAGTGATGCTGGGGACCAAACTCACGGTCATGCATTCTGGGCCAGTACTCTACAACCGAGCTACATCCCTGCGCAGCAAAGCCCATCCTTACGCACACTTCAAGGACAAATTCCTGGAGGTACAACTATGAACTGCCAGGGTCATGTCCCTCAGCTTCAGATACTCTATGATGTTGTCTCCAAAAAGCCTTGTGTGATTGTTTCTCAATCCAACAACCTCCTGGCTTGTTTCTATAGTCTAGCTCAAAGCAGTACTTCCCCATTATAACCCATTATCTTCTGAAGTATTATAAAATATAACCAACTAAACACGGCTCTATTTGTAGCCAGAATTTCAGTGAGCCTGGGTGTATAATGATATAGGCTCAAGGTCATCAGGGCTGTGACTGGAACAGATAAGACTTAAGAAAGAATTCTACAGTCTCTACTCCGCTTTAGAAAAATAATGGGTGATTTAATGGGAACAAAACACACTAAACCCTGTGGCTTCAGTAATAAGACAGCACTGCTCATTATGGTCTGTTACTTTTACTCCAGTGGCCTTCTGGTCAACGGGACTCTTTCTCAGGGGTCTTAGATTCTCCATCATAGACCAGTAACCAAGTCGAACAGAGCCCCACACGCCACTGCTACCTGCAAGGTGCATGCACAGCAAGCACTACTGTGCCATGCTGCATAGCAGTGAAAGATACGCAGCCTTCAGAGTTTAGGCTTCTGTTAAAAAGAGTCAAGTTACCACGTGGACGGGACTTGAACCACAATTCTGGAGCCTTCTAGACTGATCTGGGGTGCATAGGCTTCTTTATTTTCAATCTGTGCTGTGTCAACAACCACCTAGGAAAGAAACAAAGACATTTAGCAGGGTCAGAGAGAGTGTTCAGTGATCAGGCATCCAATGCATAAGCATGTCAGACGCTCGTGACTAGCAGAACTGCAGCACATCTGTACCAAGACCAGTGAGGCTCCCAGAGACAACAGCAAGTAATGATGACTGAGCACACCAAAGCCAGATTCTAACTGTGGGATCCATTCAGTTTACAGGCATTTCCCACACTGTAGCTGTGATAACTACAAACCACTCAAGAGGAGTGTGGCTGCATATGCCTGTCATACCAACACCTGTGAGGCTAAGGCAGACGGTGCATTGTGAGTGTGAGGGCTGTGATGCGTGGTCTTGTCTCAAGATGAAGAGAAAAACGAGACTGGAGAGCAGGCTCACATGTTGAGAACACACCACGCTCTTCCAGAAAACTCGAGTCCTAGCACCCACACAGGGCACTCACTACCTCTAACACCAGTTCCAGGAGATCCAATGCCCTCCTTTGGTTTTCAAAGGTACTGCAGGCGCTCCCCCCCCCCCTCTGTGTGTGTGTTTTGCTTCGTTTTTCGAGGCAAGGTTTCTCTGTGTAGTCTTGGCTGTCTTGTCCACCTGCCTCTGCCTCCTGAGTGCTGGGATGAAAGGCTTGTGCTACCAGACCCAGCCACACTCTTAATTTAAAATTAGGGTCCTAAAATGAAATTGTAAATGGAAGAGATAAAGGAAAAGACTAGATAAATAAAGAGAAGAAAGTGAAGAAGAAGGGAAAGCGAATTTTTTGTTTTAGGACTCTTTGTTGTTGTTGTTGTGTTTTGTTCTTTTTGGGGCAGAGTTTCGTTCTGTGTACAGCCCTGACTGTCCTGGAACTGACTTCGTAGAAAAAATGTCAGAGGCTGAACCACACTGGGCTTGGTGATGCAGACCCTTATGTAAGCTCCTTGCAAGGGTGAGGCAGAGAGACTGCAAATTCGAAGGCTGAGAATAAGGCTTGCAAGTAGAAAAACACATCTCCACTTCAGAAGAGGTCAAGCTACTCATGGGTGCTTCTCATGACTGCAAACCCAGCTTCTAGTGTGCTGTTTTCCACTGCTATAAACAGGGCTCTCACAGCTGGACCTTTGGACATTTCCTGTGCAAGAACAGCCTTTGTTGGAGCTGACAGGTGCTTCCTCTCTCCTCCTCCTGTGACTGTGGTCCTGAAGGTTCTTTGCCAGCTACACAAAGGGTCCTCCCATCAGAGGGCAGGGAAGTAAAACTCCTGGGTTCTGAGTATGACAGATTGCCCCCCTAGTTTACAGTGTTTTCTCAAAACAGCATTCTCCTGATGCACACTGTGCTCTGGAGAACATAGTGGCACTGAGCCCAGCCTCAGCTAACTGGTCTCTAGGAAGCTGGCTTGGTCTCTCTCTGGGTTAGCAGGGTGACTCCTGTTTCCTGCTTTTCCTTCTATTCAGATCTTCAAGGACGCGGAGCCCAGCTCTGTGGAGAGGTCCCCACCTGCAGCCCTTCCCTGAACTAGGCTGTCTGCAACCTAATCTTCAGGAAACAGAGATGAGTACCATCCTGATTTCTCCTTTTGAGAACGGAGCAGAAAGTAGACCATAAGGAGTAAACTTTTTTGTTGGATTTTTGGGAATGAGTCTCACTCTGTAACCCTGCTTAGCCTGGAACTACAGCTGTAGACCAGACTGGCGTCAAACCGACATTCTTCCTGCCTCTGCCTCCAGAGTGCTGTGTGCACCATCACTTCTGGCAAACTCTTTCAATTTTGAGCTCTCAGATTAGCTTCCTCTAACTTCTGGTTCAAATGCTCAGTCTTTCAAAAGGAGCCATGGCTAAAAGGTGGAATCAAGTAATACAAGCTACATGGGTCGACATGTCAGACAAACGCTAACAGTGATGAGAGATGCTGAGCTCTGGACCCACCCGAAGGTTTTTGTTTTTATTTTTATTTTTTCTGTTTTCCTTTCCCTTTCCACAGACAGGTAAAAAGAGTAAACCACTGTCCTGAAGTTCATAGTGTTGTTTTCTTGCAGGAAGAGATTTCAGTTTGGAAATGATTGGGTGCCCTGCCTCTCAAGTGGACTCTTGGAGAAGGTGAAACTGGGGCTGGTGGAAAGGTGAGAGGAATGAGCCACATGAAGGTCAGAGCGAACGAGCTGAGGAAAGAGGCATGAGACAGGAGGCCGGCAGCCTGGCTCACCTGAGCAACAGGAAACACCAGTGTTGCTGCACAACACTCCTTAGGCAGTGCCTCTTTCCTTAAGATGAGGAAAGCCTACACCACCACTCTGCATGTAGATTCCTAGCAAGTACAGGTTATCCGTGTATTAAAACAAACAATAGCAAAGCTTCCAGTCCTGAGGGAGAGAGGGGACTCCTATGTATCTCAGGTTGGCCTCAAACGCCTCCCTCCATATCTGAGCTCAGTGGTTTTGCATATGAGCCACCCCACCGGCTTCTCTAGTCTCTCAGATGTACTCACCAGCCCTGCCTGGCCAAACAGCAGCTGCACCGCAGTCTTGCAGGCGCCCCGCCATGTAGATGGGCACACCTGGTTCAGTACTTCCGTCACAGGAAGATCATCCCTAGGCGTGATTCCATTGTAGCAGCCCGCGTCCTTGATGAGCTGTAACATGGTATGCTATAGATTGACAGAGAGAGGACAGGTCACATCTCGGCACTCGATAGCTGACAAGGCTCCAAAGCTTACAGGAGTGCATTCCTACAGTCATCCTCAGAGCACCCTGGACACGCCCATGTCATGCCATTTGAAAACAAAGAGTTTCTGGGGCAGAATCTCACTGTGTGTCCTAGGCTGGCCTTAAACTCAGAGGTCTACCTGCCTCTGCCTCCAGAGTGCTAGGACTAAAGGTGTGTGCAGCCACACTTGGCCCAACCTCAACTTTTTTTTAAAGATGACAACACAGTCAGTGGAGAGGCTCTGCACCACACTGACCGGGCCCAAGTTCTAGCTCTCCTAATTTCTAATGTTACTTTGGGCCTCAGCTCCTTTGTCAAATTGGAACGGTGAGGGCGGGGGAATACCCGTGCCTCAAAGAGACACTGAATTAAATAAAACAATGCACGTGAAACACTTTTGCTGTATTTCCTGCGCCCATGATACTTCACACTAAGATCTCTGTTACTTAATTCTCAAAATTCCACCAGCAAACAGTAAGCATCAACAGTAGTTCATGGTGTACTCTAAAACTTTACCAACATTTGAACAAAATTACTAATAAAACATTCTTAGCAAATGTCTTACTATGTTCCCCAGAATGAGGTGTGACTTAGTGCTTCCTTTGCACGTGCCCTGAGTTCAACACTTAGCACCATACACAGCAAAGGAGGAGCCATCATAGGCCTGCACTTGGCCATCACTATACTTGGAAAAGTTAGAGCCTCGATAGCCACTTTGCTTGTTTTGGAAACAGGGTTTCTCTGTGTAGCCTTGGCTGTCCTGGACTCACTTTGTAGATCAGGCTGGCCTCCAACTCACAGCAATCTGCCTGCCTCTGCTTCCCCGAGTGCTGGGATCACAGGCGTATGCCACCACGCCCAGCTTCACTTTGTTTTTTAATCTACATTCTTCAAAAGCCCTTAAGTTCCTATTGTAGCTCTATTTCCAAGTTCATGCTCAATTGCTGAAACCCAAGGAATGCACAGAAAGCTACCGTCTTAAGCTTCAGATTGTCAGCAGCCGACTCATTAAAGGAGACCCCCTTCAGGAAGTGCGATCCTATCTGCACAGGGACCGTGGGAAGCTCACACTGCATGGGCTGTGGGGGTGTCTGCCTTCGCCCTGTCTGCTGAGCTTCCGCCTCACTGCAGCAGCCCTGGAAAAGGTTTGGAGAGGAGAGTGGAGGTGAGCCACGGCTCATGTAACAAAGCATCCAGTTCCCACAGAACTGAGTAAACAACTCCCACGCACTCCCAGAGGCACTATCGAGAAGTGAGTGTACCTGCAAACTTGCTTCAATGGCCTTCGGGTTTAGGTGGAAGCCAGCTTTCATGGCATATTCACAGTGGCCTAAGCTTTCCAAAGCTATTTTATATGCCTGCAAGAAGCAAGATTAGGAAGCAGATTAGAATATGGCAAAGTCCAACAAAAATAGAAACAAAATCTACAGTAGTCGGGTGCAGTGGTCATAACCCCAGCACTCAGGAGGCAGAGGCAGGCGGATCTCTATGAGCTCGAGGCCAGCCTGGTCTATATAGTGAGTCCAGGACAGCCAAGGCTACACAGAGAAACCCTGTATCAAAAAACCAAAAACAAAAAAATAAAAAACTACATTTGTGGGGAGTGGGTCTGGAAGAAGTTAGGAAAGGAGAATGGGGTGAATATGACCAAAATATACTGCATACATACATGAAATTCTCAAAAAATAAGCATATTAAGCTGGGAGTGGTGGCCTGTACCTTTAATCCCAGTACTTGGGAGGCAGAGGAAGGTGGATCTCTACAAGTTCAAGACCAGTCTGGTCTACAAATAGAGTCCAGAACAGCCAGGGCTGTGTTATACAGAGAAACTCTGTCTTGAAAAAACAACCGACCAAACATATTATGTTAAAATTCTTGATTCTTGTATAGTTATTGAGACTTGAGGACACATTATTATTTTGTTACCTTTTTAAGTGGTCCAATGTCATGACTCTAATCTTTCCGCTTGGTGAAATCATTTCTTTATGTGTCTATCAGTATTGAAACACTTACCAAGTCGGGTATGGTGGTGCACACCTGTAATCCAAGCACTCAGGGAGGCAGAGGCAGGTGGATTGCTGTGAGTTCCAGGCTAGCTGTTCTACAGAGTAAGTCCAGGACAGCCAGGGCTACACAGAGAGACCCTGTCTAAAAAAACCAAGAAAAAAAAAAAAAAGGAAGAAAACTAGAAGCCAATTAAAGACATTAACAAAAAGGAGGAAGAAGAGGAGAAGGGCGAGGAGGAAGAGGAGGACAGAGAGACTTACCTGCAAAGCACTGTCAATTTTTATGTTTAGCTCCTTTAGCTGGTGCTCAGGAATTGCTGCACTTTGAGAACAGAAGAGTTGTTGGACTTCGATTCCTGCCAGGCGCCCATCACAGCCCCTCTCTCTTAATCTAGATGTCGCCTATAACAGAAATAGAAACTAGTAGGTAAAGTAGGGCAATTCTAGTTACTAGTAAAACTGAAACAGTACCAGCAGCAACAAACCCCACACCTAGAATGAACTATGTAAGCTGGATAGACACTAGGAGTTTTGGACTGGTCACTACAAAGCCATTGTCTGACACGCTGCAGGCTTATGTGCTTGGGCTTTTTGGAAATGGTCTTACCATGTACCCGCCTGCCTTAGCCTCCTGTGCGCTGGGATTACAGGTCTGTACCGCCACGCCTGGCCAAGTAACACCGCTAGGAGTTAGTCCCTTCTTCTGCGTCAGGACAGGAATGTTGATATTTACAAAACTCACGGAACCACAGGAGAGAAAACTAGCCGCTTCAATGCTGTCAAGTTCAAGGCTTTCAGTTTCACACTGGCCTACCTGTCTAGCCAAGCCCCGACACCATCTGACTCTTTCTAAGAATCTTCCAGTGGAACATTGGGCCCACAGGAAGGAGCTGTGTTGGCTGCTGCCAGACACCACCCCAACCCCAGAGCATAAAGTCTGGTCCCTGACTTCCTGGAGATGAGGCCTCACTAGCCAAAAAGCTAAACAAAGAAAACAGCTAAGCCTGTAGTAGGAAGGAGCACAGCAGGCACTGAAAGTGGCTTTGAGGGGCCATCTTCGGTGGTCTACACCTATAATCCCCATACTCTAAGGCTGAAGTAAGGATGATGAGCTCCAGGCCAAACTGGGCTACAGAACAGAAGCCTGTCTCATAAAAAGACGGTCATGTTGAGATCTGGAACTGCATGGGCTCAGGGTGAGGGCATGTCACGGCACCAACAAGCCCCAATGCACACCAGGGGTCCCCAACAAAGAAACAAGACACTCCAAGGAACACCATGAAGTCCACAGATAAGCAAGGAAATGGCCAGTGGCAAGGCAAGAGTCTCACATGTCACAGTGAGAGGCCACATCTGCCCTGAACAAAATGAGAACAATGATCTCTGACTTTAAAATCAGAATGGTGAGGCAGAAACAGGAGAAAACAGTTCAGAGACCCCTTAAAAGTAGGGAGTAATAGTAGATAGGGACAGGTAGGGTGGGGTGGGGTGAGGTGGGGGAATGCGGGGCAGACCTGAGAGCATCTGGAGACCTGCAGAGCTTTCCTGAGGATGCAAATGGGTACGGACAGGATGGGAGGACTGAAAGGTCAGGCTCAGGGTTTGAAGGCACAGCCTAGTAGCAATGGCACCGCTGACGAGAACGGAGGTGGTATGGGGGAAACAGGTATGTGAGATGCTCAAACTGAGGCACCTGGGAAACCTAAGATAGGCAGCCACTTAACTTGGGGCCCTGGAGCCCACGGCCAGTGGGTTGGCCACAGACATCTGAAGCATTCCTCTGCACAGGAGTGGTCTAAGTCCTAACACTGGGCGGAGATCCCCTAGGGAGAAGGGAACCCAACACCAAGCCAGAGAGACTAACCGCAGAAGCTGTTCTGAGGAGAGGCAAGCAAAAGCAGATGAAGAAAGGATAGTTTGGAACAAAGAAGGCAACGTTTTCCTTACACTTAATTCTAACTGCTTATATGTATTTACTTAGCTATGAGTCTGGGACTGGGTACACGTTTGCCACATTGTGCAAGTAGAGATTGGAGAGCAACTTTTTGGGAATCAGTTCTTTCCTTCGACCCTATTCCACGGCAAAACTCATGTCATCAGGTTTCTGTGTAAACCCCTTTAACTGCTACACCATCTTGCTAATACATATTTATATACTTACAGTACTTTGTAAAAGGTCAAAGATTTATGTATTGAGGAAAAAAACAAAGAATATATGGGTTTCAGGATGAATAAAAACGGTGAGGAAAAGACTACTCCCAACGAGTTGGCTGTCAAAAGAGCAGAGAAACAGGGCAGCGCAGGTAGATTTTGAGTTGGAAGCACATTAGTGTTGAGAGAGAAAAGGCTAGGTACCATGGCAGACGCCAGTTCCTTGAGAATGGAAATAAGACGCTGCCAAGCAAAGCGCTGGACCTGAGAACAGGAAAGCTCCTCCGTGAAGGGGAGGGGCAAGCGGGATGGAGACGGAAGAAGAAAGGTTGCATCAGGGATTCCGCTTTCACGGGCAGTGTGGGGGAGGGCACCTGCAAAAGCAGCGGGCAGGACGGCACATGGGAGTAGGCAAGGAAGATGATCAGTGAGGTGGCACAGGTTTCAGAATATAAAGGGAGAATTCAGGAGGCGGGAGCCAGAAGCTGTAAGGACAGAGGGCTGCGGAGCCAGAAGACAGACAGAGGTCTGACCCACACCAGCAGTAGGGAGCGACAGGAACAGGTCCCACACCCACACAAGCTCCCATGGCCACTGAGGTTCTTCCTGAGGAAAGCCTTTTACATGAAAGAGAAAACCCAACAAAAAACAGCAGGAAAAAGGACTGAATATTAGAAAATCAGAAACAGGACAGTGCTGACACCGCAGCAATCCCATGGAAAGGGAAGAGAGAGAAGGCTACAATTTCATTTACTTTTGTTTTGTTTTGAGTCAGGGTAGCATGTATTCTAAGACAGCCTTGAACTCACTATGCAGGCAAAGCTGACCTTGAGCTCCTGATCCTCCTGCCTCACTCCCCAGTGCTGTGATACAAATGTTTGCTGCCGTGCCTGGTATAGGTCCTGTAAGATCCTCTAACAAAAGGCAATGTATTGCAACTTAACTGTGGGTGAGTCAAATTAGACATCATATAAGAAGCCGACATCCACTCCTTAACCATAGATGATTTGGTCCTCTTGGTTAAGCCTCAACTCAGAAGGTTTTCTTTTTCTTCCTCTCACTGGGAAAGGGCTGTGATCATGCTGCAAGAGGCCCGCTGACGTGCGACAGAAACGAAGCGCACAGCGTCAGGGCTGTGTACACTCCGCTGCTGGCCTGCAGGCCTGTGCAGTGCTCCTGCCTGCCCAGTGCAGCTTGTTGTGCTCAGGCCAAAGCCCACAGGACTGCGCTGCCCCTACAGTAACCGCGGCATTGGTCAGCGTGGCTTCTGTGAGCTGCTATGAGCTGCAAAACAACTCCTGTCTTAGGACCACAGCTGCCATCTTCCTGTCTCTCCCACTTGTCAAAGGCTGTGGTCATGGCTAAAGACATTTAGATAAGGCACTATCACTTTAATAAAAAGCAGATACAGACTTACTCTAAAAAAGAAATGAAAACACCAAATGGGAGGGGGGGAACACCTAAAGGCCTCAAGCCTAGATGGGATGCAAGATAGTTTTAAGTGCATCGGGGCTACTAGCAACACAGATTTAAGGAGCGTCGCCAACATGGTCAAGGGCTGAGGCCGAGCCCTGCTGTGTCAACATCGCTGTGAGCTGTGGGCCTGATTTCAAGGTCTGAATGAAGCCTGGGATCTGGCTTCTGCAGTAACTGCAGCAGCTCTGGGCACTGCTCTTGTTGAGGTCCTGGAAACAGCCTCCGCCTCCTGCCTCACGCACAGCACTGATGAGGCTACCAAGTAGACCAGGCTCCTCAGCCTCTTCACCTGCAGGAACAGCACTCTCAGGTTCTTCAGGGTAATGGAATGTTGTTGTTGTTGTTGTTGTTGTTTGTTTTTCCAGACAGGATTTCTCTGTGTAAGAGCTCTGGCTGTCCTGGAACTCACTCTGTAGACAAGGCTGGTCTCAAACTCAGGGAGATCCACCTGCCTCTGCCTCCCAAGTGCTGGGATTAAAGGCCTGGCTTTGTAATGGAAATTTTAAGATAAAAAGTTCATACACATTAGCATGCACATTTAAAATGTTTATAAGATACATGCTGCCACTGATGAAGACTCTAACTCAAAAAACAAACCAAGGCTGGAGAGATGGCTCAGAGGTTTAAGAGCACCCAAGTTCAATTCTCAGCATCCTCATGGCAGCTCACAACCATTTGTAACTTCAGTTCTAGGGAAACTGATACTCTCTTTTGGTTGCCCTTCTCAGAGACTGCACACGCAGTGCACTAACATATGTGAAGGCAAAACACCTATACACATTAATAATAAATAAGTAAGTGCGGCATGGTGATAGACACCTGTAACCCCAACCCTCGGGAGGCTGAGGCAGAAGCACTGTGAGTGTGAGGCCTGCCTGGGCTGGACAGCAAGAGCCTAGCTCAAAAGAATGAGAAAGAGAAGGGGTTAAGAGAAGGGAGGGAAGAGACAGATTGACTTTATAAAGAGCAATTTCTTTCTTTTCTTCTAACTTGTTCTACACGTGTGTGTCCAAGTGCTTGTGTTTCTGTGTTGAGTGTGTGCACACACTCATGTACGTTGGGACAATCAGACTTGATGGCAAACACCTTCACCAACTGAGCCACCTTGCCAGCCAGAAAACTGCTTCTGATTTGTTTACATCCAAGTTTAAGTTCTGGGTGTAGAGTGGTTCTCAACCTTCCTAATGCTGCTCAACCCTTTAATACAGTTCCTTAGGTTGTGGTGAGCCCAATCATAAAATTATTTCATTGCTACTTCATAACTGTAACTTAGCTACTGTTATGAATTGTAATGTAAATATCTTTGTTTTTAGATGGTCTTTTGGTGCCCTGTGACAGGGTCCTTTAACCGAACCACTGGACTAGGGAACGCCATGCTAGAGGCCAAAGGAGCAACTGTACTGTAGGCAGGATGCCCCAGGAAAAAGACTTGGAGATGGCCTGCAGCCCTGAGGTTGTGTGGGAATCACAAGTCCCCAGAGAGAAATGCTCACTGTATGCTGGAATGTCCCTTCCCCTATAGCTCACTGTGCACTGGCATGTCCCCTCCCCACAGCTCACTGTGTACTGGCATGTCCCCTCCCCACAGCTCACTGTGCACTGGCATGTCCCCTCCCCACAGCACACTGTGCACTGGCATGTCCCCTCCCCACAGCTCACTGTGCACTGGCATGTCCCCTCCCCACAGCTCACTGTGCACTGGCATGTCCCCTCCCCACAGCTCACTGTGCACTGGCATGTCCCCTCCCCACAGCTCACTGTGCACTGGCATGTCCCCTCCCCACAGCTCACTGTGCACTGGCATGTCCCCTCCCCACAGCTCACTGTGCACTGGCATGTCCCCTCCCCACAGCTCACTGTGCACTGGCATGTCCCCTCCCCACAGCTCACTGTGCACTGGCATGTCCCCTCCCCACAGCTCACTGTGCACTGGCATGTCCCCTCCCCACAGCTCACTGTGCACTGGCATGTCCCCTCCCCACAGCTCACTGTGCACTGGCATGTCCCCTCCCCACAGCTCACTGTGCACTGGCATGTCCCCTCCCCACAGTTCACTGTATACTGGCATGTCCCCTCCCCACAGCTCACTGTGCACTGGCATGTCCCCTCCCCACAGCTCACTGTGTACTGGCAGGTCCCCTCCCCACAGCTCACTGTGCACTGGCATGTCCCCTCCCCACAGCTCACTGTGCACTGGCATGTCCCCTCCCCACAGCTCACTGTGCACTGGCATGTCCCCTCCCCACAGCTCACTGTGCACTGGCATGTCCCCTCCCCACAGCTCACTGTGTATTGGCATGTCCCCTCCCCACAGCTCACTGTGCACTGGCATGTCCCCTCCCCACAGCTCACTGTGCACTGGCATGTCCCCTCCCCACAGCACACTGTGCACTGGCATGTCCCCTCCCCACAGCTCACTGTGCACTGGCATGTCCCCTCCCCACAGCTCACTGTGCACTGGCATGTCCCCTCCCCACAGCTCACTGTATACTGGCATGTCCCCTCCCCACAGCTCACTGTATACTGGCATGTCCCCTCCCCACAGCTCACTGTGCACTGGCATGTCCCCTCCCCACAGCTCACTGTGTACTGGCATGTCCCCTCCCCACAGCTCACTGTGCACTGGCATGTCCCCTCCCCACAGCTCACTGTGTACTGGCATGTCCCCTCCCCACAGCTCACTGTGTACTGGCAGGTCCCCTCCCCATATCCGACCACCATGCCATTCCATAGCTCTCCTGCTTCTCTACCCACAAGTGAAGCTGTGCTGAGAAGCAGCTGATCTTTACAAAACGGAAGGCTTCACATGTCAAATAAATTAACAGGAGAATGGCTCAAATCACAGGCAAAGCAAGTGATAAAACGAGGATCCTGGCTATTGGACAGCTAAGTGCCTCTTTCTATTTACTTTTCTCAAGTTTGGAGCCAGCATATATAGAATGGGCTTCCCCACAGCACTTGGATGCATCTGCCACGGCACTCTGCTCGGACTCTGTCCTCTCCTGCTCCCCCACGCCTGCCTGCACCCCTTGCTGAGCCTCCTTTTGCTTTCACACGCGTCTTGTATGACTTCCTTCTTTCCTCCTGCCCAAGATCTCTTCCTTCCCATCTCTCATGGCCCCTTTCATCAGAAAAACACAGAGAGACTGTATACACACACGGAAACTTCAATCTAGGTTCTGCAAATCAGAAAAGATACGTTGTGTTTGTCTTTCTGGGTGTGGCTTAAGAATCTTTTTACAAGCCAGAGTGGTGTACACCTTTAACCCCAGCACTTAAGAGGCAGAGGTAAGTGGATCTCTGTGAGTTCAAGGCCAGTCAAAGCTACAGAGAAAACCTCCTCTCGAAAAACGAAAGGGGGGAAATCTTTTTACAAATGTTGAATTTGTGTGTTTAAAAGGGTGCACTCCCAGAAGGCAGAGGTGTCAGTAGGCGCCCTCCTCTACCCTCCTCGCTGTCACATTCCTTTGCAGCACAGTCTATCCCTGAGCTTGAGGATCACTATGATTTTTAAGGATTTTGTGGGGTGTGTTTTGTTTTTTCAAGATAGGGTTTCTCTGTGTAGCCTTGGTTGTCATGGACTCACTTTGTAGACCGGGCTGGCCTCAAACTCACAGCGATCTGCCTGCCTCTGCCTGAGTGCTGGGATTACAGTGTTGTAGTTGGCTATGCTGACAAACTCCAGTGACCCACCTCTCTCCACCCCAGTCAGAACTAGGGATCCAAACTCCAGCCCTCATGGTTGCAGAGCAAGAAGTACAAAGACTCCGAACACTTGTAAGAGAAGAAGATGGTGGCTACAGAAGCAGCTCAAACTTGTAATTCCAGCCATTGGAGGGAGAAGAAGGAAGAACTGCCAGGAGTCAGAGGCCAGTCTGGGCAGTGGAGTGAGAATTTATCTCAAAAATAACAATGGGCTGGAGAGATAGTTCAGAGATTAAAGCTGTGTAGTGCCATCGCAGAGGATCTGAATTGAGTTCCTAGCATCCACAGCACGCACAGCCCACAACCATGTCTAAATACAGCGTCAGGGGGTCTCATGCTTCCTTCTGGCTCCACAGGCACCTGCACTCACATGCACACACACGCCCTCACCCCTCACCACGCATTTCTCTCTCTCTCTCTCTCTCTCTCTCTCTCTCTCTCTCTCTCTCTCTCTCTCTCTCACACACACACACACACACACACACACGTTAAAATCAATGTTTAAAAAAAAACAATAGCTGGATGATGGTGGCACACCCCTTTAATCCCAGCACTTGAGAAACAGAGGTAATGGGATCTACAAAGTGAGCTCCAGGACATCCAGGGCTACACAGAGAAACTCTGTCTTGAGAAACAAATATAAATAGGGCAAGGTGGTACTCGTCTGTAATCCCTGCACTCAGGAGGGAGAGGCAGGTGGATCTCTGTGAGTTTGGGGCCAGCCTGGTCTACAAAGTGAGTCCAGGACAGCCAGGAATACACACAGAGAAACTCTGTCTAAACAAGCAAACAAATAAAAACAACCACAACAAAACACCCCCAAAGAGGGCTTAGGATGTAGCTCAGTTTGTGGAGTGCTTCTATAGCATGGACAATGTCCCAGTCCAACCTCAGGACCATATAAACCAGCCATGGCAGCATATTCCTGAAGCCCTAGTATCTGTGAGGTCCATCTTGCCAAACAAACCCTCCTGTTACCCAGCCTACCTGGCTGCCTACTGAGTGCTGACCGTCCTAGTCAGCTCCACTGTGCCACTCCTGACTTAGGTGTGATCTTTCTCGCATGCGCGCCTCTTTTTCGCACCACTCCCACTCAGAAGCAGGGCTCTTCCTCTAGGTCTGAGCAGCTCCTGTGCCCTCTATACCCTGTTCTTCTAAGTCTCTCTCTGCAGGTATCATCCTAGTGCCTGGCACGCGCCTGACTCAAAGCAGGCATTTTTAAAGACATTTGCTGTCACAAGACTATGCAAGTGCTGAGTTTACAACTTAATGTCTAAAGCAAGCGGCTCTTCTGGAAGCCGACAGACAAAGAACCCGGCAGCCTCTTCTGTTGGAACACAGCCAACTCTCCCAGGTCAGTTACCTCAGCAGCCCCCCGCCAGGATCGCACAGCTTCCTCCAGTTCGGGTGTGTGGCCCACGCCAGACAGACTGCCGCTGTTCTTTTTTTCTGGCACAACTACCTCGGCAAAGCAAGAGTGAGCCACCGGCTGGACTTTCTGCAAGGCGTGAGTCAAAAACTGGAAATGGACTTGCACCACTGTCAAGAAACATCGCCCCAACACCTGTGAAAACAAGAGAGCCAGGGACTTTAGGCTGGGGGTTGCTTGTGGATCAGTAGGAGAAATTCTCAAATGTCAACAGATTTGTAATCATAAAAGCATGCAATGCTAAAAAGTCCCCCTGCTTTAAGAGTGCCTGCCTCCCGGGCCTTGGTACTAGACGTTTAGAAGTCAGAACATTTCTAAGCAAGCGGCAAGCCTCAGGCATGAATGGGTCTTCCGACTTCCCACCAGCTGCCCTCGCTTCCCTCTCGTCTAGACTGTCTTTGAGCTCCTGCTGGGCCAGAGCCATTCATAATCTCAATTATGGCCACAGAGTGTTCAGAACGCGAAGGGAAAGTCATGGCATGTGACTAAAAATCTGAAAGGTTAGTCTGACCGAGAAGAAAACATTCCATTGGAAATTAAACCCAAAGATACTGGTTGTTTCAGGGCTGTGCTAATATTGTTATGAATAGAGATGTCTGTCTTGTTCCTACTTTTATGAAACAAAGCTGACAGACCAGTCTTCAAGGAGTCAATACAACACGGGAGACAATTCTATCAGCAGGGCAGAACCCACTAACCCCCCCACATACAAGCTGTTACATGGGTGATTAATAATTCAAATAGGGTCTCACTACAGAGCGCTGGCTATCCTGGCTTATTCTATAGGTTGGCCTGGAACTCACAGACATCTGCCTGCCTCTGCCTCCCCAGTGCTGGAATTAAAAGCGTATGCCATCATATCCAGCTGGAAATTCACTTCTTTTTCAAACAATGAATATGCCAGATATAGTGATGCATTCAGGTAATTCTAGCATTTGAGAGGCTTACATAGGTGTATCCTGAGTTCAAGACCAGCCTGGCCTACAAAGAGAGTTAGAAGCCAGTCGTGGCCACAGAGTAAGCCCCTGCTTCAAAACAATAATAACAGAAGCCAAACCCCTACTGCTAATAGACAAGTGTTTCAAATTGTTAGCCCTAAGGACATTTTTTGTTTGTTGGTTTGGTTTGGTTTTTCGAGACAAGGTCTCTCTGTGTAGCCTTGGCTATCCCAGACTTACACAGTAGACCAGGCTTGCCTCTGCCTCCCAAGTGCTGAGATTAAAGGCATGAGGCAACTCTCCCGCCCTTCCTTTTCTTTATGTTTTTAGTGGTGCTCAGAGAATCAATCCCAGGGCCTGGAACAGAACAAGGAAGAGCTAACATCCTCAGCTCTTTTTATCTTTGTACTTTAAGACAGGAGGGTCTCACTAAATAGCTCAGGCTGGCTTTGAACTTGCAATCCTCCTGCCTCAGCCTCCTGAGTTTCTTCGATTTCAGGAGTGCACAACTCCTAGTCTGTTTTTTTGTTTTGTTTTTGTTTTTGTTTTTTTGGGTTTTTGAGACAGGGCTTCTCTGTGTAGCCCTAAACCAGGCTGGCCTCGAACTCACAGAATCCGCCTGCCTTTGCCTCCCTGAGTGCTGGGATTGCAGGTGTGCACCATCACGCCCTGCAGTCAGTCTGGCTTTTTAAGTTGGGCAACCATAGCTATGATGTGTTTGTTATGCTTCTGTTTCTCTATTTAAAGCAGAAAGAGAAACTGCTAGCTGCAAAGACACTGAGGTTAGAGAGCTGAAAGTTCAAAGCCAGCTTGGGCATTTGGTGAGACCCTATCTCAAAATACAAAAGAAGCTCCAACTATCTGCAAAGTTTTCTACAAAGATCTAACACCCATGCTCTAACCCCACCTCATCAGGAAGACTTGGCCACATCAGTCAGATGCTGCCCTTTACTACAAACCCAATCCAGCCTCACACATCAGAGCTATTTAGTAAAGAAACTATGACTGGTCAGCTCCCAATGTCATACCTACTCCCTCTGATTGACTTTTCTGCTGTGGAAATCACCAGAGCAAACAAGCCAATGAACAGTTTCACCCAAAACCCAAGCAAACAAACAAAAAGCTCACACCAAAGTGTCCACCCTCTGTAGTAAGCAGCTAACTCCCAGCCAAACTCCACGCAACCCTCCTGGGTTTCCTCTGTCCCTTGCCTCAGAGCTCCTGCCCACCAAGGCTATGGCTATGAAGGGCAGCGTGAGGGACACAGAGGGAGCACACCTAAGGATGTAGCTGGAGACACCTGACATGAATAAACACCATCTTCTAGTACCGAACACACCACCAGTCCACGTTAACTGCGCATTCAGCATGTGCCTGGTCTACACTACAGACTTCATATGGGTTGCCTCACAAGCCCAGGACACCCCTATGAAGTAATCTCTATTTTCCAGAGAGGAAGGACATGGAGGCTGACAACTTATGAAACTAAACACAAAAGTTATGTCACAAAATGGATGGGCAGGGAGTCTCTTCACTCAGTGTTCAGTTTCTAAGCTTTTAGCCAGGGTGCCCCACTGCCTTCAATGGGCAGAGGCTGGCAGCACTGAGGCCGGGCACATAACAGAAGTTCAGTCTTGACTGGCACTGGCTGAGGGCACCAGGAAGCTCCCCACAGTGCAGACACAGAGGAGGAGGGCTGGCTCCTCCAGGACACACCCTCTCTCCTCTTCCTTGGCCTCTTGGCAAGCTCTGGGAGAAGGAAAACAAGGAGAAGTGAAGATGCCACGCTGGTCACAGTCTCACAGCTTCTGACCAATGAACATGACTTACTCCTTCTAGTAATAAATATGTAACATGTGAATGCCTAGTATGTACAAAGCTCGAGAACCCTGAGGTGCATAGGAAGGAAAACGGGAAAGTCCCTGTGCTCACGAGGGCTACATACTAACGGGGCTAGGAGGGACAGCAAAGCCATAAATAGACACCCAAGGTCAGATGCAGCTGGACAAGGAAGCTGCCTGGCAGGTGGTGAGGAAAAGGCTCTCTGAGGACAGAAGAAGGAAGAAAGCTTCAGCTCCCACTCTGAGTGGCAGGGAAGCCTGGTGTCTGCGTCACAGAAGCGTGGGGCTGAGCCGGGTCCCCCCGCAGCACTGCTGGGCCGCAGGAGGAGAGGTGCCAGGAGTTTTATAAAGGGCTATCATCAGCTGTCGCTGGTGTTCATCCTGTGCTTGACCTCAGATGAGTCATTTATCTACAGCTCTTCTCTATAAGAATGCCCCCTTCTTTCCCACGATGTGTAAAGCATCAACCCAGACTATGATCATGACCAAATACACGTCGTAAATGATTAATTAAAGGCCAACCCAAGCAGTGGTTACCCAGGGCCTTGCAAATTGGTTTCAGTGACCACTTACTCTAAAATGCCACCTTGAGGAACAGACACATAAGCATCACCCTCTCAGAGGACAGAGCTCCTGTCTCTGCCTACGCTTTATCTCAGCTCAGCCCTCAACCCCCATGACAGACCTCACCCTCCTTGACTCAGGGATGGGCCAGTTCTTGAGGACTGTCCTCACACAGGTTGGGAAGAGTGTGCCCCAGGATCACAGACAGCTCTCTTAGTTCACAGAGAAACTTTAGACTCGGGGCAGACGGGGTAAGCTGAGAATGGGTGAGTGAACAGTCAAGGACCGGTACTTAAATTTAAAATACCACTGGAGCTCCACCAACAGCCACCACCTTAACCCACAACAGGAGCACCATATGTGGTAGAGTAACCCTGTAGAAAATGTGAGCAATTTCCCCATTTTACAGATGACAAAAACAGGCTTAAGAAGACAAACATGCTTAATGTAGGTTTGAGTAAGGATTTGAAACCAGCTCTGTCTCACTCGAAAAGCCATTTCTGAGCAGCAGGCTGCCCTGCCGGCCAGTGACGAGATCCAGGATGTAACAACAATAGGGTGTAGGTACTAAAGAGAAGACATTCTGGAAAGCAGATAATCATCAGACATCTCCTGAGACAGACCCATTTACCGGGAATTTCTGATGGCCAAGAAGGATGTGTCCTAAGCCTGGTGCCATGGTACATGCCTGTAAGCCTCGCACTCAGGTCACTGAGACAAGAGGTCCACAGGGGCCACAGAGTAAGACAGCGCAGCGGAGCACATGAGCCTCCTCTTCTCTCGTACTGTAGCACAGTGTCTACCAAGCATGCTGTGGTCCTGGGGCCAACCAGAGCGCCCTTTATTCTTGGTGTATTTGGTGGTTGTTGTTGTTGTTAATATTTTATCTTAATGTGTGTGTTTGCCTACATATTTATATGTACACCATGTATACACCCAGTACCTGAAAAGGCCACAAGAGGTGTTGGATCCCTTGGAACTGGAATTGCAAACAGTTTGAACTAACATATAGGTTGCTGGGAACTGAAACTCAGGTTTTTTCCAAGAGCAGCCATTTGTTTCTTTCTTTCTTTCTTTTCTTTCTTTTTCTTTTTCAGTTTTTCAAGACAGGGTTTCTTTGTGTAATAGCCCTGGCTGTCCTGGACTCCCTTTGTAGACCAAGCTGGTCTCTCACAGCGATCCGCCTGCCTCTGCCTCCCAAGTGCTGGAATTAAAGGCGTGCGCCACCATGTCTGGCTTTGTTTGTTTCTTGAGGCAACAACTCATCTATCTAGTCCAGACTGGACATCACTAGTGCAGCCAAGGATGACCACACACTGAGGTTACAGGCCTGGGCCACAAAGGGTTCTAATTTAAGGCCATCCTGTTTAAGAACTGAAAGGTGTCCTTTCTATAGCACCAAAGTTGTTGAGAGCCAACCTACATGTAAAATCTGCCTTCCTAGCGTGTTTTGAAATTCTGTACAGCTAGTCCTTCCTCGGGCCCAGCCCAATTAAGCACGTAATCCCTGCATACAAATGGAACCCTCAATGCCTAGGCCTGCCTCATCTCCCAAAATGGTTTACTTTTTTTTCCATCTTTTTCTTCTTCATCTTTTAAGACAGGGTCTCTCTGTGTAGCCCTGGCTGTCCTAGACTCACTCTGTAGACCAGGCTGGCCTCAAACTCACAATGATCCACCTCCTGGGTGCTGGAATTAAAAGTGTGCACCAAGCTGGGCGTGGTGGAGCACGCCTTTAATCCCAGCACTCGGGAGGTAGAGGCAGGCGGATCGCTGTGAGTTTGAGGCCAGCCTGGTCTACAAAGCGAGTCCAGGATGGCCAAGGCTACACAGAGAAACCTTGTCTCAAAAAACAAAAAACAAAAAACAAAAAACAAAAAACAAAAAAAAAACAACAACAACAAAGAAGATGAACCCAAAAGTTCATTGCACTGTGTAACTCCACTTGACAACAGTTCATCTTCCTCAAATGCCTCGTATGGCAAGAACTCAGCCACTCTATACTTTATGTCTGATCAGATGCAAAGTCTCCAGAGTGAAAGCAAGTTGCCAGGTTGGCTGCGTGCAGTGGAAATTCCAAAGCCATCCCATCACTTCCCTGTCTCCAGCCCTCACATATACCTTATGCATTCCATTTGGCTTCCAGTGTCCACAATCTTGTTTTGAACACAGCATCTTGTCTTTATAGTAATTCCAGAGCCATTGCATAATGGCCTAACCCACACACCAGAACGTGATGCTGAGATCTTAATATGTCCTGAGAGAAACAGTCCGTGCAACAGAGCACGGTAGACTATGGAAAGTGATCATGAAGAGTGTACTACAGGTTAAAAATGGAAAAAATAAGCTTACTGAAAATAGCATGCAAAACACTGGCAGGAGGCTGCTGGTGCTGTACTGTGGTGGAATGCTTGCTGAGCATGCTAGACTCAGATTTCCATCCCCTGGGTATGATTCCTCTGATTAACAAAAAGCCTGCAAACCTTTTGCGGCCAGCATTTTAGATCACAGAGGGAATCCATACTGTACTTAAGGAAGAGGAACCAGCAAATGTAATAAAATCAGCATAGGCCTACAACACTGGGTGCTACCAGGTCAAAGGAAACTACATTTTGACCTGGACAAGCTGCTGTGTTGCCTGTAAGGGGGTGTGTTAGTCCTGTCTGTCACATGGGCTAAGCATCACGACATGTAAAACTTTTAGTGGTGAGACATACTCTCTTTTAACTAGACTGAGACTGGCAGGGTAAGGGTGGGGTCTTTAAAAAATAAACAGTACTATTCACAAATAAATATACTGTAGCATTTAATGTATATCCCAGACTTGTACCTTGGGTATCTTAGTAAAACCTAGATAGTATTGTATGTTGCTGTGTTGTTCATTTTCCAAAATAAATTATCACCAAAACTATATTGCTGGCCTGGGGTTACAGGTCAATAGTGGGGCACCTGCCTTACCATTTATATGGTCCTAAATCTAATTTACTACCATGTAACATGTGCTAAATATATAAGAAGTCTTTCTTGGTCTTATTTTGAGACAGGATCTCACTATGTAGCCCTGGCTATCCTAGAAATTCTTATGTAGACCAACTAGCCTCATACTCACACGTACAGAGAAAAGTCAGCCTCTGCTTCCCAAATGCTGTGATTGAAGATTTGTTCCAGTACACCCAGGCAATTTGTTGTTGTTGTTTTGTTTTCTTTTTTGAGACAGGGTTTCTCTGTGTAGCTATGGCTGTCCTGGAACTTGCTCTGTAGACCAAGCTGGCCTTGAACTCAGAGATCTGCCTACCTCTGCCTCCCGAGTGCTGGGATTAAAGGCCTGGGCCACCAAGCCTGGCTTTCACAAAGCCTTTTATTTTCCCTTCAAACTATGTGCATATGTTGTGTGTCCATGTAAGTACAGGTACCAATAGAATCCGAAACTGGCCTGGAAGCAGAGTTACAGGTGGCTGTGAGCCACCTGACAGGGATGCAGGCAGCAGAACTCAGGTCCCTGCAAGAGCAGCGCTTGCTCTTAACCTCCAAGCCGTCTTCCCAGCTTCCCAAGTCTTGTGTGTTTCAGCTATGCGCCTATAAATCTTAATACAATCAATGACCATTATAAAAGCTCACCCAGGGAAGAGCCCACTGTGGCGGTGCATGCTTGTAATCCCAGCTTTCGGGAGGTAGAGGCAAGAGAATCAAGAGTACAGAGCCATCCTCGGCTATAAGAGAATCTATCTCAAAAAATAAAAAAATAGGTTATCCAGGGAAAGGCTATGGAAGGTAGGTAACTAAACCCACATTAATTAGGGTAGATCAAAGACATTTGTCCTTAAGCACTTTTCCCACTCCAGATGCAAATTTCCACACATCATATGGCCTAGAAGCCCATTAGAATTTAGGAAATTCTTTTTATTGAACTGAGTCGTTTTTGTTGAAGGTTATCAATGCCCGTTAAGAATATTTTAAAACTGGGCATGGTAGTGCACACTTGTAGTTTCGGCTTTTCAGGAGGCTGAAGGCAGCCTAGGCTCAACAACACAAAAATGAACGACTTGTACCAATGCTCACTGAGGCTAGGAGCTCCCACCCCCTGTCAGGGACTCCCAGCCGATCCACCACCATGGTGTTCTAACTGGTCTTAGGATGGGTCAGAGAGGAAGCCTGGCCGGTCTTAGCAATGCTGAGAGGGTGAGCCTCTCCTTCTGCCTTGACCCATTTGCTTTGCGTGGCATCCAACATCCAAGATAAGATACTGGCTTCAATCCCTCCTAGTTTTTAACTGATGGAGTTTCAGAGTCCCTGGCCGCTGCTCAGTTGTCTTCTGACCTCTACACGCTGGAGTCCCCTACAGCTTGCTGCCTCTCCAGCAGCACTCACTTGATGGCTGCATCCAGTTTCTAGCTGAAACACTACCTACTAAGCAGAAGTTGCCACACTCTGTAGCTGTGGCCCTCAGCTCTTCTCCCGGTGCATGACTACCTGTCTACTGGAAGCCCCGCCCTCATACAACCCCCCCCCCACCCTGACCACCTGTCTGTCTACTGGAGGCCCCCCCCTCACCCCCCCCCACCCTGACCACCTGTCTACTGGAGGCCCCGCCCTCACCCTGCACCCTGACCACCTGTCTACTGGAGGCCCCGCCCTCACCCTGCACCCTGGGGTGTCACAGGTGTCCCAGACCCACTATTCTAGGTGCCTCCTTCTCTACTAGTCTCATCTCCCGAGGTAAACAACAGTACCAGGAAGTGACGTGACCCAGGGATAGAAACACCCCCCAGGCATCTTTGATTCCCTTCTCCTTCTCCCTCTCTGTCTGTCTGTCTCTCTCTCACACACACCTGCATTACATATAATTCCAGCCCTTATGAAACCGAAACAGGCTAACCTTTGCAAATCCATGAGTCCAAGGCCAGCCTGGTCTACATAGCCAGGAGCTAGGGCTGGATTACATGCCTTGACGGCTTTGTTGAGAAAAGCATCCTAAAATTAAAAAATACCAAAGGCACGAGACTACAGTTATGTTGGTCCTGGGCTGATTAGACCTGAACCATCGTGATGTCTTATTTAAGGGGAACAAATGGGCGATGATCCATGAATATGGCCCTGAAGAAAGAACCAGATGTCTGTTAAAGTTTCACATTAGCTACCCCCAAGTTTAATGGGCCCGGAGCGAGAAGAGTGGCAAAGGTGGGCGGGTTGTTGATTTCACGGAGGATGGTAGATAAATAGATCAAATTGGAAGGGGATAGTCATATGGTTAAGCAGGATTATGACTTAATGGTGTATGCCTAATAACACAGATATTTAATTGAACATTAATTTATAATCATGATGGATATTCATGGGGTAACTGTTTATAGTTGAATTAATCATTAGGGTCTTAATACATTAATATAATTTACTTGCTTATATGCTAGGGGTAAATAATTTAATGTAATATATACATATAATGTTATGGGTGGGAGATAAAATTCATTGAGAGACCCAATCTCAAAACAAACAAACAAAAAACCCACACACAACTATTAAAATACTCACCCTGGCTGGGAGATGACTTAGCGGGCAAAAGCCCTAGTTGCCCAACTATGAAAACCACAGCCCATACCGAAAAGCCAGATGTGCTAACACCCGCTTGTAACTCCAGCACTCACTCCTACGGTGAGATAAGAGGGGAGACAGGGTTCCAAGGCAGCGAGGCTGGAGCATACGGGGCAGTAACAGCAGAAACAAAGTGACCTTGCCTCAGCAAGGAGGAAGGTGAGAACCAGCACCCAAAAGCCGTACTCTGTCTCCACGTGTGCACAGTGGCTTGTGCACACCCCCCCACAGTTACACTCACACACAAAACAGTAATTACATACAAACCACGCAACTCCCTGATTTTTAGAGTTTAGCAAGATAAGGAAAGTTCTAGAGACAGATGGTGGTGGTGAAAGCTGTACACCAGGAGAGGGTTCTTATTGTTACTGAACGCCTGTAAACAGTTAAAACAGCAAACTCTATACCACATATATCTTACCTTATAAAAAAGACTAGTCCTAAACTAAGCATGGTGGTCCACTCCTGTAATTGCTACCATGGGGGTTGGAAGCAGGAGGGAGTCAAGTTATGCTCAGGAATTCAGTGAGTTCAAAGCCAACCTGGGCTACACAAGACTCTGTCCCAAAATAGAAAAAGAAAACAGTAACAACCGCCCAATTCTCCCCAAAAAAACTTGTCTCCTGTGCCACCATCCCATTCCAAACTACTACAATCTCTTGCTTGGGTCACTGTGCTGGCCTCTGACTGACCTTCGCTCCCTCACCCCAGGTTTACCTCTAATAACAGCCCCCCTACACTGTATGGGGCTCGACCCCAGCTGTTCTGCCTGCATCCTGGACATGCACGATGTGGAGGAGATGAAGGAGCACACTCCTTTCCTTGTAAGGAGACCTAGTTGAATCATCTGGTACTTCCTGTCACACTTTCATGGCCAGATGTTATCAAGTACCACTGTCAGCTGTCAGGGAGACTGAGGGGTGATCTTTACCCCAGAAACAAAGAGCTTCTAGGAAGGAAAGGGGGAGAATGGGCACTAGTAAGCAAGTCACAGCCTCTCCTGCTCTCTCACTTCCTTTCCAGGTTAGACAAGAAGGAGAGAGAGGGGGAGAGATGGGGGGGGGAGAGAAAGGGAGAGAGAGGGAGAGGGAGAGAGGGAGGAGGAGAGTGAGAGTGAGAGCGTGCACGCATGCCGCATGCGAGCGCATGTTGTGTGTCTGGAGTGGGGTGGGGAATGGGATACAGGAAGTCTGAAAGTTGAACTGAAATAGTCAAGCCTGAAGCCATTTTCCATTCGCATTACAGCACTTTTCACACCTAGTGCCAGTCTTCTCATCTGCCTGCTCTACCAGGCCTGGAGCACTTTCTGTCCTCACCACCTCTGCAGGCTGGCAGCTACTTCTGTACTTATCAGGAGGGTGGCTGGTACAGAGAACAAAGAGCAGAGCAGGCCAGACGGCTGGGACCTGCCAGGGACTCCTACAGCCAGGAGGCACTCACAGGGGCACTCACAGGGGCACTCACAGGGGCACTCACAGGGGCACTCACAGGGGCACTCACAGGGGGCACTCACAGGAGGCACTCACAGGAGGCACTCACAGGGGGCACTCACAGGGGGCACTCACGGGGGGGGGCACTCACAGGGGGCACTCACGGGGGGGCACTCACAGGGGGCACTCACGGGGGGGCACTCACAGGGGGCACTCACGGGGGGGGGGCACTCACAGGGGGCACTCACAGGGGGCACTCACGGGGGGGCACTCACGGGGGGGGCACTCACAGGAGGCACTCACAGGAGGCACTCACAGGGGGCACTCACAGGGGGGGCACTCACAGGAGGCACTCACAGGGGGCACTCACAGGGGGCACTCACGGGGGGGGGCACTCACAGGGGGCACTCACAGGGGGCACTCACGGGGGGGGCACTCACAGGGGGCACTCACGGGGGGGCACTCACAGGGGGCACTCACGGGGGGGCACTCACAGGGGGCACTCACAGGGGCACTCACGGGGGGGGGCACTCACAGGAGGCACTCACAGGGGCACTCACAGGGGGGGGCACTCACAGGGGCACTCACGGGGGGCACTCACAGGAGGCACTCACAGGGGGCACTCACAGGAGGCACTCACAGGGGCACTCACGGGGGCACTCACGGGGGCACTCACGGGAGGCACTCACGGGGGGCACTCACAGGGGCACTCACAGGAGGCACTCACGGGGGGCACTCACAGGGGGCACTCACAGGGGGCACTCACAGGGGGCACTCACGGGGGGCACTCACAGGGGCTCCCCCACATCTGACTATTTGCACTTTCTTGGTTTTGGACATTCTCCCATTAGCATAGTGGCAGGAAGCCTGCTCTCAAGAAGAGATGTGCTCAGCATGAACACAGCAATGACCCGGGGCACTGGAGAGGGACCAGACACGCAGGATGCTTAACTCCTGTGTGTTAAGACTGGTTGGTATTTGTGATGCTAGATACAAACTCCAGGACTCTGTGCATGCCAAGCAAGCCTTCTACCACTGGGCTACACTACCAGCCCTGCCCAGAGGATTCCACACAACTATGTCACAGATGGCCCAGTTTTAAAGAAAAGAAGTTGCAAAAACTGACAGACAGGCAGGCGTGATGGTGCAGGCCTTTGATCCCAGCACTTGGGAGGCAGAGGCAGGGGCATCGCTGTGAGTTCAACGACAGCCTAGCCTAGTCTACAAAGTGAGTCCAGGACAGCCAAGGCTACACAAAGAAACCATGTCTTGAAAAAACAAAACAAAAAAGAACTGATAGACATCACTTAATCATATAAAATTTAACCTGACCAGCAGCCATAGCATTAATTCAGAAAAGCTAGCCCTACCTAAAATTATATTCCCTGAACTCTTTATTTCTGTATTCCTTATGATTCTCTCACAAAATCTAATTTTCCCTTGAGTTTTTCTTTCTTCCTTCTCTCCCTCTCCTTTCAACAGGATTTCCCTGTGTAGCCTAGGCTGGCCTACAACTCAGCATCCTCCGCTTAGTCTCCTGCTGGGATGCAGGGGGCAGTACCATGCTTGCCCTCTCTGGGTTTCCTAAACTATTTAGTAACAGTCTGGACTGTCAGAAGACTAACTCACAGGCACTAAGCCCTCCAAGAAACACAACCATTCACTAGGTCCTCTGTACTCCTATCATTTGCACCTTTCTCCATTTTTTCACACTTAGACAATGTCCAAGCATATATAAAAGCAGAGAATATTGCTGTGTGCCCATCAGAAGCCTCCCATCTTGCATTGTGACACATTATTTCCATTTATTTCCCACCTGCCCTCCGTCCCTTTTGGTTTTGAAGTAAAAGCCAACCAATCAAGAACCAATACATGGAGGCCAGGCGTGGTGGCGCACACCTTTAATCCCAGCACTTGGGAGGCAGAGGCAGGTGGATCGCTGTGAGTTCGAGGCCAGCCTGGTCTACAAAGCGAGTTCAGGACAGCCAGGGCTACACAGAGAAACCCTGTCTTGAAAAACCAAAAAAATAAAAATAAAAAAGAACCAATACATGTTTAAACTGAACTCAAATGAACTGTTTGTTTGTTTTTGAGACAAGACTTCTCTGTGTAGCCCTGGTTGTCCAGGAACTCACTTTGTAGACCAGGCTGGCCTCAAACTCACAGAGATCTGCCTGCCTCTGCCTCCCTAGCTCTGGGATTAAAGGCATGAGCTACACCACTGCCCTGTGAGATTCAAGTAATCTAATCAGCATCTAAGTCTTGACTCCCTAAAGGTCACTTTGTTTGTTTCATCTCAATTAATTTCCCTCCTCTTCCCCTCATCTCAGATTTCATTTATTTTATGTATAAGTGCTCTAACCTGCACACCAGAAGAAAGCATCAGATTCTAGTATAGATAGATGGCTGTGAGCCACGATGTGATTGCTGGGAATTGAACTTAGGACCTCTGGAAGAGCAGACAGTGCTCTTACCCGCTGAGCCATCTCTCCAGTACAATTAATTATTTTAAAATCTATAATAGTATCCTCTACCTATTTTCAAGCAATTGACTTGAACAAATCTGGTCAACTAACTACAAAGTATTTCGCCTTCTGTCAGATTAGTTTCTTGGGGTATTGTGTAATGCAATGCACTCTACCCCATATTTCCTATGGACTCAAAGTTCATTTTAGAAGCTTGATTAGATTATTTCAGGGTTTTTCCTGGTCTTTGTATGTTTTTTCACAAGAGGAAGAAGTACAAGACTATATGAGGAGGAGACTAGGAGTATAACTCAGCAGCAAAACACACACCTGTTCCTGGGTTTGATTCCAGCACAAGAAAGAAAAAGGGGGAAAAAAAAAAAGAAGAAGAAAGGAAAGAAAATTAATTTTAGATTCAACAAGATAGGAGTGATGTTTACTTCATGTCTGCTAAATACAAATAGCCAAATCACTATGAATGTAACACTTACATAATTCCTGACTGTTTTGTGGTTCTTCCTGGTGTATGTAGTTTATTTTATTTATGTGTAATAATATAAATGTTTATGTTTAAAAAAGAAATATAATAAAAAATATAAATTGTGTACCTGCATGACATTTTCAAGGAATATATTCAAAGAAAGAAAGAAAGAAAGAGGAAAGAAAAAGAAGCTTACATGGAGCTGTACTGTGTAGCTTTTTCTGTGTTGACTGGGAGACATCATCTGCCTCGATTCTGGTGACACTGACCACTGAGACTGAGCACTGGGATTTGAGTACAGAAGGCCTAATCCCTCCTTTATGTAATTCCCCAGCAACCTTTCACCAATTGGCTTTATTCTCTATTAGTGGTCACTGTTGGAGTGACCGAATTCCTCATGGGCAACAAAATGACTTTTCTAACAAATGACTCTCTAACTAAGAGAAGTTTCTTTAACCCAACCAGGCTGCTCAGTTACTAGTTAAATAACATACCAGAAAAGCAAAAAATCTGCTTAATGCCTTTCTTTCTCTTTTTATTTATTATTGTTACTGGTGTCCTGTTTTGTTGAGACAGGCCTTGTTTTGACCTGGGACTTACTATGCAGATCAGGCTGGACTAGAACTCACAGCGATCCTCCTGCCTCTGCTTCCTTAGTGTTGAGGTTAAGGACATAAACCACCATGACTGGCCTCTTTTCCCCTTTTATCTAGCAATCTCCAAAGTTAGTTTGGATAAACTGTAGATACTAGGGAAGTAAAGAGCCCATTGTGGGTGTGGGGGACAGGAGCAGTGCTGAGGGAGCAGCAGGGTGCAGGTGATCTAGGGGGAGAAATGGGGTGGGTGTGGCTTTAGTTAGGGATGGAGGAGGGAAGAAGGTAAGTACAGGAGGGAGCAGGCCAATGTAACATCTGAAAAAGTCGTAAGAAATCATACTATGAGCTATCTAATCATATCCATAGCATATGTAAGTTGGTGGGTTACATTATAAACATGGTTTAAATGAAATGTTCCAACTTGGGCTAACAATAATCCCCACAAGAGCCATAGACTATCTAACAAAACCCCAAGACCAGACATGAGAAGCCCTCTTTTGAGTGGTCAGGAATGCCTAAGATTCTCCAAACATTATATATGCATCCTAAGAGTGGAAGGCAAGCTGGGTATGGTAGTGCACACTTTTAATCCCAGCACTTGGGAGGCAGAGGCAAGCCAATCTCTGTGAGTTCAAAGCCAGCCTGGACTACAAAGCAAGTCCAGGACAGTTAAGGCTACACAGAGAAACCCTGTCTCAAAAAAAACAAAAACAACAAACAAACAAAAAAAAAAAAGGGGAAGGCAAGTCTCTACTGCTCAAAACACCATGACCTTTGGGCACAGAGCCCAGAAGACATGATCTCACGTGGATCTGACCTGAATGCCTCCTGAGGACTAGCTTTCACGGTACCAAAAGGTTCCAAGCAAGTTTCCAAAGGAGAGAAGTTAACCAACAGTCCTTCCTAGCTATGATCCCTATGAACTGAGATGCCCAGCATGGCACAACAGCCCTACCCGTGCAACAGTGCCAAGCATATCTTGACAGTGACTAACAATTCTCTAATTAAACGTAAGGCCGTTCAACAAAAGGGGAATCATGCCTGGTAGTGGAAACTGAGCAAATTATCCAGGGCTGAAGAAGTCATATCCTGGAGGAGAACCTACAACCACCATTTAACTACACCAGCATAAAACTCCTAACTATGTTCTAAATATGTGTCCTTATGCCCATAGGTAAGTATAGTTCTTATCCCTCAGCAAGGAAACTTTTCTTTGCAACAGATGGAGATCAATACAGAAAACCATAACCGATCAACATGCAGAGCTGTGGAGCCAATCCCAAGGGACACATCTACAACACAGCTCCTGCACCTAAGGCAGATGGTGGGGCAGAAAGCGAAGAAGCTACATACACCATGAAGCCTCACCAACATGGCTGCCTAAACAAGATCTGCACAAAGACAATACCAACAGGCATTCAAGGCCTCAAGTGAAGAGCGTACTCACCCATTCTCCAATACCAAATGAACAGCCCTGAAAATATACACATGCATAGACATGACAACAAGTTAAGAAAAAGAGGCCACAAAGTTGAAAAAGAGCAGAAGGGCGTGTGTACATGGGAGGGTCGGGAAGGAGAAAAGGGAAGAGGGATATGTTGTTTTTTGTTTTTGTTTTTGTTTTTGTTTTTTTGAGACAAGGTTTCTCTGTGTAGCCCTGGCTGGCCTGGAACTTGCTCTGTAGACCAGGCTGGCTTTGAACTCACAGAGATCCACCTGCCTCTAACTCCTGAGTGCTAGGATTATAGGCATGCACTACTACCAAGTAACAAAATTTATTTTTAAAAACTGAGATGGAGGGGCTGGAAAGATGGCTCAGAGGTTAGGTGCACTGTCTGTTTTTTCAAAGGTCCTGAGTTCAATTCCCAGCAATCACATGGTGGCTCACAACCAACTATAATGAGATCTGGTGCCCTCATCTGATGTGCAAGTGTACATGCAGGCAAAAACATTGTATACATAAATAAATAAATCTTAAAAAAAGTTGAGTTGGAGCTGGGCCAGACAAGATTATGTAGAGAAACCTTACCTCTAAAACAATAAAAAACAAAACAAAACAAAAACAGATCTACTTAATTCCACAAGGTTACTGGAAATCACATTTTTAAACAACTTCTAACATTTTCCATTACTATTGCTGTATAGCATTTTTTTTTCTGTATAGCATTTTTGTACAGCATTTATCTATCCAAAACGAATGGTTACATAACTGAACTAAGGCTTAAGAGTGAGTCAGTGGGCCAGGCGTGGTGGCACACAGCTTTAATCTCAGCACTCAGGAGGCAGAGGCAGTCGGATCCCTGTGAGTTCGAGGCCAGCCTGGTCTACAAAGTGAGTACAAGACAGTCAAGGCTACACAGAGAAACCCTGTCTCGAAAAACAAAAGAAAAACAAAAACAAAACACAAAAAAAGAAGAGTGAGTCAGTGCAGAGGCTGCTTCACACACATTCATGGGCAATCACAGGGCTCCAAGGACACCATCAGTGTGTCAAACTAAGAGGCAGGGTTCAATGAGGTAAAGATGTGGTTTCATGTCTGCTTGTGAGACTTGAGAAGGCAGTCCCCTCAAAGCCTATGAACCCTGAGAGCCCAGAGCCATCCTGGGTTTCTGGACTGCTACATAGCACCTGCCCTCACACAAATAAATAAATAAATAAGTAACAAAAATAACAAAAATAAAATAGATAATTCTAATATTTTCCCTTGGGCTCAAAGGCTCAGGGCTGACCCCTGTCTCCACGGATCTGTCCCAGCTGTTCCCTCCACCTTGCTGTCTCGGGTTTGTGTCCTCAGCGCCTCCTACTGTTCCCACAGTGGTCCTCCCTCCAGCCCCTCCTGCAGGCACACCACCCTCTAGTGCAGGAGACTCCTGGCTTCTCACTGCCACATCCTCTGTGACTGCAGCGGCGTCGGACATCAACAACATACGCAACTAGTCCATGCGTAATTGCCACATAAATCATAAGCAAATGTAACTAACTGATACTATATTATATGACTTTATAATAAATACACAAAGACGCAGGACTCTCTATAATTCCTTATTATGCACTACAGGTTTGACTGTAAATAATTTAAAACTGAATCAAAAGGAAACAGGTATCAGCCAACTCAATTCAGCCAGCTTGGCACTTTTTAAAGAACACTGAAATAAACACAATTATACAAACCCCTCCAGTGGACTTTCCTAGAACCCAAGAGGTCCAGTGTAGTCCACACTTAAAAAAAAAAGTCCAGGTGGATGTCAGAACTTTGGACAACTAACAAGTTCAATATGTGAAAATCTATTTTTCCTAAATTCACATTCGTATTTTACTGACAGCTTTGAGACGCTGTGGGGAAGGGTCCTGCCAAATCTGTCAGGGGGCTGAGCCAGTGCTTCTTGGCTACCACAGGAGTGTTCAAAGGACACGCTGCCGCATCTTCTTCTTTTTCCGTGCCCCATTCAAAGTGCCAAGCAAACAGAACGATGATTACTAATTAAAAAGTTGTTTTGAGCTTTGATATAAAAACGTCCTGGTTAAGAGCCTAACCTGGTGGCACTCACCTGTAACCCCTGAGACAAAGGATCACTCATGCCATAGAGACCCTGCCTCAAAAAACAAATGTCAAAGTCTGAGCATTCCCTGCACCAGGAAGATGCCCTTAGACCACAAGAGGAAAAGGGCCTAAGACAAAAAGGGGAGCACTGCCTTGGGAGGCAGGTGAGAACTGGAGACGTTAGTGTTCCGGGCAGAACTGGCTCCACCGCCAAGTGTTTTGATTAGAGGACATCTTGCCAGCACCTCTACCTAGTTTTTACACAAAATGGTGCTCCCCGCTTCAGAAAGGCCTACCAGCACCTGCTAAGCCATGTCAGAAGCAGCCGCACAGAAGGGACCATTCACTAGGTATAGTTTTCCACAAGTACTAAGTGCTCCAGTCTTCAGGAGAACACCGGGAGGTGGGTGGTGGTCAGTGCACCGTACAGACAGGCAAGCCGAGGCCCAGGCTGCATAGGCCCTGAGAAGCAGAGGCATCTTCTCAACTCCATGTTCACAGTGACTTCCTGCCCTACCCAGTCAGGAGCCGTCACAGTCACAGCTCACGCTCTCACAGCAGCACACAGGCTAAGGAGTCAGCAGCTGGAAGGCGCACACAGGACAGGACCTGTGGGAAAGTCAGCAGCAGAGCACGCAGGCAGCACCGTTTGTGTACTAAGAACGCACACGGGGGTGGGACACGGCACGCCAGCACGGCACACTCTGTGAGAGCGTTCCAATGCTGCTCCAGGGCTTGCTTTGTACACAGCCCTGCTCCTGCCCTAGTCCACGTTCTGCTGCTGTGCCCGAATGCCCGACTAGGAAAGGAGAGCCGAGCTGTAACAACCGGCCTAGTCCTAGAGCTGCAGCTCACGTAAGAAGAGCTCTCGCACTTGCAGCTTACCACCCCAAAGGCCCTGTGTTCTTCCCCACTGTTACACAAGAAATAAATTTTGCTGGGGACAAAGTACACCAAACAACAGCAAATTATGTTATACAATGCCAGCATCAGACTCCTTTCCCCAGAATACACACGACAGAACCTCTCAGAGCTTTGCTTATGGGGAGGGAAAAAAGGACAGGGGGCAGCAGAGAACAACAAAAAAACAACAGGAGAAAAAAACCCAAATGCTGAGCTTGTTTGTCTGAGCTTGGTTAGCAGTAGAGGGGACCCTACGGTTTGACTACCTTAGCAGTACAGGAATTCTAGAAACAGCAAGTACTGCAGGAGGGGAGGAGGACAACGCCGACTGCTGAGCTGCGCAGTGGGTAACAGCATGCCCTGCCACGCCTAATGGCCTGAGCTCTGTTTCCAGGTCCCCCCTGGCAGAAGGAGAGAGCACTCTCCTCTGACTTCACACATGGGTGCACACGCGTGCAAATACACATGCAAACAATTAAATACGTGCAATAAAATTCAGGTATAATGTTTCATCTATGGGTCTGCTTGACAGATACATTTTAAAACTAAACTTATAAGTCAGCTGTTCCACATAGAACAGACCCACAGATTCCAAAAGCCATCACCAGCCAAGTAGTTTATAGACTACAGCTGGAAACAGGAAGCCTGTCTATTATGTACAAAAGGCATGGTAATAGTCCACCTATCTTATTCAGAAGTTCAATGAGGAAAGCCAAGTCAAAATTGTAAACTGCAACAAGCAGAAGCACTTCCTAGCGCAGCATGGTAGATCCACACTAGCAATCCCAACACTTGGGAGGGTAAGGCGCGAGGATCGCGAGTTCAAGGACAGCCTGGGTTAGTAATATATCCTGTTACCAAATCAGAAACAGAGAACAAGGCAGGCCTGGGAGCACGTGCCTACCAGCCCAGTACTCTGGAGCTAGAGACAGGAACAAAGGCTGCTCCACACAGCAAGTTCTAGAACAAGGAGGCCTATATACTGAGACCATGTCTCAAAGCAGCTAACAAACCCTCAATGCAGGAAATAACAGATGCTCCCGGGCTTCACTCGGCTCCTGTGTCTCTTAGTGCCCTAACCGGGCAACAAAGGCACCTGTCCTCCACCATTAGAGACAAAGCCACATGGGTTTGTCTTCCCAGACCTCAGAGTGTGACCTGCAGAGCAATAAACAGGCACATAAGACGTTAAGGCTCACACAAACCACTCCCACATGGGCTCCTACATAAGCCTACAAGTGCTCCACCACCTTAGAACGGCAGCCCTAACAGTGTGTGTTTAATACTGTACTGCATTCCCTGTGGGGAGAAGGCAAACACAACCATCTGCCTGTAAAATGTCATATCTCTGTCAAGAAATAATCATGTACACTGTAGCTGAAAACACGGTTCTCATAAAAACAAAAAACAAACAAAACCCAACAATAGTAAGCATGATGGTCATCAATCGCTTTGAGCTCCAGGACAGCCTCATCTACATGGTGAGTCCAGCCTCGTCTACATGGTGGGTCCAGCCCAGCCTCGTCTACATGGTGAGTCCAGCCCAGCCTCATCCACATGGTGGGTCCAGGCCAGCCTCGTCTACATGGTGGGTCTAGCCTCGTCTACATGGTGGGTCTAGCCTCGTCTACATGGTGAGTCCAGCCTCGTCTACATGGTGGGTCCAGCCCAGCCTCGTCTACATGGTGAATCCAGCCTCGTCTACATGGTGGGTCCAGCCTCGTCTATATGGTGAGTCCAGCCTCGTCTACATGGTGAGTCCAGCCTCGTCTACATGGTGAGTCCAGCCTCGTCTACATGGTGGGTCCAGCCCATCCTCGTCTACATGGTGGGTCCAGCCTCATCTACATAGTGGGTCCAGCCCAGCCTCGTCTACATGGTGGGTCCAGCCTCATCTACATGGTGGGTCCAGGCCAGCCTCATCTACATGGTGGGTCCAGCCCAGCCTCATCTACATGGTGGGTGCAGCCCAGCCTCGTCTACATGGTGGGTCCAGCCTCGTCTACATGGTGAGTCCAGCCTCGTCTACATGGTGAGTCCAGCCTCGTCTACATGGTGGGTCCAGCCTCGTCTACATGGTGGGTCCAGCCCAGCCTCGTCTACATGGTGGGTGCAGCCCAGCCTCATCTACATGGTGAGTCCAGCCTCATCTACATGGTGAGTCCAGCCTCGTCTACATGGTGGGTCCAGCCTCGTCTACATGGTGAGTCCAGCCCAGCCTCATCTACATGGTGGGTCCAGCCCAGCCTCGTCTACATGGTGAGTCCAGCCTCATCTACATGGTGAGTCCAGCCTCATCTACATGGTGGGTCCAGCCCTGCCACAGTGAGAACTTGTCTCAAGCAAACAAACAACAATAAAAAACCCCAGTGGTGCATCTGTATGTGCTCCATTATGTATTAGTGCACAGTATGGAACAGCATTTACCAGGTACACAGACATGTGGGGGTTGTAAACAGAATATGATAGGAAAAAAAAAAAGCAGAAAGCTGGGCGTGGTGGCGCACACCTATAATCCCAGCACTAGGGAGGCAGAGGCAGGTGGATCGCTGTGAGTTCGAGGCCAGCCTGGTCTACAAAGCGGGTCCAGGACAGCCAAGGCTACACAGAGAAACCCTGTCTCAAAAAACAAAACAAACAAACAAACAAAAAAGCAGAAAGCTCTATTTGTTGTGGATCGAGAGACGAAGCCTCATGGCCACTGGCCAGTGTTCTTCCACCCAGCTGCATCTTAACCTCACAGCCCTTCCGCCTCTTTATCATTACGACTGTAGGCATGCACTACCACACCTAGCTGAGCTTTGCATTTCATTGTTCAATTTCTTTGGACAATTACACATATTTTTAATGAATACTTTATTTATTTACCCAGGGACAATGTACACACATGCAAGGCAAGTACTCTACTACTGAGCTACATTCTCAGCCTATAATTCTTAAAATACTTTTACTGTGATGAGCCATTTTATGAAATCATAGAAATAACCAAAAATTACAAATACACCTGAATGAAGAAATTCAAGGTAGAATGAACTACGGTGTGTGTAGCTCAGTGATAAAGTGTAGGCCTGATGTGTGCAAGGACTTGGGTTTAAGACCTTACATTGATACCAGGCACGGTGGCGGCGCATGCCTGTAATCCTAGCACTCGGGATGCGGAGGCAGGTGGAACTCTGAGTTCAAGGCCAGCCTGGTCTACAAAGTGAGTCCAGGACAACCAGGGCTGCACAGTGAAACCCTGTCTCAAAAAAGAAAAAGACCTAACATTGAACAAACAAACAGGGGAATAGGGTGAAAGAGAGAGGGAGGGGGGAAACGGGAAGATACAAGTGAGGGGAACAATTGAGAAGTAAAATCTGAATAAATTATTTAAATTTAAAAAAGAAACTAACAAACAAAAATACACACAGACACACAAACTGGGAGAATACAGAAAGCATTGCAATGGCTCAACAAGAGTAATACACAAACTCATAAATTGTCTCATTTAAACAAGAATGACCCAATATTATATATTGTAGCAGAAAACTATGGCTCCTGGACCAAAACCAGTGCACTGAACACATATTCCCTTGGATTAAATATGTTTTCTTTTTCTAAGATTTATTTTAAATTACGTATATGTGTATGTGCACATGTGCGTGGATGCCCACAAAAGACAGATAAAGGCCTCAGATTCTTTGGCGCTGCAATCACAGGTGGTCATGAGCTGCCTTGCATGAGTGCTAGGAGCCAATCCTGAACTCAGGTCCTTAGGAACAGTAGTATACACTTTTAACCTCTCGGGCACCTCTGCAGACTCCAGGTTTCCATATTTTTAAATAACTGGAGCTGGGTGTGGTGGCACGAGGCCTTAGCCCCAGGACTCAGGAGGCAGAGGCACTCTGTGAGTTAAGACAAGCCTTGCTTACATATAGAGTCCCAGATCAGCCATGTCTACATAGTGAGACTGTATAAAAAACAGACAACACTCGCTGCTCTCCCAGATCTGATTCCCAGCACCCACATGGCATCTGTCACCCTCTGTAACGCCAGTCCCTAGAAGATCTGATGCCCTAGAAGACGCCTGGGCCTCTGCAGGCAACCACACATACATGTAGGCAAAAATACTCACACACACAAAAATAAAAACAAATGCACTAAAGAACTAATGAAACAGAGTCAAAGTTTAAAAACAAAACAAAACCCTCATTGTATGTAGCTCAGTAGCACAGCATTCACCAAGAATGCAAAAAGTTCTGGGTTCCATCGCCACCAGTGAATAAAAAAGAACAGTAAAAAAATCATTTCCTCAATGAAGTCAAGAAAAAAAGCCATTTTATCTTGAATAAAACTTGATTCTAATCTAGACTCCTAAAGAAAAACCCCTCTTATTTTCTACATAACCTCCCCAAGAAACAGAGTAATATTCAAATGTATTTGAGTAAAATCAGCTTTGAATTTAGAACTGGAAAACTAATTTATTCTATAAACACATAGGACTTTCTTAGAAACCAGTGATTCTATAGATTAAAAGCTGAAAAATACAACTCGCCATCATACTTAGAATTCTATGCACGTCTAGGGCCTCACGCATTAGGCAAGTGCACTGAAATGTCTCTCCAGCCCCTCATCCAGCCCCTCACTAAACACTTTCATTGTATATTATTTAGATTAGTTTCCAACTTGGAAAAATTAAGAACAAACTGAGTTTAACTTTTTCTTTTGTGTTTGTGTTGGACTAGACCTGAGACCCCGCACCCTTGACTGCTGACTACTGCACTGAGCCCCGGTTCCGCATCCTGCTCAGTGATCTTTTAACCCATTTAAAACGGAAGCATCGGAACGTGCAGGGACCAAACTCTCCAAGAGTGTACCAACAGGAAGAGGACGAGGCCACTGTTGCTGCAGCACAGGGCAGCTGAGGTCCTCACTGACCTCTGCATACACTTTCCTATGGGGACAGCACTCTACCTCAATATCCTGGAGACTGAATTCCTTCTGGTCCGTGAAGTTAGCAGCCCCAGCACTGAGTTCCATGAGCATCTTGGCAATCTCGGGCTTTATGGCTGAGGTCAGTCGGCTGGCTGCCTCCATCACGTGCTCCTGTACATCTTTGAGCTGCATGGCTGCCTTCGAGTAGTGTGAGTTCCTGAACACGGTGCTGAAGAGGTCTGTGAGGAACGTACTAGCACGGCAGAAGACATTGAGGGCGTCCAGGTACTTGGAGATGCCCTGCTGGATATCAGCAATGGGAGTGGAGTGGGGCATGGCATGGTGGCAGCTGCCTGCAGCAGTCAGACTGCCCAGGGGGGCAGAAGGGGCCGTGGATGCCAGGGGGGCGCTCAGTGCTCGGCCCAGCTCGGGCATCGGGTACTGCTGGTGCTGCTGCACCTTCTGCTTGGACCCGCCAAGCAGGAAGCGCCGCTTGTAGTCCATCTTGCTGTCCTGGGCACTGCAGCAATACATGCGGGAGGGGGACTGTCCCAGGGACCGCTGGCGGGTCGGGGTCAGAGTCCTTTTTCCCCAAAACTGTAGCTAGGTATAAAAATAGTGGAGTTCTGCAAATCTAAGTTTTAAAAAAGGCATTTCCATGAGGCAGGTGACCATGTGATCCAACATAAAGGTGAAAAAAAAAAATAACAGGCTTATATAATTAATATTTTCAGTGTAGGTAGGAACTCTGACAAAAAATAAAAGTGTGTCCAAAATGCTGTGCAACTGTTCAGCATCCTACTCTCAATAAAGATATGCTTGCTGAGGAAAATGTTTACTTATAATTGCTTTGCAAGAATATTTTGATACTTAAATTTACAATGGCAGAAAAATAACTTAACTTTTAAAATGTAATATAGTGTATCTTCTATATACCAAAGAGGAACCCAGCTGGTCAACAGCATTTAGGCAGAAGGGTTACTTTCCAAGAAGTCCTTAAGCAAGAAGAGCACGCCTCTGCAGAATCCCGACAGAGCCTGCCTGTCAACTCCATTTACCTGGAAAGCTGCTTCTCAGTGCTAAAAACTTACAACTCTTCTGTAACGGTTTCTGGAAACAAGTTTTCTTTAAACATGGCATCTGTTATTGTATGTCTTCTCCTTTCTTTTGTTTGCTGAGGTAGCGGTTTCCTTGTAACATTAGTAAGAAGTGCGTCCAGACTGGGTTGGCCTGCAGTTGTAAAGTCTGAAGCAAGAAAGCGCAGAAGTATTCATAAGGCCTCTAAGTCACTTCCTGTAAGAGGAAAGAAAGCAAAGATGTCAGGGAGGCTGCAGGACAAAGAGCCATTCTGAACACTGCTACAGTGCTGAGTCCTCCACGCTGGTGAGTGTCCCCTTAAGACATCAGAAGGTTCATGAAAGGAGGACAGGGTTAAGGCCAGCTATGAAAAGCTCCTTGTGGGGCGGGCCGCGGTGGCGCACGCCTTTAATCCCAGTACTTGGAAGGCAGAGCCAGGCAGATCTCTGGGAGTTTGAGGCCAGCCTGGTCTACAAACCAAGTTCCAGGACAGCCAGGGCTACACAGAGAAACCCTGTTTTGCAAGGAGGAGCAGAAAGAAGAAAAGGAAGAAGAGGAAGAAAAACAGAAGAAAAGAAAAAGAAAAAGGAAGCAAGCTTGTTCCTTGGGCTGAAGGCTAGAGACATGACTCAACATGCATGAAGCCCTGAGTTCGGCCCTAGCACTACATAAACCAGCTGTGGTGCCTCACACCTCTGATCCCAACATCCAGATGGTGGAGGCAGAAGGTCATGGCTAGAGAGATGGCTCAGTGGTTAAGGGCACTCTTAACCACTCTTCCAGAGGACCAGGTTCAAATCCTAGCACCCACATGGCAGCTCACAACTGTCTGTAACTCCAAAATCTGACATTCTCATATAAACACATGCAAGCAAAACACAATGCATATAAAATAAAGGAAAATAAATTTTTAAAAAAGTTGTTTAAGGTCAAGCCAGGAATGGTGGAGCACACATGTAATCCCAGCACTCGGGGAGGTAGAAGCCAGTAGATCTTTGTGAGTTCGAGGCCATCCTGGTCTTCAAAGTGAGCCCAGGACAGCCAAGGCTACACAAAGAACCCCCGTCTTGAAAAACCAAAAGGAGGGGGGAAGGAGGACCAGAACTCCTTTTACCAAACAGGGGGCGGGAAAAGGATATGATTTAAAAAGAAATAGAAATCCAAGTACAGCCTTTAAGCTGAGGCAGGAGGAGTACCATGAGTCTGAGACCAGCCCAGGCTACAGGTTGAGTTTCAGGACAGCATGGGCTAAAGGAAAGACCTTGTCTCAACAACAAATAAACAACCAAAAATAGATTTTTTTAAAATCTTGCAATTGAGAAAGGTAAAGTGGCTTATGCCTGTAATCCCAGCACTTGGGAAGCTGAGGCAGAAGGAATGCCCAAGTTTGAGGTTAGCCTAGGTATGGGTACGCAGTTCAGTCCAGCTTGAACTATAGAGTAAGAAGACCCTGTCAAAGGGAATAGGGCAGAATTCTGAAGTAGGAAAAACACAAAAACTAAGCTGGACACGGCAGCACACATCTTTAATCCAACCACTAGGGAGACAGAGGCGGGCAGCTCTTAGCCTCTCTGCCTTGGTGTCATCATTTATAAGCAGAGGTAATAACAGTAACTACTGTTACTGAGTCACATGAGTCCACACATATCAAAAACAGAATAATGTCTGGCACATATAGGCATTAATGTTTGATGATGTCACACAAAACAAGAGAAGGTAAACAGGCCTCATTATCTTTGTTGTCTGGAAAAACACTACTGACAAACAAACAAGAAAGGTTTTGTTGAGTTACCCAATGTTTAAACCAAACAGAAACCTGCCTGCCTTAGAATGGGAGCCATTGCATGCTTCATGAACCCTAATTTCTACTTAATACGCTAAGCAAAGAGAAATGAATTCCTGAATGAATGAATTCATTAAAAGTTCCTGTTTGACTAAATTTTAATTGCCATGATTTATGAATACTGTGTGTGTGTGTGTGTGCGCGCGCGCACGTATGTGTGTGTGTGTATGTGTGTGTTACTAGGGATCAAATCCAGGACCTCACCACAGTGGGCAAGTGTTCTCCCACTGATCTACACACTACATCCTCAGCCTCGGCCAGAGAATGCAGTCATTTGTGCAACACAGAACACAGCAACAAGCAGCTCTGCTGTCAGCAACAAAAAGGGTACAAGTTAACTGCAGGACCGCAGGCTCAGAAGCATACACACCTACCTCAGAATTCTCCCCAATCCACTGAGCTACTGGTAAAGCTCTTCATAAGAGAATCACAGCCTAACAGAAAGGTCTGAGCCACCGTCTATTTCAATGTAAGCTGCTCCCAAGAGACAGAGAGCTCAGGAAACGCACAGCAGAGCTGGCCACTTCCTAGATCTCACAGAGCCAGAGGGGCACAATGAGGTGAGCAAGGCTTCCTGGAGGAGCTGGCTAAGCGCCCAGCTCTAAATGGATCAGGAGTGGGAAACAGTTTAATCAGCTTCATCTCTTCCATACTTTCCATTTGGTCACCAAATAGGCAGCTCCCACAAAGGCGAGAGGAGCCTCCTCCCAATTATCTACACGCACCCAGGTTTGGCTAGTTGGCTGGTTGTTTAGGGGGGCACCAAGGGCCTAGCTTATGATAGGACTAGGTAAATGCTCCAAACAAACAAGCTCATTTTTAAAATTATTTATTACATCCCTTTTGTGTGTGTGTGACACACATGCCACAATGTGTGTGTGGAAGTAAGAAGACAACTTGGAGGAGTTGTTTCTCTCCTTCCACCTTAGCCTGCTAAGTCATCTTGCTGGCCTGGAATTCTTCACTAATAATCACCCAATAATGAAGACAAACCAGAATGACTTCAAAGGACACTAAACTGGGTGTGTCGCAGGCCTCTAACCCCACTACGCAGGAGGGCAGAGGCAATCACAGAGGAACTCTGTGAATTCGAGGCTAGACTGGGCTTCATAGCCAGTTCAATAGCAGCCTGAGCTACATAGTGAGACCATATTAAAAAAAAAAAAAAGGCTAAGATCACTTCTCTCAAAATAAGCTTCACTTCATTTTACAGACAACGCTGGCTTCACGCTCACTGTACAGCCAAGGATCACCCTGACTTCTGCCCCTCCGGCATCCACCTCTCAAGTGCTGGGATCAGAGGCTGCATTATAAGCCTACGACACTGTGCCTGCTTTTATGTGGTCTTAAGGCTCGAACCTAGAGATTCCAGCATGATAGGCAAGCATTCCACCCACTAACTAAACTCCCCAGCCAAGAAATACGCATTCTAGAGCCTACAAAAATGCCTGTAAGAGCCAGGCTTGGCAAAGCACACTTGCAAAGTCTAGAACTTAGGTGGCCAAGGCAGGATGATCCTGAGCACAGGCAAGGCCTCAGCTCTGTAGTGAGTTTGAGGCTACAGTGAGCTACACAAGACACTGGGACTCAAATAACAGCAATAAGCAGATAAAGATAGATGGATAAGCAAGCAAACAAACAAATGAAAAGAGAGAGAGAAAAGGAAAAACACCTGAAATTTTCTGAATGGTATCTAATGTGAAAGCTGAGAACCAGGAAATAAGAACTGAGATCACTATGCTGAAAGGCAGAGGAAGAACTGACACAAGAGTGAGGGACAGCTAGGCGGCGGTGGTGGCTGTGGTGGTGATGGTGGCTGTGGTGGTAGTGGCGGCGGTGGTGGCTGTGGTGGTGGCTGTGGTGGTGGCTGTGGTGGTAGTGGCAGCGGTGGTGGCTGTGGCAGCGGTGCACGCCTTTAATCCCAGAAGACGATGATGGAGTAAGGTGCAGGAACAAACTATACACATGTGTGTTGACAGTGCCGTATGTATGTCCTGCTCTGGCACGCTCTGCCTTATTCCTCTGAAACACGGTCTCACTGAACCTGGAGCTAGGCCGGCAGCCAACAAGCCGCAACATCTTCCTGTCTCTGGCCTCCTAGTGCTGGGGTTCTGGGCACACATGCATACACGCCCAGCAAGGCCCTTATGCAGTGATACTGCCCACTGAGCCATCTCTCTATATGTAATATATACACCTTTTTTAAAGTGTTGAGGCTGGGCATATAGCTAAAAAAAAAAAAAAACAAAAAACAAAGAAACAAACAAAAAACCCAAAACCAATGAAAATATTGTATGTGTAAGTACACGGAATGCAAGCCACATTTCTTTCCATCTAGAATGTGTTTTAGCCTTACCTCTACAGAAAGATGTGACTTGTCACTGACTCAGTCAGACTAGCTAGCCAGCAAGCCCAAGGGATCGCCTGTCTCTGCCCCCCGCAGTTAGTTCCAGGTACACACCACCTTGCCTTGCCTGGCTTTTATGTGGGTGCTGGAGATCCAAACCCAAGCAAGTCTTTGCACTTACACAGCAAGTGCTTTATCCAGTAAGCTACCTCCCCAGCTCCGTAATTTAAAACTAGCTAATGTGTTTGAACCCCTAAAATATAAACAGACAAATGACTAAGTTAAATATACCATGTTTTCTTTGTTGTTTTCTTTTTTTCCGTCCTTGAGACAGGATCTCACTATGTAGCCCCGGCTGGCTTCCAATTTACAGTGATCCTCCTGCCTTGGCCTCCTAAATGCTGCAACTGAAAGCACCATGCCCAGCTGTTTTTGCTGTTGTTTGTTTTTGGGACAGGCTCTCACTCTGTAGACGTAGAACTCACTATGTAGCCCAGGCTGATCCCAAATTCATGATCCCCATCCTCCCAAGTGGTAGGTAGGATTGTATGTGTGAAGCCCACAGTCACCCTTAGTTATCCTATGTTTGACCTTTCTAGTGTACTGTTGATAAATATAAAATAAAAATCCTTTCATCTATTTGAGTTGAAAATATCAAGTTTTAAGCTAAATGTGGCACAGGCCTTTGATCCCAGCACTCAGGAGGCAGAAGCAGGAGGATCTTTGTGAGTTTGAAGCCAGCCTGGTCTATCAATCAAGTTCCTGGTCAGCCAGGGGTACACAGAGAAAACAAAAACCTCAGAATATAAAAAGATCAGTCTGAAAATATGATTTATCTTTTCCTTTGCCAAAAATGTGTATTGCCTAGCTCTCCTTTTTTAAAACAAAGAATTGTCAACCCAGTTGCAATGGATGCCCTAATACCACTTCCCACCAAAATGAGTCAGAGCTTGTAAGAATGGCAGATTCTAGGGCTGGGGATGGCTCAATTGGCAAAAATATTTGCCTTGCCAGTATGAGGACCTGAGTTCATTCCCCAGAGCCAGTGTAGAAGTTCCTAGCACAGTAGCTCAAGCTTGTCAGAAGGATCCTTAGTTAAGGCTTGCTGGTCTAGAAATTCTACACTAACTATAGGGTTAGCTCCAGCCCAAAGGCATGCACATCCACCTACATCCACATAGGCACACACATACACACATTTAAAAGAAGATGGCCAGGCACATGCACAGTACTCAGAGATGCAGAGGCAGGAGGATCTCTTTGAGTTCAAGACCAGCCTGATCTACAAAGTGAGTTACAGAACAGCCAGGGCTACATAGAGACCCTGTCTCAAACAAAATGGATGCAAGAAGAAAAACCGACTCTCCAAAATTGTTCTCTGACCTACACACACACACACACACACACACACACACACACACACACACACACCCCTTTAAATTAAAAAAAAAAAAAAAGATTCTTCTTTTTTTTTTTTTTTTGGTTTTTTTTTTTGGTTTTTTTTTTGAGACAGGATTTCTCTGTGTAGCCTTGGCTGTCCTGGACTCGCTTTGTAGAACAGGCTGGCCTCAAATGCACAGTGATCCACCTGCCTCTGCCTCCCAAGTGCTGGGATTAAAGGTGTGCGCCACCATGTCCAGCCTAAAAAAAAAAAGATTCTTCCAACTCAACAAAATGCAGTATTTGAATGGAAAAAGCACTCACAGATTCTTAGTGACATGTAGCAGTTATACACATTAACCCCACTCAGTGTGACACTTCAATGCACACATACAATGTGCACTGATTAAATCCAATCCTTCCTCCATTTTCCTCCTCCAAATGTTTCTGTCTTGAGAAACGCATAAATAGAAGGGGAGATGACTCGGTGAATAAAGCCAATGCTGTGCCAGCCTGATGACCTGAGTTTGATCCCTGGAATCCACAGTGGAAGAGAACTGACTCCCCAAGATTGTCCCCTGACTCCATATGAGCTGTATGTAGCATCTGCATGCACAGAGTCACCATATATGCACATACAGTAATTTTTTTTCCAGACAGGGTTCCTCTGTGTGGCCTTGGCTGTCCTGGAACTCACTCTGTAGACCAGGCTGGCCTCAAACTTACAGGGATTAAAGGGGTGCGCCACCAACGCTTGCAGATAGCTCATCCTTTCAGTGTACTGGCTGCTCTTACAGTTTGGTTCCCAGCACCACATGGCAGATTACAACCACTTGTAACTCCAGTTTCAGGATTGGACACTCTCTTCTGGGCACTGCAGGCACCAGGCATGCACATGGTACAAAGACATACATGTAGGCAAAATATTCATATACATAAAATAAAACAAATCAAAAAATTTAAGTGGAAAATGCTTATAATAAAACAAAATACGCACCAGGCGTGGTGGCGCACACCTTTAATCCCAGCACTCGGGAGGCAGAAGCAGGTGGATCGCTGTGCATTTGAGGCCAGCCTGGTCTACAAAGCGAGTCCAGGACAGCCAGGGCTACACAGAGAAACCCTGTCCCAAAAAAAAATTTTTTTTTAATTAAAACAAAATACACAGTGTCAGCCATGAAGTGTTTCTGTCTGAAATAGTCAATCAAAATCTAATTAAGCCTATCTATTTAGCAAGAAAGCATGAAACATAAACTACAAACTAATTCATTTCTATGGTCTTTTCAACCTTATTTTTCATTAGCAATCACTAACAGCAGTATCAGAGCAATTTTTACCAAGTTAGTCCTCAAGTTTCATTTTTATTCTTTTCTACCAATTTTTTAAAAATCTCTTTCCTGTATGTAATTTTCATAATATTAACAAGCACTCATGTCCACTGACACATATAGTAAACTAAACTCCACACAAGACCTGTACGCAGCTGCCACTCCCCAGCCTCAGGAGCCTACACCCTCACTCAGCACTCTCTAGCCACATGCTCAGTTCTTTCAGAGCACCAAGTACTGCACAGTTGGTGCCTCCTGACCTCCTACTCTACACACACACACACACACACACACACACACACACACACACACACACACGTTGCCAAAATGAGCGCCACTCCCTCACCAGTCAACCTGTAGAAACCAGGGTCACCTTGACCACAAGGTCTTTTCTTACTGACATCTTGCAATTATCTTGCCATTTTACTTGCTTTCACACACCTCAGCAGCTGGCACAGAAGGACAGTGCTGCTTTGTGACTGTCAGGTCTCAAAAGCCAACAAGTTTGCTGGCAGACTATCTGGAAACCTGACATCAGTGAGTCACTGATTGTTTCCCAGTGTTAGTTTTGCAAATCCAAGAAACTGACTCCTCTGTCAAGTTAGCTCTATCTACCTGGAATGTGGCAGGTCTGAAAACCAGGCACTGGATGTACCTGTGACTTTAAGATGGGGGAATGCAGCCGGGCGTGGTGCATGGAGGCGCGTGCATTTAATCCCAGCACTCGGGAGGCAGAGGCAGGTGGATCCCTGTGAGTTCGAGGCCAGTTGGTCTACAAGTGAGTCAAGGACAGACAGCCCTGGCTGTCACACAGAGAAACCCTGTCTCAAAAAACAAAAAAAAGATGGGGATGCACACTGCAGAAACACTTGCCTGGCTTCTGCACTGCCCTGGGAGCCATCGTCAAAGACAGATATCAGTGTTTCCATTTCCAGTCATGGCCAGATTTCAGGACCATAGGGACGCACGCACGCACGCACACACGCCCAGGTTTAATGTGGCTATGAAATGCTGGGTGTTTCTCTGGGAGGCCTGTTCTCTACCATCTACAAGTCTGTTTATGGCATCTTTCAGTTTACACACACATATACATATGCACACTCATACTTTCCCCCTTATTTCCTCTGGTCAATATAAAATCCTGTTTCTTTACAGTTCCCACACTGATACTCAAACATAAATGAAGTCTCCAGAATTGTGCATAAAGCATATGGAAAGATGCTTAGAATCATTCACTACAAGGAAAACACAAATCAAAGCCACAAGGTACCACTTCATAATCACTGGCTGGCAACAGTGAAAATGACAGACAGTAGCAAATGTTGTGAAGGATGTTCGGAGACTGTAATCTTTATACATTTCTCACAGGAAAGGAAAATGGTGCAGATGCTTTGGAAAACCAGCTGATACTTCCTTATAAGGTTAAGCATAGAACTGCCACATGGCCAACCCACTCTATTCCTGTGTACATACCAAGAGAAACAAAAAGCATGTTTACACCAAGAACAGCTCATAAATGTTCCAAGTATTATTTCTAACAACCAAATATTGCAAAGTCAACCACCTTATCAACTGACAAACGGATAAGCAAATATGGCACAACCAAACACGGAACAGTAGAAAGTTATTCAGCCTTTAAAAAAAGAGAAAGAAAGAAAGAAAAAGGACTGAAGGGGAGGTGAAGAGCTAGCTCAGTAGTTAAGAGCATCCGCTGCACTTGCAAAGAGCCCAGATCTGATGCCAGCACCTGCAGTGGCTCACAAGCGTCTCAAACAGTAGACGCCGAGTGTGTGACGAGGGAAGGATGAGAGGATCACAGCAGGAGGATAAGGAGTAACTTGGTAGACTGATGAGAAAACCTTCTTAGAGACAGTGTCGTGCTGTGTAGTCCAGACTGGCTGTAGATTCATGATCCTCCCCTCTCAGCCTCCCAGATACTAGGAATACAGGTATTTTCCTCCATGCCTGGCTTAAAAAATACTCTAAAATCATTATAATTAATGGCTACATGACTAGTAAGTAACCTTGAAACCACTGAATCATAAATGAGTGAACTATATGGTCTGAGAATTGTATTTCCATAAAGTTCTAAGTGCTAAGATAATGAGGCCACAGAGCAGTGGTTCTCAACCCTTTAATACATGTTACTCATGCTACAGTGACAACTATAAAACCATTTTGTTGCTATATCATTACTGTTATATTGCTATTGTTATGAATCGTAATATAAATATCTGGTATGTAGGATATCTAATTTAATGTGTATCCCAAAGGGCTTGCCACCAACAAACCGAGAACCACTGCCAGAGACAATTGTTTCTTCCGAAAGAGAGAAAACAACTTGTAAGGACACCACAATGTTCTCTCCTGCCGGCTTCCAAGAGCAAACCCCAAACATCTCCCCTGGATAATATGGAGACACTGCAGGAAATTCTTTAGGCAGATTAGTGAAGTCATTGTCTATGAAGTTCAAAGCCCAACCATTTCCATGTTTTTAGTTCAGACTGACACAAACCATATTTAGAAATGAGCCCCAGAAAAATGCTTTGAAGAATTTTACTCTCAACAGTCATAAATTTAAAATATCCATCTAGGCCAGAGGAAATGCCTTGGAAGATTCCGTCCTTCGTCTGTCCTTCCTTAGAGCCCAGCTCTTTTGCCTCCTCTTATTTCTGACCGTATCTAAAAGCGAAGCTCTTCAGCTCTCCCCCTACTCCCTGACTGTCCTTTGTGGCCCTTCCAGCCATCCTCCAGTGCTGTGACTTCTCAGAGCCTGTGCTGCACCCTGTTGTTTCTGACACCACCATATCCTCCCGGGGGAGATTGTGTTCCACTCCCCTTCCCAGGCACCCACACCCTCCTCCCTCTCCCTAATCCCACCTACTTCTGTCATGACCCATCTTTCCAGTCACAACCAGTCTACATGTTCCCTCCAGCATCTGGGAGGCTCTCTGGGCCTCTTGGGATGTCTCAGAGCAGTTTGATAAAAGACTGAGTTAAGGGCCGTGTTGTGCTCTGTCCCACCCTGCCTCTACATTAGCATTCCTGTCCTAAAACACAGTTTACCAGAACTACCCACTACCCAGTATGTCCCCCTGCCATCTCCAAGGTACAGGATCACTGCTCACTCAACACATTCAAGAATCAAGAGCTGAGGCCATAGCTCAGTAGGTAAAGCGCTTGCCATGAGGATGGCGTGCATGCGTACTAGCCCAGTGCGTACTGGCCAATCATTGCGTATCAGGTCCCAGAGAGAGACCCTGGATCAAAAACCACAACAGGCCCAGGGTAAATGATTCCTGAAGAGAGATACGCAAGGGTTCATCTTTGTCCCCATGCACATACACACAATGTACAGACAACTGCACACGCCCATGGCCAATACACACGCATACCCGCCCACCCACAGACACACATGCACACAGAAGATGTTCAATAATCACTTGGGAGATAGCAGCAGAAGGATGGTGAAACCTGGGCTATACAGCAAGACCAAGGAGACTGGGAGGAAGGGAGAAAAAGAGGAGGGAAGGTCAGAGAGAAGGAAGGCGGACCTTATGCATGCTGTGTCTGGGCTGTCCCAATGCAAGACGAATCCACTGAGAGAAAGCCTGCTGTGAGCCTCCGAAACAGAACACCAGCTCTCAGGCTCCACTGCGCCCATGAAAGCACATAGGATAGGGTACCCGAATGCTGGCTGATGGAGAAATGGAAAACCTAAGCAGCAACGTAATGTTCAAAAGGCCAAGTGTGGGCCAGGCATGATGGTGCACGCCTGTAATCCCAGCACTCGGAGGCAGAAGCAGGTGGATCTCTGTGAGTTTGAGGCCAGCCTGGTCTACAGAGTGAGTTCCAGGACAGCCAGGGCTACACAGCGACCCTGTCTCAAAAAACAAACAAGTAAGCAAACAAACAAAACTTACTTTTCCTGAAGAGATGCTACAACCTTCGCCTGTGAACTAAACCACAAGCTCCTAAGACACCAAAAGGTATCACTAGAAAAGAGACGGTGGGTAAATGCTAATTTAGTGGCTTAGAAAACAACTCTGAGAGTTGGGCAGCCCCAGCGTCCTACCTGACAACAAGGCTACTTTAGGAACCCAGAATCCGCATTCCCAGATTTGTGTTTGTGTGTGACATGCTTGTGGAAGCCAGAGGTCAGCCCTGGGTGTCCTCCTGAACTGCTCTCCACCTATCTTTTAGGACAGTCTCACTGAGCCCTGCACTCACTCACTCAGTTAACCTGGCTGGTGAGCACCAGGGATGTGTCTGTACACTCCCTGCCCCCAGATGCTTTCCCCACAGGTGCCAGGGATCCTAACCCAGGACTTCCTGCTTGTGCTGCCAGTGTTTTACCCATTCCCACTCTTACCTGCAGCAGACCCATCCTTTCAACTGCCTCTGCTGCTCCAAGGCAGGCCACCCACCCATGCTGTTGAGGCTGAATAAAGCCCCACCTCACAGAGTTTTGAGTAGCAATCTTCCCCAACCCCCAGGACTGAGGAGGACATGACATCATCTCAATCCTATCATCAAATGTTCCTGTGTTTCCCAGAGGAAGAAGGCACAAAGGTGGAAAGTGCTGCATATCTCAGACCCTCAGGCCTTATCCTCTGCCAGCTCAAATCAGAGCTCAGCAGCAGCCAGGCAGGAGCCGCCTCATATCCTGTGCAAGGCCAGTAAAAATAGGAAGTGGGGGAGGAAGTTCACAAAGCAGAAACAAAAGCAATCACAGGCCAGCTTCCTGAACACAAATCACCGAGCAAGGAGGGGCGCATCATTAAACGGAAAGGCAGGCAGGGAGAGCCAAGGCCAGAGGAAAGGAAATGACTCGTTCCTGTCCACCCAGCCCGTAGCATTTTCTGTGCATGAGAGGCTGGCTGTCTTAAGAGAAAAACTGGGCAAAGCCAGCCGCCAGGTATTACATGGAAATGAATGCTAAAGCATGTTGATTCAAAAACTCAAGCACAGACTGCTGAATGTTGGATCCTATCAGCACACACACAGTCCATGAAATAGTCTAGGGAGGTCAAGATTAAGGGTTGTTGTTGCTGTTTCTAGTCGGGAAATGACACAAGGGCTGGAGAAATGGCTCAGCAATCATAAGTACTTGACGCTCTTCCAGAGAACCTGAGTTCTGTTCCCAGCATCCATGTGAGGCAGCTTCACAATCTCCTGTAATTCCAGGGGATTCAGTATGGCCTCAGAGTACCCACACAGGTGGCATATACACACTCATAAATACAAACAAAGTAAATATTTAAAAAGTAGCAGTAGCAGCAGCAATAGTAATAGCAGCAGAGTGGGGCCCATAGCTTGGTGGCCTCGGGTCCCACACCTTCCACCGTGCAGCAGGTAGATGAATAGGCTTCTGCACCTACAGAACCCGCCCAGTCACCCAGACATCAAAGGGAGACGACACAGCTCCTACTTCCACATCGCTATCAGCCTACAGTAGGAGGGGGCACGGGATGGGGACTGCTCCTAAGCTGACATGTGCTCCATAAGGCTTTACCACAAAATAGGGCATTTCTCCACAATACCAAAGCAGGTTATCATTAGTGGTTCTAAGGCATTTTATATCTGGTGATCTACAAACAACTGATCATTTCATTTAAGAAGAAAAACTGTTCTAACCACAAAGTCAACAAAGTCTAAAATAACAGAGGTTTGAGGGGGAAAAAATAAGCCAAATGTGTTAAATGGTAATTTTGAGGCACAATCTTAATTTTGTTTAAATTAAGGGTTAGCGGGGTTGGACAGATGGATGGGTGGTTAAGAGTGATTGGTCTCACAAAGTACTCGGGTTTGGAACCCCAGCATCTAAACCAGGCAGCTCTAGTTTAAAAGGATCTAACACCCTCTGGCCTCAAGAGCACCTGCATGTACATGGTGCACATAAACAAACATAGGCAAACACACACACACATACATACATACATTCATACAAACATACATACATGAATAAAACATTTAAAAAGTAAATAAACTGAAAGTTCGTTGTGTTTTAGTTTTGTTTGTGCTTTTTAAGGTGGGATGGAAATCAAAGCCTGGTTTGTAAGGGAAGACAGGTAGTGGTGGAGGCAGTGGCGCACCCCTTTAATCCCAGCACTAGGGAGGCAGAGGCAGGTGGATCTCTGTGAGTTCGAGGCCAGCCTGGTCTACAAAGTGAGTCCAGGACAGCCAAGGCTACACAGAGAAACGCTGTTAGGAGGAGGGAGGGAGGGAGGAAGGGCTGGGGTTTTTGTTTTGTTTTTTAAAGATGTATTTATTTTTTACAAATACAGTGCTCTTCCTACATGCATGACAGAAGAGGGTATTAAATCACATTATAGATGGTGGTGAGCCACCATGTGGTTGCTGGAATTGAACTCAGGACCTCTGAAGAGCAGTCAGTGCTCTTAACCTCTGAGCCATCTCTCCAGCCCCACTGGTTTGCTTTTTAAACAGTTACTACATCAATAGTAAAAAAGTAAATGAGGTACATGATAATCAGCACATACTCAATCTCACACAGAGACTGTCTTATTTAATAACAGTAACAAAAAAGAGCATTGCTGGGTCCTGCTGCAGTCATCTCTCTCATTTCCTAATGATTGAAGGCCTCACATTACTTTGTATTTAAATGTTAGAGTATATACTTTTTACAAAGTTATAAACCCTCAGAACTTGCCATTATTGGGCTAAGTGCTGGAACTTATAAAGTAACTTTACCAGAGAAACACTGCAACCCAAAATCACAACAAATCTGTTAGAGATCTTCAAAAGGAGACCTGGGCATGATGGCACAAGCCTGACATTGCATTACTTGGGAAGCAGAAGCGCTAGGACCGTGAGTTCGAGGCTAGCCTGGGACACAATGAGACACTGTGTCTTAGACTCTTGAGGGGAGTGTTGTCTTCAGGCACCACACCGTAACCCCAGCAAGGACCTGCAGTGTTGGGTTGGGGGAGGAGCGGCCTCACTACCAGCCTAGGCTGACCTTACGCTCATGATTCTCCTGCCCTGGACTCCCGCATGCAGGATCACAGGAGCACTGTGCATCTGAGAACTGGCTCTTACACTTCTGAAGAACCTGCTCAGGTGAAATAAAGTTTTCATTTATAAACTAAGAACGTCTACACTGGGGCTAGAGAGATGTTCTAGTTACGTATCTGGAGGTGAGGATGGATCCCATAGGAAGGTTCTGTCCCAGGAGACTAGGTCTTCTATCAAAATCCCGGGATCCTTTACACAGCTGGTCCTCCTTCATGTGTCATTACACCTGGGGTTGTTGACGGTGTCTCCAACCCCTTCCTTGAGTTCAGTTAGATTGCTAGCGTACGCACAGAACTTATGGAGATGATTTACTCACATGTACTAGTTTGCTGGAAAGAATTTTGCCAAGGCCACAGATGAAGAGGTGCACACAGCAGAGCATGCGGGAAGGGGTGAACGCATCCAAGCCCTCCCCCGGTACACCACTCTCTGAGCCCCGCTCCTTGACATCTATGGAGGCCTCATTCCTCAGGCGAGACGTGAAAGCCCAGTCACTGATGACCAGTTCACTCAGTCCCTCTCTGTCCCAATCCTCAAATGTCACCTAAGTTTTTTCAGATGACCAGCACCCAGCCTGAAGCTCTCCAGGGGCTGCCAGCCACCAGTGATCTCATTAGTACACGAAAATGTATTTATTAGTTCAGAGGTGCCACAAATTTCAGGGCTTGTACGCCAAGATGGAAAAATCAAATAGGTATTTCACAACATCGTATGAAAACATTTTTCAAGTGAGGCCTGGGGGCATACACGTGTAAGCCAGCATTCAGAAGACTTAGACCCGAACAGAGAGTGTTAGGGCAACCTGAGCACAGGAAGACACTGTCTGAGAAAGACTGAAAAAAAAAAATAGCTTGAAACTTTGCAAAACAAGTTGAACTGGTACAAACTTATTTTTGTATCCTTCAGAGAACTATTTAAGAGACTAGAGAGATGGTCCAGGGACTAAGAGAACGAGCTGTCCCTCCAGAGGACTTGGGGTCCATTTCCAGCACCAACATGACAGCTCATCTCTAATTCTACTTCCAGGGGATCCAATACCTTTTTTGGGGGGGCAGTGGAGGGTTGAGACAGGGTTTCCCTGTGTAGCCCTGGCTGTCCTAGAACTCCCTCTGTAGACCAGACTGGCCTCAAACTCACCTTTAGCCACCGCCTTTAACCCCAGCACTCAGGAGGCAGAGGCAGGTGGATCGCTATGAGTTCGAGGCCAACCTGGTCTACAAAGCGAGTCCAGGACAGCCAAGGCTACACAGAGAAACCCTGACTTGGGGGAAAAAAAAAGAAGAAGAAGAAGAAAAAGACGTGCACCACCATACCCAGCAATACTCTTAAAATTTTAAGATAATTTCTGACAGACTTGGTATCACAAGTCTCTAACACCAGCATGGAGAGGACAATAAAGTTTAGGCTGGGCACAGTAGCACATTCCTTTAATCTGAGTACTCTGTCAGTTTGAGGCCAGCCTCGTCTACATATTGAGTTCCAGGACAGCCAGGGCTACATAGAAAAACCCTGCCTCAAAAAACTAGAAAGTAAGGAGAGGGGAATTCAAGAGTAACCTGCGCTACACAGTAAAGCTCTAGACTCAAAAAAAAAAAAAAACAAAAACAAAAACAAAACAAAAACAACAACAACAAAAATATAAGCCATCCATATCGCTTTTACTAATGGCTACTTATGGTGTCTCTCCTCTCCAAGCTGGGAACACCAACTTTAATTTTATATACCCTACAATTCCTGTCATCTGTCAAGAAGACCAGCAAGTCAGAGATAAAACTAGCAGCCTGTCTTTCCCTAGCAAGTCATACAATCAGAAATGTGGGAAGGAGGGAGGGAGGGAGGGAAGGGAGGGAAAGAGAGTGTGTGAGTGTGTGTGTGAGTGTGTGTGTGATGGGTATCCAACTCAGGGCTCTGCTCATGCTAAGCAAACATTCTTGCACTGAGCTGTACTAAGGCCAGAAATGTGGCATCTCCTCCCCATGAGCTCCCTAGGCAGCAGAGGCTCATGCTGGCTTGCACTCTGCTCCTTCCCCACACCATGAGCCTTCACATACTCAATTACTGAGGCCCTAACGTATGCACAATCCTCCTGACATCAGGGACACTCAAGTGCTGCCTAGTTCAGTAGGCTAGAAAGGTCCTTACCTGCTGCTAGATGAAAGATGCTCCAATACAAAGAAACTTCATGGGAGCCAACTACTACTGCTATGGCTTGGGCAGTCTGATTCATGTAGATGTGAATTCTTGCTCTCAGTAAGTATGAGCCGAGTGAAAGGCACTTAGTAACTCTATGACCTTAAGCAAGTCAGCTGCAATCTTGTGCGTCAGTTTCCTTAGTAGAATGGCGTGGCTAAATTCTGTAGAGCACAGGACTTGGCACATCTCCAGCTCAGGAAATGGAAATGGCCATTCTTCAAGAGGCCTTGGGCTAGTATAGGGTCTCTTTGGCAACTCCTCATGTTGGTCTCTTAGACAAATCTGCCCCAATCTCACACTGCAATTGAACAATTCACAGAGACAGAGCCTACCATTCTGCAGCTGTGCCCCCAACTCCCAAAATCCAGGAAACTAAACCACCTGGTGTGTACCAGCGCAGAAGGAGGTCATGGCTCTTCCTGTTTCTCTGCCCACCACTCCCTTCTACTTTAGCCCCAAGCTAGAAGGAAGTGGTGGACACAGCTGAGGAAGGGGCCCTATCACCTCAAATTACAAAGCACAGGACAAAGTTACTTAAGCCCAGCATGCCCCTGCCCCTTGAGACTCAGGGGCGGCACAAGTCCTTAGTAGCTGCTAGAGGGCCCACTTTCACCTCAGAAGCCTGGGGCACCCTACTATGGGAGCCAAGCCAGCTAGCTTTCCTCTGCCTCTGGGACAGGGTGACAGGGTGAGCAAGACTGAGCTCTTCCCAGGTTCCTTAACCGTAACTGAATCTCATTAGTATCTAATTCCCAAGTCATTTTTAGTAAAAAAAATGCAATCGTTTCTTCCTGTGTCAAAAAAAAAAAAAAAAAAGAATAGATAGGAAAAAAAGTATGCCATATAAAATGGTACCCAAGACAGTAAAATCAGATAGGTTATGGTGGCATACACACCAGTAATCCCAGGACTTGAGGAGACTAAGGCAAGAGAATATTGAATTTGAGGGTAGCTTGGGCTATTCAGCAATCATTGTCTCAAAAATAATTATATTTTTAAAAAGTTTATTAAAAATGTACTGTTTGCATTAAAACATGCACTAAGAAAATGAAAAGTCCTATGCTGCTATTTATTCTTTTTCTTTCTTTTTTTTTCTTTTTTCTTTTTGTTTGTTTTTAAAGACAAGGTTTCTCTGTGTAGCCTTGGCTGTCCTGGACTCACTTTGTAGACCAGGCTGGCCTCGAACTCACAGTGATCCACCTGCCTCTGCCTTCTGAGTGCTGGGATTAAAGGCATGCGCCACCACACCCGGCTCACTTACTATTAAGTTTGTACAACAGAACCTGTTGAAAATTAACCCCAGAGTAGAAAAAGAAAAAGAAAAAGCATATAGCCAAGTAGTTAAGGCAAACTTATCCACTGAAAAAAGAGACATGGATCCATTTCAGATTTGAGACCGTTTCTGGCCCAGTCTGGTGGCACACACTTGTAGGAGAAGCACTCCGGAGGCGGGGGCAGAAGCCTGGACTGCTTAGTAACTTGAGGGTTCTTTCTGGAGCCTCACCCCAAAAGCAATCAGTTGTTTTCCTATCACCTGTGCCTGGCCTTTTTTCCTGCACTCAGAAATGTATTTTTCTCTGGCTCAAATGGGCACTTAAGTACACTGTCCTGCACCTCGCTCTTACTGAGTGATTTAATTCTTCTTTTGAGGAGACCAGGAATCACCATCAAGCAGGGCCCCCAAATGCTGTGCAGTGAGCTAACCCCCTTCTAAGTCAGCCCTATTTTCCATCTTAACATAAGAGGGTCTGGGGAAACTGAGGATTTGGGAGGGGTGTAGACTCTACTGGGAACAGCATCCACGAAAAACTCGTCAACGCACAGGTAACATTTAGAACGTGAAGCAGTGTGTAGGCTAACTGGAGGGGACAGACACTGCACATGTCAGTTCTGTGTGTGTCACAGGGCTACACAAAGGAACACAAACACAACACCGAGCCCCAAGCCTGATTAGCCCAGTGAGCACACGGGGATGCACATATCACTATTAACCATACACCTCAGGCTTGCTTACCTCTGCAGGCCACCATCCTGCCTAAGCATCCTCTGTTCTTTCAAGGGAGCTGCAGTCACTAACTCTCCCTCCCCACATAGTAGGCTAAGCTCAACCTTCTTCAGAAAGTTGCCCTTGACACGGTCAGGTTGGCTTTCCTGCTGAGCAGTTTGGGAAGAGCCTGTCTGCCATCACTTCCCACTGTCTGCTTATCAGCTTTGTCCGTGAGCCCAGGAGTAGTTAGGCTCAAAGATGCCTGATGCATTAACCAGAAGGCCAATTGCTAAGTGTACATCAGAGGAGCTGCAACTTCACCAGGTTCGAAGTCCTCATGGCAACTAAAGAAGGCGCAACAGTGTCCCCATTCTACAGCCGGATCAGACAGCACCCCGAGACCAGAATCTACTATAACGACCTGACCACCTCTTTGGCAGAAATCTCCAGATGAAACTAGGAATGATAGCCAGGCGGTGGTGGCGCGTGCCTTTAATCCCAGCACTCTGGAGGCAGAGGCAGGTGGATCGCTGTGAGTTCGAGGCCAGCCTGGTCTACAAAGAGAGTCCAGGACAAGACAAGGCTACACAGAGAAACCCTGTCTTGAAAAACAAAAAAAGTATGAAAGATGTAAGGAAGGTAGTCTGCCTTTGATACTGCAAAGCCTACACACCACTCCTGGTCAGGACTCCAGACAAAAACTCTCACCGCTCCTAACTCTCCTGCACCCACTACCACAACTTCCACAGACATCCCAAACCTCTCCTAGAAACACAAGTCTTTCTTGGGAGATACAAAATTAAGTTTAAGCTTTCTGGCCACAAACACATTCCAAACATGCCTTCTTTGGGGTTATAGCTGGGTCAGTTTGGGTTGAATTTAAAGTTTTCTCTGAAATTTGTCAAACTCTGTAAGATGTCTCTTGGCTTATGCTTGCATCTTTTCTATAGACAGCAAATTTGTATTTTTTCATTTTATTTTATTCTCTGATGGTCATGTATTTAACAAATTCTCAGTTGTTTCCAGAACAGTATGTTCTAGACTCTGGTGATAAATGCAGTGAATAAAACAGGCAAGATTCCTGAAAGCTGGCACAAGTTGTTTGGTGTTTCCCTCTAGGTACTTTAGACGCTGAAGAGTCCTGTCTTCTCCAGACTGTGTCTCTTAGCTCTGTATCCTGATATTCCAATAAATAATGGTTCGCCCAATAAATAATGACTGTGAGCTAGCTAATGTAAACCGGGTTACACTCTTCCTAAGCATAGTAGGCCTTGAGCAGGCCCTGGGGAAAAGGTACAAAAATCTAAATCAAGGTGTAGAGGAGGGTCAGGCTTGGTGGCGCACGCCCTTAATCCCAGCACTCGGGAGGCAGAGGCAAGGGGATCTCTGTGAGTTCGAGGCCAGCCTGGTCTACAAAGTGAGTCCAGGACAGCCAGGCCTAGACAGAGAAAACCTGTCTCAAAAAATAATAATAATAACAATAAAAACAACAAAGGTGGCTGGGCACGGTGGCGCACGCCTTTAATCCCAGCACTTGGGAGGCAGAGGCAGGTGGATCGCTGTGAGTTCGAGGCCAGCCTGGTCTACAAAGTGAGTCCAGGACAGGCAAGGCAAACACAGAGAGACCCTGTCTCGAAAAAACAAAAAGCAAACAAACAAACAAAAAAATAAACCGAAAAGGAGAAAAGAAAAAGCAAGCAATGACCACTGGGCCAGCCAACCAGGGCCCTCCCATGGACAGTAGCAGTAAGGAAAACATTGACGGCACAACTCTGGACACTACCAGCTCTTTTTTTTTTTTTTTGAATTAATGCTGAGAGAACCCAGCAATGTGCTCTTCTCGCTGCAAACAAAGCAATTCCTTGTTCTAACCAGCATTCTTTGTCCATCTAGGAAGGTCATTATTTTCCACTGAGAACAAAGCCTCATGGGAGAAGGGAGAGAGTGGACATACAACCCAAGGGATGTTCTAGCCCGCTCGCTCCATAGTGACTTTCCTGGGACGTACAGGACCTAGGAGTCACGTAGCTCCTGGTGTAGTAGGCTTCAAGTTCTCAACAGGGTGAGTGTGTAGTGTTTTGTTTTTGTTTTTGTTTTTTAAAGGATGCTTAAAGCATGCTGTCTTCCAAAAATCCAGAGATAATTTTAGATTGAAAAAAAAAAAAAATCTAGGCTTGCCAAGGGAATCTGAGAACTTTTCTATCTTGGTCTCCCATGCTAACCTACGTATTCGTGTGCAAAAATAGAGGAAGATTAGAATCTCAAATGCCAGACTGAAAAGTTGCCACAACAAACTTGCACTCTTTCATATGGAGTCTGTTATCTTGTCAGCAAGAAAGCAAATGAAACAGCAACAGAACCTTTTGTTTTAATATATTTTTCATATGTCTAGGGACCATGCACACATATTTATCAAATATAAAGTGTTATTCCCTGAACTTGCAAAGAAAACGAGGGGTTTTTTTGTTTTGTTTTGTTTTTTGTTTTTTCAAGACAGGGTCTCTCTGTGTAGCCTTAGCTGTCCTGGACTCACTTTGTAGACCAGGCTGGCCTCGAACTCACATTGATCCGCCTGCTTCTGCCTCCTGGGTGCTGGGATTAAAGGCGTGTGTCACCAACCCATGCTAAGAAAACAACTTTTTAAAGATTATAAAAAGAAAAAAAAAAAGCACTATTTTTAAGGCATATAAAAAAACATCCAAACAGCCAGGCATGGTGGCCCACGCCTTTAATCCCAGCACTCGGGAGGCAGAGGCAGACGGATCTTTATGAGTTCGAGGCCAGCCTAGTCTACAAAGTGAGTCCAGGATGGCCAAGGCTACACAGAGAAACATTGTCTCGAAAAACAAAAAAACAAAACCACCACATCCAAACATATGCCAAATCAAATCTGTAACTAGCCTTTTGCAAATACATTCTTAGAACTTTAAGCCTAAAATAAGATAATAAGACAATACTGTTACTGGGATGACTATCCTGCCACTTGGGAAATATATCTTTGTTGTTGTTTTGTTTTTGTTTTTCAAGACAAGGTTTCTCTGTGTAGCCTTGGCTGTCCTGGACTCGCTTTGTAGTCCAGGCTGGCCTCGAACTCACAAAGATGCACCTGCCTCTTCCTCCCGAGTGCTGGGATTAAAGGCAATTAAAAGCATGAGCCACCACACCCGGCTTGGGAAATATATCTTAAAATAAAAATAAAAACAAAAACAAAAACAAAGACAGGGCCTCTTGACCTATGCCTTTAATTCCAGCACTTGTGAACATAAGTAGAGCGATCCCTGTGAATTTAAGGCCAGCCTAGTCTACACAGTGACATCCTGTCTCAAAATAAATAAATGAATAAATAAACAAAAACAACAACAAAAGGTTTAAAATTTTTAAACAATTATGAGATGAAAACATAGATGGAATTTTCTACAATACCGGGCTTGAGATTTCCAAACGTATCAACAAAGAGAAAAATAGAATGTTACCTTTGACCCCCCCCCATTTGTAAAATTACCCTAAGAAGACAATAATCAGATAAATCCTTTTTGCCACAAGTGTTTTATCTTGTGACTTAGAGGAAAACAACCAAATATTCATCAGGGCTAGGATAAATTATGGTACCCGATGTCTACTATAAAGCCTCAAAAAGTGACAGCACCTGTATCTGCACTTAACTGATGTCACCAAAAGGTTAGCAGTGGCTGTCACCGAGTTGTAGGTGGTGGGACCGTGGTCATTTTTCCCCTGACACTTGTGTACTTGCGTTTTTACAAGGACAGGAGAACGCATGGCTTTTATAGTGGGTGGGGAAGGACACGGACGAGCTATTTTCAAATTGGGGGGCTCCCAAGGCTGAGCGTTTCCCAGGCAAAATTTGGTTAAAGTATAAACAAAATTCTTATCGTGCCAAGCAGGCATGCTCTTTTTTTTTTTTTTTCCCCTGTTCCACGCGGGGCAGGAAGACACACCCCTGACCCCTCTTGGGCTCGCCCCACGGGCTTGAGTCCTCCCGTAGCCCTTAGCCCAGCATTAGCCCTTTCCCCCCAGACCCCCGCCGCGCCCACGGGCTCTGCGAGAGCCAGGAAGGGGCGCGCGGCCCTCCGGGGGCAGCGGCGCCCGCCCGTGCCCGTGGAACCCAGGTCGCCCACAGGCCGCCAGCCCTTCGCGCACCGGCGTCGCGGGCTTCCGGGAGCGGATTCCCCCGCGGTGGCCCAAGGCAGCGGCGTCCTCCAGCGCCGACGCCCCCCCTCAGGGGGGTCTCGGTCCCCGGCGCGCGCTGAGAGGCCCCTCCGGGCTTCCGTCCGCCCGGCCAGCGCCCGCCGAGCCCGGCGTCCTCCACAGCAGGCGGGCGAGGGACGGCGCCGGGGAAAGCGGCACCCCCGGGAGCTCGCCTCGAAGCGCCGGTCGCCGTTGCTACCCGCCGCCCGCCGCCCGCGCCCCTACACAGCCAGCCCTCGCCGACCCGCGCCCGCGGACCCGCCCGTACCTCACCTGCGACGCGCCCCGGTTCCCGGCGCACCGCCCGGACCGGCTGTGTACACCGGAAGTGACGTCCGCGGCCGGCCCCGCCCCCGCCCTAGGCGACCGCTGCGGTTTTTTTTTTTTTTTTTTTTTTTTTCGCCCGGCCAGAGCCCACCCTCCCCTCGTGCTAGCAGGGCGGTGTCGCAGCTCGGCGACTTCTTCGGGCTCGCAAACCCGGCCCGCAGGCTGCTGCAGGAGGTCTCAGCTGCCTCCAACTCCTCCTCCTCCTCCTCAAGTATTTATCTTTAAATTTAATGACTGGAACACTGATTCCCTAGACACCGGCACCTGGTGGGCGGTGAAGGAGCGGCATAGTACCAGCACGCTCAGGGACTGCTTCGCGCGTGGTGACAACAGAAGACGACAGTCACAAATCCCGTGTGATGATGTAGTGCCAGTTTGTGGCAAATGGTAGGAAGGGAAAGTGGAAGAGGGAAGGAAGGAGAGAGTAGCCTGACCTAGTGGAAGAGGGTGACCAGGTAATTACCCGCAGGGAAAGGTCAGGAGCTGAGATCCTAAAATGAAAAAAAGGAATTTAAAAGCAAACACCTGGAAGAGGACTACGTGACAAAAATCCAAGGAACAGCAGATGAAAGGGACCCTGGGTGTAGCTATTCAACGTGTCCCAGACACCTATTAAAGCCCCAGGAGAGTTGCAAAGAGAGTTTAGGCTGAGAAGTGGTGGTGCTTGTCCTTAATCCCAGCACAGAGGCAGTCAGATCGCTTATGAATTTGAGCCCTCCCTGGTCTCCAAAGCAAATTCAGGGCTACAAACTGAGGCTCTTGTCTCAAAAAAGAAAGGGGTGTTTATCAAATGTTTCATCGTCGGACAACGAGGGAAGTTAGGATTTATCTGAGAACATTGCAAAACCCTTGTTTTAAGCAAGGAATGATTTGACCACACTTGGGAAGCTCTCCGGATTGCTCAGCTGGTAGCATGGAAGTCTCGAAAGGGGAAGTAAGAATGGATGTGTGGGGCTGAGGTTCAGTTTAGTGGTAGCGCACATACCTAGCACAGGAGAGGCCTTGGGTTCATCCTCAGCATTGGGTAAAGGAATGGATGTAGATTTTAATTCAGTTTTTTTTTAAAGCAACAAGACCTTTCAGGACTGAGTTTTTTTAATCTTTTTTTTTTTTTTCCCAGAGCTGAGGACCGAACCCAGGGCCTTGCGCTTGCTAGGCAAGCGCTCTCCCACTGAGCTAAATCCCCAACCCCATGGACTGAGTTTTTAGCTTGGCCCAAGATCCTAGGGTGCTAGACCCTCAGTGGTCATCAAACATCTACCTGGGACAATGGGTACAACGTTGGTTGTCTCACACTAAAGGAAATTAAAGACACAAACACTTGTGGGAGTATCTGAAGTGGAGGCAAACTTTATTAATGAGAAACAAAGAAAAGTTATAAATGGGTAATGGTGGTGCACACAGGAAAAAAAAAAAAGATACCATATTCTGAGGCCTGGGTAGTGAATGGCTCAGTGGTTAAGAGCGCTGGTACTCTGGCAAAGACCCTTGATTTGTTTCCAGTACCACATGGTGGTTGACAGCCATCCATCACTTCATTTCCAGGTGATTTGAGAGCCTTTTCTGACCTCCTCAGGCATCCATGTGGCATCCATACATGCAGGCAAAGCCCTCTCCTGGTGTGCAGGCACACGGGCAGGCAGAATAGTGTACACATAGTAAATAAATAAATCTTTTTTCAAAAAGAAAAGAAAAAAGGAAAATTATGGACCATGCTACGAATAGACGAAACTTGAGGAATTACTGTCTTCTTTTAATTTTATGTGTTTTGCCTGCATATATAGCGCATGTGTGCCTGGTCCCTCCAGAGGCCAGGAAGAGTTTCAGGTCCTAGAGAGAGTTTTGAGCTGGCATCTAGGGTTCTAGGAATCAATTCCGGGTCCTCAGGAGGGGCAGCCAGCATTCTTAACTGCTGAGCCATCTCTCCAGCCCCCCCCCAAATAAGGGTGTGGCCTAGTCATAGGACACTGCTCTAGGCACGAGGGGGGAGGGCAACAGGCTTTGGTGGGCTGCTCTTGGCTCCTACAGTCTCAGAATTACTCTGTGTCTGTCTCTCTGTCTGCATCTGTCTATCACTCCTTCTCTCTCTCTCTCTCTCTCTCTCTCTCTCTCTCTCTCTCTCTCTCTCTCTCTCTGTCATACTGGGGCCTTTTTCCACACATTAGGAAAGCCTGTACCACTGAGTGATTTCTCCAGCCCTCTTCTCCTCTGCTTTTTATTTTGAGATAGTCTCACTAAGTCATCCCGGAAGGCCTGGAGCTTGTAATTCTCCTGCCTCAGCTTCTTGAACAGTTGAGATTATAGGGCTGGCGTCTCCAGGCCTGGGTAAAGCCATCTCTTACTCAGAGGCGCTCTTAGCCATTGCAATTGTCCCCAAGGGCTATTCGACCTTGCCACAGAATCCTCCAGGAACCGCACTTGATAAACACCAGCTAGAACTTCTACTTTTTTTCCCCAACTGCTGGAGATTGAACCCAGGACCTCACGCAGGCCAGTCAAGCTCTCTACCACCAGGCTGTACCCCCAGTGGCTTATTTTAATTTTTAGTGCTGAGGATGGGACCCGTGGCCAGACACACATAGCTGACACACTTTCTCACTGAGCCATCCTCCATGACCCTGGTTGAAAAGTAGCCCTTTCGGGGGCTGGGGAGATGACTCAGAGGTTAAGAGTACTGGCTTCTCTTCCAGAGGTCCTGAGTTCAATTCCCAGCAACCACATGATGGCTTGTGACCATCTGTAATGTAACCGGATGCCCTCTGCTGAGCCTGAAGATGTACATGTAGACCAGTATATAAATAATAAATAAATAAATCTTTTTTTTTTTTTTTTTTGGTTTTTCGAGACAGGGTCTCTCTGTGTAGCATTGGCTGTCCTGGACTCACTTTGTAGACCAGGCTGGCCTGGAACTCACAGCGATCCGCCCGCCTCTGCCTCCCGAGTGCTGGGATTAAAGGCGTGCGCCACCATGCCCGGCATAAATAAATCTTAAAGAAAGAAAGAAAGAAAGAAAGAAAGAAAGAAAGAAAAGTAGCCATTTGAGCTGTCTTTGAAATCACCACCACTTAACTTTACTCCAAGCAATAGTCACGGAGAAATGTGCTGGGAACTGCTTCAGTCCAGGGCCTGGAAACCAACTTAGAGCCACATATGCCAATGTTTTTGTTTTGTTTTCTGAGACATTGTCTTGCCATGTAGTCTAGGCTAGCCCTGAACTCCAAGTCCTCCTGTCTAGGTAAGTATCACTACCGACTGCGTCACTCACCTCTCACCTCCTTATCTACTTATTCCAAGTTCCACTGCCCCAAGAGACTAAGAAAAAGAAAGAAAGAAAAAAAAAAGATAGAAACTCATAACTTTGACCCTCCAGTTCTGCATATGTATGTTCCCATGCACAAGCACACTCGTGTAATGGGAATGTTGGCTCCTTTGTAAACTCAGTTGTGTTGCGTAAATATGTTTTTGGTTCTCATTCCTCCAAGTGGGGGATTTTAGTTTGAGCTTTAGTTTGCCCGCACCTGTTCATTGTCTCTGAGGGGCGTGGCTTTTCCCAGCTGGTCCAGCACAGAGAGGGGTGTGGTCTAGGGCTCTGAGGATATAAACAGGAACCCAGAAAGAGTGTGGTGGGCAGAGCAGTGTTGGTGTGTGGCCTGTGGCCGGTGGCTGGAGCAGTTTGAAGAGATCAGAGATGGACAGATGGAGAGAAATACTTCAGGGAGCAGCAGCTTGGAGGAGACCGCTGGCTGGTGCTGTTGGCAGAGATGGGTACAGCCCAAAAGGACCCAATTGGCCCTAAACAGCCAGAAGAAATAAAGGAGCCTCCTCTCCCCACTAACCTTCTCTCTACTATGTAGGGTTGGGAGGTTGGAAGGGAGGTTGAGGCCGAAACACTCCAAATAAAGTAGAGTTTAAAAGAAAAAGTGTGGGGCTGGAGAGATGGCTCAGTGGTTAAGAGCACTGCCTGCTTTTCCAAAGGACCCAGGTTTGATTCCCAGCTCACAACTGTTTGTAACTGCAAAATCTGGCACCCTCACACCAGCACACATAAATTAAATAAAATATAAAAAAAGAAAAACTGCTACACATGTGCACACATATGTGTGTTCACATACAAATATACCCACACAGGAATGAGCCTCACAGACTGCCATCCTAATAGCCTCACTTTACCATTCAGACATTTTATTTATTTGTTTGTTTATTTTGGTTTTCTGAGACAGAGTTTCTCTGTGTAGCCTTGACTGTCCTGGACTCATTTGTAGACCAGGCTGGCCTCGAACTCACAGCGATCCACTTGCCTCTGCCTCCTGAGTGCTAGGATTAAGGGCGTGCGCCACCACGCCCGGCCATTCAGATACTTTAAAGCAAACTTATTACCATGTATCTTAGAGACACTGTGTGTGTGTGTGTGTGTGATCTTTATTTTTTTACTAATTCATTTAATTTTATTTTATGTGCATTGGTGTTAGGATGTCAGAGCCACTGGACCTGGAGTTAGAGACAATTGTGAGCTGCCATGTAGTTGCTGGGAATTGAACACGGGTCCTTTGGAAGACCAGACAGTGCTCTTAACCACTGAGCCATCTCTCCAGCCTTGACATACGATCTCAATGAAGTCTAGGCTGACCTCAATTGCTACAGGGCCAAGAACGACCTTGAATTTATCGCCCTGCCTCCATTCTCTGAAGTACAGAAATTACAAGCATGTAACATCCCCTCTGGCCTTAGGGGGAAAAAAATAGCTAATCGATGAATTTTTATTGTCTTCCTATCCAAGCTGCCCTCTGTGTGACTAGATGACCGCTCGAGCCAGAGGTGGTGACGGAGCCGACAGTCCCTGAAGTTGGTGTCGCCTATGAAAAATGAACAGGACTCAGGAGTGCTCCTACAACCGAGTGGGTCAGGCAGGACCAGGACCTGCCTCAGTGAGACCTTGGCTACGGCTGGCCCGCCTTGCTGAGAGAAAAAGCAGGTTTGCTGGCCTCTCTGAGGGCGTCAGATTCCTCCGAAAAACCGCAGAATGAGAGCACCCCACGTCCAGGGGCTCCTGGGAGAGATCACAGAGCTGGTTTTTCCTAAGCAGCCGAGGTTATTGCTCTTGGCTGTGCTTGTCCGAGACGGCAGGAGCCAAGCTTCTAGGCCAGCCTCTTCCATGTTAGCTTTAGTAGGAACATCTGAAAGAGGAGCCTTCAGGGAAGGGGTTTTTCACAGCCAAGTCTTCTTGGTGGGGCTGAGGAGCAGGGGAGTGAATACGGAGAGAGAGACACATTTTGGGGCGGGGAGGGGGCTCCCATGGGCAGGATGTAAATGTTGCAGGACCAGCTGGGAGCTCCCCTTCCCCGGGAGGTAGGTTGGGAGCTGGTCCGGAGGGAGCTTGCCAGACATTCCGCGCATAGAGCAATGGGCTGCATCTGCTGGGGATGGACGGAGGCTGGGGCCAGGCCAAGCCAATAGCTCAGGCAACTTAACAGGCAGGAATGGAGTTGACTGTGAAGGTGGGTAAACCCTCTCCCCTAAGCCTCAGATCGGCCCCCCACCCCCTTAAGGAAGGCTGTCCTTTGCTTCCTTCCCCTGTGCATAAATAATTATCCGAGTGGCCGGCCAATCCTCTCCGACCCCCACCACCACCTCAGGCTGGAAACGGCTGGGTTGCGGCCGCGAGCAGTCATTTGTATGTGAGCGCTTGTTGATCTTTGTGGCGGTAGGGATCGAACTCAGAGCCTGATGGGTGCCGTGCTGTACCACTGAGCTATGCCCTCCCACAGCTTGGCTTCTTTAAAATGAAGATTCAAGGCTGGAGAGATGGCTCAGTGGTTGAGAGCACTGATTGTTCTTCCGGAGGACCCGAGTTCAATTCCCAGCACCCACACGGCAGCTCACAACTGTCTGTAACTCCAAAATCTGACAACCACAGACATACAATGCACATAAAATAAAAATAAAATTATTTAAAGAACCCCACATTCTTTTGCCTCAGCCTCCTGAGTGTTGGGACCATATGCATCTTGCCACATCCAGTCAAATGACCTGCTCCTGCCTCTTCTGAGATCCCGGATGGCTTTACTGTCCTGAGGAGCTGGGCTGGCCAAGAGCTGGAACTTCCCAATGTCTGGGCTGGGCCCCCGGATTCCAAGCTCCTTTGGCTAAAGCTAAGACAGGAGGCCTAGTCTAACAGAAAATCTGATCTGAGGATGCTGCTGTATGTCTATGATCTAGTTACCTAGGATGCTGAGCCGGAAGGGCCATAAGTTCAAAGCCAACCTGGACTGCAGAGTCGGCCTAAAGAGCTTAGTAAGACCCATCTTCAGATAAAAGGGAAAAGGGGAGGCGGGCAGGGAGCTAAGCATGCAGTTCAGGAATAGCATGCCTGTTTAGCACATTCCAGGCTGTAGCCTGGAGACCAGGTCTCACAAGAAAAAGAAAAAGCAGATATAGTGACACATGCCATTAATCCCAACACCCAGGAGGCAGATCTCTGTGAGTTCAAAGCTAGTCCTGTCTATAAAGAAAGATCCAAGGGCTGGAGAGATGGCTCAGAGGTTAAGTGCACTGGCTCTTCTTCCAAAGGTCCTGAGTTCAATTCCCAGCAACCACATGGTGGCTCACAACCATCTATAATGAGATCTGGTGCCCTCTTCTGGTCTTCTGGCTCACATGCAGGCAGAACATTGTGTAATACATACATACATACATACATACATACATACATACATACATACATACATAAATCTTTTTTAAAAGTAAGTTCCAAAACAGCCAAGGGGATACAGCTTGAGGAAAAAAAAAAAGGAAAAAAAGTGGGGGCCTACACCCATCTAATTTATCTGCTATGAAGA